>NC_084763.1:47189696-47807423 GCF_028858725.1 Colius striatus | reverse complement strand
CAAGTAAATTATTTTATCTCCTTAAAATTACCAGTACTATTCAAAACACCTAAGTCTAATCACTGGGAGCTTACAGAGCATAACTACTTGTCTGAGCCTGGGACTGAAACAGTTTGTCTCATACCTACTTTTGTTAAAATACTTTTTGCCTTTTTATCTGTGCCTTCCCTCAAAACAAACATCCCTTGGTTTTTACCATTATAATTTCTGCAGCAGAAACATATCATAATGGCTCACAAGTATCTGCAAGACAAAAGGCTTTTCAAAAACTTAGTATGTTGAAGCCAGGTTTCAGAAATGAAAAAGTTGCGATTTGTGACAAAAAGTTCTCCTTTGTCTTACTGTATACAGTCAAGTATCTGCAGGTAGCTAGAAATACAAGTTTAAAACAAGTCTACCACTTTTAGAAACTTCATTTTCAACAAGACTTTTCAGACAGAGCATTAGTCTCAGCTCGGAATGTAACAGATACTAGATGAACAACTGCCTTTCCCATTATGAGAAGATTACTGTGCAAAAGAATCAAAACGTGAAAGCATAGACCATGAGTAACAAGGAACTTAGTTATTTAAAAGAATCCTTAATGCAACATCAATGTCTACTTCAGAATAGATTTACTCTGTAGGAAAACCTCGATAAAACAGTATTTCTAATGAAAAATACTTTAGGAATGGTATGATGAAGCAACAAGTTGAGAAAACAGAATTGTATGTCAGCCTTGTGGGAAATTTTCTAAGAGATGAATAAGCTGTACATATGTATGTCCAAACCAACAACCTCCATGGAGATTTCCTACTATATTAAATAAGGGCAACACATACAGAACAGCGTTTCAGTTATTGCATATGTCAACATTTCTAACTTTCTTGACTTTATTGAGAGTCTTCTGACATTTGGTATTTTATTGAAGAGCTCAGCTTATGGAAGCGAGTGATTACCTGAAAATCACAAGATTTATTTGTGAATTCTCTCCAGTGTGGTTATAAGCAGCTTACAGAGAACCAGGGGGAAACGCAGAAGTTCCCATGTCAACTTATCCATAAGGAATAAAAACATTCAAACTAAGATTTTAGAGCCAATCTCCTCATTTCGTGAGTTCCACTTTAACAATGTTGGAAAGCTTGCAGCTGTATATGCCATACGTGAGAAAGAAGTTATCACAGATAAGACATGAAATCAGAATTGTTCCTTTTTATTTGAAAACAGAGTCACTTTTTTTCCAGTTCATTGTAAATATAACAGATTAAGGGATTTTACAGTGCAGAGAATGGTTAAATTACCAGACAGGTGGAGCTAGAATTGAGTTGCTGCTCAATTTAGGTTTATAAAAGACACTAAAATGCATTATCTAGAAAGCATGAATGCTAAGTACATGCACACATATGTGCAGAGAGCTGGAGTTACCACAAAAGCCTTTATAAAGTGACAGAGTCTTTGAAAGCCCTAATGGACTACGAATGGACTAAGATAAAAATGTAGCTTCAGAGATATGGGTTTTTAATGCACATGGGAACCAATGGTTAAATAGAGGCAGGGACTATTAGACTGGTCTGCCCGCTGTAGTGTATGCCCAGGATGACTGAATCTGAGGAGTACGGTTTGGATCCCCTGCAATTCACAAAGAATTTCATCTAATGGACAGCATTTATAATAGGGCTAAAGGAAAACATCTAAAATCCATTATCTGGTTTTCTAAAGGTATGAGTACCTGTACGCCCTGTTAAACTAAGTGGTTTTCCAATACTTAACTAATCTGAAAAGGATCCTTAACTAGAGTCCTGTCTGCGTGTTATCCACATCTAGAATAAACTGTTGGTATAATCAAATGTGCTATCTGATTTCAAGCATTCAAAAATATGGCAATAGGACATAAAAATACTCCCTCTGCATGCAATCACATATTCCCTAACATATACACATATAACATATATACACATAGACAGGTACATTTCACCATTTCATTTAAGGAAAAGGCTTTTAGTTCAAATATTTCCATTAAAAAATCTCTGTGATACCACAGTGAATGGACTTGATATATGATTATGATTATATAAAGACTTAACATATTCCTTTTTAGATCCTTAACTTGTTCAGAAAAATGCAGATTTCCATACACTGATTTATCTTTTCAATGTTCTTTTGAATAAAGTATCTCAATTGAAAATATTTATATCATAAGTAGCCCTAGTCTTCAAAAGCTAATTGGTAATTTTGACTCAATCCCCAAAGTATACTTTTATACTTATATATTTAGATAAAACATATACATAAACACACATCTATAGAAATGTATAACACATTTATGCCAGGAAAAATGGAGGTAATTTAAAAAACTGAACTCTTTTCACATCTTTCATCAGCATTAAAAAAAAAATATATATATAAGGCACACTGCTATCAACACAAGGCTAAGTACAATTATAACAGCCTGAAATCATTCAACAAAGCTGGCAACAGTTCAGTCTTCACAGCACAGATTGATAAGAACTCTAGCCTTGTTTTCAATGAGATGTATGACAAACACTGACCTCTTAAATCAGGATGTGGTCAAGGCCACAATAACAACCAAGGCTGCATTATACAAATAAATGTATGTTCATGTCTTCCACAATACATTTAAGTGGCAATGATAGTTGTCGCATTCAGCACTGTTAAACAATACTCAGCATGTAAAAATGTACTTTAAGTTACATGAAATTACATCTCCCTCTTCTCAGAGAGGTATTCATTTAAAATCAGGGCTGCAAAGTTTAAGCTTTCCACAGATTTCTCACTTTATGCAAAAAACACTTTTTCATTCCATTATGAGGGCACTCCTATGGCTCATGTTGCACTGACTACCACCACCACTGGTGATGACCATCGTGACCACTGACCACCATCAGTAAAAGGCAGAATATTTAAGGGATAAAGGTCTCTCTTCTCTTTTGTAGCTAACCCAGAGGCTGCCCACCCAGTTTCTTTGCTTTCAGAGTGGCATTTCTGCCCACAGAAGGTAGCTCTGCATGCTGGCAGCGTGGATCTTCCAGGACTGACACAGATCATGGAGACCATGGGGGCGATGCAGAGTACTGGGTTTTCAGGGAGATCCAACCAGTTCAGGTGACAAGAGATCCATCAGTCGGGGTGACACACCTATCTGACAGCCTACTGCCAGAGCAAGAAGCTGGGAGAAATGCTTACTCATAGAACTCATACAACTCCTTTGTGATGATAATATAACTGTTAATAATGAGATTACTAAAGGAACAAGTCCCTTAGTATTTTCAGTTATTAAAAAAAGACCATTATTTAATATTAAAATAAATGTGCTTCTTTTTTCCAGATTAATCTCTGTGCTTAACTGAGAAGTTTCAAGTTCACCTGGGAAGTTGATAGAGAAAAGGCCCCCCAAAAGTCCACAGTTCAGAACTAATTAGAAATAGATAAGATTAAACAACCTTGCCTGCTTTATGTATAAATGTTCTTGGCACAGATGACAGACAATCCAGTAAGTGTGTATGTCAAAATTCAGAATGATAAAAAACATTCAAAGGGAGATGACCTTGAAAACTATTTTTACTTCCATCTTTGTTTATGTTCCTATTGTGAGCAGAACACATAGCAACACTTCTTTTAAAAATGTTGTGTATTAATTCCAACACCATATAATAAGAAAATCCTAACACTTTGTGTGGGCTTATTGCTTTGTTGTTTTTTTTTTTGTGGTGTATATGTAGGAAGCTGAATAGTGTAGCATGAGACAAAGATCTCCATTTTGTGTAGAGCAGCAGCAGCTAGAAAACCTTCAGTATGGTAGAAACAAGCTACTTAGAGAACCTCAAAATTCTGCCTGGGGTATTTACATATACTGCATGCCTGTGAGCTATAAATATGTCTGTTTACAAATAAAAATTATTTAATCTCTTTAAAAAAGATTCTATCTTCGTTTTCTATTTCACATAAATTAGTAGATTGAAACTAGTGGGGGAAAAAGAAGTTTAAAATATAGAATTTTAAAGTCAGAGCCTAAATCTCAGCAAGAAATTTCTGGTATTCCATGAAATCCTTTGCAAATTTGACGCAGAATGAATATTAACTACACAGCTGAAGAGAAACTAGCTATGAAGAGGCTGCCTTGCATAACTTTAGATTCCTCTCTGAAACAGATAGGGATAGGAGAAACAGCAAATTAGATTCTAAGGTATTTTTTGCTACTGCAATTCTCTATTAGATATTGCCTAATACCTTGAATAAAACATCCTGAAAGAGACTCTTGAAATGGATTCCTAACAGAAAGAATCATAGAATTTCTTTCTCATCAATGTGTTAGCAACTCTACATAATTTTCAGTTTGATATAAACTTTACACAGTTTCATTTAAATGTAGTCTTTTATTCATTTTTCCAGGGAAAATTAATATGTTACAATTGAAGTTAGAGCAATTAAAATCAGGCTTTTGTTTTTCTGAAATAATTTTACATCATTCATAATGGCTTTGAACAGGTCAAGGATTTTCATCTCATTCCAGTGCTATCACTGGGATAAGAAACGAATACAGATAAAAAAGATTTTTTTCTTGAAATGTATTTTAGAGAGAAGATCTACACAGCAACAAACAGCAGGAAAAAAAACAAGCATGGTCCTTACATTTTCTGAGTATTTATCTATCAGGCCACGCCGACTTCTGGAGCCTTTCCTCTATGATAATCCTGCAGTTATTTACCTTTCACAAATTTGTGCACATAATTAAAGCTATACTTAGATGAGGCAGGTAGCAGATTTGCTTTGACCCAGTAGGCTGTTATCTTTAGGAAAAAAATCTTTTCTATTTGTCTCCTAAATATTTAAAGCAGAGTTTGCTCAGCTGCTCTCCCAATGACAGTTTACTCACACCACCCAAATAGATTTGATGAAAAAATGAACAACCAATTTTTGTCTCTTTTGCATCTTTGTGGGGTTTTTGGATTGTTGATGTGCTTCTACAAGCAGGACTGGCAAACAGTTGGTGTTTCCAATGGATTTAATATGCTCTTTTTTTTTAATTGGATTGTTCACTCCCCTGACATTTAGGACTGTAATGCTGTGTTTTTGTTTTTGAAGGTGGAGATCTGTTAATTAAGATGTTACTAGGCAAAAATTCAAGATATGGAACAAATTACAAGTAAAATCCCCCAAACCCCAAGAATAGTGCAAGGAAAGATAAACTTCAGCAGATCCAGTACTACCCAGAAAAGAACAAAAAACTGAGGCTCAACTTGGGTACCAAAGAGAAAAATCATCCCCAAAAGAATACTGCATTGGTATATAAATGTCATAGCAACAGCACGGGCCTTAAATATTAGCAGATATACTGTGATTCTGTGCAATCTCACATGCCTAGATACACATTTCTACAAACTCTGACTGGAATTATCATCAGCAGGAGTCAAATGGATTAATCATATTTTATGTTGGGTTTTTTTCCCCTTGTGTAACATCAGGCATAGAGTACTGCCCTTGAAACCCTCTTGTACCTTGTTTTTGAAACACAAAAAAGAAAAAAGCCATGTAAAATAAATAAACAAAAAAAGAAGCCTGTGAAAGTTAACTTAAAATAAACAAATGCAAACCTCTTCTCCATAAAGCTCAATTGCAGAATTAGTGGATTTTAGAGATGTCTCGATGTTGCGACAGTTAGTCAGTTATTAAGTCTTCACGGTGTGTCATTCAAATGGCCTTGAGCAGAAATGTTATGCTGCTTAATAGACGGTGTCATCTCGTTCCAGTGCTATCACTTTTTGTGTCTGTTAAGCTGCCTGATGCTGTACGAGCACTCATAGGCAGTCAAGTATTTTGTTTACTGGCAGGGCAACCACAGCCAGGCAAAAAGTCCAGCTCTACCACATTACTCACCTACAGAAAGATAACCTTCACCTGATGGCACAGCCAGAAGGGGATAGGGTCAGGCACTGGCGTCTCTGCCATGGGTATCTCTCAGAGCCAGCATGACGTAGTGCTCCATGGGATGGAGATCTGCCTCCAACTCGTGGGGGAGATTGAAGGTCACAGGTAAGCAAATTCCTGTGTCACAGGCCATTAATAGTCTGGGATGGACTGGCATCGGTGACATTCACAGGATCTTTTTAATAATATATTAGTGGATTTCTGAGCTATTGAGCTCCTCTTAATATCCTCAGAGCTGCCAGATTTCCGTCAGCATTCATTACTTACACTGCAAACTTTGTGTTCATTTACACTTCCTCAAGTAACCAACAGTCCTGCATCACATCAGCACTTTGTTCCCTACACTCAACCCTACCATCAGGTTGTTAATAAGAAATGCAAACTACTTATCACCTCATAGCACACACTTCTCTATGGATGGGTTTCTCCTCTCTGTCTGAACCAGGTCAGAGTTGGCTGCTGTCATGTGGCTCAGAGGCTTCTCTGGATGCAAAGCCTTTTGTTTATGTAGGCTGCACAACTCATCTCCCTCAGGTGAAAACACACTTTTCAACAACAGTTCACATACAGGCGCACTTTTCACCACTGTGGTTTGTAGCCAACAGTTTACAGATGGAGAAGATTGGAAAGAACGTTGAGGAATGCATCAAAGTATTTTGCTGCATACGCATTAGAAACCACTTTTGCTTTTTTTGTGTGTGTGTTGAGAGGGTGTTTGAGAGGGTGTCTTAACAATAATTTTAGACTAATATGTTAAAGTAATACACACTCCTCAAGAGAGAGGGTCATGGCTCCTTAACACTGAAATGACTGTGAACTGCTGAAATGGATGAGATCATAGTTTTATCTTTTCCAAGCACTGTGATCTTGAAAGACTTGAGTGTATGATGTAAAAAAAAAATTATAATTCAAAATACTCTGGGCCAATTTAAAAAAAAATTACTTATCAAAACCCAAACATTTAGTCACCTATGTATTTAACAACAGAGTAGCTCCTACAAAAGCAGCAATAAGCTTCAGAATTAATATTAATACATTAAGCTGAATTAGTCGCTTTGAGCTCATTTGCATGATCTGTAGAAAGGGAATAAACAGAGAGATCCCATTTGTTTGAATAGGAGAAAAAGGAAAGGTCAGTGTTCTGACCCACAATTTAGGAAATTATTCCATTCCTAAGGTAATCAGCCTGTCATCCAAATAATTCCCTCCTCGCTCATTACAAGAAACTATAATAAAAGCCAAGTTGTCTGTCTGAAGTTGCTATGGCATTTAGATATACAACAATTTGGCCCATGACCTTCGGTAGTTTAAGTTCCCAAGTCTTCAAGAGTGCAAGTTTTTCTCATACACAGTTTTCCCAAGAATACTGCTCAAATCTCTCATTTGGAGACTAAACAGCAGTTGATATGCATAATGGAAAGTACTCCTACACCCAGTGCAGCCCTCTTTTACCCCTAAATGGCTACACTATAACTGTGATGAGCTATCACATTATCTTCACCACATCAAATCGAAAACATCTGGTCATAAAAAGATGTTTATTTTATTTATTCCATTTCAGAGAAGGTTAGAGGTTTTCTAGCATGAGAAAAGAGAAGTCTATATCCTGATGCAGTATATTACTTGGTGTTAGGTCATTTAGGGACACATTTACCTTTGTTCCTCTCCATGCTGCATGTCAAAAATACCACAGAGTCAAATTGGTGAGTTTAAGATGGACAAGACCCAACAAAAGGAAAAAAATCTTCTATATCCACCACAACAATGACACATGCATTATGATATTACCCAGGCTGTTCTCAGTGACTTCGTACACAGAGACGCTGATCTTCAGCTATTTTCACCTCATTCTCATGAGCATCATAATGCAAAGTAACAATGCTAAGTAACAATAATCCATCATCTACACCCGCTTCCGAGGAAGCTGTGAGAGATTCTGCTGCTGGAAGCTGTGAGAGATTCTACTGCTGCTATCATACAGCTCACACTTTTTTGGGAACACAAGGAAATTATTCCCTGACATTACTGTGGAATTTTAAATAAAAGTACAAATAAAAGTGTCCTATATTTAACGGATCCTAATTTAGGATATGTAATTGATTAAAAAACAACATTCAATTACATTAAACAAGATAAGCACATGGGTTTATATAATTCTATCATATTGCTAGATCAGGTTGAAAAGACTTTAAATGATCAATTAGGACGTGTATCTTGAGACAGGACTGTCTCAGCTAATATAAGTGGCAAAGGGGTACCATTGTGAAGCGTGCTATTATGCATATCTCTCCTTTTCCACGGTGAAAATTCATAGCTCTTCCTCTTAAGGAAAATAACTAATCACAGTGATATTGCTCCAGAGAAAATAACATTTGTAAGGTTACATTCTCTCTCCAAATTCTTCCTCATTATTACGTGTTTTATTCTAATTTTCTTAGAAACACTCAGAATCATTGATATTGCCTCTGAGGCAAAAAATTCCAAGTAGTAACTCACAGAGTCAAGGGTCTAAACACAGAGGAAATAATGTTACATACGCACAGGACAGATGATTGAAGACTTTGAAAAGTGAACTAAGCATCAATGAGCCAAAAATGGGGATAACAGCAAGGGGAGAAGTGCAGAGACGGAGGACCCTGTGTCTATCGGACTGCTCCTGACTGGCCTGGGGACAGCAGGAGTCAGCCAGCCTTTCCAGATTTGACACTTACCCATGGCTGCTCAAAACTGTAAGTACGTCTCCTGTCTTCCACATCCTCATCTTGCTTTGCTTGTTGAAACTCTTGTCTCAGGCGCTGTATCCGGTCATGGTTGTTAGGGGTTGATCTGTTGCTAAAAGAGGAAGGATGGAAATGATCAATATACTTGGGAACTGCCATCTGTGACTGTAAGTTTTTAGCACAGGACTACTACTCCAGTGCAGGAGTACAGACTTAAAAAGAATTTCCAAGCATTTAGTACACGGATCTTGACTTTTTTTAAGATGATAAACGCTGTTTGGATTATAAAGAAACTTCAGATGGTGCAAGGATAGGATGAATGAGGCTATTCCTAAAAAATCGTCAAAAGTTACTGGCATCATTTGAGTCCACGTTACTTCTAGAAATGAAGAGGAATGCACGTGTTAGTGTCACTTAACATAAAAGGAAATTAAGAGAAAAGTACTAATGATCTCTGCTACTGAATAAACATGAAAGATACTTTTTCCCAATCAATAAACTACAGTACTGTCAGATCTTTATTCGCCTTAAATTCATTACAATGTCTGAAGGCCCTATCTATTTAAAATCTGATTATTTTCCCCAATCAATAAGAGCCTGTCATCCCTTAGTTCTGTTTTTAATAAGCCTTTTAAACTGATCAGTCTGAAAGCATTAAAAGGCTTGGGGGCCAGTAAAAGGCAATCCATTTGACAAGGCCCTAGGAAAGGGCAGGAAATCATCGATGGAGCAGGCTGGTGCTGGCTGCTGCTCCGCGGGCGCCAGGGGCTGGGGAGGGTTCAGCCCCGTGGGTACCTCCACGTACCAGAACTCCTGCAACCTTGAATTCTCCAAAACCATTTTTTCCTCAATATCTATTGCAGGTATTGACAAACAAATATTTCTATCAAGACTAGGCAGAAGCATTTTAATCTCTTACTATGGCCTTAAGACCCACATTTCATTGTTTATTTCAAAAGAGCTGATGAGGAATTGTCAGGTCCTACTTTGTTTCAAAAGAGAAATTTGCAGGGACACAATGGAAAAGAATTCCTGAAATTCCTATTCTTGGATACAGGATACAATGAAACACAGTGAATTTATATACCGTGTCTTCTCTCATATGAAAACAAACAATTCTGGAGTCCATTTGTAGTTGCTTTCCATGGCTCTTGGGACTGGCAGTTGCAGTGGATTGGATGCTACAGTTGTTTGAGACTTTATCTCCCACTTTTTTCAGCATCTTTCAATTGAGCTGGGTTGGCCAAACAGAAAAAAATCACATAGTTCCAGTAAAGGCTAATTTTTAAGAGGTTTGGGATTTTTTTCTTTTCTTTGAAACCAAAGAGTTGTCTTTCTTTTATTTTTTTTCCTTTATTTGTTTTTTAAATGGGAGTTTTAAGAAATGCTTTATTTTTAGAGCAGGTCAAATTCTACACAAAAACCGCCATTTTGAAAAGTACAGTTGAAGAAAGGGTTCTTTCTTTTAGAACAGGTTGAAATGAAACACTATGGCATCTTCAAAATTTCCATTTCATTGTAGGTGTGTTGCTAATTCTGTTTCTTTAATTCAACTTAATTTTGTGAAACAGCTTATCTCCATTTGCAGTTTTATCTTATGCAAATTTATTCTTTATTCTCAAATTCTGCCTAGCTTTACTATACAACCACTTGTTTTTTCTTTTTCTCATTCATTGCTATAAATTGTACATTTTAAATGCAATCATCACAATCTAGTACAAGATATACAAAATACTTTAAATGGTCTGTTGATATTTAAAAATGGTATTGTTAATCTAACAATACTTTTTACATCCAATACCTTCATCCAATACTTTTTACATAGACGGTGTTTTCTATAAGATAAATTGCAGTTAAATATAGAAAAAGAAATATTACTATTTCAGGTTTAAGAGTATAGGTTTGAAAGAGAATGCAAGTGAATCTTGGTGTAAAATTACTAGAAAAGCACCACGCATAGACACTTTGAAGTGTTGAAGATGTCTGGTAAATAATTAGCCTTTCTTAATCACAGTTATTTCAGACTCTAGGGGATCACAATGCAAAAGAGACACTGGAGCAGTTATCCAAAGGCAAAGAATAACAGAAGATAAACCCAAAAAGTACTGAACTAAACCCTGTGCATTAGAAGGAACAGACACACTCTGTCATCCCCAAAATGGGCTATTGGAAGGATTATTACAGATCTGAGGACTTCTACTTATTTTGTGGTAGCTATTCATTAAAACAATGACATCAACAGAGGAATTGCAAGCAAATGCATAGTATTCATGCCATGAAGTCAGAATGTATGTCTCCTCCTGAACAGCAAATGCATGAATTTGGCACCCTTTATACAGCAGGAATGGAACAACAAGGACAAGGAGGATCCTGGGATTTATGATTAACTTGTCTCCAGAGCTAAGAAGATCTCATTCTAAGGATAAAAAAAAAGAAAAAAGAAATGAAAGGAAAAAGAAGTCAAGCTGATTTTTAAGAAAAGTTATTCAAAGTTATTTAAAAGGGTTGATAATGGTGGCGAAGATAAATCTTTTAACAATATTTCTATTTTATCTGAAAAGGAAGGGACGTGACCCAAATTTAGAAAATTGCAAAAGAAGTGAATTATAAAAAAGGACTATTTCACAGAAAAGAAAGAGCTAAATTAAAAGACACAACCACTTCTGTATCTAGTCGCATTTCTTTGTGCTCAAAAACTCTATGAGTCACAGAAAGTGAGGTCAAATCAGTAGTTTTATAATAATAAAAAAACTTAAACATTTTTATTTAGAAGAGGAAATGGCAGGCAGTTAGGGAAAGGCTAAGAAACATTTAAGAAAGATTATTTGTGGGCTTAGACTATACCTCAGGTTGGCTTCCCTTCATTTCCATTTTCCTTTCTACCTTGTTCTAGTTCTCTAGGTTAAATTATTCAGCTGCTCTAACTTTCCCACCAGTGAAGGCTTACACATCTCCATCCTGGCCTGCAATGCTGTCTCTGGTTACTTTTCATGCTTCTCTTCATCCCGTTGATTTTATTATCAGTGCTTTTTTGCTATGTATTTTATGTATCCCACTGCACTCCTAATGTGCTGAGGGAATACTTGGTATAACCTCTTGATATAGCTTATTCAATCCCCAGCTAACAATTAGTACTTCCAAAAGGAGAAGAATGCAAAAATCATAATCACAATAAAAAGCTGTCACAAATTAAATGTTTGTGTCAAAAGTGCAAACCTAACTTTATGTCTTTTCAGGTTCTGAGAAGTTTTGCTTTATTTAAAACTCTTTATGTAACTCACATCATTATCCTTTGGGACAGATCTAACCTAATTATATCCGGTGTGAAATGTCCTTCGTCAGTCAAAAGTAAAATTAATTTTGACTTGAACTCATCCAAGAGAGGTAGAGTCATACCAGCAGACCACTAGGAAGCAGAGCTGCAAGTGTTCCTGCTGCTTAAATTGCCTCTTGACTATATTTTCTTTGATTTTTTAATTAAAATGAACTGAAAATCTGAAGGTGCATTTACCTTCAAGAATTCAAGACTACTAGCTGGAAGGAAGGATTTTAACTTGAAATCCATCTAAAGTTTATTGAAGATTTGACCTATGCTAGTTTTAAACTTTTTAGCAAAACTGGAATTACAACTCTTTTGAGTAACCAGAGTTTTCCCAGATAGCTCTTCCCTATGCCTACTTAATATCAGAGTGGCAGTGAACTTACGGAATGCAATTAGCACCTCCTAGCATCAGATGCAAGTGATGTTCTTCTTTCATATTGCTGAAATTGTTAAATGTTCTCAAAAGAAACAAAAATTAAGGAGACTTTTAGGACCAAAATTAACTTGGGTTGCAAAGTGGCTGGGCCTCCTTGTATCACATCTCTACTTGGCACCCCCTTGCCTTCCAACTGCAGATGGTACATTTCGCAATCAGCTATTTTGTGAGCGCTACTCTAAAACACACACCCGCCAGCATGGGCTAAAAATGCAACTGTAAGCAAGGCTTAGATAGGCCAGAGCTGTCACATATTTCCAGAAACAAGCAGCTACAGCAATGGCCATCAGAGTCTCAGATCATTAAGCAATGTCTCAGTTTGATGTCATGCACTGATGTACGGAGTTGTAATCCTTTCAAAATAGACAGATTTTCAGCGAGATAAAGTAGATGCAAACATGCTACTGAACAGAGATGACTAAAGCTTTGGAAAAAAAAATACTGCCCTGAAAAAAGCATGGAAAAAAGTCTTAACAACATTACCAGGCAGTTGCCATGTGACTAGAATAACCAAAAGGTTAGTAAACAAACAGTGTTCTTTACACCTTGAAACCTTTTAACACAGATTGGAGCTGCCAGGGTCTCACTGGCTTGACCAGCTGCTTAGATCTCTAGATAGCAGTTATAAAACACAGATGGGTTCTTACTTATTTCAAGTTGGCAAGCAACTGTCACCTATTTGTATAAAATAAATTCTTTTCCATTTGGACAGAATACTTGCATCATATTAAAAATCAAGAGCTGAATTTCAATCTATCTGTCTACAGGTAGAGAGGAAGTTCAGAACTAGCTGCATTTCAACAAAATTGTCCTCTCCCTTCATGACTTGAGCAGGATGAAAATAGCCCAACAGAAAGCAGAGTGTTTATAATCTAGTACAAAGGTTTCTGCTACATTTAACAAAACTCGAGCATCCTCTCTCCACGGTGCTCACTCCAAGCAGATGGATTTGTCTGTTTCGGATGGCCCTTGATAGTGGGTAAGCAGAAACCGTCAAGTTGTTGCAAAAAGCCATGGACGGAAAATAAAACGAAAACATGCCCTCTATTAGGCTTAAAGTTAGCACCATACTCCAATACATCATCTGCTGGTCTGTTCACTTTAAACAGATTTGTTAATTATCAGTGACACAGATGATTGTGCCCACACACCACGGGCTTGATGAGGGCTCATCAGTGGCAGAGTTTGCACCATCTCCTTCATGCCACCAGCTTGCCTGAGCAGGTTGGTCTTTTCCTATTGTTCTCAGATTTATTTTTTGACATCTAAACACCAGTCCTCAAGCATACATTAGTGTAACCATTTGCCTAGTCATGTCCTTTCAGTGTGCTCTACATACAGTCCTCAGTGAGACATCAGGGAATAGATTTTTCACGAACGCACAGCTATTAAGACATACAGACATGGTATACAAACAGGAGCAGCCATGGCCAGAGTCATGTAAAAGAGCTGTTGCATGGTTACAGAATTGCTATAGTCAGTCTGAGAAAAAAATCAGCTGAGCAAGAGATCAAATTTGTGAGACTACAGATGTCAAAGAAATTTTGGGAATAAGGCATTAAAAGGTAGGGAGAGGTGTAAAAAAACTGAAAATGTATCAATTATGAAATTACAAATAAAAATAACTTCTCTGCATAAGCTTCATTAAGTTTTATCCCCTAGTATCTTGGGGTTTTACACTCAAATCACAGGTCATAAATTCACAGCAAATCCCCCATATGTTCACCAAACACCTGAATTCAATTTCTCTTCTAGTTGTAAGAAATGGAATGTGCTGCTCAAATTAATTATGCATGCAAAGTTAGTTTCTAACAAGGGCAGCTTCTTGCATGCTGAAGGGTATACATCCTATCTGATTTTTTTTCCCCCAGATCTCTTTCAATCTTGGCTTATTTCTACTGTTCACAAGGTTATAAAAATCCTTCTCTCTTGCCATTTCATATTTGCTAAATGAATACAGAGCATTATATATCCTTTAAAGTCTGCAGTTTTAAAAGGCAGCTAAATTCAGGGATTGGCTTAACGTGACAGGCAAGATCTAACTTTACCTCTACATGTACCTACACACTTCAGGGTATTAATTCCATCAAAACAAGGATTTAAAACCTAGGATTTATGTCAATATGTATGCATGTGAAATCAGGTCATCAGGAAGTTTTCTGTCATTTCACGTTTACCTTCACTGTAGTAGTCATCAGCTCCAGTACCAGAAAGAAGTTACGCAAGTCCCTGAATTCACTCACTCTCTACAGTGAAAGAAATTAATTTCCAAATTTTGACATTGTGATTTGTTGGTCGTTTCCCATCAGTTTCAAAAGAGTAAATCATAAAAAATCAAAACCATACATCTCTCTTCTCCGGGTTAAAAAGGTAGTCTCAAATGCTCTTAATTCAGCACTTGTTTCTGATGTGACAGCCATAAACAACACAGTGAGCTGAAGCTGATAGGGAGGTCACTTCACCACAACAGTCTCTTCAAACTCTCCAGACTAGGTTTCACTTTGACTCCCTCTGTGGCCCTTCTGTAGCAGGACCATCATTTTACAACCAGCGAAATCTGAAGAATGCACCCAAGACCCTTTTTATTGCCAACATCACTCTTCCTTATTAGCCTGTCAGAGCCTGCACACCGGAGACAGAAATCCAGTCTTACTTTTCAGGGAATTCTTCTACTAGAAAGAAAAGCAGAGATTTTAGGAGCTTGCAATAAACATCTGAAAACAGATACTCAGCTACTGGGTTATCATGCAGCCTAAGCTTTACTTTGGAGCTGTTAGATTTTGCAGCTATAAGCCAAGCCAATTTTCAGTCACACACAACTTGTTACGGTCATAGTCAGAGGATATCGCATTTTCCAAGATAAAAAGAAAAAAGAGAACACCACATGTAACCTAAAAGAAACATAACATCTAGCTGTGAATTTATTAGTGTTAAGGAAACGGCAGAAATGCACATACAAAGATTTAATGAATCATGGAAAAATGAAATAAACCAAAAATACCAGTGATGAAGTAAAAGACAAATTTGCACATTTGATTCTATACGAAATGCAAAATTACTTCAAAGGAGAAGCAGGCTCTGACTTTCTAAGTATCTGTCTATTCTAACTGGAAGTGACAACGATAGCTCCCGTGCTGTTGGGTCTGATGAACATCCACCATTAGGCATCACAGGCTATTTTATGTCAACACGAGGAAGAATCCTTGGCACAGTAATACAAAGGCATTTAACAAAGACCACAAAGACAAAATCCTCTCTTGGATGTAACTGCCCATTCTTGTGCCAGCAGAAGAGATCATCTGAGAGATCCTTAGTGGGCTTCAGGCCACATCAGCTTTCCTCTGTGTTTAAGCTAATCCAGCTGCTTTGCTGGAAGCTATTTAGGGAGAGCTCCTTCTGATCTCCTCTCTGGACGAGATGTGGGGACAGAAATCACCAGCAGAGGGGCAGCAACAAGCAGCTGGGGAGTAGTTCCTTCTTAAAGCATGACAGCTATTTGCAAAAATGAACATCTGTGTAGTGTGAATGTTGTTGTGTAGGTATAACCCAGCTCACTCTAGCACACCTTTTATCACTCAGCCACTGCCGTGTGGTGATGCCATATTTTACAGTATAAAATCTGCTTCAGAGTCCAACTCCAGTCAAAACTAGAGTGGAGAATGAGCTTGTGTCTTTTCATGGGAGGATTCTAGAGAATAATAAGGAAAAAAATCCATCCTGATTGTACCATTTGATTTGAAGGACTCAAAAGTGAGCAATATTTTATTCAAATAACTGAACATTACACAGTGTTTGTAAATGGTGAAATTTAGCTCTGTTTCAATGTAAAAAAACCCCAATTTCTTTAACTTTTTATTTAGTTCTTACTGTAATACATTGACACAAGTTATACTGGAAACTCTAAAAACATTTTATGTTGTTTTATTTCCCTTTAACCACAGAAAATGCTCAGGAAATAGGTATCAGGGTGCTGCAACCAGCAAAACACAACAGAATATTTTTGACTCTTGCGAACATTTGCCCTCACTAAAAAATGACATCTTATTTTCAAGTACAAATAAAACCCCAGCCAGTATCAAGCAGTACATCACTAGACAAACAGTGCTGTATAAAGAAATCTCTTTAAAATGCCTGAACATTTAAAAAATAATACATTACTCAAAGTTCACATGGCTCCCACAGTCCTTACCAGCCTCTAACATGATTACAGTATAATTATGCCTGCTGTTTGACAGAGAGGCTATTGCATTATTAATCTCCAAATAATACATTGATTGATTTTTATGTTACATCTTACACTAACTATATGCTAATTTCCAAGTGCAAAATGAGAAGTTGTCCATTAAAAACAAACAAAACTGACCAGCCTAAGGATACTAATGCTAGGTCAAAGCTTCACATGGTTTCCAAAATCTGAAACTCAGGGACACTCTCTGCTAGGAGTGTGATGAATAGACCAGAAACTATATATAAAACACTGAGAAATGTAGAATAATTTTATTTTTAGCACTAAATAATCTGCAAACTCTAAGTAAAACTATAAATCTGAGCTTGTTCTTAAACATTTCAACATTTAGTGCCTGTGCATGCAGTTTCCCATGAGATTCAAACAAGAAAAAAAAAAAGGAAAATCAAAGCTAAGACTGATTACTTGAATTGGTGCCTAAATTCACGTCGTTGTCCCCTTCTTATGAAGCTGATCACTAAGATTTATACCGATTAGCACAAGAACTAATTAATATTTTTAATTAAATATTATTTGCATTTGGAGATTAAAAAAAATCTCAATATGATATTTGCAAAACAACTGATTTCTGGATAAATCCTTTCAGCATTTTATTGTAAAGAGGAAGATTATAATAAATGAATGTTTTGATCATGCTTTACAACCACATTGTCTTGATTAACTTTAAAACTAGACATTATCATAAAAGAATAGTTTGAGGGTTTTTTTGTGGGGTTTTTTTTTGTGTTTTGTTGTTGCGTTTTTTTGGTTGGTTGGTTGTTGTCATTGTTTGGGTTTTGGTTTTCTTTTTGGGGAGGGGGAGCGTGTTAAGAACCAATTCTAGGCAGGGACGGACAAGAAGGGCACTTACCTTTTATCCAAAAATTCACTTGGTTATTGAGTGAGTCATTTAGAACTCAACTTTTACTACTTAAGATGTTTTCAATTTATTTCACTTCTTTTTTTTCTCTTGGAAATGATCTTTTCCTCTGGAATTCTTTTGCAGATGTACTACACAGGATGCTCAGTAATTGCTGAGGGTCTTACTATGTTTTGAAACACTGGATGAGAAATCCTGAATTCTAATATTTATTGTTGTTAGGCTGCTTAATCTCAGCCTAAGTACAGATACCGGGTACCCAGAAGTGTGTATTTCTCTTGCTGCAGAACAAATACAACATTTACTTGTAACACCACTTCAGTGGTTTACCAGGACAATTACTCTGATAAAGAATATAGGAAAGCTAACTTATTTACCAGGGAAGGCAAGCCATTATTTTTTCTCAACCAATTTTAATCATCTAAAAGGCAGGCATATAGTTAAAACTACCCATCTGGACCCTTTCTAAGGGAAATGTAGAGACATAAGTTACTCCAGAGGGTAATTCACAGCATCTGCCTTAGGATGCAATTTCTTACCCTCGAGAGCTCATTACTTTTCTTCATTGACAAAGAAGAGTAGAGGGATAAACTCAGGCTTAGATGGGTAGCTTCAGACAACTAAATCGGAGCCAATGAATATCCCTCTAGATGGCTAACTTGGGCTTAAGGTAGGTGAAAAATGAACTATCCTAAGAAAATCTAGTGCAAGGAATGACTGGTGGAAGGTGATGGTCAACTGCCATGGCAGTATAACCCAACGATTTAATCCCTAGACAGAAAATTGAATTAGAAAATAACTGTTTGTCAGCCTCTTTGTGTTTGTGTTCCAATTCCTACAAATGGACAACAGCCTTCTTTAAGGAGTGTTTCTTGAGACCCTGTATAAAGTCTAGAAAATGACCAGTTCTCATGTTTACTGTAATTTTAATGGTTCTTTACAGACTACATTGTACTACTGTTTGTAATTCTTCTTTATAAGAGAAAACCTTTAGATTTTTAGTTTCTGAAACATATAGTCGTTTATAGCCATGCCTGAGATAAGCCAAGGATTGCAACGTAACAGCTTCTGTGGTTAAGACCTCCTCAGTACAGCTAATTTGTATCTCAACTTTCACATTACTTCAGCAAATGCTATGCAAACGCTGTAAGGTTTTCTTGAGTAACATAATTGCCATATGTTTTTTAGTAAACAGAAAAAAACCAAAAGATGTATAAGTAATTGCACTTAGTACATCAAATTTATTTTACATGATATTGGCATTACATTATGAAGTTACAATGGTATTATTTCATGTTGTTATTCTTGTACTCTTAGGTTGATAATGTTTCATTTTGACACCATAATGATGTCTCTGGGGATTTTGATGACAATGTGTTTTGACATTATGTTAAAATATATCCAAACTGATATCACTTTATTTTGTCATCATTATGTAGTTTCAGTTGGATTTCTAAGATACTACTTTATTCTGACATCTTTAATTAAGAAGATTTTAGTCCAAGTGGCAAGCACAAAGAAAAGTTCTGAAGATATTAAGCATGGCTGTGTAGCACGTATCACTGACGTTTAAACTTGCACTGGCCAGATATCCCAAAATATTACACATTACTCACATGGTACAGATCCTCAATCAGATCATAAAAACATGAACATGCGTTTTTCTTCTAGAGCATGATAATAAATTTAATAAATTATACTGTAATTCTATTTCAGACACTTCAGGCAGGAGGCCCAGCAGCAAAAACATTGCTGCAAACCAGAACCTTCTGCTACCCTTGGAGCGTCTGACGTGCGCTCAATTCACGGGTCCCTGTATAGAAACCAGAAATTATTTCCCGAACACTATTAAAAAAGTGAGATTTCTAATTCATAAGCTTCACTGAAATGGAAATTGCTACATATGTGATTCTAATTAAAGTACAGCAATGCCAGTTCCCATACAGAGCTCCAAAATGTAATGCAGGGCTTGCGTCTTAACTAGCACAAACCTGTCTAGACCCATTAAATCCAACCACGCTTTACAAGTTTATGGGCATTTGAAGATCTGACCAGAAGTTTTGAAAAGGTTTTAGGGGAAGAAATAATGAATAATTTTGAGCTCTAAGATTCTTCTTGTTCTGAAATTCAGGGATTGATTCTGAAACAACTTGCTATAGAAATGATCTGGTAAGTTATCACTGGGCTACCAGAAAGATGCATGTCATACCAATTTGAACATGTCCACTTACAGCAATATCACTCGGTTTCTTCTTTTTGTTTTTCATTAGATCTTCACTCTTTCTCTACAATGAATTGAAGAGCAACTCCAGGGAAATCAACACCCTACACGTACTAAGTAGTATATTTATTCAGCACAGCAGTCCAAGTTCTACTTGCTAAAATGATTGCTGATAAAATCTCTAATTTTAAACATTAATGCATAAGATTTCTCTGCCATTCAAATCTGATCAAAGAGATTAAAGAATTCCTTCTTTTTCCCTGACTCTCCTAAAGCATAATACTTAATAGAAATTGCTTGTATTATCTTATTTCAGAGAGCAGGCAAGAACTGAGACAATCCCTTGATCCCAGTTCATGAATAAAGCATTTAATGGACTGCACTTGTCAAAGGACACACTAAGCATTTGATCTAGACAGTAAACAAATATCTATGAAAAACAACCCCTCAAAACAAAAAATTGCCATAACTTAAGACATTTTCCCTCCCTTCCTCACTGATTTCAGGATTAAGTCTCTGAAGGCATTGTTGGGATGTGAGACTCACATTGAGATGAAAATAGAATGTTTCAAACAACTGATGGCAGCAATTTATATTCCAGGAAACGGCTAATGAGTCCATCTATAGTTCATACATAACTACTCTCCAGTAAAAGGAATTAATTGTTACAATACCAGAAAATGTATAATTATCAAACAAATGACAGAAGGCTAAGCTGTAGCCTGACATTCCACATCTTCTTTAAGACTTCCTTTCGATACCTCCAGCAAAGAAGAACTCCTGCCAGCAGAAGAAAATGAAGATACAGAACTGTGAGCTTGCATAACTAGGAACCTACCTGACCTGAAGAATTTGATATATACCTACAAAATGCTCTTTCATGCTTCCAAAAGACAAGATGAAATATTACAAGCACTAACATAAGCAATACTGCAGAGCTAGTTCCTTTTAATGCAAATTATAGACTAGTTTCTACTGGCATTGATCATTCTTCACTAGCCAAAAAACCAAGTAGGCTGTCTGAAAGGCCTATATAGAAGCCTATGCTATTTTTAACAAATAAATTTATTTTTAGAAGTATTAATTTTTTTTTTACCTCTTGGGTTTAAAAGCTCAGTGTATCTTTTTCACCTATCTTAAAAAATAAGAATTGCAAATAGTATAAAATAATAAAATTCCAATACAATGAGCCTTATTAATGCAATGAGCTGTTAAGTGAAGCTGTTAAGTGACAGACTAATGAAACATCAGCACAAAACTGCACTGGTATTTATGATTAATCTCTGAAATAAATTCACAGTGTGGTATTTATTGTTTTTTTTTTTTTTTAAATTAACAATTTAATGGTTATTTTTGAACCGGCCACATTGTACCTTTTATCATGTTTGACAGAGACGATCCTATAAAGAGGCAGAAGACACTGCACATCACTTATGTGAGCACTAGCCTCCTAAAATGACTTCTCCACTACAAAAGGTAACAAAAACTCCATGGGAAGTTTCAAAATTAACTAAGGCAGGACATGGCTTCCAGACAGCAGTTTATACTGCCATGCTGCTAACTCAGATAAAGTTCAGTCTCTGTGAATTTTCCTATCTGAGCTGTACAATAATTTACTTTTCAGGAAAACCAAAACAAGGAATTAGAGGCTGTGTAAGAAGAGAATGATAAATATCCTTAGGAAACAGGACCCACAAAAACCTGATTTTTCTGCCCTTTTGCTATTAACTTTTTATTATTTTTGTCAGATTTCTTATCAAATAGCAGGACCCTATCTGCAGCAGATACAACCAGTCTTCAACCAAAGATTTTACCATTTAAGAACAATTTGCTCTTGCATAGCAGAGCACACACACACACACATTTGTGAAATGGTCCTTTTCCCCCACAGCAAAGGCATGTAGCAAGTGGTCAGCTCAGTGCCTGCATCTACACTGAGTGCAAAGAGAGCTGAGCTATATGGGACTGCACTGGAGACACCTAAAACCAGATGACTAGACTTCTAAAGTCAGGGTATCTGAGTGAGGAAAATCACCTTACAAATGATACTTGGAGAAATTCTGTGGGACTTAGATATCATTGAAACTTATGGAGAGGGCCACATCAAAGATGCTTGCTAGGTTAGGAGCTGACTATCACACAAGATGGTGATGGTGTCTGTTGTGACTGTGAAAAGTGCTGGCAGAAAAAAATTGTCAGTGAAGTAACTACAAACTCGTTTTTCCTCTGTTGAGGTCAAGTAGATGCTAAAAGCAGAATCCTGCAAGAGTCCCTTCAGCCCCTCCCTGTCTTCGCAGTACGCAATGCTCACTCCAGACACCCCTACTCACAATGGAAAAAGGAAGCCAGAGCAGTTGAGGACAGCCTTTATTTGCATAATTTTTACTGTCTCTTTGAGTACCCAGTGAACAGATCCCCAAAATCATTCTGGGGATTTTTTTTTTTTTACCAAACAGTATTATTTTAAGCCAAGGGCAAAAATAAAATAGTAATAGTCTCATGATTCACATAAGGCTCCTTTCATTCTCGTGTTGGCTGAACCCAAGACAACCAAACACAGAGGCACAAGTTTGGCTATCTGATTACATTTAAGCAACTATACTTTTCCTTGCTGTGTACAGGTAATTGTTGCTTTTGCAAGGGCTGTAAAAGCCTGCATTGAAAGAGCATTATTATAAAGAACTCATTAGGGATATATAATAAGTATAGTATAGTATAGTATAGTATAGTATAGTATAGTATAGTACAATATCATATCATATCATATCATATAAATATTATTATAAAGAACTCATTAGCTCACGGTACTTATTTAAAATATACCAAATGTTCTGTCTTATACTACAACTATGGCCTCTATTCAGGCCACATTTTTCCCAGCTCCATCACTCCTAGTAAATTACTTGCACTTGATGTACAGCAGGCATAAAATGAGCAGAAAAACAAAACTTCAGCCATTTTAATTTAAAGTCTGATAATGGCAGGTCAAATTTATGTGAACTCTTTGGTGAATTGGTTCCTTTATTAGTACCCAGTTTAATTCAAATCAGAGTCTTCTACAAAAGATTAATTAAATATTAATCAAAAGTCCAGGGCAGTCTAAGCTTCTGTTCCATTAACCTAAATGTGACTCCATACAGAACCACAATGCCTTTTTCAGTCCCCCACCCTATTTTAAAGAAGGCTTTTAGGTTTTTTTGTTATGGTGCAACTCTGTAAATGCAGACATGCTATTTGCAGTATACGTTTAAAGGTCATGATTCTTTTTCCTTTTCCAATTAAAGCTGCTCTTAATCACAATTAAGCTTTCAAGAAACAATTAACAGAAGTCAAAACTTTTCTCCATCAATACATTTAAGAGATGTACAGTGTGTACCCTCTATTACCACTGGTGTCACTGAGCTAATTATGTGATGTTAAGGTTCACATTCTTGGGTGTAAATTTCAGGTTGAGTTGACACTAAAAAGAAACATCGATTTATTAGTAGATAAAACTTGTTCTGCAGTAATGGAACAGCTGTGTATATAAATTTATTGCAGCTTAATGTTCTCACACATAAAGCAATTAGAGCTTTCTGACAGACAGACTTGCTAAGTATAGTGTGGAGCATATAGTAATATGCAGTTACAGGCACAACATATTTAAGAGTGATCATATATATTCTGTGCAGTAATACCCATTTCTCAAGCCTCTCCAACCCTAGATGTGTTCTTAATTAACATAAATGTATGCTTATATTCATGTGAAATTTTCCTCCACCGTGGAGGAACCTTTTCAAGCCATGTCATTTTACTCACAGACACCTTGTGTTAAATTTGGCTTCTGTTTCTGCAGGAATAGATACAGCCTAGTTTCTCTATGCAGGCTTAATTTTCTTCCACACAAATGATAATGGAGGCAATACTATTGTCATCAGATTGCTTTAAAAAAAATAAATCCCAAAGTAAAACTGAATACACAGTGATTGGGATAGGTATCTTTCTTTCTAGAACCAACCTTCCTTCCTTCCTTCCTTCCTTCCTTCCTTCCTTCCTTCCTATTTTTCCTACAAGACAATTATATTTAACTTAAGCTAAGGACTGTGGTTTTGAGGATATTGATCAGCAAGACTTAGCAATGGAAATTGAGCATTATGGAGTAGTGGTGTTCCAGACTAATGATATACGATACCTTTTCAAGTCTTGGAAGCTTGGGAAATATTAGATCTTGAAACAAGGATACATGGGTAATTGAGATGATAATTTTCCAGTTGATGGAGTAATTAGAATAAATGCAGTCTTCCAAAGACAGTTCTGAAAGAAACTCAGAATCTCACGATATGTGGAGGTACAAATGTGTTATTTGTTGCTACTTTGGAAACCCCTGGGGGACTTTTTATTTAATAGCTCAAAGCTGTTCCATCACCAATTTTGTCACGCTTATTCATGACCAAACACATCTATGTCATACAATATCTGAAACTCTTCCTGCATTTTAATGCATTTTTACTATGTTTGCTTTTAAACCTATCAGTTAACTGACGTGTTACTTGGAATTTCACTATCTGTAACACCTGGGAAAGGTAATTTCTTAAATTTTTAGTTAGAGGATTAAATAACTCGGAGATTATTGTTGTAAAGAAAATCATGATCTTTTTAGGCTAGGATTCTCAAAAAATGTCTAGGACAACTACAGTGTGAGTGTGTTTCACACTTGGTTTGAACTGAGGTAAATGCTGGCTACTGTTCTGCATTACACAGCTGAACACTTCTCTCCCCATCTTTGAGAAAGAAAGGATTCATGAAATCACAGAGCTATCCAAATCAAGGACCTGAATGAAAAAGCTTTTTTTCCCCCCTTTTCTATTCTCTTCAAGATTTGTTTTAATCCCTCTGTGAGCACTAGCACTGGCAGGGACACGTGACATGGGGCAGAGGAAAAGGCTTTCCCAATGGAAACTGGTGCCTGTGGTGTCCTGTGCTCACTGTATACTGATAGAACAGGGGTGCTTAATTCCTCTGGCAGGCTTAAGGAAGCCAAGGTTAAGGTAGAAGAGGAACTTAAGAAAGTGACTCTGCAATGAAACTCTGGAAATCCACTCAGTCATATGAAGAAGATAAATCATTGATGACATGTTCAGAGTTCAGCTAAAACATTAACAACAAACAATTGAAACAGAAATTTATGAACAAGGAAGATAGGCACCTACTTTTTACAGATATTTGATACAGTTTTGAGTGACATGGCTATCCTCCTCTGCCAAAACAGCAGCATGAAATCCCCTCTAGAAAAGAAACTGCACAGGATCGCTGGTTACTACTGGAGCTTCGATGGTGCCATTACCATTAGGTCATCTGGAATGCATGAGAACTGGTAGCAAGACAACCAGATTTTTCATTTCATTGTCTTTTCTGCTTTTGTCTTTGAGATGTGACACAGGTCAGTCAGACCACAGAGCAGAATACAGGAATTCTGAATTCTGACAACTTTGGAAAAGCTGTCCTTAACCTTTCTCTGTTGCAGCTTCAGGAACCACTGTCTGAAAAATTCAACAACATTTAACTTCATCGGAGGGGTGATCTAAATATTAATGCTTCTGAAAGGATCCTGAAGATAAAAACTGTTAACAACTGAACTATTCTTTATTATGGCATACTTGCAGCACATAAATTGAAAATATTTGGAAAAAAAAAGTTATAACCCCTTATAAAAAGACTCTTCCCATAAATGAAACTATTTTTGCAGTTCCAGACTATTTAGTTTGGGGAATAATTTATTCTTAACAAACTTCTTAAAAAGTACACCTTATCTACTGTTTTTTTCATGATACATGGAAAAGCTAAATTATGGAGCACTGGTGGTTCTTTTGCTGTTGATGTTTTTTCTTTTATTTTGAAAACCATCACCTATCCACCACTAAATAGATTCCTTTCCACTGTGCTGGCAGCTGTTTCCCAGGTAACCAACCTAGCTAGAAGTTGACTTCAAGCAGCCTATAGGAACCAGCACTCACATCCTTGCATTTACATGTTTTGAGTATCGCTTTTTAACTGCTGCAGTGTCTCCAGTGCCCCTGGCAGTCAACAGGAGCTGGGAGTAGCCAGCAAGTAATGGAATAAAGCTCATCAGCAGTCAAAAAATTCCAGCTAAGGGTGATTTTTTTTACACAGAATAGTAAATGCCATTGGCAGTTGAAAATTAAAATTATCCTCAGTGTTAAACCAGCAGGATTAGACTTCACACAAGCTGTCACCTTTTACAGGTTCTGCCTGCTACTTCCCTTTTCCATAAGGGAAGTGGACAAAAGCAGCAGGTATTTTGCTGTCTCTTTCCATAATCAAGAATCATTGTCCCCCCAACTTCTGAAAGCATCTCTTTAATACAACTTACTTGATAAATCAGATCTCATTGCTGTCTGTCAGCGTCTTTCTGGATTTCATGGTCATTGCAGTACATGCAATTCTAGACATTTTTTGACCATCTGTCTCTTGTTCATATGTATTAATTGAAAACAACTATTCTATCAGACACTGGCTAAACTTGAAAGTATCTAATATAGCTCTGTAGTTCTGGGTTGGGGCATTTACTTTTAAGACACTGCAGTGTGAAGAGCTGACAGAGAAGATGGTATATTGAACAGGGCACTAAGAAGTAGGATTTACCCTATAAGCATATAGGTTTTTTTTTTCCTTTTAAGATTATGAAAAAGTCATATCTTTGGGAAATTCAAACCTTCCTTTGGTCCTCTCCTGTGTCCCATGTCATACTCCCCCATTCCCCTCTGCCCTCTGAGACTCAAGCATTACTACTCCCCTTTATTACATTGGAGTGTGAGGTTACAACAAGCAGGATGATCTCAGCAATTATTTAGGAAATGCACAATGCCATACATGTGTGAGCATATTTATAACCACCTTGCAACATGCGAAGACGGTTGAAAGTCTTGGACAAACATTGCACCCTTTTAAAATAAAATCAATCTTTGGTGTGCAGAACACCAAGTTCAAGCTCACAATGTGCCCACTGTTCATATACTTAGCCATCCTAGAATTTCCTATTTCTAAATTCCTTTCAGACACAGATACCTTAGAGCTAGCTGCCATTTAATTTTCGGGGTATTTTTAATACTCTGGATTTGTCTGTGTTGTGTCTTTTCACTGTCCAAATATACTTGCTTTTAAAACTGACTGTCTTTTCCCTTGAATATTCCATGAAAGATAGACTGACCACTTTCCATGGTAAAACAAATTTCATCACAGCTACTCTAGTTCCATCCATAAAGATTCAATTGTGCCTCTTATCTAAATGAGCATATCTAGCAAATAATCTACCACACTCTTAAACTCCTGCTTTGCCACAAGCCCTGAGGTCAGACCTCCTCACACAGGGTCCAAGAAGCAAATAGCAATGAATGAAATCAGCCTGCTTTGTGGTTTCTTAGTGCATGTGGCTTGATGTACCCCAGGACATCCTGAATCTCTCCCATTTCACTGTGGAACAAAGTGATTCTGTGAGAGCTGGTCACTGCCACCCTACAGCAGTTCTCTATGTCTTTACACGAGCATGCAAGAGGGCAGAATACTATGTATTTCAGTATAGCACTACAGTCTTTTCATCCAACCTCAATTATGTTGGTTTTAATAATTTAAGGGAATTTCTTTTGCATATTCCAATCAAGTTTCTTAAAATTATATTTTATTAATAATACATTATATTGCAGTTTGCATGGACACTTTCCTAAAGTGGGAAGTGTCATATATCACTTTCCTAAAGATAGTGCTTTCAACATATCTCCTGCCTCTGAGACCTATTTCTACAATCAGTTCCTAATTAGGAATTTCTATAGGGTACAAAATTCAGATTGGGGTGAAAGGTTAAAATAATAAATTCTTCCATGAATGAAGCAGCTATGGAAACAACTGATACAGAAATGATATAAAAAGATTGCTCTAAAATTATCTACCAACATTAAATACTTCATTATTTCTTAAATCAAAGTATTCATTTCAGATCACTGGAACTGTCTATGTCTAATTTAGGATCACTTCAAGAAACACCTGCGCTCTCCCACATTGCTACAGGCTCTCAAGTACAACAACTGAAGTGTATTACGTGGCTATTCTCCAATACATGTTGGATTTTTTCAATGGAACAAGGTATTTTATGATGTATACCACAAAAAAAAAAATCATCCAGATGTAAGAATATGTTGCCTTCAGACAACATTCAGCAATGAGGTGCCAAAGAAGATGATGTCAATCCTCCTTCGTGATACTGGCATGGAAAAAAAAGCTTATCAAATTAAAATATTTTATTGTGGATTGAATTGCCTGACTTGCCATAATATATTTCAATTGCATCTTCAGAGTGAAATATTTTTAATATAGAAAAATGAAAACCTATATTTTAAGCAGTTCTGATGGTTTACTAAACAAATTTTCCCACAAAAGAATGACATTTTAAATTATAAAGAAGAATGTGAGAAATGAAGATGAAATATTAGATTTCTCATTTGTACCACTGTGTGGAAACTATGAAAATCTTTTGGAAAAACATCCATTTTCAGTACTGATGGTCAAGAAACCCCACCTTTTCAGAAATAATGGTCAATTTGTGCTTTCTGAAATTAGCTACAAGAAAGTGAGTAATTGCTAGCTGAGGGATACAACATTTTACAGACTGTGTTCCTCCTCAGAATGAGATCCTGAGGCTGCTTTAAAAGGTGTAATCTTCTGTTATCATTTCTGGTGCTCAAAGCAATTACTTTTCAGTGGGAAAAGCAAGTAGGAGAAAAACAGTATCCAAGAGCAGAATTCACTAGTTTGTAAACCTTGACCCTTCATATTATTCAGTTATTGACCAAGTTGCTGAAAGGATAGTGTTAAAGATTACATTACTACAACCTCCATCTTAGGTGTCATGGAGCACGATAAGGCTGGTGTCTAGTAAGCAGAATTTAAAGAACAAACTTAAGATATGATCCTTTCATAAGTACACTTCACTCCTCTGTTCCAACAAGGTGAGAGTTTCATACAAGTAAAACACGTGTAAGGGAGACAAGAAATAAGAAAGAACCACTATGCCTTTCCCCTCGTTTTCCAGCAGCAAGCTAAGAGCAGCTGAGACGGAGTGAAGGGAGAGGCAGAATCCATTAAAAGTGCTTGTGGATGGTGCTGGGAGAGGTAGGTGCTGCTCTACGGCTGCTACAACGGTATTTAAAGTCAGGAAAAGAAGCTGTAGAGTAAGAACATATGGTAATGGCACAAATTTTCTGGATGGAATGTGTATTTCTCCCTTGCTTACTCTCTCTCAAATAAAGACTTTGGTTTTACGTGTCAGACTTTAAACAATAATACACCACTGTGGGAGGCAAATGTTAATGACAGTAGTATGCAATAGCTGTTTCCAAGTAAAGGGAAAGGATTTCTAGGGGTTTGAGGCTGTTACTTCAGGCCAATTCACACATCTGCTCTTCATGAGTTAGATTCATGGTTTTTCTTTCCATGGCATCCAACCACCTGCCGTCTGCATAAAGAAAGGAAATTCCTAGCAGTGTTGTAGGATGCTGGGGAGAAGGAATGGGAGGAGGAGAACACAGCAAGGAAAATAGGTGGAACACTCCTCAATCGTGTTTTAGCTGGTGTAAAAGTAGGAAAGACATTATCCAAGTCATCTCTGCTTCTCAGCTGTTATTTTGTTCTGCAGATCAGCTAGGAAAGAAATGGAGTGCAGAGAACTCATGTGGGAGAAAATAATTTTTGGAAGAGTAAATTTGAATTAGAGAAGAGCTAAGGGAACGCTGAGGGGAGAGAAAGAGGAACAACCATATGTTTATGGAGATGTCAGGAGATTTAAAGGCTGATGAAGTACTTATGCACAAATCTGAAGGGGAAAAGGAGAAGAGGATAATAAAAATGTGACAGTATTACTGGAGGAAACACTGGGAAAAGATAGAAGAATGTGATTTATAAAAAAATCTGTAATGAAAAAATTACCTTCAAGGGGGCAACAGAAATTCTAATAATGGAGAGGATCATCTCACTCAAATTTTAACATTTCAAGTTAAATGTCTGAGTGCAAACTTGCCATTTTTTAATCTAGGGAGAGAAATCAGTATACAGAGACAATGAATGATAGCTGTAAAACTTAGCTTAGACACCTAAAGATCCCAGAGGACCTGTCCTCTAGACAGCTTGCTTTCTTTCTAGGGGATATAAGGGTACTTTGAATGAAGTCAAACTTATGTGTGGCAAAATAGAGACAGTATTCCTCCGCTAAGAGAACGAGAATAGGAAGACCAATATTTTATCTGAGGAAGGACTAGACACAGGCAAATGAAGGCAGAAGTAGAGAAAAGGAAAAATCATATAAGAATGAGAAAAAAGGCTGTATAAATCACACAGGTGCACAGAGTCACTGGAGAAAATAAACGTTGGGGAGAGGGTGCTAATGAAACATTTGTTTCATTCAACTTCTGAGTATACAATGAAATAACAAAAGTTTGGCCTCTGAGATCATAGAATCATTTTGGTTGGAAAAGACCTTTAAGATCACCAAATCCAATCACTACCCTAACACTGCCAAGCCCACCACTAAAACATCTCCCTCAGCATGTCACCTTTTAAATATCTCCAGGAATGGTGACTCCATCACCTCCACGGGCAGCCTGTGCCAGTGTTTAACAAACCTCTCAGTGGAAAAGTTCTTCCTAATCTCTGCTCTAAACCTTCCTGTCACAACTTGAGCCCATTTCCTCTTGTCTTAAATAGCCTTTATACTTGGAAATACAGTGTTCCTTTGGTTTTACACTGAGAACTTAGTAGGTGCATAAAGGTAGTTTTGCCTTTTCAGGAAGTGAACATCTCATTACAGCACAGGATTGGAAGGCCAGCAAAATCCTCCAATCCCTACTCCCTGTAGGCTCCTTTTCCACCCTCTTGCCAAGAACAGCTCAAAAGCTACAAAACGCTCTAAGAAAAAATTAAAACTCAGTACAAAAGAACAATAAAAGCACAAGAAACACGTGTCATGAAAAGCAAGACTACAGGCATCAATAAGACAGGCTACATGAAATGCCTAGATAGGTCCTTTGAGGACTACATTTCACATTATAAAGAAAAATCTTTCCTCTTCATATACAGGTCTCTACCAAGACCTTAGGAAGAAGTGTCCTGACTTCAGAAGGTGCGTCCTGTTCATCTCTAAGTTTAGGAGTGAAGTACACAAGCAATGTTTGTTAGTACAAGAAGACGTGCCAACACTTCCCAAGATGTGAGTAAGCTCTGAGATTTCAAATGAAGGCCCTGTTCCCCAACCACCTGCCTTCCAAAGTCAAAATACTTCTCGGCTCTTTCAGGTGACTAATGGATGATACGAAGCATGGTATTAGTTAAATACAATATAAATTCAAAACAACAAACACAATCAACAAACTGTGATCCTGACTGCTTTCAAATTCCTCTCAGGGACACCAACAAATCAAATACTCAAAGGGTAATACTACATGCTCTTTTTTTTTTTTGACAGAACAGTATGGAGACTGGGCAATCACAAGAAAAGTAAGCTAGATATGGTTAAAGAAATGTTACAACCTTTGTGAGACTTTGAGGACTGCTGAGCAGCCTGTGAGCTAATGTGATAGAAGAGTGAGACTGGTGTTTGTTTACAGCATGTCCAAAGGCAATAAAAGAAACTACAGAGGAAAAAAAGTAACAAAGAACAACACCATCCAGCTGAGCACTCCTTCTCCAAGTCTGCTTCCCTGTTTTCAAGAGAGGAAATGCAATGCATCCACGCTCTGAGCCCTTGAGTCATGTATTTATAATTTATTAAGAGGTCAAAAATGGCATTTGTTGGGTCCCAGTGTCCAAAACTCATTGAATTACTCTAAGAACTGAGACTCTGTGTTTAAATTCAATAACTTGGCTTATTGAACACATCCATTATGATGGGAAATTCACCTGCGGCAAAACTACAAATTCCTACCCCAGTGTGTGCTGGGCCTTGTGCAAGACTCAGGATCAGACTCTTTGCAAGAAGCTTCTGCATTAGGTATTCCAGGTCAGTCATACCAGGAGACATGAGCTCAGTAAATGCACTTAAGATTTTATTCAGTTTCTCTCCCTCTCCTTTTATTTTACTTTCTTTTAAAAGGATATCCATGTACAGTATTTTAAATAAGCTTTGGCCAAAATATTAAATACTTTGCATGTCTTTTGTGTTTGACTTGTCTTCTTAAATTAAAATAAAAGCTTAATGAAAGTCAAACAAGAACAGCCTGTAACATTTTCAAAGATATGTTCAAACATTAACTGATTCATTCTCACTGGCTCATTAAGAAGAGGAAATTGCAGCAGAATTCTGTGTTAAAACCACTCAGAGAAGAGATGACAGATCCAGGATCAGTAGTGATAAATTACTGTCTCTCACCCTTGGTCTCAGTCCCAGTCCTGCAATAAATGTCTGTGGGAAAGTTCCCTGGGCAGGCTCAGAGCCATCACGTCCTCAAAAAAGGTCTAACACAAGTTGAGGAATTTGCTCATCCCTTGTTCTTAGCATTTCACCAAAGTCTCAGCCCTTTCAAGCACCAGGCTTATAATAATAATTCGCCATGGTTAAAGTCGTTTGTGGAATTAGATATATTGCTAGCTATTCAAATGTTTTCTATTACTTCTTAGTGCACTGTACAGCACATCAATACAGAGCCCAGATATTACAGCAAGGGACACTCTGGAAATATCTAAGCAGACTGATCAATTTAATCTCTGTTGCAATACAGTGCATTAGTGGGATGGCTTTTTTTTCCCCTTTTTCTTGGCGCAGCTTAGGGAGCTTAGAATTAGGACAAATATTCTCTTTCCTCCTCAACAAATGCTTAAAAAATGACAAAAGTGACAGCTTTGAAAGATTGATTTTTTAAAAGTGAGGTTCTGTATGGTAGCTTATGAAAGCACTTTAATTTAGAATGATTATTAATCAACCATCCGTTCAGATAATTTTCTAATTTAGGGGAAAAAAAAATCTATATTCTGTCTCTTACATCCCCATCAGGTACTAAAATATGAATGTCTGCACTCATTAACAAATACAAATAGGGAGCATTATCTGATACAGAGAGACAGAGTCAATGCTGAGATGTAATACTCCTACCTGACAGAAAATGTTCTGAAGTTTAATATGGAAGAGATACAATCTCAACTTTAAATATTTTATTATATTACAGCCATAAATACCATATGTGTATGAAGTGGCAAACCTATTTTGACATATTGGAACATGGCTGCTTGTTCTGGATGCTCTCTCTGGGTAGTTCTACACAGAGCAGACTTAATTTCCTATTAAAAAAACATGGGATGATAAAACAGCAAGTGCACCTAAGGACAAAAAGATACGAGTGCAACACAAACATCAGAACTGGCAAATATAATTTTCAACCTGAGGAAAGATATGTTGACTGATGCACTTATAAGCCCATCCCTACACTGACTGATCTATTCCTGTGTGGTCTATCCATCAGAATTCTGTGAAAATTGGAAATACAATATGAATACTTATCACTACAATATTATTCTGAAACAATCCCAAGAGTCCAAGTAGTATGCAAAATACCATTCATTAGTTTTCTAAACAGAGTGCATTTAAAGCTCAATCCAGAGTTCTGTGCCTAGACTTGGATGCAGAAAGAAAAGCATCTACAAAGTAGGTCCTGTCTTTCCTGGTTGACTTTTCTAATTGGATGGCTACTGAGTCAAAGATGAACACTACTCTTGCTGCAGCCACGCTTAACAGAATAAAACCTGACCTGAAAACATTTCTGGGGGACTGTTCTTCCTTGAATTGCCTTATTAGCTGCATAGGACACTCCAGAAGGAAAATCAAAGTCTCCAACAAAGTACTGCATTTTTCAAGGCATGCACTATTGACTTGGAGACTACATCTTTTTCAGGTGTGACCCATAATCCTTTCTAAATGGACCCTGGAATCATGTCTGGTTTAAAAATCCAAGTTTATTGTGACATGTATATACATAGGCATAATTTATGCAGGAAGACATGCAAACACAATTGTAACACAAAATGTGTGGCAAGGGAGCCATTTACTAGGCTTTCATACAAAATACAAATTTATTACTAAATGTCTATGCCTAAAACTCGGTATGTAGTACATCATATTTTAAATTATTAACATCTCTGCTGGAGAAGCTTCCTTCATAAAATATTTACACAGCATATCTCAGGACTATGTATTTTGCCAGCAGTTACTCAAAGTGTAAGATAAATACAGTTAGCAGGTCATTCTTTTCCTTGAGAAGCTATTCTTTTCAGTAAAAAAAACCCCAAAATGTTTAAGCTGTACTACTGCTATGGCCTTTGTTATGAAATACTGCACTCCAATATAACGATATATTCTGACCCCTGAGAGCTCTTGAGGTCAGAGGGCATAGCTTTTGCTAATGACAATGCATGGCTGTAAAACACAAGAGGCAGGCATGTTTCAATTACTTTTCCAATTAGCAGCAACAATCAATGCATGCTACAAAAAAAAGCCTCAAGGAAAATGGCAAAATGTTGCAAAGTATGGACAAGATCCTTTTTGTAAGTAACAAAACCAGGAACCATAAAAGTATTAGTATTCCCTTGATTGTTTCTTCAATACTGCAAAACCATATAAACCTTTTATTTCAAACAGGCAATTTGGAAGTGCTGCCTTTTCAAAATCCAGACTGCTCTTCAGAGCAAGCATTAGAAAAGACTCATTTCTGACCTAGGTGAGAAGAAAATTTCATATTGTTCATTTCATTAAAGACAGTAAATTGAAATTATGATGAAAACTTCAAATGTGTTGGACTGTTATTTAAAACTAAGTAATAATTATGCCCTAATTTTTCAGTGTCCCTGCTTAACAGAGGAAAAAAGACCCTCCAGCATTTCAAACTCTTGGCATACAGTTGTCTAAGTTACTAAAAAGCTTCTCAACAGAGTATGAGAATTCTGTTGGCATTTGTATATTCAGTTTGCCAATGTCAAAATAACATTTTAAAGAAGATATAAGGAAGCAGGGAAGCTGAACTATATACTTGAGTGGATTTTAAAATAAAATAAACTCAACTATACAAAGCACATATGTATTGAAATACTTAAGATTCTGCTGTTACCAAACACTCAGACACATGGTTTAAAAATTCATTTGAAACATTTTCTTGATGTTTGTATAGTTTTATTAAGGATATGAAGTAATAAATGTTTGGATCAGTTTTGTGTTTATGTTTGGTACTAAATACAGAAAAATTATGATGAGGTAGCATTAATTTTAAACTTCATAATACATATATATGGCTTTTCTACTGTGGGCTAAATAGCCAATGGCAATTCCTCCCACACCCCAAACTCACAGAAGCACAGAAAAGAGAACTCTATGATCATTCCATTTCATTTTTGCTTTAAACAGTGTAACGCATATATCTTTCTAATGAGAAAAATATAGAGAACATATGTGAAATAAAAACATCTCAATGTCCTTTACTACATAGAACTTATTGGTAATAATGCATATTTGGGGAGAAAAAGTGTTGTTAATTCAACAGTAAATGAGATTACTAAAGAACAAATATCTATAATGGTTTTCAAATTTGCAAGACCAAATTACTTGTGGTTTATCATTTCTAAGGAATGGTCTGAGCGTATCTTCTGGACAATAATTCTCAAGCATAACATCTACTGTAAAAAAGAAGTTATTCTAAGAACTAGAAAAAAGATAACAGGCCAACATTTCAAGGAAGTAAGTGGGATCATCTGAACATGACATCACTGTAAGGAAAAATTGTGAAAATAATGTTAAAAGAGGCAATCAGTTGGACTGAGTGGTAGCATGATTAATACCAATCAACACTGTTTAATAGAAAACAGGTCTTCTTAGGAAATTTCATGTCATTTTGTGATGATATTAAAAATTCAGTAGATAAAGATAACTTTTGAAAATACTTGCTTTAATTTTTGCATAAATATCTTTCCCTACTATCTCATAAAAATGTAGCATTGCATAAAATCAACTCAGCTTATATATTAAACATGTTAAAGAACACTGAGAATCTGAAATAGAAATCGTAAATGAGGACCCAGTACCTAACAGTAGTACCTTTGGTGATACTATAAAGATGTGCATTATAAAGAACCAAGTGGACTGAGCAGCAGACTCAAGAGACATTTGAAAACCTCAAACCAAAACTGTGGACAGCAGTGATAACTAAAATTATCTTGTCAGTCCTGATAAATAACCAACAGAATATGGGTTCTTACTATAGCACAGTGGCTCTCAACACTTGTGTGTTTTCTGCATTCTTGCAACTGGATGTGTAAGGTAGGATCAGAAAAGTCACATATATCTGTATGTGACTGATAATGTTAAAAGAAACGCATTTGCAGTTCTTGTCACCACACTTTCAAACAGATGTCTGTTAAAAGAACAGTATATACTATCACAATAAGGGTGATTAAATTCTGGAATAATTTACACCACCAAAACCACATCTAGGGCTTTTTTTTCCTCTCACGTGAAACTGAAATTGGACGGACTAGAAGTACCAAATTAAAGAAGGCAAAGAGGAATTGCTAAAAACAATTCCAAATGAAAAGCATGAAGTAATTTCAAAAGACTAGTAAGCTTTTTTGTTGTTGTTGTTGTTTCCACAGGGAATATATTTGGACACAGAGATAAATGTCATCTAAGTTGACCCTTCAGCATGAATAATATTTCTTTAGTTCACAGACAAGCTGTGGGGTTGAAATGAATTTTAAAGCCTTTTGTAAAATTATTTAGAATCCAAACTAAGAGAATAACCACATGTTTTTCTCTGTTTACTGATTCCATCTCCTGCATTTCAGCATTATTCATTAGTTCTGTTGTGTTTCAAATGAGACTATGTTCAAATAGTATCTGACATCATGAGGGACCAACTCAGCCTGTAGCCTCAATGAACTCAAATTGTAAACAAGATTATAACACTAGGCACTGTATAACAGTTAGTAAATTAATATGTACCCTCCACTTTTACCTTCTGAAAATTAGCTGGTTTGGACTACTCCCAGAGCACCCAGTTATGATGGATAAATGCGTTATAGTCTATTTGGAGCCAAAAGGAACTTGGCTGTGCAAGTCCCCTCTTTATTTACCTATGAATCGACCAAGAGCAGTAGCAAGGTAAGTAAGAGTTAAACTTTTCTGCTGACTGAAAGATTTGCTAATAGCTGTGGAATTTGCACGATAATACACACTCATTACAAAAATAAATATATGTATTATTTTAGATGAACAAATGAACTACAGAACTGATAGGAATACTTTAAAAAATATACATTAAAATGTTTTGTTCATTACACACCGTAATTGCTTTCTTCAAAGCCTGTATGTGTTTGGTTGTATATGTATATACACACAATTAGGTCTATCCAATTGCACCAGCACTTTGAAGTCTCTTTAAGAATCAAGAGAACTTTTTAGCTGACATGAGGCAGATCTGTAGCTCTATTCCATTTTGTGCTGTACGTCAGAAAAGCATGCCATGGTCTTGGTATGTTCTTGGCTATCTTAGGGACTCAGGGATTACAGCTGGCCTCAGGCAACTGTTACCTCTGATTTTTCCTTGGCAAAATAAAAAGATAACCCACAGATAGATAGAAACCTTCTTGAACTTGACCACGTAACCTTCTCAAAGACTTTTCTCTAAAAACTGTGTCTTGCAGGTGAATGTGGCATTGTAATTGAAGAATATAAATAATTTGAGCAAGTTTTACTCTGAGGTCCCTCAGATGCTAAGCAAAAGCCATTTTAACACACACAGCGGAGTAACCTTTCTTAAAATGATGCACCATTAAGTTACAATCTTTTGCTATATCAGCGATACGGTAAGTATATTTAATTTCTCCCTTTTCACTTTACACTTTCTTCTCTAATTTTTCATATACAGAACATGCTGGGACAAGCACAAAGGATGAAAGGTAAACTGAAATATGCTTCCATGTGGCAATATGTTGACCTCTGAGACACCACTCCAGGTCCACATTTGCAAATAGGTCTAAAGAATTTCCCCTTTGAGGAGTGGATAGAGCAGCCTCCCTCTGCAAAAATAACAAGTTGAGAAAGGCTAGCATTCAAGCACTGCAATATTTCACTCTATGAGATAGAGGAATTGTCCAATTTTTAAAAGACATTACTATTAACCACCAGTTTCACAATATCAAAAAATAGAAGTTGCAATATTACAAAAAAAAAAAACCCCATTCAAAACAATCTATTTTATGTGATGACTGAGAACCTGAAAGAGAAAATCTATTTCTCACATATGCCCTAGGTCTACATTGTGCTTGTGCTTTCCAAATGTCTTAAACTACTAAACAGAAACAGGTGTCTAAGCTCTTATGGTACATCTGTCATATTCATGCCACATTGTTTTCTTCCATCGAATTTAAGCAGTAATGTAAATGTGATCTCAGTTAGTTCAGTGATAAAGAACATTCTTCATAAAAATCCCGGTACAGGTGCTTGTCATGGACTAAGAAGTCAATGTTTCTGCCTAATAGTATATCATAAATAATTCAGTACTGTAACAGATCATTCTCTTTGTACCTTTCTTTAATAACATCCCTTTACCAAAATTAAATCTTTCATAATATAAACCAAATATTATTATAAACAAGGAGATTTGCACCACGTCATTTCATCCACTTCAGGAAGAGTGAGTATTGAATGATGCTGGCTGATAGCTCTTGGATTGAGTAGGAGAAGGTGCAGTAGAGGCTGTTTTTAAAGTTTTTCACGTCTTTATACACTGATCTAGCTTTATTTTATTTTTAAGGTCAAGTGGCACTATTAAATCACTTGACAAATGGCATGACATATGTTCAGGAGGAAACAAGCGAAAAACCCAGGAAGATATTGCGAAGAAAATACACCACACAGTAGAAATACTATAAAGTTACTACACAGAAGACATGTAGTAAAGCACTGTGGGCACGATGATAAAGGGGGGGAAAAAGGGATAAATTATGTTCTTATTAGACAAGCCCCTATGTTTATCTATTAGCATGTACAATTAGCATTTAAAATTGCTGATGCTGGAAGTGGTACAACTGTTTATTGCTGCCACTTCTGGGAAAGGTTCAGTTATGTATTTTCAGGCAAAGTAACAGGCACAGAGGTGATGTGCTTTGTCCTAGGGGCAAAGCTTGCCACCTGCATAACTTTTTAGCACCCCAGGCTTGACAGTCAACTACAGAAGCACTGACAAGGAGCTCAGAGGAGACTTTCACTTTGACCTCATCAAGAGGATAAAGGTGTTGCACATGGCCAAGTGGGAAAGAATTACATTTGCTTTAAGCCACCTGCAAAGGCTAACTCAGAGCAAAGATTTGTTTCCTGATTGATTTGTGTCCCTGAGCATGAATTTTAAATGCTCTTTAAAGAAATAAAAAGGTAACTTCCAGCAATTAAATTTACCAAGCTTTCTGTGGTTATAAAATCACCAAAGGAAGTGATTAGCAATGCCAGCGGAGAACAGAGGCTGTTATTTTCCTAATGAAAGCCCTCTGTCTGGGGTTTCCACCTCAGCTTCCATTTAGTTGCTATAGTTTTATCATGCCTATGTAATAGGTAGTTTTACTTCCTCCTGCCAATAGTCTGCCATGGTAAATAGGAAAAATGTTCCCAAAATTGCACAGCCCGCTCACACATTTTATATCTGAGAAATTAGATCAGTTTATGAGCAGTATATAACAGTTCTGTTATCCAAGTCTCACAATTTAATCCCTAGTCTTATGACATTTATGTATTTTCCCAAAGCGCCAACTGATGGAAGTTACATATCCCTTACATTTTTAATCTAGTTTCCCAAGAAAAGGAAGCTTTTATGATTGTACTGGTCTGTATTTCAATCTACAAAGAGCTTTCTAATAACTTTTGAACCTACAAGTTGATTTAAGCTAAAATTAGGGATAAAAGTGTCAAAGATATTTAAATTTCTAAAAGTTTTATACAAATTGCTTCTAGGTGAAGGACAGAAGCTAAAGTTGCTGGCCTCTCCACTGGAAATGTGGTCATGACTCAGCTCTGAGACACTGCTGCGGAGCTGCCAGCTGGTTGACCAACATGTCCTGGCTACTCCACATGTGCATAGCTTTTGATATGCTGAACTTTGTACAATTGTCACCTCTTTTCTAGTGGGAATGTGATACTCATGGTTCTTGCTGGGGACAAAGAGTTTACAAAATACAGGACAAAAATCTGTAGGGAAAAAGACTTCCAGTTCTGCTGCTCAAAAAGTCCTTTTCTCCTTTAAAGTAAAACCTACTCACATGATTGGTGCACAAAAACCTGCAAACACAAGCCACTAAATCTCTAAAGAGTCAAAAGTCAATAAAGTAAGCCTAAAGAACAGAAACATTTTAATCTCTAGACTTTTTTAAGTACCTGCGTGATCTTGGGATGACAAGCATTGATAATACTGAAAGAAGTTACATCAAAAAGATGCCAGGGCTAAATCCTTGTTTAAAAGTGGAACACATCTGAGATGCAATGCAGAGAGAAATACAGAAGGGGAATTTCCACATAGGGAATATGAACAAGGAGTTGAGGACTGAGTCTGAATTGCCCTTATTTACTATGTCTTGATTCACTGCAAAACACATTAAGGATCAGAATGCTATGTGCCGTAGTGCTCATAACAGACAGGACACTGGCTTGCAATGCTTACATGCGACCTTTTGACAGAAATATTTTGCATTTTTCATGAATTTGTGTCTCAGAGCCTTATAAGGCACCTATGGAAAGAATGAACCTCTAAAAACTGTTCCTTAAAAAACTTCTACACAGAAGACTTGAAGCTGCTAAGGGTTAATAGAGAGAAGACTCAAAAATGTTACTTTAAAATGTTTCACTCCACCTCATTTTCAAGTCCACATGCTGACACAATACTGCCATTAGCATATTAGATCTGAACTCTCCACCTATGGGTCACTGTAGCAGAAAAATAAATTCAGGAAGGTAGAAACGGGCCCTTTTCTGTCTGATACATTTCAGAAAATTAAAAATAATTTTTAATTATTTATTTATTAATTAGAAGCTCCCACAGTCTCTCCCCTAATCCTGATCTTTCGTCTCTCATTCATTTATTCTCTTCAAGTTTTAGTACAGCGGGTAATTAAACTGACTCCAAGCACTACAATGCAGCCATTCCCTCCTTAATGGCATGTCATGATCAACAAGATCCCTCTAAAATGGTGGGAAGTCAGTCTTTTTGACTGAACATCTGAGGTGCTTTGATAGCCTCTCTCTGACCTCATGGTGATACAGGCAGAGCATTTACATTACTGTCTTGAGCTACATACACTGACACTATGTTTATTGTCTCAGGATAAAGGGAGCACCGTGCAGGAGAGGGAACGTGCATGTGACTCAGGTTAGGCAATTCAGGTTCCCTAGCAGGCTGCCCTTGACAGAGGGGAAAACAGGCTTTTCAGGAAGTAAAATTCAGACCATCTCTCTCTACTCAGTAATTACCTGGGGAAGACTACCTTGTGCATCAGTGTTCAATACTGAAAGTTAAGGATGAAAGAATTGCCCCAAGTGTTACAACTGAAGCTCTGCTTACTTTTTTATCTGCACAGTAAGCGTGCACTTCTAATCACAGCTCACAATTCTACTGTGTAAGAGCTCTCCTTTCAAAAAGAATAAAAGTTTTCTGGTTTGTAGCCTGGATCTATCTTGTCATAAAAACAAAGTATAAAAACGTAAATATGAGGAGCAGAAAGCCCTGTAATTTCTTACATCTATCTTTTAGGGAAGGATCATTTTAGGCTTGAATAAGGTAATAGGCAAAGCTTTTAGTGATTTGGGTTGAGTTACTTCCTCTTAAAACTAATGGGATTTAACCAAGTTATATCATTACAGGAAAAAATTATCAGCAGTGATTTTTAACAAAACACTATCACTGAAACAGTCACAGGAAAACAACACTTAGTAATTTCAGCTATGGACCAGGAATGTCTTCATACAGGCAAATCAAGCAAAGGAAGGATAGGTATATGAAAAGGACAGCAAAAAAACCACTAAAACGCAAAATTCTGAAGGATTTCAGTAGCTGATGGATAAACTCCAGAACAACAATATGCACTGAGTTTACTTGGAAATGTATTATTAAGAGCTTTTTCTTAAGAACACGGCTAAGAAATGGCAAGGCTCTTTTTTGATAATTGATAATTGTGATAAAACATCGTAAAACATCCTTTGCTCAACACAGTTCTTAAGCAGAACTTTGGTCTTGGTGTTAGCATGGCTTCGACATGAATGTACTCCAGAGTACACAGTGTTCCTGGTTTATTCCAAAAGAGTAAACAGAAATAATTTCCCACATCAGCTGACAATTGTTAAGTGACAACAAAGCACTTGTCTATCTCACAGTTTACAGAACAGGAGCTGCCAAATGTAAAGAAATGGCAATGAAACATACCATAAATCTACTATTCATATAGCAAACACAGGATTTTGGTACCATTTCCTATTCCGTTACTCCAGTTTTACAATCTATGAAGAAAGATCAGACCAATAAAGTCAACTGATATCTGTAAGCACAGACTCGGGCCCAAATTTATCAACAACCAAATCATTAATAAGTCTGCTTAATTACAACCTGTTCTATCCAACACAGAATATGCATGAGTTTTCAAGGAGATTTAATTATTTAGAAAGTTGAAAGATGTGATAAGCTATTTTTGAGATAGAAGGAGACAAAGAGAGAGACAAAAGTCAACATTTCAAACTGGTAATTTTTTAATGATCTGTACTCAAAAGCTGTCAGAGAATATTCTCTCTAATACAATGAAGCGAATTCATTCTTCACATGTGAAAAATAGGCTTGGTAATAAAAGGAATTGTTTTATTGACTGCAGAAAAGCTACCACTGCATAGAACCATAGCATGGGCAATAAGAACCAACAAAAAATACTTTGGACACTTACTGGTAGTGAGGTTGGTAGACTTAAATCAGAAAAAGCAGCAGACTTTTAAAATCAAGCCCTACAAAAAATGGGCAGTTCACACAGGACCACAAACAAGGAGCACAGTTATAAAATATTTTAAATAAATTATCATTGTACAGAAGCTTATCGTCTTCTTGAAAAAGATATTTAATATTCTGGAAGAATACTATATTTAGAAATGTAGTCTTAGTTTCCTGTGATATTTTCACCCATACATCAGTATTTATATGGAAATATATACATTAATCACACAGAGAGAGCTGCAGATATACCATATTGACACATATCTATACCTCCATCTTCATGCTTGGTCAATCATCTTGAGGGACCAGCTAAACCTTCAGCTAAAATCTCATTTATTTTATCAGAAAGGAATTGTGCTCAGCTTTTCCAAAGCTCACTGGACTCGTCTCCTTCCAAACAGGCTGTGTTTCATGTTCTCTATCCCAGAATACAGAAGAAAGATGCCAGCTGGCTTCCAAAATGCCAGCTTTACAGGGACTATGCTCAGCTAAGCTGACTAGAGTCTGTATGCTGTACAACCTTGGGGGCATATAAGCAATCTTTGGTTAACCAAGAATTTTGGTTAAGTGGTGTTCTGTAAAACAGGGATATAATGTGTATTGCATGTCTTTCTCAAACAGATGTTGTCTAAGCTGCTTGAAGGCTGACATTTCACACAAATATTGCTTACTATTAGCATATGCTAATTGCATGTTATTTATGAATAGCATACCATGCTAATCAGTTATGAGACTTGTTCATGTTACATCCAGTTAAAGGATATGGAGACCTCTGCTGAAGTAACCACGAATCTCTGGTCCTGTACTCCCAAAATGCAAGATGAAGAAGGCATCTGTAACTGCCTCTATACTGTATGATCACCAGACATAATTAGCTTCTTTCTCTTTTCTCACCACCACTAGCAAACTTGTCAAGTGCAACCTGTCCCCCAGAACCTTGCCTTTATTGAATATAGCAGAACTAGTTTTCAACAATAATTACAGGAAATGACTAAAAACAATAGAAAACACCAAACTTGTGTCCAACAACATGCTTTTGCTGTGCATAACCATAAAATAATAACAAAAAAACCCTCAAAAACAAAATAAAGTACAAAATACAAAAATATTCCTGAGAATATATGCAATGACAGAAGATTAATAACTATGCCTACATCTAACACTGTCCCATAAAACTTGCCTTTTTCTCACAACAAAATAAGACTTTCTATATAAATTATATCCAACATCATCAACTTGGACAGATTTGTATTAAGTACAGATTTATCTTCTAGCTAGTTATCCAACACTAGCATGACATAGCTCATAAATTAAGACAGTTTTATGTGAGTTCCAACCTGAATGCTTAAGCCTGTGATGAGTACCAATAAAGACATTATAATTATATTTGCCTTGTACAACCTGAAAACATAAACTATCATTTATTCTCAGGACCTGGTTTTAGTGTACACTTTTTCACATGACATAATTGAACAGAATTCTTAGTTCATGCTTATTTTTACCCAATGAGCCAAATCTATAAATTCATGGCGATATGAAAATTTCAGTGGCTTATAAAAGTATATTATCAACTATTCAAAATTAGTAAAATAAACCTATTTCCAACTACATTTTAATTCAATGTTATGAACTCTTTCCTTACAAAAACAGGAAGCATTGTTTTTGTGCATCTCAAGAACAGAATCCAAACACTGACGAAAACACTCGATTGGGCAATACAAAATAATTTAGCTCCCTAATCCTGACTTAATTAGTTGGATCTGAATTCCATAATAACAGCTACAATGATTCTTTAAAAAATATTAACAATAGACTCACATCACAGAAAATGTTGGCATAGCTACTTAGCTCTGTAGCATCATATGGGATAAAAAATGCTAAAAACAAAGGCAGGCTAACATGCCAGCTAAAACTTTCATGACTGCTAAATTTGAGAGCTATCCTTGTATAGTACACTGGAGATGGAAAGACAGATGTTTTAAATCTGCAGAGCCTCAATACCACTGTGCTCTGAAGACAGCAGGCAACAGAATGGAAGGAAGAAAGTATCTTGATAGAAAAAAATCCCAGGAGTTAACCTGCTTGATCTTTCACACATACCAAATAGATTTTACAGTGCTTCGACAGCTTCTCCGCAGTCAGAGGTGCTCGCTATTGTACTTCTGCATGTGGCAGTCCCACCAGCATATCATCGTGATCTCCCGTCCTTTGTTCTAGCGTTAGAACTCTTTAAAAATAGACTTTTCTAAATAGACTTCCTGAATAGTTCACTTGTGTTGGAAGTTGAATGAAAAAAAAGCTAAAAGAGATCACCTTTACTATACCCATTAGGCAGACTATCTGATGGAGAAAATGACGTCCAAAAATAGATTTAGTTAAAACAGTCAAGTTAAAAAAATATTGATCAACTATATGAACACATCTTCTTCATCTATGGTTTTCTCATAAAGTGGAGGACGTTGCTCTACTTCCAATCCCAGCTTTTTAAAAGCTGTTTTTCAAAAAGGATATTGAGTAAAATAAAAAAAAAAAAAAAGAAAAAGAAAAGCCATTAACTGCATTGAATGGAAAAAATCCACTTGATTTAAACCAGGTCAGGATTCTCGTTAATAACTTTAGCTAGATATACTAAGGCAAAAGTTCAGATTACAAGCATCGTCACAGAGGAAAACAAAGAGCTGTTATTTCTGCAGTAGAAGGGGTGATAGCACACAGACTTTCTGACACCAAGCAAGAGCAGCAAATCTATCTAAAGACTGACCTCTCTTGTGCTCCTAGAGAAATCTTGATCCCAAATCAAGCCACTGACAAACCTTAATCACCCACTTGAAATGAAGGAAGATTTATTCTAATATTCACATTGTTATTACTTCTATCTGTCTCATCTAAAACAGGCTCTTAGCAGGAAAACACATATCACCATAACATTCCTTCCACGACATCCTCTGGGAGGTCATTTAGAGCCAGTCATTTAGTCAGCTGTAGGAATTAACATCAAGTAAAACATATTTTTACACCCTAAAGCAAAACCACTCCTTCCTTTCTAATTGTCTGGATAACAGTTACCTGCTACAAGCTACCGAGCAGGCAGATCTCCCACTAGCTCAGACAGCAAATAAGGCACTCGGCACCTAATAGGATAAGGTTCAAAAGCCTTGTTTCTATAACACTTACATTTGAAGATCAAGGCTCAGAAATTTAAGGACATGATGTTTTCCATAGGCACAGCACTTAATGACTTAAAAATAAACATATGTACAAGTGTCTCTAATTGGGTCCTCAGACTGTAGTGCTGTCTCTTTATTATTTGACTCTTTAAAAATCTTACATTACTAACATCCTCTAAGGAATTTTCTTAAGGAATGTTTCCAGCAAAATACGGCCCTAAAATCTAATCTTTCCTACCTTAAAAAGAAATAACCTTTTTGGTAGATAAAATTCATAAATACTTCCTGTACTATTCCAAAGGAAAAACTGATTCATCTTTCACAGTACTGTGGAAAATCATGAGAACACAGAAACAATGACTATAATCTCATTAAACAGAAAACTATATGTTTAAGATTATACATTCATTGTCTAATTTGGGGGAAATACAAGAAATATAATAAAGAATGGCTATTAAGCCAAACATTAAATTCAGGCCATCTCAAGAATGTGACCTCCTTTTGTTATTATAGACAGAAACTCCTAACTGTTTACTTCGAGGGCATCCCACCCTACATCACGAAGAGCCATTACAGGGCTGTGTGCAGGCTGAAGACTTATTCTAGTGTGAATTCATTGGCATTTGATCTATTTGAGCACAGGACTCTTTTGAAGTTTCCTTATTAGGCCTATCAAGGGCATCCAAGAGAAAAGTTTGTACTGGTGTAGTTGAAACAAAACATATCATGAACATGACTGAAATTATATCACACTCTTTATTCTAATGATTTTTCAGATGACAGATGGCTCCATAACCTTATGCCTCAGTCCAAGTGCAAATTACTTTGAAAGGCTGTATTGACAAGCTCATGGACACTGCACAAATGCTGCTACAGACTCACAATAATATTTACAGGCATATTAACATGCGTAAATATAAATATAATGAGAGAGCAATGCATATTTCAGGAATTTAACATCCACTGCAAATGACTTAATGATTTCACCTTTTGTCCTATAATGTTTCAAACCTCTGTCTAAGTTCTGGCATCACGTTATTCTTTCAAATTAACTGTAATTTTCCACTGCTATGCTTGCTATGAATGAGCAAACGTCCAAAGAAATTACAAATGTGCTGACACATTCACAAAGAAAAAACCCAACTGTTTTCTCATGTGGAAAAACCTCTATTTTTTCCTCCATTTTCTATATTACTTATTTCCAAAGCTGGGGTTTGATATTAGTATGTTTGCAGTTTTGAACTGAAAACTTCCAAGACAAAATAACCTGAAATTGAGAATAAGTGTATTTCTGAGGACGGTAGTGTCCAGCAGATGGGTTTTATAACTATGGGACAATATATATAAAAAAGTCTAAAAACCCCATTGCTGTTCAGATAATTAAAGTGCTTTAGACCACTAGCCAATTGATTTTCTCCTTGTAAAGGTAGCTCAATTGAAATGTTCAGAATAAATCATGTGTTAAAATTATCTTCTAAAGTAAGAGCTGAGTGCATATTGATTAATAATTATTTGCACTAACAGACTGAACTAAAGTAATACCATCAATTACTTCAAAAATCTGTAAAATCAATCATGGCAGAATCAACTGTTGAGAGATTTGCTACACTTATTCCTGTATTTCAGAACTGCTCATCGGATGGCTTTCTAGAGATACCTTGGTTTCCTGTTTCTAGAGCTATGGAAATTTAAATCTCAGTTACCACTAGGCATTTCAGCTACATAATACAGCTCTCTCCCTTCAATTACACAGGAGGTCTGCATAAATGTTTTCCACATCAAGTATGAGGCATGAGGGGGCACTTTCACCAAGGAAGTTGAGCTACTATTTCATACTTATGCTCACACAGCAAAAGAAATGCAAACAGTGTAAACTAATGACCAGAATAGATGATTTACACAGAGCCACCTATTCAAAGAAGGAGGATACTCAGAATAAATTAAGTACGTTTTACACACTAATGAGTCCTACTTGCTGAATTTGTCCAGACAGCCCAATAAAACTCTGGTAATTCTACAAAAAAATTACAATTTAGTTTGCATGGTTATAAATAGTACTGAGATCGTTAATTCTTTATGGCCCCACAGGCATTACTCAAGCTTGGTATCTTATTGAAAACCAAAGAGAATTTTCCTTGCTCATGATATACAGCACTATTAGAGTCGGGTGAGAGTCTGCTGGAAGCAATGCCAGGTTTTAAGCAGGTCTGAACTAAAAAGAACATTTCTGTGGTTCTGGTTTTCATGGTTTCTTTCCCACTAGGTTTCAGGATTATTCACTTCAGAACTGTTGAATAGACAGACAGACAGACAACAGATCATGAAATGTGGCGGAACTCAGTCTATATATTGATCAAAGATGTTCAAAATGGCAGCACTGACCTTTTAATTATTTCCTAGTCTTATTATTATTTTTTAGGCTGGCTGATATGGGATTAAATCCCACATACAATACCAGTTCTTCAGAAGATATAAAAATTTCTATTCTTTCTCTGTAATCCACAAAAACCCCACATTTTATGACCTGAAACAATAACACTCTTAGCTGAAATACCTAATCTAAATTTAAACATTCCTTACATAAATGAGATGCACAGCTCTGTCTGAGCATCTTAATTTTATGCATTTTTATACTTCTAAGCAACTTAGTAGTGAGGACTGCTTATTTGCATTCATTTACATACAATTTGCAGGAAAAGCTGAAAAAAGGTAGTAAGGAAATCCATCATTTTGACTTTAAATGAAAATATTATTTCAGTAAGAAAAGTCCTGAACATTTTTTTTTAATGTTACTTAGGAAATCACTTTTAATATCTTTATAAGCATTAAATGGCACTTCTCAGAAACGGGATTTTTTTTCACCTAGTAGTTTTTTTAAAAACCCCAACAATATTTTTCATGTGTACAGATGCAAAATACTACGTTGGTTTTTTTTCTCCCTAAGAGAATGAAATTTTCTAGCAAGGTGAATCACTATGCTCATATATTCTGTATCTTCTTACTAATTTTATAGGCCCAGGGGCAACAAGGAGAAAGTACCAACCCATTAATGGAAAAATGGTGCAACATGTGTGTACAAGTGTTTCTGCTTCCACATTTAGGTTTTGTCCTATCTCTTGATTATTTCTTAGATGGTGTTAAAATGTGTTCAAACAAATTCTCAGCAACTTCACACCTACATTCAGCATATTTTCTGAAGTCTTTTAAAGCAATGATTTTCATATGTGGCTACATTCTGTCTGGCTGACAGCTGTATCTGTAATTAGCTGGTACTAAATCATATCTACTCTCAGAATTAAGATGGCCACTGGCTCCTCATTCCTTAGAGGCCGCACATAGTTTAACTCTCTTAGTTTATTTCTTCATGACATCCAACCTGTCTCCATTACATCCCTGCGCCTCTGTAACACACATATAAAATCAGGAACTTGCTAGAAAAGGCAGAAAGATAAAAATCATGGAACAGATGCTGTGCTACAACTAAATTGTCTAAGTAAGCACATTAGGAAATTGTACAATGGAGAAATGGTCTCAGGAAATAATTGTGGGTGTGTTTTTCTAAAGCACACACCGATTCCTATTGTCTTTCACAGTGATAATTTTATCTGGCTTTCATAGTATCCTTGGTGTCAGTAACTCAGCACAGTATCAGGGATGGCTCAAGCCTGAAGGACGTCAACACACTCGAGGAAAGCCAGCAGAAGTGTGTGCTTGGTGCACATCCTGGTGACTCCATCCCTGTGACAGCCAGGTGAGGGCAAGAGCTCTGCACCACAGCTCCTGCCTCCATATAAGTCAAAAATATACACGTAGTAGGAAACAAAATGTGTATTTTCAGGCTTTCACAATGATTTTATATGTTCCTCTCCTCCTTTTTTTCTCATGTGTGTGCTTTTCTATACATTCTCCAAGTTCCCATGTGATTCAAGGTATGGATTTCATAAAGTTTGAAAAATAATTTTGTGCTGATTTGCATCATGTCTGCAATATGTTGCTTTTTGTTTGATTTCTTTAATATTACAGCACCTCGCAGTGCAATATTGTAGACTTTCAAACTCACAACTCTGTTCTTTTAATCTGGTCGAAATTTTAAAAATGATTTTACTCTTTCAAATTAAAAGATAGTACAAGTCCATTAATTTTCATAATCAGATTAAGGCATTGCAATAAAACTTTCCGTGACTCAAGGGAAAAATTGCTTGAGACAGCAAAGAGTAATTAAGCAAAACTATTGTATCTGTACCATTAAAGAAAACGTTAAAAGTAATTTGAGTCTAGGGATCAGCACTTCAAACCTCCCCTAACCTTAGCCTTAACCCGCAACCTAACTTTGTGGTGTAAGCACATTTTGGCAACAGCAGCCTAGAGGCCTCATGAAATTAATTAAGTATGCTATCTCTTTACAATGGAAACAAACCCCTGTCCACATGCTGTTTGCATTTCTGGCATGATAGGCATTCATTACTGAAGTCACCAGCATCAGCAGCTGGGAAGTGCAAGACTGAGCTCTCTTTTAACTTCTTTTGTCTTTTCTTACCCCTTTCAGACTCACACTTCAATCATGGCACTCCACTGGTATCTTCTTAAAAAGCAGGTACGTCCCTTACTGCAAAATGTATTTTTCTGATGGTTTGAGAAAGAAAAAGCCTCTCAAAGTGACAAAAGAAATTCTTTGTCCTTAAAGTCCTTTTACTCTCCTTTAGAAAAACTATGTGACTCACAAGTAGGAGGACTGCAAGAAGGCAAGGATACATTTGCCTTGCCATCATGTAGCAGCTGTCAACTCTTCCATGCCAATGACAGACACGTGAAACTGCATGAGAATTTGGAAATGTGATATGGCACAAAGAAAACAGAGATGCCAGGAAAAAAGTTAGTCCATGCTGCTGAAGCCTCCACAGAGCAACTGAACCGACCCATGCGATCTGTCATTACGTTGAAGCTAATGGCAAGATGGCAAACAAGTCTGTGGCATTGCCAGAGCTGGGGCTCTCAGCTTGAAGGCCATGCCTTATGGGCAGATGCTCCGGCAACCTCCCAAAGATCTACACGGTTGTGCCAATTATCCCATGGATCCTCTAGTTCTACACATTTATCAAACCACATCACAGGCCCAGCATAAAGCCAAGACACTAAACTCCCCCACCCCAAAACCTTACTATCCGCCCAGCAGCCATACAAGCATTGGCCTTTTGATGGGCATCTGTATAATCATAATTCTCACTTATAGTCATAGAATCGTTTCAGATGAAAGACATCTTTAAGATCAAGTACAGCCTTTGTCCCAGCCCTATCAACTACCAGACCATTTCCCTGAGCGTAACATCCAACCATCTCTTAAAACACCTCTCAATTTGGTCTGTGTATAAATAGGAAAATTAATCCCTCCCTGCTTGAGATTTTAAAAACAAAAGGAGCAGAGACTCTAAAACCCCCATAAGAAAGTTATTCAGCATAGCTCAACTGTTTACTGTCAATTTTATTCACTCTGGAAATAAGCTGCATTTGTTCTTAGAAGCTAAGATTCTCCAAGTGAATACAAAATAGGTTCCCAAAAAGTTGTAATGGCCTCTGGTTTTATATGGAAAATATACTTTTGCATAAAGAAAACTCAGTCTCCAGTTGGAATAACAATGTCATTTACCATTGGGATGAACGATTTTTTATAATATGTTTACACTCATGCACAACCATAACAGAATCCTAAACGCCCATAATCACCAACACGTTATTTATGTAGAACAATCACATGATTGACAATGCTCACATCAGTGAAAAGAGCTGCAGTACCAAAATACACACATGTAAAATTATTTCCTCTTAATAGACACAACCATTGCATTGGTAAAAAAGCTGGCCAGAATCCACTATCCTACACCTCTGAAAATTTGCTCTTGGATTTTACCTTCAATCTGAATATACTCTAGCCAAAACAAGGAGGAGTTTGAAACTGGTATTTTACCAGTGGTCAAGCAAGTACTTTGACTGTCATGCCAGCAATTTAAGTGTCTCTAGAGTTTTTGGCTACTGTGGTAGTTGAACTTAGGACCTTTGCAGTGAGTTACCACAGTCACACCATTACTGAGACATTATATTCTGCAAGTACAAAGATGGGAAATTTTCCAGATTGTCTGCCAAGATTCACTGCACCTAGGATATAGCAAGTGTCATAAATAGAATTTGCCACAGCAAGCCTTGCAATAACTGCCAGAGAAACTCAACAGACCTCCTGCAGTCTGAGTTAACATAAACAAGCCAAGACATGGAAAAAGTAAAAACACTGCCCTGCAGTCACTGCTTAATAGCTTTTCCAATTGAGCATGGAGAAATCCGACGTATTGAGAATGACTGTGTATCCAGCGTACAACAACGCCTTATGCACTGCGGCTTCTGCCACATCACGGGGAACCTTCCGTTCCTACTTGGAAGATAGCAAATTTATGTTCAGAAAGAGCTGAATTTAGAGTCTGCTGCGCGTGTATATGCGAATATTTGCTTTTACTGCTTCTATGCCCTGAAATAGCAAAACAAACCACATGCATGATAAAACATATGGCTTGGGTGAGGAATCGGTAAATGCAAAGCTCTTTTATTTCCTCATTGAGTTTCACTTTAAAACTGCTTGTGCAATCCAGATCACAGATCTTCCTAAGAACATTTTATAAAGACAAGTCTTTCTCATGAAAACACAAGAACTCAAAAATTTGCTTATAGCCTATTTCTATTCCTAGAATTTCATTTAACTGTGAAGAATAAAAGGAATTACGAACAAATACAAGATTTTTTCCTTTCTTTCTTCATATATGGTTTGAAAATACCCTCTTCCACCTTTAGGTCATTATTTAAACATGCAAAGAACAAATTAATAAACAATTGCTGTAATTGTTATTACTGTATTGAAATAAATATTACCAATGGTATCACTTGCAAGCACAGTGACATGATTACAGGCTGAATATAACTCTACTTGAAATTTCTATATTATAAGCTTTAGATTGCAGTTATTGTATGCTCCAGAGTCCTGGAGAACTCTGTAGAACAAAGGAATACAAAATTATGTCTTTAACAGCTACATTAAAAAGTCAACACTACCTTTAAAACAACACATTGGTCACTTAGTTGGAAAGGGCAAACTCTTACTTTTCTTCCTCTTCATCTTCCTACAGAGAAACACCATCCTGGGAAAGGTCACGGTACGTTATTGAGAAATTAGGGAATTAGGTTGCAGTGAACTTAGTGCTGTTGTTCTGTGGCAGAGCAAAACCCTGCAGTTATAAAAAATTGTACAGATAATGGTTTATCAATGAAAAAGAGCAACTGTAAATGACTGCATCATGAGAGCTTCAGATGCAAAGCTAGCATGACAAGACAGTCACATGTGTTATTCGTCTGTGTAATTTGAACACAGCAAATCCTGCTCCTAGGAAACAATTAATCTTCAAATGGAAAAAAAAAATCAAAATTATCATGGTACAGCTTAAAAGCTGTAGAATGTCCTGAGTACAGGTTTAAAACCAAACAGGTTAAATGAAATAATTTTATATAAGTCTGGGAAAATAGCACTGGATTTGAAATCTTGTACATAATCAAACAGTGGTCTTTCAAAACATATGGGACAGATTCCAACTGAGGACATGGACAAAGGTTTTCTTTCTGTTTAAAGCTGTGGTCTCACAAAACCAAAATGAAAATGTAAATAATTTCAGGAGTGTTCCTTTTCATTATTCAGGAAATGATAAATTCATTTTAGAATGAATTTGATAAAATCCAGCAATTTACTAAAGTAGTCTTTACCTTTTACCACATATTTCTTTGAATGCCAAGAGAACTGATACCATTCGGGAGTTTGTCATCTGGAAAATCTCAAAAAGATTTAATTCCCTTCCTACTTAGATAGGAAGTGAAATGTTAGATAATGTTAAATAATGCAAAAAATAACCTCATGTGATTTTTTTTCCCATACTATTATATTGCAATGACACCAATATAGATACTTCTGATATGAAAAGAGAAAGTGCATCAACTCCAGAATGCATGTGAGCTATTTATCACACTGTTACAGGTATTTCACATACAGCTGAACACATTCGGCATTTCACAGTGACAAAGGGAAACTTGGGGATTATGAAAAAAGGTGGCATAAAAATGTGGTCTGTAAAGCAGAACTAGTAATTTTCTGTTGTTACACTATTGGATAACAGTTCATCTGATAGCATCTGCAGAAGCATTTCCATTATTTTCTAACTTTTGTGGATTTTATACTACTTTTTGCTGCATTTTAATGGTTTGATGCCTTTTGCGTTTTACTTTGTAAAAGTTAATCTTTTAATATCAACACCATCAAAGAGACCCAACTGCAGAACTATAGCAAGGTCCATAGTCATCTAAGCATCTGCTAGTTAACAATCAAAAGATTTACTTTGTCCAAATCCCCTTATTCTTAGCTTACTTTTTAATTAAAGTAAAAAAGAATGCAACTATTCCGCATATGAGTTGGCTTTCAATGGGAATTTGGCATTTAAACATGGTATACAATTGTCTAGGTTTTTTTGTGGAAAAAGAGACAAACGACAGTACTCTGTGATAAAATCATGCTGGTTCTTAAAAAAAAAATGTGGTTTTGATGTCTTCAGACTCTGATTTGTTCAGCTTCACATCACTTTCCTACAGTTCTTTCTCACTATATGCCTATGCTAGAGGATGCACAGGTATGCTAGAGTGCTTCTGGTTAAATATATGTGCTACAACCAACTTACCTCTAAATACAATTTTAGCAGTCCAAACCAATATCTGTATTATTATTCACTAGCTCTTTGTTTTTCTTACTAGAGTAAGAGGTTATCTACTTTAAAGGTATTACTTTCACATCTTTCTAGGTTGAAAATGTTAGAACTCTTTCTTAGAAACAAGAAGCAACTCCAAGTATTACACCATATTGTACATTGTCATGCAAGCTGAGCCTCTCAAGTAATCAGCAGCACCAGCCTCCTGAACTATGTGCTTATTTCCCTTATAAAACCAGTCACAATTAAGTCAAAGCAAACCCAATTAACTGATCCAGCCTAACCCTTGCATATTCAGTGGTTCCCTTGGTTAACTGTACAGGACTGATGGACAGGAAGGTGTTAGGAAAACCCCAAAGAATCGGTAAGCCTGCAAGGAGACTCTGCAGGAGGGAGAAGGTGTAAGAAAGAGCGAGCAGAAGGTGGCAGTTTGAAACACTTATTAAAGGAGTTAACAAAATAAAAGGATGTAATTTAAATCAGTAAATGACAGAATCCTATTGTGATGAGGCGGTGCAGCGTCTGAAAGTGGATACTCCCTGTAAAGATCACACATGTACTTGCACAATAGCATTAGATGAGGATGGAATGATACATCTCAGTGACATCAGACTTTGTGGTTAAGCTCCTTTGCAATAATTGAAATAGGTTTTGTATTGACAGGTATAACCCTAAGCAATATAATGTATTTATTAGTGCCTACCTGCTGGCAATACTTTAGTGCCCCTAATACAAAAACCAACAATAACACCAATCAGCAACTCATTAAAATAAAACTCGAAACTATGCCAGTGAAATGCTAAAACATATTTGAAATATGTTCTGTTAGCTTTCCAATATTCCTATATCCTGTTATAGCACCAAGGTATGAGCCAATGTACAGAAGCTCAGATGCTGCTGTAATTTTAGCATAGGGCAATGTTAATTACAGCATGTCAAAGTATTTAAAAACTAAATTAATAAAAGGAGACTTAATGTTATTTTTGTTGCATATCAGTTAGAACTCCTACTTTTGTTCATCACAGTTGAGTGCTGTATCATTTTGGACTTTCATAGCATTCTGCTCTGAGTGGAAGGAGTGCCTTCCCTCACTTTAGCTGCAGTCGACTGCTGAGAGATTGTTCAAAGATAAAAATATGTACCACCAAGTCCCTAAAATGTCATGATAAACGAACTCAAATGTCACTATTAAAATATTTCCTTTCATCAGTTTCGCAGCACAGATCTCCCATTGCAATGCCAGAACTCACTCAACTTTGCTAATACTTCTATGGGAATACTGAATTTCTTTTTGAAGGTTGAATTTAAGACAATGGCAATGCATGTGGCCTAGAACTGAGATGATAGCCACCTGTAAAGTGGCTTAAAAGGTACCCCCTGGAGAAAATCTCTTCTGTGTGACTCTCCTTCAGAGAAAAAAAAAAGAAAGAGGTTGAGTTCATCACAAGCAGACCTCTGAAACAATTCTCTCAAGGCTTCTTTAAATGTGAGAAGCATCATTTTGCTTTCAACTGATTCTGTTAACAGTCTCCGAGAAAGATAAAAAACTAACACAGCATAAGAGAGAGAACTGCTTATGAAGAAAACAGAAGACTAAATGAGAAATTCAAGGGTACCAGACTTCTTTCCTCTTTGCCACTGTTACTCAATGTCATGTTCACAGACAGCGGTGAAAAAAAGAATTCCTTTAATGTAGTACCAGAATCAATACAACTGTGAAAATTTTGTTAGTTTATTATGAGTAGTTTCTATAACATTTCATGCCTTTCTCCTTCCTGCCTAACTATTTTCTATTCAAATATCCAGGTGATGCTTAGGAACTTTTTAACAAAAGGCTGATAGGGAGGGAAGACTAACGAACAATGCGTGTTTATAATGAGAACCGAGCTGCTACCTGCAGAGAATAATACAGGATGATCTTTCTTTGGAGAGGGGAAAAAAAAAAATCAACAACATAAATGGAATGCTGTCAAATTTATAAGCAGCAATTTAGACAGCAAATATGTTGCTTGGGTTTCAGCAGTCTTAAACACTGTGAGCGGCTTAACCTTATCTCCCAGTGCCACTGCCTTCCTGGAGTAATTGATGCTCGGAGTCCCCCAATTTCACATAAACCAGGCCACTGTGTTATTGTATACAGCAATCTAACTGCTAGCAGAGACAGGAAACGGTGCTGAACCCAGATCAATAGACATGTCAACAGTAAGCTGCTTAATCTAATTCTGCCTATCTCATCTTGGAGCACAGAGTTTGCAATTTTACTGCTAGGTCCCTCTGGCAGGAAATGGTTTGGAAAGTTTAGTCTTAAGAAGTTTAAGCGATACGCTTATCCTTCAGGCTCTCACATGTTTATTCAGCAGAATAGCTGCTTTAAATGTTTTATAAATGGTAGCAATGTAAACAAGGCACTCCTGAATTCCTTCCCATATGAAAGCTATAACGGTGATTTCCTCAGTGGACAAGGAGCTTAACACAGCCGCCAATTACGCTTAAAGGTAAATTGCATTTGTACAGATGTACTAAACTAAAATAAACTTTGAACATCAGAATAATTTTCCCCACTTTCCCACCTCCACTCTGATGATATTCTCACATGGAAACACTTCTTTCTTGGCAATTATGTTGCGTTCTTTTTTTTCTTCTCCTTTTTTTATGTACATGAAAATGACATGTTTCTTTGCAAGTAACTTCAGTATCTAGGCTGGTATAACGCAATCTCTGACAATAAATTAGATCAAGTAATAAGTAACCCTGACATAGGCTCTCCTTCAGAAAGCAAGAGGGAAGAAATTAAACTGACGTGTTTCTCATCTTCGTACTGCACTGACAGCACACCTATGATCGCTTTTGAAAGAAGAAAAAAAACAGAAATGCAGGGCTTTGCCCGACATGTCAGAGCTCTCCATGGGGAAGTGTCAGCAAAGAGTCTGGGCAGACTGGGAACACTCCTGTCACAGCTGTAACCCAGGATGGGCTCCACATTATCCCACAAGCCCCCTCCAGCCATGCGTCTGTCACAGTGCTATCAATGATTTCACAGCAAAAATGTAGACACACAGATATAAATATAATTCACAGTTCACTGGTGCTTGTTCTGTGTTCCAAAATGCTCAGTTTTTAATTTCACCTGAACTATGATGAAGTAACGGTGTATCCTGTGGGGTTTCATGGTATCATGCAATTCAAAGGGCAGTGGCCACAGCCAACGGAGGGGAAATTGGAACGCTGAAATTGGCAACTTTGGAATCACAGTTGATGGATTCCAACCATGATAAACCTTTAAAATACTTTGACAGTTTATTTGTTGCTTGTTTTGAGAGGAAAGATGATCTTTCACTCAAGGTCCTGGTGTGTGTGAGACGTTGCAGGTTTTTTCCTCAACTACTACTGGCTACAAAGTGTCAGTGTGCTTGGGCTGGACAGTTTTTGAGTGCTTCAACTCCCTATCCTTAAAATAAAACTTCCCTAACTGCACTGGAGTGCTGAGATGCTCGATGCATTAGTGTCCATGAAGTGTTCAAACACTACAGTGCTGAATGGTACAGAAAAGTCAATAAATGAACTCCATAAATAAAGTTACAAAAGCCCACTTCAAACCATCAGCTTGAAATCATAGGACTGTTCCCATGAGTTAATGTCTCAGAAATAAATTTAGCAAAGATTCCAGGAACTATACAGCTGGGGCTAAGATTAATAAATGGTAAAGACACAACAATAATTTAGGTATATTTGCATTATTTAACAAGCACGTTCCTTGCTACTGAAAGTCTTACAACACACTGTATACCTCAGATGAGGAAACTTTCAAAAAAAAACTATCAGTGGATGCTGCCTGGAGTAAAATGAAAAATAATTTAACTTGATATCTATGGGCTTATTATGTTCATTTACTGTGAACAAATCTCTCGTGGACAAAGACTTAAACAGAAAGAGTGTGCATAGCTGCCCTAAAATATCTTCAAGCTTCCCTGCTTTCTGTTTATATAAGTTTTTCTCTTTTGGTCTAAAAGTTGAAACTATAGAACATTATTACAAAGATCAATGGCATACCACAAATAATCAAAGGCAGAGCTAAAGAGATTCATTTGTCAACAATTCATGGACTCAACTACAGCCATTTCTAATAAGGAGCAATTTAGTAAAAATAATAAAAATCAGAGGAGACAGACTATCCATGAATACAAAAAGAACTAATTTAGTTCAATTAGTTCACTTCAAATAGAAACTTATGGTGTGCCAGACTATTTTGGTTTCAGACTTGTCCCACTCCCAATGCACATTTTCAAAGATGTAGTATATTCCAAATGTTAATTAACTACCATTCCTTTTAAACTCATGTATATATCTACAAATCTGACTGTGGGGGTTTTACAAGAATATAAGACTATGAAATTGCATTCTTCTTAAAATGAAAGCAAATCGGAGAAATCTTACTTAATCTCTCACAAACCAATATTAGAACAAACATATGTCCAATCTCAGAAAAATACTCGTGCCAAAGAGCAGCTAGGAACATGAACAGATTTCTAAGCATAGTGTAGTGACCCACTCATGGAGATCTTCATTTGAGGAGGCCTTATAGCATGTAATTTCAACTTCATTTTAACATGACCTTCCCATTCTCTAGATTAAACTGTGAATTTCCAGCCTTCACTTTTCATTCAACTTCTCAGAGAAACGATTCTGGTATACTGGTAAACAGTAATTAGCCAATCAACAATGCCACAAGCTGGAAATAATCCCATTTACCAGCTCATATATTTTTTAAAAAAAAGATTAAAAAATCACAGTCTTTACAATCACCAGAGTGGGCAACAGTACAAATGATGCAATCATCATGCACTTGGCTCCTTAGTGTTTTCCACACTTACATGATGCTTCTCAATATAAATAAAGAAGCAATCTCTGTTTTTCACATGCATTTGTTTTATACCTACAAGTGAACTCATTGATTATTTCAGAAATGCAAATAAATGATTTTTCTCTCTGATCTGTAACAAAAGAAGCATATTGGAAGCCCAAAATCTTTCTAACTCTAATATAAAACTGCAAAACAAAAGAAAGTAGAGAATCTTGCTGTCAAATGGTAACAACTGTAGCTAAAAGAAGAGAGTACATCTTGAACTTTTGAGTGGAGTAATTAATGCTTTAAGGTTTTAAAACTTGGCTGTATAGAGTTGCACTGAAGATACACAAAGGGGTACTTAAGGTTTATTGTATGAAAATTACAGAGAACCTTATAACTGACAAAATATTTTTAGTATGTCCTATTTGGCACATGCATACAAAAACACTCCATAATCCATTACATAACCCAGGTATCTGAACAATTAATTGTTAAATCATTTTAGTGAAACTAGATTATAGCAGATTCCAAAGTCTGGGTCTCCCATCTTGAATCTCAGGCATTTAATTCCTTTACTTAGGAACAATTTCAATTTCAACAGTATTGTACTAACTGCCTAATATTGTGAATACAGAGTCTTATAAAGATGGTTTCTAAGTATTTTGCCAAAAATTGAAATACATGTAGCTCATTAGAGGCAAAATTTAAAACTTACATGTTCAAAATATGGAAGCACAACTGTTCAGCTGACCAGCTATGTATACAAACCGCATATGAATTTCTATGGCATCCTGATCCTTCCTAGCAAAACCAAAACCTAGACTCCTTTTTCAAGACTCCTATACCACCATCTTGAAGATACCCTTTTTTGTGTTACACTCATTTGTGTAGGAGACCAGATACAGACTCAGACCCTGCAAGCCAGTGGCTAAGAAACCTGAACATAGGTGCTTAGCAGTTTTACAAAAGTGTGAGGCTTTGAGTTGATAACTAATTGCCACTGAGATCAACAACATTTAGATGCCTAAACTGCTTAAGAACTTCTGAAAACCCTACTGCAGTGTGCTTAATATGTTGTTTTGGCTAATCTGAAATACCAATAACACTTCTAAACTCTCACAGCTACAATTGCCATTATTTCATGATTTTACTGACCCAGGAGAAACTGCAGGCAGTCTTTCCAAAAGGACTAAGTCAAATTGATGGGTAGTTGTCTTTTTGACCCTTTTGTTTAACAAATGCATGAGTTGCTTTCTATCTGGACTTAGATAAATGAGTAACAAATTAAAAGAAACGTTTCTATGATTCACTGCAGTAGCTTGCTTTTTGTGCTTTTCTCTTTTCTGATAGAAGGTTAAAAGTGACTGGCAAACCTTTTAAAGTTATTGAAACTAAATTATTAACGCAGTGTTTCACCTTCCTTTTGTCCTCTTCATGGCATTCTCCCTGATTGCTTACTGCTACTCCACTCCTACAAGTTGTAAATCAAATGAAAAATCTTTAAAGTACAAAACCATCTGATTAAAATTTTCATCCACAAGGGAACCACAGATATGACAAGAAGCCACATTATGCAGTTTTTACATTTAAAACATCTGACAGTCTTTTTTTTTTTCATGTGTGCGAAAATTGAGCGCTTTCATCTTTGGAAGCAACAAAAAGGATGATTCTCACTCAGAAAACCCATTTGCAACCTTCAAAACATCTTTGATATGCTCCTCCATTGCATAACTGCATTTGGTGCATTATATGTAGGCATAAAGTGTTGTGACACACAGCTAGTGTGGACAAATGTGAACTTCTCCCAGCTCAAACCTGTACAGTCCACAGGTTTGCTGAGATTATCCATCAAACTCAGCACCAGATCATTCACTAGAGAGCCCACACTATCTGAGCAGTTAGAAACATAAAGGGAAGACACACAGTAAAACATGATCAAGTGGTCTAATAAAAACCTATAATGAATACTTCTGAGGGAAAAGATGTACCTTTAAGGAATGAACTCTATCTAGAAGGAAGTCAAATACTAATTTACATTTTTGTGAGGTTTTTAATGCAATGTCTATCTTATGTAAGATATGGGTTTATTTGACAGCATATTTCTTAGAAGTTGGCAAACAACTTTCTTAATGCTGCTCTTCAGCAACAGAGTACAGGATGATCCATCACCAAGTTTTCAAGATCTGAGCTCCTTATATTCCAAAACAGAATAAACCAAGCAAACTGCTGCAGTTCAGTTTTCATTGAATTTCATATCTGCTGCACGTTTACGGTCTGCTAGGTTGGCAGAAAGTTACTGCACATATGCCACATCGGTAAGAGGTTTGTTTCTCCAGTAGTGGAATTCCTGGATAGGAGTTAAAACAGAGACCCTGAAGAAAGCTTATGGTGCTATTACTACATTATTTAACATCTGAAAACATATCAATGTCTGATAACATGTTAATTACAGAGATACGAAGTTACAGAGAAGCACTGAGCTCTTATTAAATAGCAGCACTGTCTGTTGGGGCAGAGCTCATTTATGCCATCATGTATGATTTGAATATAACAGCATCAACAAGGTGTCACGTAAGCTGATTATTATAGCTCTAAACCAAGTATTTGGGATACTATATTATGAGTCAAAAGCACAGAAATAGCTCCTTCCTAATCCCATGGCATGAGATGTGTTGGATGCTTCTCTCAGGAACAAGGTTAGTGACAAAGCACAGAGAGCTCTGGCTGGCTGGACAGGATGCCGAGCAGGGAAACCTTCATGTATTACAAACAAGCTTCAAGAAAGTATCCCAAGAGCTCATGGAGAATGATTGAAGTGACTATCGGAGACACTATACTTGGGTCAATAATGCTAATTGAGAGATTCCTTCTCAAGGAGGTCTCAAAGATGTTTGATTTCCTTTATTATTAAGGTACTGGTGGTTTCATACAGAAGAAAAGCATCTCAACAGGAGTGGAAAGCATTGATGGCAAACTTTTTATGGGAAGGCATGAGCTTCTGTGATGGACAGAGGGAACTAACACAGGTGCAGTGGCTGAAGACATTGACTGGCATGGTCAAAGCTCTGAGTCAGAAGACAGCAATCTGTCTGCATTTGCACCGTGCTCAATCTAGCACTCTCACTTTTCCCTGCAGCATTAAAATCTGTATTGCCACTTCCTGCTGAAAAGCAATGTGGCAATATTTTCTCATTGAAATCTAAGCAAGGCATATACAGAATGAAGAAGTTCTTATGGCTTATATTTATTGAACAATTTCTCAGATCTCAGTCTTTCTTTTCCCCCTACCTTTTTCTTCCTGCCTTTGTTTAGGTGCTCAGACACTTAGACCCTAACAATGAATCACAGCAAAATAGCTTTGACAAACTTGCTTAAAGGAAAACATCTTACTCCTCAGCCTTCTAACCTGTTCCCTTGAAAGCAGCTGTTTCTCTAAATTTACAAGGCATCAGCATCTGAAAAAGTGAGTATGATATTACATGACAGAAGAAATCATTTTGTTGCTTTGTAGAACTGGGACTTATTTAATAAAGGATATAGTTTAAACGATTTAGAGATCTGTTTATAAAACATGAACTAAGAGCCACTGGGCAGAATAAAGAAAAGCAAGGGCATAAACACACAGGAATCCTCAGCAAGATGCCATAATCTTCAGGGAAAGATTCTCTTCTTTAAGCCCAGGGAATTTTTTGCTCTGCAGTAGCACAGTTGTGACAAAGGAAGAAACAAAACATGGTGCAGAAAGGTGAGAAGTAAATTCCCACCTTTCAATTGCTAAAAGCTGCTGTACCCTTTCTGGTGTTAGATGAGTTTGGCTCCTCTTTGATTCAGCAGCCACAGTGACACATTGTGTAAGGCCTCCAGCTGAGTCAGTACACACTCGCTGTGCTCCACACACACAGACGGGAGTAGGCTGAGAAATGTCAAACTACTTGGATTAACTTGGTTTTGGTCACGCACAGAAGCAGAGCTCGGGGCACAAGAGGAATTCCAAATTAAACACAAAGCATTCTCCTCAGTTTGGGCACCTTGTTTTTCAGGCATTAGTCATTAAGGAGCTTCCAAGCTGTTAAGTCTTGCTGTGGGCTTAAGTGTTCTCATAGCTCTATATCCCAGTTGTAAAGGTACCTTGCCCTGGAAATGAGATAAGGCAGTCACATAAAAGTGATATGACGTTATAAGTTTTCAAATCACTTGGAACACATGCATGCAGTTAACTTTATACTGTTTTTGTTGCCAATCCCCTTGAGGGAAAAGCAATCTTCCCCTTCCACTCCTTTTACGTATGAATTTTTTTTTGTCTGACATATTTCAGTAATTGGGCATGTTTATTCCTCAGCTAGTTCTAACACAATGAGTAGAGCCTGCATTTTGAATCTATGAGAGCAAGCTGGCAAGTGGCATGAAAAAAATTAACACTTCCAACAGTACGCAACAAATGGATGAGCGTTACTCAGCCTGACAGGATGCACAATTTTTAAATCTCATGGAAATGTCTGTGTATTATTCCACCACTTCTCCCTGAAAACTCTATGAGTCTGGTTGAAGGCTATTTCCAGTTCAAACTATTTTCTCCCATCTTCTTCAAATGCTGCAACATCCATTATTGGCTTCCACTCTCTTCAGTGACTTGTTTCGCTGCCTTCCTTTCCACTTTCTTTGTCGTAATTCTGTCCTCTCCTGATCTTCTCTCCAACTCAAGGCAACAAGTGGGTACTGTTCTGCCTCTATACACAATTTAAAGGAATATTCTGAAGAAGTGACATGTGAGAATTGTTCATGTTTTGAACAGAGGAAAAGCAATACTCTTTTTGTATTATATTTCAATATATGAATGCTAAACCACAGCTCAACTACAAAATGTAGGCCTTCTCAACAACGTATTAGGAAAAACAATCTAAGCCAAATTATCATCTTTTAAATTTCCAGTTGATTATCAGGATCACTTTATAGATTAAAGGTGCCATTATGTTTAGAGCACTTAAACAAAAAATGGCAGAAAGGGCAGTACTACCATGGCATCAACAGAAATTTTTTGCTTTTTACCACTCATAGCCTGGACTCTCTGGTTCCCCCTAGCACCTCACTCAGCTTTCACAGAGAGAGGATACATAGACAGCACACAAACTTGGAACAAAATAACTTAAGAGAGTTGCTACCATATTGCTAAACAGCAGATCATTGTTTCCTTGCCTTGGATAGTTTTAGCTTTAGGTCTTTACTCAAAGATCTCTCACCAATGCCCTGACCTTGGCATCTGCACTACTCCTCTTAAAGCTAATGTGATCTGCTCACACAAAGCAGACTATTGCCAAGGAGCATAAGCAGCCCTAGTGATGTCACTGAACTCATTAAAGATATAGTTGACTTCTTGGCCCTAGAAAACCTAATTATTAAATGTAACCTTAGCTGAAAACAGTAGTGCTTGTAGATAAGCAAAGCAAAACAATAGGTGTTTTGTTCAAACATAAAAATAGTACTTGACCAATAAATAGGAGTTCCTACTTTATAACTGTGGCAAACTGTAGTTAACCATGGAATTCCTGAGATAATTGATACAGAAAACCACCAAAATCCAGAGTATTTTGAAATCCCATGCATACGTTGAAAATCTGATGCCTAATGCAATTCATAGCATTAACACCAGGTCTAGAAAAATTAGTAGTTCATTTTAGTAAACAGCAAAAGCTGTACATTTTTACTCTGAGGACCTATTAGGGAGCAAACCCTAATATAAAACTGCTATAATCTATCTTATGAAAAATATTTTTAAATATACCGTTTATAGGAAATGCAAAACACAGTAACTGTGTTGTAAATGTAACTGCTATATTTGTTTGTTGCTATAGCTATAGATTACAAATTTAGAAAGGAAAAATACACTTCAAATACTACCCCTGACAATAAGAGCCTTATGCTTCTACATGCTATTAAACATGCCACCTCCCACTGGTGATATATAAATCACAGCACTGTTGAATCAGTTTCTTTATTTTAACACACTTGCCTCTTGAAATTTCTTAGTTATCTCCTAAGATTTAATATCCCTCTTTTACCTTTAATTATACATAAAAAGAGCCAACAACTGCCCAACGATTTCTGTGTCATTGCCGTCCATCAACAAAATTTACACAAATATCTAAATCAGAGCAACCAAGTATTCTTTAAAGAGAGGTGTCTAAAGAAACTGATAAAAAAAAGTAGAAAATTGAAGTAAACATTCTCCAGGGTCAAGATGCTGTCTTCACACTGTCTAGAATATGACTAGAATATTTAGGGACATCTTTCCTTCTCCGTCTGTCTCTACAAAGTAAGTTGAAAACAATGCTTCGCAAATAGTGAAAGACTAAAATTAACAGAATGTACAGGTCTAAATACTGAACCCCCAAATAACTTTCCTTGGCTTGGTGAAGCTTTGCAAGTATTTATGCTGACTTTTCAAATAAGCTAGATACAGTCTTCTTCTTCTTCAAAAAGTCAATTGGTTCACCTGCATTTTAGTATGGAAAAGTATTCCTAGGATGAGAATGGATATTCCATTATTTGAGGCATTTGGTGTGAGGCTGGTTAAATGTACCTTGGGGATGATGCTACGTAGAGCAATGCTGCAGAGATAACATTCATCTGTCACAGAAACTAATACAAGCCTCTCAACGTTCTTTTTCTAAAGGTATTTCAGCCTAGTTTTGTATGACAATTTTCTCTTCTCCCTATTGCGTGCTTTAGGATTTCATGAGAAATTTTGGCATGAAATCTGACCAGCCTCTATCTAAAAGCTACCAGTTAAAGCATCACTCTAGGTTTGAAGACTACCTGCTGAAGACCTTGAGGAATCATTGTGAAAATGCTACTCAGAATAAAATGATTTAAAAAAGAGAAAGAATATTGATACACGTTATATGTTTACAGCTCATACACTTTTATCACATAGGAAAACAACACTAATATATAAATGAATGGTTTAAAAAGCAACAGTTAAAATACATAGTACACCAGGGGAAGATAGTTTTAAGGGAAATAAAATCATGTACACATATGTGAGCATCAAACAGAAAAATAGCTTTTTTTCTTTGGCAGGGGGTGAGAGGAGTGGGTATATCTGACAGATGTCAAGGTCAAATAACCCAACCTTTATAGCTAATATAAACTATTACAGCACTCTACACGTATGTGTCACAAAAAAATGCATGTGATTTTAAACTCTTAGGCACAGACCACAGACTGGCTTCCTGTGATTTTTTTTTTTTTAAACAGATGGTCAGAAGCAAGGATGAAAGAAAGCATTTTTTTGTGATCCATTGTTCACGTGAGAATGTTATCTTTGTTTTGTTTAAGGGTCAAAGCTTGCTACAGTAATGAGCTCAACAGAATATTTCAAAGGGTTAAGCTTTTAAAATGAGCAGATTCAGGAAGGGATGCAATAACATCTTAATGCCTAACAAGTCAGTAAACACTGTGCATACCTGAAGGCCTTACTGTTTAAGGTCTCTTTAAAAAGAAGGTGCAAATCTCAAAGCACTAATTTTAATGTCAGATTTGGTATCAATGCTGTATAATTATCTAACGCTTAATATGGCCTTGTAAGGAACAAAATGCATCACATAATCACATCCCATAATTACAAAATACATATAATCCCTATTTATATACGTACTTACTTCTGTGAAAAATATGTTATTATAATCTTCTGTTAAGTGAACTTTGCTAAAAATTGTAACTATCTGCTATTTTTCCATCTCTCTTATTCTGGCTCTACTCTTGCTTCTGTTTGTCTCATCCATTGGCTGCATCTGTACTGTAACTGCAGGCAGCAAGAGGTCAAGAGAAGTTATTTTCTATACAGTTAGACCCAGCACATTGAGGCCTGACCAAGATGGTGTTTTTTCCAATCTGCATGCCAAATCACAGATCAAACAGTACTAATGTCTAGGTAAAGGTATTTTTTTTTTTTAAAAAAGCAGCTAATTCATTTCTCACTGAGCATTCCCTGAACACACAGAAGTTTGTGTAGTAGAACATGGGGACCAATGTGATAGATACACTGCTCCATTTCTCAGCATGTTGTCCTCTCAAAAAGCCCTTGATATTTTCTGAAAACCACTTATCCAGAGTGAGGGACTCCCTAATTCACAGTTACAGCTGATACCCTATCTCACCTTCAAAATACATTGGCATTGCATTCATGGCTGTGTGGAAGTGTCCCACATACCATTCTGTTCACTACCATACATGAAATGTTTGTTCTTGTCAATGACAGAGTGGAGTACAAATTAATTGGAATAGAAATACAATTTCATAAGAATTTATTACAATTTTTAAAAAATAAATCTCTCTTTATAAAGTGTATCTTAACCTCCTAACTACAAACCTAATGGATAAAATGAAAGAAACTAAGATTTACTTAAACACTCTCTATAGTCAGTAGGTTTTTCTGTTAATGCAAGGAACATCCTTAATTGTTTCAACCACTAGAGATGAAAAAGAAATCTGTCTAATCTTGTAAAATAAACTACTGTAAGTGTCAAGACTCTGATCACTGAGTTCGTGCCAGGTAACTTAATCCCATTGCTTTTCAATTAAAAACAGAACTTGAGCTACTGCTGCTCTTCTCTAAGCAGCATCACTTCAAATGGAAAAGTACAGACATGGAGCAATTACAATAAAAGAAGAAAGTCAACTACATTCACATAGTATTGCTTTTGTGCATCTATATCATGAACACTGACAATTCTGAGCAGAAGATTGCTGAAAAACTAAAAGCATCGGCTCTGCCTGAGCAACTCAGGTTCAGGAGCCCAAAATCTTCGCTTTGTATCTTCTGTGATTGGGGTCACTGACACTGCTTGGGCTGCCCTTCTAGGTCTGAGTTATCAATAACCTCTTTATCTTCCTCACAGCTTTCTTCTAGTCATTCTGTCAAAGCTGATCCTTTTATTTTCATTTGGCTCAGGTACTTGTAATATCAGAAGATTGTGATGAGGTACTACAGTATTTCTTCTCCATTTTCCCTTTTCAAATCATCCACTTTCACAAATGCTAGAAACACCTGATGTTGCTTTCTTGGATTATCACACGTCTGTGTCTATTAATCTTGTTCAAGCAATATTTGCATACTGCATGGTCAATATTTTCCATTGCTGAGATATCCTCTTAGGCACTAAAATCGAGATGAGTTAACTCAGTGCAGAAAATTGGATATTAGATCACTGAAAATAGGTCTACTGGATTACACAAAATGGATAGCAGGACAAATTTAAGTATCTAAACTGAAAATCCTTGCCCTAAGTATGGACTTCTTACACTGAAATGCTGAATTAAGCCTTACAGAATGACTGTTTTCCAGAATCTCTCTTCCAGTGCCTGGGCACCTCCTCCCTCACTGACCTTGGTGTCTGTGCAGATGATGTTCTCACATTCTCAATCCCTACTGCTGCTGCTGCTGTTTTGTAACTGTGCAGGAATTTCTTCCCCTTCTCAAATAGAGGTAATACAGAGGTATTACCTCAGTCACTAATTGGACAGGCCTTGGTCAGCTGTGGGTCCATCTTAGAATTGACTGGCATTGGCCCTATCAGCTACAGCGGAAGCTTCTGGCAGCTTTTTGTTTAAAGAACCCATGCCTGTAGCTCCCCGCTGCCAAAACCTGGCTCAGGCAAAACCACTACAGCAGTCAAGGCAACAAAACATTCTTCTTTTTTCATGGCTCTGAAACACCATAACAGCTCAGTTATTTACAGATGCAGAGCATTAGAGCTTAGGGAATGGAAACTAGTTCTGTACAATGGTATTAACATCTATAGTGATATCGGTAGATTCACTTTCTCAACAACGTGCCTCTTGATACAAAATCCTCCAGCAAGCTGGAAAAACTGCAAAACCAAGGAAATCTCCAAAATTGGTTCAGTCAAGAAGCTTCATAGGATAATAAGCTCTCTCAGCAAAGTTTCCAAAATTCTAAATGAATAATTTATTGTGAAAAGTTTGTTTTGAGAAGTATAAGACATTAAATAAAGGAGGTGGTAAAGACAAGACCACTCAGAAGTGTGGTCAACAACACTTCTGAAACTGTACATAATTCCCCTTCCTTCTGCTGGGAAGACTTTATTCTAGCAAACTGGTGATCACTCAGCTCAAGACAAATGCATTCATGGGCATGTTTTACAAAAGCTGATACACTAAAAGTCTACACATACGGATGGAACACAAATAATTAAAATTAAATTAAAAGAAAAAAGCACGCTCAGGTCATAAAGAAGTCTCAGGAGAGACAGTGATACTGTAAATAACAACAACATAACACCCCAAGCTAGAATATCAGCATCTATAGCCATCTACATACTAAAAGAAATGCATATTCATACTCCCTCTTCCAGCCCTCTGCTCTTCCAAAGTCAAAGGAACTCTCCTTTAACCTGATACAATCTTTCTCACTATGTTTTCCAGCAGCTGTCTTTGCTGATTTCTAATCACAGCTCATGATAACTGGCTTTGGCAACAGATTGTAGTTTCCCAGATGAGTAGGCAAACAAACATTTTTTTCCCCCCTCTTCCACAGAACTCGAGATGCATGTTGTGTCTTAAGAGGGAATTGATGAATTCCATAATCTGATCAACACCTCAAATACATTTAATGAAGGAACATCAGAGGTCTATGGTATTTGTATACTTCAAAATGTGGACAGCTACATGACAAAGATAAATGCCAGCCTGGGAAACAAAAAAATGGACCATTGCAATTTGTAAGAGTAGAAAATGAGAAACCTTTACACAACAATTGATTTAGATTTGACTGAGAAACAGTCTTAGGAAGAACAAGTAAATTGACGCATCCTAAAAAATCTTCACTTGGGTTTATTCTAAAGTATTCTTTAAATGAGGAAAAAAGCTCATCACAACAAAAACATTTACTGAAAGATGATATTGATTTAGTAGGCAGAGCCTGAGGGATGTCAAACCAGAAAATCACTATAATCAACTACAAAGGAAATTCATCACGGCAAAAAGGAAGTGGGTGGATGCGTAAAGCTCATGAAAGAAAAAGAAAAATTACATTGCTTGATGTTAGATGCATTATTTAAAAAACAAAACCAAAATGAATGCTAAAATGATTCCTAAGCAGTAAATAAAATATATGAGAAATCTTCCAGATAATGAGAGAAAGTAATTAGGGAATAGGCTGTATTTCATCGAAGAGACATTGTGGAGTTCTATAAACAAATGTAACTTACCACTGTGTTCTAAACACAAGTTCTAGGTTGAAGATTAAAAATCTGAATACTTTGAGGCATAACACATTTCTCTGACTGCATAAAAAGAAAGAAAATATATGCTAACCCTACAATTCTTAAGTATTTTTCTATAGTGAAACAGAAGAGTGCTGAATACAGTACAGCAGAATCCAGTATGTTACAATTGACAAAGCAGACAACTTCAAACATCCTAGGACAAGAAAGATTAAGTTTAATATGTCTCAAATGTGTGGGTTTAAAATAATTTCCTTCAACATTTGTTCTCGGTCTTTCATAGGAGAAGAAGAAGAGGGGAGATTAAATGGCAGGTGAATTGAATCTTTCTTTTGGTGATAATAAAATCTAGAGCACTGATGGAATGTAATTTAATCTAAACCAGCACAAAGCACTTATGTTCTTTTACCAAATATGTGCACGACATAAGGCCGGATCTTTCAGTGCAATCTGGAAGCAGGAATGGCAACACCTGCAGCTTGAAGCTGCCCTTTGCACACGGGGTGGTGTTCAGCACCAGGTTCTCAACATAGCCTCCACACAACATTCTGACAGACAATTTAGTAGAAAAAGATTCAAATGTGGTTTAAATTTTTGAATGCCCTGCTTTTTGCATGTTTGACTGGAAAACATTTCTCTGATGTCGGATAACACATAGTCAAGGGGTGCAAGCAGCTGAAAATGAGGATAGAGAAATTTAACATAGACCAGTCAGAAAAGAGTGGCAAGCAGTACTTGGCCAAAAAAAAATTAGTATACAAGTTGCATAATTATGATCCCCTTCCACAGACCTAAACTCTTCTACAATAAGCGGTAGGTGATGGGCTAAAAAACAGCAGACAGATTGTGAATGATGCTAACTTTTACTATGTCTGCTGGATATGGTAGTCCTTAGAGCCAAACCCAAAGCCCATCTTTATTTTCTACCACCTGGCTCCATCAGCAAGGAGAATGGTAAAATGAAAACAACTGTCCACCACTTCCCAAAATACAATCTGGGTACCTGCATGCTAACTACATGCAGCTTTAGGGCACCGTTCTTCATTACTGTCAGTAAAGGGCATATTGTCACAGATATAAATGGCAACTTCATGAATATCTGGAGACAGAAAGTGATATTCATCTAATAAAATAAAGACATCTATATCTGTGTTATTCATCTTAGTCAATTAACATAAGGAAAACTGCTAGGACGTATTTAGTTGACCTACTTAGACATTTGCTTTAGGATGAGGTAAATTACACCACAGATCCCTTTGAATGTATTAATTAGATTTTGATTTTCTATAAGCAAAGCTCAGGTGACTTGCTCAGAGCATGTTTACATCTAATTGGATGATTCCTATTTGCTTTGCAAACTGCCTGCAAGTGGATTCAAGAAGCTAGTAAATTGTGTACGCAATTAAGTTCACAGAACTACAGACTTCTTATTTAATGCTTTTTTGTTGTTGTTGTTCTGACTTCAGTTTTCTATATTAAAAGAAACAAATACAGTTGGATTGGATCACAGAAAAGGTTCATCTGCTTCTTATTTTCTAACAGTGTCCAACAACAAATATCCAGAAATAATATAAACATATCAGGAAACATTTCTGCTACATACTCCCAGTCAAAGCAATTTGTTTTAGGGATCTCTTTAGCTGGGTTGATATTTTGTCTTGAAGCAGCAATAACAACTTAGTCCTTGCAGAGTTTCAGTAAAAATTGTCTCTGTAGTTCTGTTGAGCAGTAAAGCACTTTACACATACTAAGTATCACTGTTCAATGTGTTTCACTTGTATTAGAGATTGGATGATGAAACGCTCAGATGTAATATGCCTATTACTTGTATGAGCACAAAATAATTCATCCAAAGCTTGAAGTCTATTAGCTGCCAACCAGTCTACCAATTTACATGATTTCCTGATTAAAAGCACCCTGAAGACCACTGCAGTAATAATGAGGTGTTTCTTAAAGAACCCAAAGCACTACACTTATTTAAAAATATTTATTATAACAGCAGTCTAAACATAGTAGTTACAGCTTTTATTTTTCAGACATACAAATACTAAACATTTGCCTCTCTGGTAAAGTTACTTTTACGAATTTTCAGAGCATTAGCTTTGAAGTTGTAACTTCCTCTAACATTGAGTTTATGTTAAGAGCATGATAATTTACTCCATTTTGAACTATTTATGCCAAAATGTCCTTGCAATAAATGTGCCTCTAACAGCTCTTCTTTTCCTTTTCTCTTAGCCCTACAAAACTTTGTATGTAAAAATCTGTTGGCATTACACACACACACACACACAAAAGAAGTTATTTGGACAAATATCCTTAAAAAATCACCTAATCCTACATGAGTAGCAGAAAAATAATACTGTGCTTACAAAAATAAAAAGGTCAAAAGAAGTCAAATCAGTAGCTTTTCATCAGGGAGACTATACAATACCATACAACAGTCAACACAAAAATGCTCAATGAATTCAAATGGTTTTCCCTTGCTGAAGAGTAGAGCTGGAAGGAATCTGAAAAGTCTTCTGTTCTGAGGGAAATCAGCTATACCTGCTCATGCCAGTCTCACCTGACCATAAAGATTTGTGGTGTTGGAGAAATCCATAACAGGCAAACTACTTCCTGTGCTTCATCCTCCTTATCAAAAACGTCTTTTTAACTGCAATTGTAAATATAATATTTTTGATCCATGTGCCAAGCCTATATCCTTCTTTTAAGAAACCTATGACATCATTTCAGGGTAGCCCACATTGTGATATCAATAAAGACCAGCTCTTGAAAAGATGCTTACCTTTTTGGAAATAATTTATGAACCAATTTTCCATTAATAGTTATTGCATATGAAGTAAAAACAAAGTCTATTTGCATTTCTCTAACGTTAAATCTTTTGTTATGTTGGCATTACCAACATAAAATATTTAAAATGTATTACTTATAGAGCTAATTATAATAATCAATTGGGAAAAATTCCATTACAAATCTTAAAATATTCTCTTACTGCATTTGAAGGGATCGATTACATTATACCATGCCTTCTTTAGCAATATTACAATTGCTTAGATATCAGAATTTTCATATGCTGTTTAAAATTATTCTCTGAAGAACGTCCCCTCCAATATATCATACATTATATTGTCTACATAAAGCAAAAATTCACATGGTCCCATAGCTTCTCAAAATACTTTATAAAACAGGTTCTCATCTTGCTTGAGTAAATGGTATTAATGGAATACGTAGAAGTAGATGACTATATATAATTGCTATTTTGCCCTTGAAAGGCAAATTCTTCTGTAGTGGCCATTCAGAGTTTCAGACACAAATCCACCATATCTACCATATCCAACTGAAACTGCTTAGAAAATGTCTGTAAACAACATCTCATTTCTCCAACTCGTTAGAGTAGGTAGAGACTGCACAGCAGAGTTTTCTCAAAGGCTACAACTAGACTTTATTTGACAAGGCACTATTTTCACTGAAGGTCATGACATGTTATAGTATAATACAGAAACAGTATCTTAAAATCAACACAAAATCAAGTTAATTATCAATTTAGTAATCTGATCTATGGCTCTGTGATTGTTAAATAGCCATCAAAAAGAAGCAGCAGGTAAGATATGAGACATTTATGCATATAAGTCACCTTAAAAGAAAAAATGAGCTTTCAACTCAGTGAAATAGGTAGCATTTAGTTAACGATCTTTGAGCCTACAGAAGAATCCAAGCTCAGAAACATTCTAAAACTAGCCAGATTCAATGAGCAGGATCTTCACTGATCTTCTTGCATATATTCCTGTCGCAGAAAACAGCTTATGAGGGTAGTTATGAATCCAAGTTCCCTTTCCAAATAATGGAGAGAGAGGCAAATGAAAGGCCCAAATACTTGATGATTAAAATCCTCTAAAATCCTTTAGATGGTATTTGATCGACATACAGACATTGAGCATGTACATGTATTTAAATGCTATAACATTTAAGTGCATTTGAGAGTAGTCATCCAGACGCTGTCATAATCAGATGGAATACTTTGCCTTCTTATGCATAGGAAATACAGAATCAAAGAATCTCAAGGGCTGGAAGGGACCTTGAAAGATCATCTAGTCCAACCCCCCTGACAGAGCAGGATCACCTAGAGTAGGTCACACAGGAACTCATCCAGGTGGGTTTTGAATGTCTCCAGGGAAGGAGACTACACAACCCATCTGTGCAGCCTGTTCCAGTGCTCCATCACCCTCACAGTGAAGAAATTCTTCCTTGTATTTCTTTGGAACCTCTTATGTTCCAATTTATATCCATTGCCCCTTGTCCTATCATTGGACAGCATTGAAAAGAACCTGGCTCCATCCTCCTGAAGAATAATCTAATCAACAGGTAAGGACACCTATCTTGCATGGATATGAACCAAGACGAACTTTCCATTGAAGACTATTGTCTGTATATGTCATGATGAGCTAAAGGCTGGGTTTGTGTGCTAAAGACAACCAAAGTTGCTTCGAATATTCACATTTAGTCATTGCATTTGCCCTTCATGGGGCATTCACGTCTAAATTTACTGTGTACATTATGAAAACCAGATTTCCTGCATAGACAATAGAGAAAGGCATGTTCCTAGAGTACTTTGACTTACCTTGTGGAGATATCTCTGTCTATACACTATATAGGGATTTCTGTCTTAATGCCTATGCTAACATTGTGCGCACATCCTTCTCAATGTCTCTTTTTTTTATGAGAATCTCAACATTTCCACATCTTGGTCTGGTATTGTAAAGCTAGATGCAAAAGTGATGCACATTCATTATGACATCAGGGTTATTCAACATCATAAGAGCAAAAGACAGTCCCTGGAGAGTTATGGATGGGCAAGCCTTCATGAATGGACTTCCATTTGCACCACCCAGAGAGGAAGCTTGGTTGACTTTGGACTTAATGGGTTAGTATCAACTTGGTAACTAAATGACCTCAGGGCAGGATTAACATGTATGCATAGGAAGCATTTACAGCTCTGCCTAAAGCAATCTCACTGAATCGCTCTCCTGAGGATACTAGTTCTCTCCTCTGACTACATACATAGCTTGGTTTTCTAATTTAGGCATGAAATAACCTCCTTTTTAAAGCTCAGAATTATTTTTTTGGTGGAATCACTGTGGCTTTGGCTAGGAAAAATCCTGACAGATCTATGTCTGATAGAACCATGTCAAATAAGAGTATATCAGAGATGTCCATTCATCCTTCAGGAGCCAAGACTAGAATTTATAAAGAATAGAAACACGTCAATGGCAATTCTTTAAATTATCTGAATTTCACCAAGTTTTCTCTCTAACTCAGTGAAATTTTCTAATTTGACAGCTAGATCCATAAACCATCGTGACTATCTTAATGCTATCAACAGTCTAAGTGCAGTATCAAAGTTCAGTTCATCGAACCATCAAAGAATATTCTCTTTAGGGCATTTTCTTCCCTTGATGAGCACATGTAAGATCTAGTTACGTTAATCATCATATATATATTGAGAAGCAAATGTAATCCATTGTACATTCAGCCTGTCAAAATGTATCAATTATTCAGTCAGAACAGTATGACTGCATGAATCATTTCAGTGTTCACCACAGAACAGGCTTGGAAAAAGGTTTTGATAAAATAAATGACTAGGAACTTAAAAAAACCTCTATTATTCTTAACGAAAATTTGAGGTATAAGTAGGGAAAGTGTAAGTATAAGTCACGCTTAGGACTGTTTAAAAAGTGTTTCTTTTTCCGTCCTACTTGCTAAGTTCTTTCCAGTTCTGATAATGTTTTCACTCCGCCACAAGTTTCTCTCAGGAAATTAATTTCTTAGCTAGATATCACCCGAGGACGTCCAAATGACCCACCTAACATTTCTGTAGCCTCTTTTCTTTCTAATGCTGTCTTACATCTTCACATTTCACACCACAACTGCAAGACTTTTATGGGAGGTGACCTGATCTTATTATAAACTCTATAAAGTGCTGTATCACACTCTGGCATTTTATAAATAAAAGTAAGACAGCATCACTGCTTGAGGACTTATGTTCTGAAAGTCCTCTTTCACAGGGAAGTGTATTGAGCAAAACTGAAAGCTTTGGCTAATAGGAAACATGACTGGAAGAAGACAGATTTCCTCTGCTTTCCACTTTTACAAGACATTCCTGCTTTCTTTCCCTTGCCAATATTTACCTCCCTTTAACACTGAGTGGTGAGGTGTTGATATTGTCTACAGGGGGATAATTGCAGAACTTTAGAACTATTTAGCATGACAGGATGAGGTACTAGACTATTAGATGAGATGCTTCCTTATCTGGTATGGATGCAGAGGAATGTATTAAACACAAGTCCTCTAAGGTACATTAGGCTTGACAGTCTTCTTTGCTCCATGGTGAGTTCAGCACATGTGATTGCTGTGAGACATGGATGTGGGCTGCAGCTTGCTCTCTTTTTAAAGATAGCTCAATCCTGACATTCTCCAGTGTCTAGTGATTTCACAGTGCAATATTTTAAAGAAGTTTTTCCTTTGCCTCAGTTTTTCAAATGAACTTCATATAGTGCAAAGCGAGAGTTTATGATCCCAGAGAGAGATATGCCATACAAACTAGCACAGCATAAAAAGCATCAGGATAGGTTTTCCAGCACCCCCAAGTGCCTCAACTTGAGTCAAAGGGACTATTTTCTAATCAAAAGCCCTTGTATTTTTCATTCTGTGCTACTCTTTTGATAACAGAAGGGCCAGACAAACAGAAGCAAATAGAAACTCTATTCTGCTGTTCATGCAAGCCTGTTCACAAAATGCCTCCCATAGGCTGCTTTCCACCAGCCCTGCGATTTCATTTAATCCGTTCAATCCTGAAGGATCAACTGAGGCAATTAGACAAGGGATTTGGGCGCTGAGGGATAATTGGATGACTTGCATGCAATAAACCTCTTCCACGCTCTCTTCACTTCTTTCTTTTGTTCTCTTTGCTCATCTCTTTGTTTCTCATCATTAATTTTTTTAATCAAGTTTGTAACACCCTTGCAGATACAGCAAGATAGTAATGTGACTGAGCAGCAAGAACCTAAACAACCTAAACACCTACATTTCAGTTCCTGCTGTTTCATGCCTCTTTAAATTGTTCTGATGTGATACCAAAGGGAAGAGCAGCTGTATTTCGATGATCAGTCAAGGCTTTGTTTTGTATCTGCAGCACTGCTGAAGTTGCAGGGAGCAAATGAACGAGCTCAGATGTCTTTGTCTAATCTCAGGTGAATCCTGAAGGAAACCTCATAGAGGGGAAAAAGGTACAACAGCAGAATTTAATTGGTTGTATTCTGGTGTATTGTGTGTGAATTATATCATAGCCAAGGAGCTTACTGACATAGATTAAGGACTACTGAAATATAATTACCTTTCTTCTCCCCCTATAACTATCTTCATATCCACTCTTTGTTGTCTCAAAGTCCCAATCTGGGAGCTCTTTTTGCCTTGGACACACAATCTCATTCTTATTCTTTAGTCCTCAGCATGATGCTTCTAGCTCTTTTCCTCCTATTTTGACATGTTCCTCTCACATCAACCACTTCTCTCATGCCATCTTTCCCAATATTTATTTACTGCATAAAATTGCCTTCCTCTGCTCACATAATTTTAAACTTCTCTTAGCTCCTTTTATTTCCTGTACGCTAGTACAATTTGTCTGGGTACACAGTAGTTTAAAATTACATGCAAGTTTCAACACCTCCTTCATATTACAATGTAATTCTCTTTCATAATAAATGTCAGTGAAATATTAGTGATCGTTATGCTATCAACAGTAAAAAAACATAGCAACAAAAAATAAAAATCACGTCTTAAACAGCCCAGCTTAAATGTGTAGACATTGTGTAATCAGCTACTGAATGTGCAGAAGTTCTATTTAGTGCCCATCTGTAAGGAATACAAATATTCTAGCACAACTACCAAAACCTAGCTCAACCTGTATTAAAGGATGTTTTCTTCTAGATGTCCCCATTCGGTCTCACATGAGCAAGTGGACATAATGTCCTGCATATGTCCTCTGAAGAGCTGCTCAGGTAATACTGACAGGCATAATATGAAATTAAGACAGACTGTGCACAACCTTGTGAAAAGCTGTAGGTTTCTCACAAATGAAAAACACCCATCAAAAACAAGGTCAAGAGCAAAAGAAAATTTATTTCTCCTCCTACTAGAGAGATAGGTATTCAAGAGCTAGCAATCTTCAGATGAAAGGATGAGAGATTTTAAGTTGAGATAAACATCTTACTGAGAAATAAATTGAAAAATACTTTTCAGGGTTCTTGTATGACTGGAGGGAGCATGCAGCTCGGCTCTCCATATCTCCTCAGTGAAGAGCAGGTTTGAGTAGCTCAGGCAAAATGCTGGAGGACGTGACTGTTGAATTGCTTCAAATTGTACTCTTGTGCTCAGCACAGAGAACATAAATTGACTGAAGATGGAATAATGAACTAAGGGTGAAATATGAAAAACATGATTAAATTAAGCTCACAAATGGGGAGACATTGCCTTTGCTCCAGAGAAGGATGACGGTAACTTACCGTTTGTCTCTTTTGTAGTGAGATATGGTGATATCTGAGCTAGATTTTGTCTTTACAGCAGTCTAAACACCACAAGCAGCAGCTCAGCAGTAGCTAATTTACCCCGTTTTGTGAGTGAGGAATAGACACCAAAACAATTTTTTTCTCTTTCCTTAGGATCTGAAGGGAGACCCTCAGAAAGGTACTAGAAATTTCAGACACTTCATGTCCTTCTGACCCAGACCTTAGTACATTCAAGAGAATATGGAGGTAATAAAATAAAAATTTAGGTTAAATACCAGGCAGTTGTCTTCTCAAACAAGAGCTATAAAAGAAAAAAATGTAGGTGATCTCTTCACATAAAGCTGGTGGACAAATATCATTTCAAAGTGACTGAATGTGCACTACACGAGTGATGGAATAAACCACAGTAGGAATCAATTCCATGTATGGAGAGAGTCAGACCAAGTGACTAACAAGGTCTTTTCTATAACTCAGTAGAAAATAGTTTCTGAAAGACTATCACCAAGCACTTCTCACAAGTGTACAGGTGTTAACCTTGGTGCCCTGGCCGTGTTCCAGCTCAGGTAATTACCTTTTTCACTTAAATTCTCTTTCCAGACTCTCCTGGCTTGTCTCCACTCCCTGGCCTTGATTTATATGCAATTAAACAGCAGCAGTGTTTCACTGTGCAGGTGGTTGCTTGTCAGTGCAGGGAGTAGTGAGGAGATGAGCTGTGGAGTGAAATGGTCGTTATATTGACTACAAGTCCCCATTAAAGGTTATGAACTTCTTTAGAGTCCTTGCAAATATACTATCTAGATGAAAGACAACCCTGTATAGACCACTCTATGCCTCATCTGTGATTATGGGGAGGGTAGTTGATATTTTTGGGGTTTTTTTTTGAGAATGAGAGGATAGCTGTCTGCCCTTTATCACAGCAAGCTCAGCAGTCAGTATCCTCTCCCTGACCACCATCCTGCAGCGCTTCTGATCTCCACAGGAGAGTTTCCTCATATCCCACTCACTTTCCTACAGTGTAGACCTTCAGCACTGCAGGAGGCACTCACATCTCCTGAGCCTCTGTTCCTGCAATGGCACAGTACACACCAGCTGCAAATTTCAGCTCTTGAATGAATGTAGGTGATCAGGGCTTTGAGAAATGCTCGGAAGCCTTTGTTTCACAATTCCTTGACAACACGGTGTAATTTATCTGGGAGTTATGATCTCTTTTTATCCAGGAAATAATGCAGACAATCTGTAGAACTTCAGAGTTAAAAGACAAATACTGAAAATCCTTTAGTAAAAGAGGGGTTGTCAGAGCAGCAGGTCCCACATGGCAGCAAACTTGCCTGTGCAAGACAGCAACATGATTCTCTAACAGCAGAATGAGAGTGATTGAAAAGAAAGAGCTAAGTACATGTAAGGAGTGTATGAAATCCAACAGCACACACAACTCTCGAGTTCTTTTTTTACACGTACTTTTAGATGCATTATTTTTGGTGGAGATGAATGCCATAACACAAAATTAATGAAATAAAGAAAAGGTAGCTTCCTATACTTCAAGAAGAATGAAGAGTTACATTGAAAACTTTTTCTTCAAGTTTCCAATACTATAGTGGAGAAAAAGATATGTATTCAAAATAATTTGGGAAAAACAACTCTCATACCCAAGTATACTTCTGAAATATAGAAATACAATAGGTGACTTAAGGAAAAAGCTGAATTTGGTAATCATTCTAGGAAAAGTTCAATGACAACAATGAAGTATTATTTTGTAAGGGAAGTCCTATTATTTTAAAACTTTATTTTGATGCCTGAAACATGTGAAACTGTTTTTTCACATTCCAAACTTTACACAAAATTATTCATTTTTCAATAAGATGAGAGAAAATGGACACAAACTGGCCCATGAGGAATGCTGACATGAGAAGCTTTTTCTTTTTACTTTTGTCGTTTTAGATGCAATGAAGATGGTCAAATCCTGGAAGCGGCACCCAGGAAGCTGGATGAAATCTCCATCGTCAGAGATATTCAAGACTACATCAGCTCTGGAGGTCACTTCCTCTGGAGCAGAGGAATTTTTAGAGAAGTATTTTTTTTTATACTAATATATATAGACAGACATACACATACATAAAAATTCTGTCACAGCTAAACATGTGCATGTATCTGCATCTCATTCTGCACTTATATAAATGCTATACTGAATGGGGGGACACAGTCACATATGATATGCTACGTAGATGATGGAAGCAACCAAGTCTAAGAAGGAGTATGAAAAACCACAATCATGAGCTTCAATGAAGTAAGATTATTCCTGACACAGAATGCTGTCTCTGTTTTACCTATTTTCCTGTTAAATTCTGACATTTTTAAGCTGCAGCAGTTTTAACTATATCGGAACAGTACAACTAATGAAAAACAATCAAATTCACTCTGCGTGAGCTGTTCAGTGTAGCTTAAACAGACAAGCAACAACTTAGCTCTGATCATCTAAGCAAGACTTAGAGGATATTTTAAAAAAAAAAAAATCTAATTAGACTGGATTGAGCAAATTAGGTAAAAATAAGACAAGAAAAAGATGGCCCTGTCCTAAATCACACTGCATCTGCAGAACAGATATTAACTCCATGCACTGAGTGTAACACAGTTTTCATGAGTGAGAGATGAGTAAAGGAAGATGTGACTTTTGCAGTCTCCCACAGAAAAGGATCAGGTTTCAGTCCACAGGTGCTCTATCTGCCTCAACCCACAACATTTTTCTGATGCCCAGTAATGAACCATTGGTGGTTTTGTCACGGTACCTGAATAGAAAGTTTCCTGTGTAATATTCTATAAGGAGACCTTCCAAGAATAGGTTACGAATCTCAACTTAAAATGGTCATACAAATGCGTTTTGGGACTAGAACTTACCAGAGTATGATAATGTAGACAAAACTTAAAAGAACAATCCTACTAAAGTAAAGGAAGCAATTTCTTTTAATTGTACATCCTTTCACAAAATGTCTTCACATAAATTCCCATAACTGCTTTTCTTCATCATCCCCCAAAGATATAGATAAAAAATCATTACTTACAGCACCACTTTAATTCCAAGTTAGTTTTAGATGAGCTATAAAGTCTAACTTAGTGACTGTGCAATCTGACTGTACCAACTCTCTCAATTTGCCTTTGTCATCTCTCTAATATTTCGGCTTCATTTTCCACATATAAAACCACACACACCCTCAATTTTTAATGTCTATTTGAGAATTTAGACTTTATGAGATACAGAGATTGAAAAAACATTAGTAAAAGCAAATGGATGGAAAATTGCTTCCACTGAAAAGAAACCTCTGTCTTAAGTACAGTTTTAAAAAAGTTGGATCAATTAGCAATCTGTGAATGTTAGAAACATCTTAACAATGTCTCAAAGATGAAAGAGCATATCACAGAATGAGGAAAGGGGGAAAAATTAAATTATATCTGCAGTCATAATGAATCAAAGCCCAGAAGGTGGTCTCCGAATCAGCAGGTTTTGATGAAATATTAAGGAAAATGATTATTGATGAAAAATGAATAAGCTCTTTTTGATTTTAGCAACCTTTAAATCACACTTTGCTAATTAAAATAGCTTCAATGCATCCCTCCATTCCTTGATAGGCATTTAGCAATTCTTAGAAATAGGTGGGTTAATTTGACAACATTTTAGCAGATATGCACAGAGTTTATCTTAAGTAAGCAGACAAAAGAATACATAGCTAAACCTTCTCTTTCTTTTTCCTTTTGCTCTATTTCTTAAAAATACTCTGTCTACTAATGCAATTACAGGTAAAAGCAATGGCAGGCAGCTTTTGCTTGTTTTCTCTCCAGCATACAATAACTAGTAATATATACTAAAACTAGTAATGAGTCGTGAACTATATCTTGGGAAATAAAGACTGATGTTACTACTTTCTGTCTCCTTTGTTTGCTAGGTCAGAGTGCTCTTAGTACAATCACTCCTACTACCTATGAGGTCTGCTACTGCAGGTACTGCCGTCTGCTGCAAACAAATTTCCTTCCCAAAGATAATTGAAAATGAGAAGTCTGAAGAACATTAGTTCTTATATCCCTCGAAGTTGTATGGATTCTAATTGCTTTTTAACATGTTGGTAGTAGAAATTCCATGTTCTCAGTGAAGGAAGGCTGTAATTGAGACTGAATTGTTGCACACAGCATTTATTTCATTACAGAACTCAAAGTGTGCTGTCCATTACAAAATGATATTCAAGAATTAAAATGAAGCAAAGACTGCTCTTTTGCTTTTTCTTTCATAAGTTAAGTCTTATACCACTGTCTAAACTCTGGGCAGATAAAATTACCTATCCATTACAAATATGTGATCTATTTGCTGTAATAACATTTCATATATCCATCATGCAAGAAAGACTTCTATGAATGCATCAGATTGAAAAGCTACTTAAATGTCACTAGTTTTTTAAGGAATTAATAAAAATTCATGGCAAGTAAATATGTCTGATGATAGAACAACATTTTTCAGACATAATCATATAAAATAGGTCATGCAAGAAACCTTTTAATGTCTCACGTCATAGTGTTTGAGCCTTAAGGAAAAAGATTTCAAACACCTATTCTTTAACAATATGATATGAAGTATACACTGTTTTTTTGAGTGACAAGTGAAAAAGCATTCGTTTTCAACTTTCCAAACTACAAAAAACTGAAATGAGATCTTTCAGCAATTTCTCAGTTTCCAGGGTTGCTGATGTGGTACGTTTATAAGCACTCATTCGATGAGTTTACAAGATGTTAAAAGGAATTAACCACCATCCCCCAATGTATATGTGGTGATGTTATTTTCCTTCCTAAAACTTACTGCAGAGGATTCCTCCCCACAATTAAACTCCACGACTTCCGCCAGTGACAAACTACTTCAACAATAAGCAGGATGCGTTTTTAAGTCACGTAAACAAAACTGGTCACATCCATTGTAGTTAAATACAGCTTGTCTCATCTGTGAAAGAGGTATCATTCACAAAAAAAGAACAGACCAGAAAAGCCTCCAAAACTCTCTGTTAGAAGAATATAAATTTTTAAAACCCTTCACTTTTCAACCATTAGTCTGCATTAATTTAAAGATCTAACTTCAATTTGTATATTTTGTTTTAGTAAGTGATTCAGTGAACATTCAGGACTTCTTCCAAGCTCTGCCTTTGTGACCCTCTCCTATAACCAGGAAACTTTAAAATGCAAAACCTCTGGCTCTTTAAATGCTCAGAGAGGAGAAGTCTGAATCCTTCACCAAAGAGGAACAGATGGTTTGACTGGAAGGACATAAAAGATGGAAGAAGCATAAATTTGTATTTTATTTAGAAAGGGCCATATTCAACAGCAGCAACAAATTAAACTGATTAAATTATGGTGTTCAAGTGCTGCATAACATCAGTTCACAATCCAAATTTTGGTTAGCACAACTAGCGAAGAACAGATTTTAACAGTTTGCACTGGTAAGGATCAAAGCACTTCATTTAATGAATGGGAGAGCCTTTGCTTTTTCAGCTTTGTGTACTCAAATACTCCCCATAATTTTCTCAGGATGAAGAACTTCAAATTGTATTGATAGCATTAGTGAGGAAATAAAGATGTGCATGTTACACACAGGCGGGTTTTTGGACTGCAATTTCAAGCCATACAATTACCATTCAATGCACTGCCTCTGCTAGTCTTTCCTTCATGTTTTGTTTCATACTATATAATTTAAATTTTAGGGTTTCTGGTTTTTGGGTTTTTTTAATTAAATGCTGCCTTCTGCCATCTGAAAGAAATGTAAAAAACGTAAACATTCCATTTTTTTCTCCAAGCAACAAAATGCACAACTGATTTATAGCTCTGTGCAAACTGCATTAATATACCAATGAAACATATTATTAAGAATTCAGTTACAATATATTCCAAATCTTAAGATATATGATATCCTTAAAGGGATGAAAAGTGACAGGTTTTGATCTACCCTTCGTAAGCATACCCTCTCATCAGAAGCAGTAGCTACACTTGAAAGAACTGAAAAATCACAAACCTAAACCGATACTCCTAATTTCCAGCAAAAGGAACTCACTAGCAGTCTCTCTGAATAGGGGCACTAAGGGTATGTTCGGGTGAGCCCCACTTCACCTCCTTGTTTTGTCACCCAGAACGGGAAGTTCATCTCTTATCTTGCAGTGCATTTTCCCACTGACACCGTTTGTAGAGGTACTAACTCAGGCTGCTTTTGTAAAAACAAACAAATAGCTGTCACACTTCAGATTACATGGCAAGTCGGCTGGAAGAGAGAGGAAGCAAACCCACTGGGGTTTAAGTGGGGCTGTGACTGTGGTAAATGGAGAAAGACGTGGTTCTCACAACAGTATCAGTGCTTGGTATCTATTCAGAAAGAAACCAGGACTTTCAAGTAATTAAAATTGGAGATCTGAATAGAGTTCACTGTAAGTCTGCCATTTATTTCACCAAAGTGGTAACCCAAACAGGGGAGTGCAATTGCATACTTTCACAACAGGGAGCCTACATAAATCCTCATGAATTTATATTAAAACTTGTCTTATATTCTATCAAGATGGAAGAACAAAAGAAAACAACCAACCCAAGATAATAAAATGCCAATGTTAATAGTGTCTATTGGGTTCTAAATACATAGGTCTGTGAGAGACCAAGCTACTTTTTAGGCAGTCCTGGGGGCAAGGATTACTGGCTTATGGGATGAAGGGTAGAGGAACAAAAAAACCCAATGTGTTAGCTCTAAAGTGAAATTAAACCCCATGAAGAGTCTCACAGAGGCTCTAACTAATCCTTCTCTGGGTTATCACAGACAGAGGAGGAAAAAATACCACAATGACTTCCAAGTATTACTTTCAGTTTTACACATTAGAGAACTGCAAATAGTTCATTAACCCACTGTTCTCCAGCGGGTTGTCTTGTAAAGTCTGTTTGATTATCCCATAATGGCATAGGTGCCATTTTTTAGGCCAGGACGATCTCTCCAGAAGCCAGATTCTCACAGGAATGAAGCTTTCTTATGCCACAAAAGGGTGACACTCACTGGAAAATAAGGATTTAAAATCTATTACTTTACATTTCTGAAACGTTACTGATTAATTAGGGAGTCCTGAAAACAAACAGGTCCCCGCTCTGCAATGCTTACAACCTAATCAAGTGTTTACAGTGTCTTTACCCATATGAGTGTCACCTTCCCCAGATAGCATGTCATTTGTAGGGCTCTGATGGCAGAGAGTAATAAACAATGAAGAACAAGGGATTCAGGCATAGGAAAACACTTCTGCATCAGCAGAGAGAAGTAAACAGAGGCAAGAGTGAAAAGCTTACTCGTAATCTTATTCAAACTAGGTTGTTAGCCTTCTGCACAGCTCTGCAGGTTTTAAATGTCATTGCTTACATGGGTTTCCAGTGCCATGGCCTTTGCCTTCATGAAGCACTCTTCAAGTCAACCTACACATCCATCAAAAATATTTCTTCATTTAAGAAATGAGAAATATCCTAGCATTTACAGGATGCATTACCCTCAGTAATAACCTCTATCTCCATCTCTGGGGGTCCTGGCAGTAAGAGCAGATTCCTATGCATAAGTGATCCCAAAAGACTTAAGAACACTCCTGTGACTGACACTACTAATAAAGAAGTTTAATATAGCTGCACAAGTGCCTTATTTTTTTAACAAATATTTTTCCAGGCAAGGCAATATAGTATTTCATAGCTTTCATGAACCATTCTGCTATTGCTCTTTTACATATTGTAGAAAAAAAGGATCTGCTTATTTCACTTTTTATATATTCCTATATTATATTAGAATGTTTCTTTCCAGTTTCTGGGACTCATTACTCTCAGGCCAATTTAAGCATAAAGATACTACTGAGCAAATAAAACTTTACATATTAATAAAATGCTCTCCCTTTCTTTTTTTGAAAAGCAGCAAGCAAAGTATGTGGCCTGACCTTAAAAACAGCATCTTGCCTCTTCACACTGAACAGATGACAGTTGAATCAAGTAAGATTATTTTAAATTCCCAAATATTCTTTTGACATAACTCGATTCCATTTCTGATAGAAAAGAAACCAGTTCATAAAGGTCTCCCTTCTAAAATGAACATTTTTTCTTTTTAATGGCAAAATGCATGCAAAAAGCATATGATTATGGTATTTATGTTTCCATTAAAATGTCCTCAGCAAACTAGAGGAGTCTAGCCTACTATTTTCAAGCTATTTAGATTTACAGCAGCACAGTGCCTATTTTATTTCAATTATTTTTCAGGACAATGCAGTCTTGGTGGGAAATGATTACAGAGTGACAGCTAGTAAATGTCCATTAGGAGTTGTCTCTCTACATACTGCTCAGCTATGGATGTCAGGTGATCCCTATAAATCCTCATTGTATAGCATCATTGTCATCTAGATGAAATACACGATTGATCAGTTGTTCAGCTTCACTTCTGTATGATGCTAAACACACTAGAGAAATTTTTCAGCTAAGCTAAAAGCTTTATCCACAAGAACACAGTTCACAAGACACCTCTTTCTTGAACTGTAAAATAAACATAGATTATACATTCCACCTCGATTTTGCTCCATTAATGCCTACTATGGTAAGTGAAAAATTTCTTAGCAGCCTATATCTGCAAGCTATCAAAACACAGGATGGAGCTCACATCACAAGGGCAGCTGATGTACATGCAGCTATACTGATCAACAATCATTCACTTTATTTATTTAGTTATTTATTTATTGCTGGAGCTTCGTTTCTTCTGAGCAATAAAATCCTTCTCTGTTAAGAAAGAGAATCTGCTTTAACTCTCTGGGATTAAGATCAGAAAACAAGTTCTTTCAGTGCTACTGGAGAGACCTGGTAAACTGGGTAAAGCAATGTCACTCACACATGTACAGTTGGGAAAGTCTCTAATGGGATTCCAATCTCTTTTTCCTTTGCTGTATTTGGGTATTATGAATCCATTTTCTAATTTAGTGAAATTGACAAACTATTTAATGCACAATCGTGCTCTGTTTTGTATTATCTGCAATTGTGGTGCTTGGGATATGTGTAAATATAAAATACATACAAGAAGGAAAATGAAGAGATGGGATTGCTAAGATTCTGTGATTCTGTGATTGTTTGTACACTGGTTTCAAGGTAGTTTATAAAATAACTTGGGGGACCTCTGCCTGACAGCTTGATAGCACCATCATTTGTTGAAGCCCTCTAATAGTTGCCCTCATAATATCCTTAAACTTGCAAAAAATAGAATGAAAATGTCTGTAATTCTGATGAGCAGTTTACATACTTGTCCTCCACTTTGTTATCATTCATACGCCATGACACAGTTAAACTTACATCGGTTGGTGGTATGGGTTGATGAAAGTAGGAGAGAAGTTGAAGGAATATTAAAGAATAACAAACCCTGACCAGGCCTCACACACAGGCGCAGTAATTCTCTTGCAAGTGAAGGAAAAATTTCTCATAAGTGTTCAGCAATGGTATGCAAACTATTACGGGGCATTTTGTTATAGACCTTTTTGTAAGAGACTTTTAAATAACCTTTTGGACATAGTTAAATGTCAAATTTTGTTTGGCACTAAGCACCAAACTGTAAAAGAAATAACATTTCCCATATAAACAATGCTGCTTTTAATATGAACGTGCTAAAGATCTGAGCCAGCCTGGCCATTACCAGCTCCTGGCAGTTCAGTGCAAGGGTAACGCGCTGTGAGTGATTTCCCTTCCCATGCACAAAGGCTGGAAGCGACTTTTTCTATTTCGGTAACCTCTGAAATATCCAGAGGAAAGGAAAGGGTGGCAGGGCAAAGGAGTAAAGCACACTGAAAATAGTGCTCACCACAGGTGAATGCTAATGTAAACAATATTTTACAGCTGCAGAACTGCAACCATTTCCCCTCGAATTTCTTCTAGCATTACCAGGATAAATCAGACTGCAGAAAAGGGAGTTCCCTGGAGAAGAGCCTTGTGAAGAGGCATTGGGATACCTGATGTGGAAAGGGGTATCATGGGAGATGCCAAGTGAACGGGAAAGGTCTCACAGCTGGAAAGGGATGGCAAGAAACAAATTGCAATGCACATAGAGTGAGGAGGAAGGTATCTTACAGAGAGACTACACAGTTAGCAAGCACAGCAGGCCTACATAGCCACAACTGTTTCTTAAAATGATGCTCAGATGATACTTTCTTAAGACATCTAAGATAAAGACTGTAAAACGCAGAGCAGCTGTGGGAAGATAGCTCAGCTGCACTCCAGCCTCTCCTGCTGAACATTACATGGAGTCAAGCTTCCAGATGCCCTTCACATAACTTGAGGAAGACTGAAAGCTGCTTCCTTACAACTGTTATGTCTCCTTTGTGCCCATTCAGGTGTGTTCTCTCAGCAATAGGCCCAAGGTACAGATCCAACTTTTGTAGGAGTTAAATTTGAGCCTGAGGTTGTGCAAGTTACTGCAATGTTACACAAAAACCTCCTGGAACACGGTGAGATTCACCAGCTCCACAGTTTGGCTGTTAATAAAGGTGTGGGGAGAGAGGAAAGAAAACTCCCCACAATAGACAGCTGACACCTTTGTACCTCGGAACCTTGAACAGCCACTTCAGGGCTCATTTACAGCAAATAATAATCTTTTGCTATCTGAATTGCCTATTTCTTTCCAGGTGTTTCTTGTTGAATGTGTGCCCCTTTATCATGAGATTGGGGACAGTACTAGTCCCTGACTCGCATTTTCTCCCTTTGCTCAAACCCATTGTGTGTGCTGGGTCTTTCCTTTCCTCACAGTGTGATCCAGTTGTGAGAAACAGGGTCCTCTGAGCTCCAGGAAAAGCCTAAATGTGCAAAAGTACCACACTGCTCTTCAGTCCTACCCTTATGATTAACATCAGATTCCCCTGGTACTCCGTTATCTTCCATTTTACTCACTCTCTCCCAGCTCTTTTATCAGCAATCACACAGTTAGCTAGGTCACGCAGGTCTTATATTTCACCGTGCCAGGTTTGCATCAAAGAACTGTTTTTTCTTGTTGATGTGACATTGATGCCATTCAACTCCAGCATGAAACACTGCCTTTGGTCTAACAAAAGCAGCCGTGAGAGTCACCACGAGGCAGCCATATCCAACCAAGCTATCTTGACTTCCAAAGGCACAAAACTGCTGAAATGTCAGGCATCTGGGCATATCAGGGCTAGTCAACATAAGATTAAGGAATATAAAATTCCAAGGGCATAGATAAAGTTGTCATCTTAAAATGGTTGTGCTTCCTTCACTGAAATAATGTACATATCCACAATACATAAATTACATTTATTTAATGAGAAGCAGATCTTCTATGCAGTGCATTATAAGAGAATAGTGCAATTGAGAAAATAAAAAGGCAGTTGTGGTACTGAATTTAAGTAAAAATTCTTGCATTTGACAATGCATATGAGATTTTCTTATTTGACACATTACAGAATACATTTTTACCCATCTTATGTAAAGGATGTTTCCAAAATAGATCTGGTGGAGGGTTAAATGCACCAATCTTAGTCCTCAATTCAAAAGAGTTTTAGACAATTAGCTGAACACTGTATAAAAAACTACTTTCCTTAAGACCAAATAAAAATGACTCTGTTACCACTTAGATCAGAATATGCAAGATGAACACCAGTCCTCATATAGAGTATACAGATCTCAAACATTACAACCAAAGACCCTGCTTTGCTCACCTAACTGAAAGTCCAGTATTTTTCTTCTGGAAAGAATAGGGTAAAAAACAAAACAACAAATGGTTGTATGATGAGCTAAATTAATAACCTCTGAATGCGTTAACGATACCTCCTGCACTAGGATTTTAGTGATAGTTTTTATAAAGCTGAGAAAATGCAGAACTACGAGATCATAGATGTAAGCCAAGAAAACAGATGTATTTTCATTGTTAAAGTGCAAAAAAGCTGTGGATTTTGTGTTTGGTTATTTCTACTTTATGTTGGTTTACATCCCTGTTTTAGCTTCAGGTTTTCAAATGAACGCAAAACTCCATCAACAGAAACCGGAATTTTGCCCATTTCAGCTTAAAACCCAACCATGATACAGTTCAGATAATGTAACCACAGGAAGAGTAAAAATCATTAAGCTACAGCCCAAAAAGAGAAAATAACTCACAATTCAAGCTTAGAGTTTACACACTTGGTCTACATTTAATCAAAAAGCTCTACTTGTTAAGACTGAAGTTCAGGACTCCAGCAGGACTAGAATCCAGGGAAGCTTTAACCCACTTTAACAACAGGAAGTTTCCAGAAATTTTGTAACTGCCACAAATAGGTTGGAAATGTCGTATTCCACAACGTATCAGTTAGAGCTCTGATAAATAAAACAGATGACGTTACAAGTTGGAATGTAATTCAACTGATAACAAAACGGTGACTCCGAAATTCCAAATCATCTGAAGAATGAGAAGAAAAGCAGTTGCTCTGCAGAAAATGTCTTTCATGTCTCATTCTGCTACAGTCTGATTTGTGTGAGCTCAATACTTTTCTACATAAAGGCTTTTAAAAAGCCATTAATAAAAATGCAGTTCTGAATCTCTAACTGATGTACAGTCATCTCCCTTGACAAAAGCATTACAGGGGCAGATTTTAAAAGAGCATATTGATTGATGTCTGGTGCCTACCTGTCTACAGGTGAAGACTTTGAATTCCGTGGTTTCTTCACTTGGGCATACAAGGCCTCCACTGTCTGCCCTTCCCGCGGGCTCTGTGGTCGGGTGCTCAGCATTATTGTGCCACTATTTGAAGAAGAGTCATAGGAAGCAATCCCAGCGTACATGGACTCTGCATCACAGCCAAACGTCCGGTTAAAATCCTGTATCTCTGCATAGTCACGTTCACGAGCTTGTTTCTCTCGAAATTCTCGAGTTTTTGCTTGAATTCTGAAAAATTAAAAGAAGGCTGAAACTAATGTTTCTCACCTATCGTTTGAAAGTAGCAGTTAGCAGACACTTTAGGTAGCCCATCTTAATGGAAATCACTGAAGTGTTTCCAGGTTCAGTTTGCCATGGAGCCTTAGGTTTACCTTGGATGTTGAAGCTTAATCAAAGTAATGCTACAATCAACACCGGTCTTTAAGGAACAAGTCTAATTATCCACTGTTTTTTTCACTCATTATTAAGTTAAAAAATTACTGACTATAGTTTTTGGTAAAGAGAGTTGACTTCTTGTTTCATGCATCTTAGCATGCCTCTGCTACTACGTCATTTGTCTGAGAGTGGCTTGACACCATTCACATTGTATTGTACTCCATCAGAACTGAACAGATTTAATGGTTCTAATGCCAGTATTTAAAGAAGAATTTTAATGTATTTACTTGAAGCAATACTGTAAGAACTGTACTTCAGAATTTCAAAACTTTATAAGGATAGGACGCACACATATATATTTATGCATGCATGCATGCAGTAAACAGCAGAAGTAGATTCTTATTTAAAATGTGCATCTTTTGTTTAAAACGTAAACAAATCAAATCTGGCATCTCTCAAAAGTAAGCAACGTCTTTTCAGAAAGTAACAACACGTGCCTTATGTTAAAGTTTCAAATGAAAGGTGACACTATTCTGGGATTTTATATCTAGGTGCATTTATTTAGCTGTATGATAAAAAGGGACAGATAAAAACAGATGACATTTAGGAATCTGACAAACACAAACTGAGCATGGGTCATATTTTCAGAAGTGCACAAAGCTGTTACTAAAATTTGATCTGAGCTTCAAAGTTTCTTTGGCGTTTTAGAAAATGTATCATACATACATGCACAGCAAACTGAAAAACACACCCACACCCCGCTCCCCATTGTCTCCCCAGACCAATTTAATGCTCTGTCATCTTTGCAAAATGAAGCACTCGGCTGCCTCCTCCCTTCCATTAGTAAAATGTGCTCCTTTTCTCATCTAATACAGCCATGGGTACACAGTTTGACAGCATCCATCCATTCAGACTATAGCTCTGTGCACCTCTGGTAGATGCCATTTTCAAAGACAGCTTGTTCACTAACTTTTAACAAGAGCAGCTTACTCAAAGCCTCTGTGTCTTCTGGAAACAGAAAAGCCTTAAAGTTAGGTAGCTTTGACATTTTAGAAATGTTCAACATAACCCTGTTCAAGATTAGCCTTTGCAAAAAAGGGAACACAAAGGGTGTGATTCAGGCTGCAGATAAAGACATCGGAATTTAGATGTCTGCAGTAGGTGAGGTCACGCCAGCTACGTGTGCAGCCTCCCTTTACAGTCCAGGGAGCTGTAAGTCATCAGACTCCAGAGTTAATGTGGCTGCAGTGCTACTCTGTGTCCCCCAGCATGAAAGGATTCACTCTATAGACACTTCTGATGCTGTTGTTTAGGGCTTCCTCAGGAGCTTGGATACTCAGCCCTGATTCAGATCCTTTATGGCCACCTGACATCCAGCAGGTAATACTGTTGGTCCGGTGTCTGTTCAGCAAGAGGGACTCCTGTAGGTCCTCGTCACATCTGAAGAAATGCTCTCTCTAACTACTTGAAAGGAAGTTGTAGTAAGGCAGGGGATGGTCTGTTCTCCCTAGTGACAAGCAATAGAACAAGAGGAAACGGCCTCAAGTTGCTCCAGGGGAGGTTCAGGCTGGATTTTAGGAGGAATTTCTTTACTGAAAGGGTTATCAGGAACTTGCCCAGGGAGATGCTGGAGTCACCATCCCTGGAAAGGTTCAAGAGATGGTTGGATGTTGTACTTAGGGAAATGCACTTATGGAAATGGAGATGGTTGACAGGACTGAGACAAAGGCTGGACTCAATGATCTTAAAGGTCTCTTTCAGCTGAAATGATTCTATGATTCTGTGATTCTATCTGCCAGCCCCGTGCTGACATCTCAGAGACTATGATAACTCAAATGACACAAGTCTGTGTTCAAACATGTGAATCCAGCCTTTAGCTGGTATGCAAACATCTAAGTGTCTTCATCAGATCAAATCCCAAGAAAATGGTTCTTCCCATGCTAACAAAGATCACTGTAACAAAAGAAGGGAAGATGGCACAGATAGACTGACCTATTTTTCCCCACATCCTACAAGTACTGATGAAGGAGGCTTATGGGATACAACTGATTGATTGAACTCCCTTCAACGGCTAGTGTCATCTACACAGACGGTTCAGTGATACATTTACATGGCTCAAGTTATACCACAGCAGAATTCCTCTTTTTATGTCACTGACTTGTGCACTATAACTCTCACTCATATTCAGTCAAAACAGAAAAACCACCATATCAAAAAAAGGGCAAATAGAAGAAATATGAGAAAGTTTAACTTAAACCAACATAAATGTTAATTTCTCAATTTTCCAACCTTATTGGTGGCACTTTATTTGAATAAGGAAAACTGAAAATAAAAACTCTAATACTGTTGAGCTAACAGCATATAAGGAAAAATGAAAATAAAAATTCTAACACTGTTGAGCTGATAGCATGTTCTTGCACAATTTCAGCAACATCAAACTGGAACTGGTTTTCAGATTTTGCTTAATTTACAGTGAAGGAGGACTCACGTTTAAATCCAAATCCCATTTCAAATTCAAACTGTGTTTCTGCATGGTTTTTTTTTTAAATAAAAAGACAAGTTTTACATTGTCCTACACTACAAAGCTGTACTTCAGAAATGCTAAAACTTTAATCACTTGGAAGGTATCTATGCAGAAGGAAAAACAGGTCTGAAAATGACCTGTAGTTGCTGATTCCTCTCTGCGGGTTTCACTTCCAATTTGTAGTCCTGTATTAATTATCCTGTGAATTAATGCATTTGTCATTGATGTTTGTGCTTTGAATGGGAGACGCAAAAGAAATCAGAAATTTCCTAGACACTGGTAGACTTAATTTTCATTTCAATGGTCAAGATATCATCACATACTAGAACACTGGCTGATATAAATATGAGCAAAACATTCATGTGTTTTAGATAATCAAAATTTCAGTGTATGAAATCTGCCAGTATGGCAACAACATGACACAGTCATTCAGTCAGAAGAAAATATTATCTGAATCGCTCACAAATCAGAATTACCTGGAGGTAATTGGTGATATTGGCCTCAGTGTACACTGAGTGCTATGAGAGATGTCAGTGAACTTTTGACCATGAATATCACATCACCTTCCAGAGATGCAGGCATGAGAGTCCCTCGTTTCACATTAACCAACTTTTCTCATGCATCTGCTTATAGCTTATTTAATGTTTAGATACAGTACCATTTTCAACAAGAACATTAAAACTTTCCCATGTTCAATAAGGGATACTTATTTCTGTTCAAGTGGGAAAGAATTGATTGTTGAAGTGTTATGCAAGTAACTGTGTCTCTATCCACCAGGAAAAAATTTAGAGTATTTTCTACAATTGCTAATATGATGTGTTAATACACAGATGTTTTTTTAAAAATCAGAGTCTACATGCACTAGCAATCATTCTGTTATTATATATAACCAAACCCTTTGCAGTAACATCTAGCAAAGGATAACTCTAATCTGAAACTAAAAAGATCTCTATCAACACAAAAAATGTTCTGACTTTTATATTTTCTATGCTTTAAGTTTAAACCACCGTGCAAGTCTTCTCACTTTCACATGACAAAAGTGTCTGTATTCTGATTACTTAACAGATTTATGAATATTGTTTAAAATACAGCTTTGGTTTTGACTTCTCAGGACATACTGCATTTAAACAGTATATCTCCAAACTTAAAGAAACCAAATGACCAGGGAAAAATATGTAGACATATTCTTGAAAAGAATAACAACTCTCAACTGAATATTGCACTATGTCTTTTGCAATTATAATAGTTTTTATCTCTGAATATATTTTTATATAAGAACTTGAACTTAATGTGACTCTTTTTTGTTGATCCCCCTCCTTGTGTGTGTATGTGTGTATAATATGCATGATACGGCCTAAATAATCTTCAGCACATGCTGTTTTAAATACCCACACAAGAAATGCCAGTTCAGACTATTGTGGGAAAGATTAAAATGATTATGTAAACACAGTGTGCAGCACAGATGAGAACCTGGAATTTGCTCAGCCCTCATCAGCAATGCTCACGCTATTGAAATTCAGAATCTGGAGAAGTGTTTGACCATGGTGCTTTGGTTTCAACAGTGTGGATACGTGTGTTAAGCTGTCTTCACTGCGTTATGTTCCTTCATAACATTGCACAATAAAAATGCGAGTGTCTGAAGTTTCAGATCAGCTAATTTTGAGGATTTATGGCCTTCCCACGGATTTTGTGTGGGTTTAACAATGATAATAATGCGTAGGATTCATCTTAATCTTTCCATTTTCAAAGAATTCTGCAAAAACTGCTAATCAATTTTGCAGTGTTTAAATGAAATTGAACTTTTAAAAATACAAAAGCTATCCCAAGAAGTTTCTAAACATTTCTTGCTGAAGTGTTAATACTGAAAATGTCAACAACATACTGTCGTGCTTTTGAGACTCAAATTATGATGTTCAGCACAGTATAAACTAACCTCATGCATTTGTGTGCCATTCAATTCAAAAGCTAATGATAGCTGCTTCAAATGACAATATTATTAGCTGCAGAACTTCCTATAATTGTTAGAAGAGCTTTTCATTGCAAGCTAATCCAGTAATGATAGACATACCCATTGTATAGTGATTCCTACGCAAGCGAAACGGTGGTCACAAAAGTACAGGGAAAGCTTAAGTGCTGCTGTCCCCAGCAAACAGCAGCCACCTCATACCCTTCCTCAAAATTCTCTGAGTGAGATTCAGCTGTGAGAGGAAGGTAATTACCATTTTAGACACCTAAATTTAGGTGTCAGAGTATGTTCTTGACTCTCAGAAGAGCTGGTCAAAATTCAGTCACATCAGGCAGCTGCCTGCAGGGTTTAGAGAGAGCTCAGTCGAACATCTGTGATGTGGCCATTTTAAGGTTGAAGCCAAACTCTTGTCCAGGCTCTACCAACTGTGTTGAGTACTGCTCTCTTGATCACAAAGGGCATTTAGCCATGTAGCTCACATGTGGATACTAAATAATCCACTCACACTCTCAGCCAAATGTTTTCAGCAGTTCTGTCTGAAATAAACTTTTTTCTTCCCACCCCCCCCACTCCCCCCCCCGCCAGCAACAGAAGACTCAAATCTGTGGTGCTGGCAGAGCTGCTGTGACTAAATGTGAATAAGCAAATTTGGCAACAGAAGACAAGTCAAGTCTAATTTCATGTAGTGCTAAAAGTGAAATAAAAAAAAATACTCCCAGTCCCATGGGAGCTTCAGTCTCCTTTGTGGGACTTTTTCATATCAGTGATTTAGATTCTCGCCAAAAAAAAAATCACCTACTTATCTTAATTGATGAACACAGCATGGGAAGGATATTCATGGCTGGTACATTACATTTGCTGTTGCAATAGCAGCAATGTCCTCCCCTAAGAGTGGAAATGAAGCTGGCTGCTGCTTCTGGTGTGCAATTGCTTGGTCAATTCAATTAATTCTCCTGCTGCTGCCAGGATTCAGCTATTGCCCTAGTGATACTCCACACCCTCATCTTTTCCACCGAGGCTCACTCATTTACAAAAATCACTATTGAATGTTTGCAGTTCCACATATGTGAGACGGCTGACAATGTTTATTAAGTATGGAAACAGCATTATGTAAGGACAGAAGCTAAATGACAAGTCATTCGCCGCTGCCAGTTCTCAGTTCCTCTGCCATCAGATTGGCATGCGTTGGGATGATGGATTGAAAACAGAGAAAAAACGACACATTTGTAAAGCCAGTCAGCTTGTTTAAGTTTTTGAAATGAGATGAACACATTCGGTCCAATTTTTGATGGATATGATTTGTAATAAAGAGGTCAGGAGGTGCGTTGGGCAGTAGCCAAATCTTGTCAAATTTGTGCCCTCCTCCCCTGCTAGTGAAAAATACCTTGCAGGCACAGTGCGCCAGCAACTAAACCAGGTCTTGCTGTTTCTCCTCCCCCTCTCCTCTACTGCCTTCAGGGCTTTAATGACCCTTTTTCTAATTTTTGGCAATCAAGTCAATATGGGAGTTTGTCCTCTCCTGTATTTTTCTTTGACCTTTGTCTGGATCCAAGCAGAATTTTTCTGACAACCATTCTTCTAATGAGGGTACCTTGATTATAGGCATTATTGTGATTTCCCTCTGAACCAACATATGACACTTAGCTTTTCTTACCATGATTAGAGCTAGTCAGTTATCACAGTTATAACCACCTCTCAGCAAAGCCATCTGCTTTCCTGCGAACTCATTCTAAAGGATCACTGTAAGCCATGGATAATCACGGGCAGAAATAATGGTAGCTTGTAAACAAGGGAGACACCTCTTCTTTCTCATTTGTTCCCCCATTCCATTCAAAACTTTAGTATTTCTTTTTAAAAAGTCAGAAAATACTACTAAATAAATGTAATTTTTAAATTGAAAAGCTGGAGACTGCTCTTTTTCAAGTCACTAAAAGAAAAATATGAACAGTTCTTCCTCATCTCCTGTGTACGTACATGTGAGGCAATCTGACTGAAATACAACTATCCTCTGATCTTTGAATAAACACACACAAAATGTGGTCAGCTTGCTATGGATAAGCACAAGCACACAGGGACAAAACCAGAAAGGCCAAGACACAATGTGAAATAAAAGTAGCAGGGAACTTTAAAGACAACAATAAATCATGGCGTGATTGCATTAGCAGTAAAAGGAAGAGCAAAGAAAAGGTTGCTCCCCTGCCCAGTAGTGAGCGAATGATATTGACAGATGATGCTGGGGAGACCTAAGGCTTGATGGGTTTGTTTTTTTCTTTGCATCTGTCTTCACTGAAATGGTTGATTGCAAGCAGGTGGCCAGTACAATTGATACTGCCACCAATAACAATAAGATCTCCAATGTAACAAAGCAAAGTAAGTAGCTAGAAAATGGTTAAGCTAGTTGAACTTCACTGGATGTACACAATTGTCTGAGGCAGCTTTTCCAGTAACATTTGTTGGGGATAGGTGAAAGACTGAAAAACTAGAAAAAGTAAAAAAAACCCTGAGAGACAGACTCACCAGTTTAACTTCAATCACCTTTGAAACCAACTACTGGTAAGCACAGAGAAGATAATGGAAGAAGCAGTAGCCACCATAGACTTATCAAGAACAGATGTGGTCAAGTAAGTCAGATTTCCTACTACAGCACAGTAATGTCCTTGTGAACCCAGCAAAAGCAGTACATCCCAGGTTGAGCAAATCAGCTACAGGATGAATGCAAAAGGTTGAACCAGGCAGTTCCTACGGAGTATCTATAAAGTAGCTCTTACGAATTCAGTCACATAGATGGATTGAGACATTTTCTACATGAAACTCTCTCTGAATTTACTCTGGGTTTTCATTATTAACTAGGACACTATTCAGTCTGCAGAAAATCCAAATGAAGGAACTTTGGAGGAAAGGATTATCATTTCAAATGTTCTCAAAAAGCAGAGTGGGCTTCCAAAACAGAATTAACTTCCAAAACAGCAACTGGAAGGAAGTTCACATAGTTGGAATGATTAAGCACACCAGTTAAAAGTAGGGGGAAAATCTGTGAGTTTCCTTTTCGGGGATGGATCTGGAAGTTCTACTGAATAACATACTCACGAGTCAGCAATGTCAAGCTATTAGTCAAAAGAAAAACAGTGAGGACATAACAGCAATGTCTAGACACAAAAGGAAGAAAATAGTTTTCCATCTCTAATGCAAGTATTAATACTATTTAAACTACAGCAAGAGTAACTGAGACTAGATACTGCAGGCAGGGGTACTTTCTAATAAAAAGGTAGTGGAAAAGGTTGCCATGGAAAGCTGTAGATTCTGTCATTTTAAAACAAAAAACATCCCACCGAGGATAAACCAAAAATCTTGCAGGAATGGCATACCCAGAGATCCTACCTTGGAACAGTGACACAATCTCTCTTCTAGATCTAGAATTCTGTATCTACACAGAAATTTTACACACATATATTTCCTACATATTGGTTCTACAACAAAGAAACAACAGGGACTAGATAACTGGAAGGAAAAAAAGCAGCTGACCAGCATGTTGAAATTAAAGAAATGCATCTACACAATCAGGTAATCTTAAAGTCATGATCTTTTTCTCCTTCAACAATCACAGCCTATCTGCCAATTAGAATATGTGATGGTACTTATTGTCTCCCTGAACTTCCCCCTCTCCTCACATCCCACATGCAGAAGAGATGCATAAGAATTTAAAAAGCCTTTACTGAGCTACAACCCAGCAGGGCTGTAGGGTTTTTTCCTTTTTTTTTTTTCTTTATAAAAAAACCCAAGGGAGATAAAAGTGATAAGGTGATTACTGTAAGTGCCCTAATACATTAAGATAATATGCTCATTTTTATAAGGGCTTATATTTAAGAAGGCAGCAAAATACAAATGAAGATGTAAAGGAATGAAAAAATGCAGGAGAGACAGTAAATATTATGAATATAAGCAGGTGAAATGCAAACATCAATTTGAAACCAAGTGACACTGTTGAAATTAAAGGAGACATTAGAATAATTTCCTCTAAACTAGTGGAATGTCTCATTTATTTCACCCCTACCTTTCCGTATCCCCCAACCTTCTTGATTCATCCACCATCTTTCCAAATGAAGATACATTCCCCTCAGCAGAGTACCTCAAAACTGGATCATGGAGTAAACAAGTAAAAAACCTTGCTTATACTGATTTTAAAAAATCTATACAATACCACCTTACTTACATTTCAATGGAGCTTTTAGTCTACTTTGCAGTTACCAGTCTGCAGCATTCCAGGGTGGAGAGTATGTCTGCTGTGGGTTTTTAAAGGGTATGTTTTAACCAAATGTGAATGTATTGGGTACATGGGCAGTATAGGTCCTCTCATCTCCAAAACAAACATTACTATGATTGTATTTTTCTCTCCTTATTTTCATGTCTGATTCAAGGGTCAGTGATCCCAGCAGTGGAGGATTACCCAGATGGGCAACTGGGACTATTATCCTGCTGGGAACCATGTAGAATCAAAACACATCATTGCTGTCTGTAAGCTAAATGGAATTTACTTTTTCTTTTGCATTACAAAACTGGCCAGAAGAGCAGATCTTTAAACCTTTGACAAAAGATCCCTGATCATTAGATTAACTTAGTTCTTATCTCCTGTTTAGCCCTTATGCTGGACTAAAAGAGAAGGGAAGCACATCATGAGATTAAGCTGCTGCTGAAATACAACCTGGGGAGAGCTCTTGCTTCCATCCCTCCTCACATTAAGAATACTGGTTTCCTCTCTTATGCAGACTTTTCTGAATAATTTTTTCCTCTGGTTTTTGTTTTGATTTGTTTAGGTTTTTTTCCAACTGGAGAGCAGTGCTAGAAAGCAGTACTAGTGGATAACATCTGAATTCTGCAGTTAGATGTGTCAGCTGTTCCCCTATGTGCAAAAACCAAATGACACGGGCATACAATATATCAAATGGTCCCATACATCAAATCAGTCATTCCTAGGTACTTGCAGGCAGTAACCAGAGGTCCAGCTCCAACACTGTTGTCAGTTGGTTGAGCTGAGCCTATCTAGCATCTACACTTCTCTAGTTGAAGTTTAGTAACAAAAGTGGATATAAATTTCTGCCACTAGCTCTGCTTCAGGTCCATTATTCTATGTTTCTTACATAGAGAGTAGCCTAACCCTCAGGCTAGAAAATTACACAGTCTGAAGTGACAAAAAATAGACAATGAAAAATCTCACAACAAAGCAAGGGATTATGTGAATTTCATGCACCAATGTTGAAAGAAAAGAAAAAAAAAAAAAAACCACACCAATCCCATCAATAGATAATGTAAGTCAGTACCTTTGCTCAGGACTCACAAATTAGCACTCACAACACCTCTCAGGATTCACTTCTAAAACCTCACCAGGTTACAGTACTGAGCGAGAAATTTACAGCATGGCCAGAGACAGGTTTCTTAATATCCATTAAAAGGTTTGTTCTAGTAAATGGTTACAAATTTAAAAGTTCCAGCTGTGGTGCAGAGGGGGAACCTATCTGTCTGCTGTGAATATATCATTAGGTATCTTTTCGGTTAGTCAAATACTAACTGTTTAGTTAGACACTGTTGTGTCTAAGAAAAAAAAAGGAGTGGTTTTAGTGCTTGATCTTAGTGCAGTCTGGAAAATCTGATGGGTTTTCAGTTCTGTTCAATTCAGCAACAGTAAGTTCAGTAAATCATAATTTATGGTACAGCTTTTTTAATTCTCAAATAAATATTTGCTGCAGCAACTCTACCACTAACAGCACAGTTTATGGGATATCAGAAGACATGCTGCTGCCTTATCCTGCTATTCTAAAGTGAAATACAATGTTATTGACACCTTTAGTTAGAACAGAAATTTCTAAGAGCGTGCTGAGCTCACATCTACAAGACAACCAAATCTGCAACTCAGAATATTATACAGATCACATAAATTATTTTTAAATACGTTGCCAGGGACTTGGCTAGACCTTGCCCAGTACAATGTCTTGAACTACTGTTGAGAAATAGCAGAGAAAACATACTTTTAGCATGATGTCTTAAAATCTCTATACTTAAAATATATAGCTGGGGAGGTGCGTTGCTTTGCTTAAAAAACTGCATCAGCAATTATTATTACACAAAAGTTTCAGTTTACATATCTCCTGAAGTCAGTATTTTTACAAAGTGGAACTGGTCTGAGATGTATTTCCAAAAATCAGTATTCTCATGCTTCATTTCTGTGTTCTCTTACAAAAATTACTGTCATTGATTTGTTTTCACATCCTGCACCCTCATCCATTATGTAAAAAAACACTGCCAAAAACAATGTTACAAATCTCAGTGAAACTGGAATATCCCTTGACAGGCAGACCTCATCTCAAAGTAAGTGAGAATGAGAAACACATTGCTCTGATTTTCTGATTCACAGAGGAATTTTTTCCCTCCTCTCTTATGGGTTGGGAATGGGGTAGGAGCTTTATCAGAAAAGATTTTACACAAGTAGCTTCAGAAAATGTTTATGGTCTGAATGTTTGCAGTAATAACAGATTTAGAGGTAATAGTTCTTATGAAAGCTGTTAAATGGCCTCAAAATACAGCAGCAGCAGCAGCAAAACTAAAGCTGAACTTTTGCATTATTTTAAAGATACAGATTACACTTAGGCTATGTAAGAAACAAAAATCCCCTCCTTATCTCAGTATGTAGTCTTTTCTCCTAAAAGTAAGATGAAACTGCTTGATGAAAATATTTTGCTTAAGGGGAAAAAAGTTGGGGTTTTCCAATAAAAATATTATGGTCTCTCTGGGAAATCTGGAAAGACACCAAGAGTGTCCTGCTGTTCAGCCCCCTACTCCATCTGATACTTTAACAGTTCCAGATGGCCTTTACTACAGGATGGCCTCCCCTCTATTCTTTTATTATGACCTTTAGGTCACAAATTATCTATAGGATGCTGCTGTCATTCTGTAAGACACTGTTGTATTCTTTCATCTAAAGAATAAAGATGCCTAACATTAAAACTCATCTCTGTAGGCTGACCTTCCAATGATGATCAAAACAGACAGTTATTCCAATCAATGTCATTGCTGGAGAAAATATGTTTCATTTCTTGCAACGCTGACATTAAGACACTAAGGCACGGTTTTAAATCAAATCACTTTTGCAATTCTACTTGGTTAGAGAGCATAGCATGTTATACTCATTTAAAATATAAAAAATATTGCTGTAACAGTTTCATGAGTTATACTGCTTCAAAGGATGTAAACTTCACTGATAGCAGGTAATAAAACTTTATGTACTTTTTATTAATTATTTGTCTTTATCATCATGAATGGAACACACTGAACTTGCGTAGGAAAATACAATAGTCCTGATATACTAAATAAAGTGATAAGGTTAATTTCTTTCCTGCTGTCAGTAAATTCATGTTAGCAGTCTCTCGTCAGCTTGACATCAATTAATGATTTTAATTCCAGACTCTTGTCACAGTACTCACCACCCTTTCGTCTAATTAAAATGGATGATGCATGATGAAGGGAAAACACAAGACTTCTGTTCTTGTTGTAACATTTCTATTCATTAGTATACTTTTACAACAAAGGGCTTGTGACTTTAATGGTACTACAGAAAGATGAAGAGAAGTTTATTATACATTGGAGATAAAGACCCTTACACCCTCAGGAAACATATAATACAGGAAGCGTTTTATGGAATGACCAAATCCTTTGGGAAAAAGAAATCGATGTTATTTTAACTACTAATGAACAGACTGAATGTTTCCCTCTAAATTTAGGAAAAATCATTACGTGAACAACACCCACTGAAATTGTAGCCTTGTTTACATTGACACCTAAAAATGTTGTCAGCCTACTCATTGATCTCCAAAAGTAACAGTGAATGATCCAGTACAGAGAGGCCCACCTCCCCAGAGAGCACTTCTGCCTGACCAAGAGCCTTTGGCATCTCTCCCCCTCTCCCTGTGTCGCCTCATAACCTCCACCCCTCCAAAGCACCTCCCCAAGCCCAAAACAGGGTTTGTGCCGCCGGCCAGGCGGGCGTTAGCCCTCACCCACACAGCCCCCGCCGGGCCTGGCCACCGCCGCGCCGGGAGCTCCCCCTCCCGGCCCTGCTGCCTGGCCCGGCCGGCATCTGCACAGCCGTGGATAACGGAACGCTAAGGGCAGAATAGGGCGACCTAATTCCCTTTGTGGCCTAAAGAAACAAAAGGTTATGTTTTCCAAAACTGAAAGGGGGAATGCTAGCAAAGCAGGAATTCTCTTTTCCAGGCGGTAACTATCCATATGGCCGTACGAAGCGCAGCTTTCTCGGATGGGAAGAAGCCCCCAACTCTGAAAGCCCTCAACTGACCTCTCTGTCAATCTCCCAGCTCTTGGAGTTTTCTTCCAAAATGTTTCTCCTCATCTCCTCAAGACTGGTCCTCATAGTACAGGTGTTTAAGCACCTGATTTTGCATCCATTCCAGTGGAAGTTGAGGAAGAACATAATACTAAGATTGAAACACTTTTATGGCAATTCAGAGATTCATAAAACATAACTAAAGCTATCAAGCCAGTCTGACCAAACAGAGAAAATATTCTGTAAACTCTTCTTTCAAGAGGAAGAAGTGCCTCTAGAGGCAGATTAAAGCATAAGCACTAATTCACCAGATTACATTAGAATTGCAACTTTCATCTTTCAAGCATTATCTGGCAGTAAATCACACTGGATACACCTGCATTTCTTGAAAATTTCACAAAGTATGTTTATTTGATTCCTCTGTTATCTACTAGCCGGGTATAAGGAGTAAATTGTTTGGATTGGGAAGCACTTGTTTTACCAAAGGAAGTCTGTCCAAGGGCTGGCATGCATAGCCTTGCCATGCAGGTGACAAGAACTGCATGTGCTCAAGCTGAAGAAGAACAGAACACAGGCAAAGATTTTTGATTTGTTGAATATTAATTTTGTAATCAACAGAGAGCTGCAGGGGGGAAATAAAAAACAACCAAAAATCAACAAAACCAATCAAAAAAGAAATCCAAGAAAAAAAATCCAAGGGTGAAAGAGGAAGAAAAGAAGGTATCTGAAACTGCTGTTAGAAGGATATATCTCTCCAGCATGGGCCACAAAAAACAGAAGACAAAGGCAGTAGTTTTTCTGAACAGTTCTATCTTAATTTCTCCTAGAAGACTATACTATAAGAGCCTTGAAGAAGTCAGAACCACAGGTCTATCAGAAGACTCTGGAAGTTATAGAATACCTTCCATAACAACAACAAGAAGGGTCCAGAGCTGTTTTCTCAGTCTGTGCAAATGAATGTAGCATCTCAATGATATCTGGTTTTACATAGCCCAATAATGAATGAGATGATAGCACGGCAAAGAGTGGCTCCAAGCTAGCATATATATATGTGTGTGTATATATATATATATATATATATATATGTGTGTGTGTGTGTGTCTGTGTGTGCGCGCGTGTCTGTGTGTGAACCAGCTGTGGTCTGGCACACAAATAAAGCTAAAAGAATTCAGGTCTTAGAATCACAGAATCATAGAATGGTAGGGGTTGGAAGGGACCTTTAGAGATCATCTAGTCCAATCCCCCTGCAGAAGCAGGTCCACCTAGATCAGTTTGCATAGGAATGCATACAGGTGGGTTGGAAGACCTCCCACAGAAGGAGACTCCATATCCTCCCTGGGCAGCCTGTTCCACTGTTCCATCACCCTCACAGTGAAATAGTTTTTTCTTATGTTTAAATGGAACTTTTTGTGTTCCAGCTTCATCCTATTACCCATTGTCCTGTAGCTAGATACAGTAAAAAAAAAAAAAAAGGATGCCCCAACCTCCTGATATCTACCATTTAGATATTTGTAAATATTAATGAAATGCTTCCTCAGGCTCCTCTTCTCTAGACTAAACAGCCCCAGTTCCCGCAGCTTTTCCTCATAAGGAAAGTCTTATCCAACTTCCTCAAGACTCTGCAATGTAGTCTCTTTCTTAAGAGACATATGGCCAATTTTAGAAAACTACTGCTTATTTTTGGCTTTTGCCATTGCTAGGGAGAAGCATCCTTTCTAACAGCACATCAGAGCTCATCTGGATTTTCAGATCAGTGCTTGGCAGAGACACTCAAGAATAATGCAAGATTTATTCTTCTGAAATAAACCAGTGCTCAAGAAGAGTGACACAGGGGCAATAAATATCCTATGGCCTTGGATGAACTATTAATCCAACATTTGGAGAACTTACAAATAGCAAGCATTTTATAGTAATTTTGGTAAGACTGGTGAGATGCTCCCCTCAGATGATGCTCCCAACTGGAAGAGTATTCTATTTCATTGGAAGCTGCCTGTGTTTTCAACTAGATAATTTCATTTTTCTGTTGAAAATTACTTGGAGATTGTCAATGAAAACACTATATACAACTTAAGAGATCCACAGCATAAGAGATATGCTACTTAACAAGAAATTGTTATTCATAATATGCTTATAAAAGGCAGTTTTATTTATTTTAATCACAGTAAATGGAAGAACATTAATTTGCTTATTTATCTCATAATCAATATGAACAATACTTTTAGGATTTTAAAGAAAATACCACTGTAAGCACAATACTATTAAAATTATCAAGTCAAGGCATAATAATTCCATAAAATTGTGGCCATGATTGATTTTTTAATGGACCGTTCACTTGTTCTCTGACCCCCTTAGGATTTTTGCTCCTAGCCTCTTATACATAGTAAATTCATTAAATCCAAGCTATTTCCCCAAAGTATTGCATCATTATAGAGGTATATAGTATCAAATACCAAGTAAAATAGAGCAAGTGACTGGTACTGCTAAAAACATCAAGGAGGAAAAAACCCCACAGAAAACCAAGTTAAAATAGCAGCCATTATGAATCATCACTGACAGTAATATTTTATTCTTAGTCTCCTACTAAGCATTTTGAGGGATTGTTCAGTTAATTTGCAAGAGTACTCTTCATTAATAGCATGTATCCAACATCATTATTTTACAGGATCAAAAGGGAACTCTCTGCAATCTAACTGCAAAAATATTTAGTCTCTGTGGACCAAATCAACATCTGAATTTTTCAGAAACATAAGGAAGAACCTCACACATTTGGTTGCTATTTTATTGTCTTTTATTAGTTGTACATGCCACTACCCCAAAGAATTTGCATTCGCTTATTGACATAACACAAAGAAAAGCAAATACATAGGGAAAGAGAGTAACGGGAGGAGGAGGACCCATGTTACCATAATATCAAGCTGTTAACAAAGTTCGGCCACATGCATTTTCTGCAGTTTCAGTGAACACATAAAGTTGTTTTTATGACACACGAGGAATGAGATTCCAGGAAAGATTCAAAATGGTTAGCATAACTTGATGGACAGGGATTAGGAATTTGCTCCATGCATTGGGGGCTATACAAATAATTTCATAATTCTACCTTGGTACCCAGCGTGACTATTGCAACCTCTATTACACCACCACATGGACAGCCTATACTCTCACCATTCTTACTGAGAGAGAGACAGAAAGACACAGAGACACAAAGAGAGAGAATGAAGAGAGAGAAAATGTTACTAACTCAAACCTCAAGTCTTTCTTCTTTGAATAAATGTATATGGCTGATTTTCTGGGCACCTGAGGTTACTCAGAAACCCTCTATGCTAGGCAAGCTCGCCTTGAGCAGAATGCATTAAACCAGGGATCAGTGCTGTGCACATGTGGCTAACTTTCCCCCTGCGCTCAGCTGGTTGGAGCAAAGGAAGCAGCCTTCAATGGCTCTGCACTCCTGGCATGAGTTTTTCCACAAAGTGGCTGGTCTGCCCATGCATAAATGGAAGTTGACTGCACAAACACCCTCACATGCAAAGTCACTTATTTCCTTCAGTTCCAATATTCTCCTTTAACATTTAATCTGAAGGCACATTACTCTTAAAAACAGGAACCCATTTCATGACCCTGCTTCCCTTTTGTTAAAAGGGAGAAAATAAAGCCCAATCAAACACCTAAGTAATAAACACCTAAGCAACTATGATCCATCCACCCTCTACTGTCAGAATGCATGGAGAAAGACATGAATCAATTTTTACACCAATTTATCCTAATGTATCTGTTAAACAGTAAAAAATGTCCCATAATGTCATCCAAACAGATGGTCACAAATGATAAAAGTTTCTGCAGTTTAATAAGTTTACTGCCCATCTTCATTAACTAACAAATATATACTCCCAGCCTGCCTTACCTGTAACATAAATCACTCAACCCTGAAAGAACTGAAAGCAAACAAATTTGGGTATAACTAAGGAGACTACACAAGAGTTATTGTGGCTCTGCTGTTCCAGTGAGCAATTAGAGTGAGGAAGCCATTGTTTCATAAACTTCTGTTCTTACCTCCAGAAGACCAAGGTGTATAGAGATGATGGTTAATGGGATCATTAGGACTAACTAGCCACGCCTCCTGTACCAGGACAACAAAATTTCCCTCCATAGTTCCTGCATCAATCCTCAGTTTATGGCTGAGCTATAGCACAATTTTCAGACAAACCATTCCAATTCATAGTTCACTTTCACTGCCAGATGTGTCTGAATCTATTTACCATTCGGCATTCAAACTTTGTAACCCCTAAAGTTTGTCTCCTTACTGATGTCTACTCAAAGAGGTCTTCTCTCCACACATATCCCTGAATACTAGTTAATTTATGACCTAAGCTTTACAAGATTTTGACTAAATTGATGTAAGAGATACCAGAGTCTGGGCCCCAAATGTCTAGGGCTGTAAGAGACAGGATGAAAAGTAGGTTGGAAATATTGAGAAAAGTATATGACATGTATAAATTTTTAACGTTAAGGGAAGTTGACAAGGAAAAATAGAGGTACTCACTACTCAGTTTTACAATTAGCAGTTTAATATACATCTCATTCCATAAACAGACTGCATGACACATAAATAGGCTGAACTCTAGTGACAAATATACTGGTAAGTATAATTTTTAGTTTTTTTCTTTATATATATATAGGAAAAAATCTAGATATGCGAGACTTTGAAAAAAAAATACAAAACTTACTTCATTCTATATAAATATTTGTTTCCTGAAAATCTCAATAAAATCAGTTATAGAATATATAGAGAAAACATTTCATTTCATTACTTCGGTCTCCTCAATAAGGAAAGGAGCTCCGAGTCTATAAAAAACTCTCAACACAGCCAAAGAAGCTGTTGATATTAATGTCCAAAATAAATCCAACTTTGTCTTGTTATTTAAAGTATATAAACATATCAACATTTGGGAAATTTCATCAGTGAAAATTGAACTTCAGTCATGTAATTTAAAAAACAAACTCTCTCTAACAAGGTTTAAGCAAATACTGAAGTCTACCTCTCCTGTTCTTGCTTCATTCGTATTCTCTCCTCTTCTGAAGTAAGAGCTTCCTGCACTTTTATTTTACCAGTTTTCTCACTCTTGTCATCTTTGCGATGTTTGCCAAACCTGTTAATAACACACAAAAAAAGAATCTAACTTGTGAAATGAACAAAACTGCATTTTCCTTTTCCTATGACAAAGAGAGTCCTCCAAGAAAGGCTGCTTGCAAATGAGGAAGGGAAACGTGCAAAGACCTCGGGATTTTAATTTTAGTATTTTCAAGCTACTTTTGGAGTTTTTTTGGATAAGCTTTTTAATTTCATTTTTATTTCAATTCTCTTAAAAGTTTGTAAAATTCCTCAGTAAAGATCAGAACAAGTAACAAAAAAATATAATAGGACCACATTCCTTTTTTTTTCTGCCAAGATTTTGTGCTCACTGTTCTTAAATACACAGTCAAAAATGTTTTAGAAATTACTCCACACTATCACTGCCAAAGAATGCAAAGTCAAGGTTACATTCAGCGAAGGCTTTCATGCTTGAACTGCAGGAGACACAGTGCTGTATGTTTGACAACTGCCCCGAGCACAGTACCACCCTCTGCACCTGCCCTACAAGTGCAGTTTCACCACACCGTGGACCTTATCCAAACATGGAAACTTATTCTTTTTCAGCACTGCATTTTCTTAAAACTTTATTACTCGAGACTCTTTTTCCCTGAGGGTGTTCCAGAGTTAAGTGGAGGGATGGGGCTGGCTGGGCTGTCCCAGACAGAGGGGTATGCTGCCAACCCAGTGTTTGTCTTCTTCATATCTTCTTTTTCCCTCTTCCAGCTACATTTCAAGTATTTAAAGTTTCTTCCATATTCACACATCCTACTGTTTTCTTTTAAACCTTCAGGAAGAGCACAGTTTGGCATTTAAGATACTCAGCTATTATAAGGACAAAATTGCCAGTATTTCTTAGATATTTCAGCTCTACTCTGAAAGGAATTACTTTTGTATAGAGATAACTAAATGAACAGTTAAATATAGCCCTTAATACATCTGAAGTTTAGATGACAATTTTCTATTTAAAGCAGAAGGTATAAAACACATCTATTAAACAGTATCTTATTATAATACATACCTAGAAAACATAGGATCATTTATTATACCAAAACCAGCAAAAAATTTACTTTTTCTTTTAAAAATCAAATGCTTAGGTGAGAGCAGACTGACACTTGTGGCATTTTATACTCAGGTACATATCAAAAGTGAAGTGAAAGCACTGAAACGTGTTAAGTCCAGAAATGGTACGGGGACAGGGCACCTTAAATGCTCACAAACAGTGAATTAAAACAGAGTTCTTAAAATTTTCTTATGACCCATGAATGTAAACTGTTTAAATTATTTAAAGGCCACTGGCTATAATATTTTCCCTTTGGTTTCTGTTGATTATAGTACAAAGCCATTGTGTAGGCTGAAGACATACCACACAGCGACCCTGCTGAATAATTAATTTCTGGCCACTCAGTCAAGAGATATTATTATTCTGCATAACTATGTTTATGGCTCTTAGGCAGCCTTTTAAGAAACATGACAACACAAAAATACAGTGAAAGAGCATGTACACAAACTTTAAAGTGTGTGGCTGTTCTCCACAGTTCCCAGATTGCTCCTTTCCAAAGTAATTCAGGCATCTGAAAACTAAAAGTGTAATCAACTGAAAAGGGTAAGGTAGAGGACATGATGGGATTTAGAAACACAAAATGAGACATAAAGTCAAAGTCTCTGATTTTATAATATGTTATGTATAAAACATACTTGAATTCAGTGACTAGAGACGCCAGCATGTGTCTTTTAAAACATGCACCTATTTATTAGAGAGCAGTCAAAATCATTATACAAAACATTTACATATATGACACAAGAGATTCAAATCAACTTCTGGAGTTGTACACCAGACAAACGAGGACGGTTAATTTAAAGTAGCCCTAAATCTTCTAGCCAAGAGAAGAGTTTTGGCAGAAGAACAGTGGAACTGAGCCATTTTACGCTGATAGACAGAGTGCTGGGGGTAGTGGGGGTCTGACTGACAGAATACGCAGGGCTGTGAGGAGACACATAACATATGTGGTACTGTAGCACAGTAACTCTGGGATGCCAGCATTTCCTTCCGTCTCCTGTCCTTCCTTGACCTGTTCAAAATGTCAGGCAAAGGAAAGGAACTAGAGTAGCTAGTTTATTTTTAAAAAAGAACTAGTGGTTAAAATAATAATAAAAATAGATAAAATTGAATGAGTTAGTACCCGTTAGGTTTTGGCAGCAAAACAGAATTTCTACCACCATAAAACAATTCATTGCGAGTATGAACAGAAATGTATTGAAATCAATACCTTATTAAAGAAAATAAAGCACCCAGGAAATTTCCAACAATCCTTGTAAGCAATCTAGTAAATGTCTGGTCAGGCTGCATAATTTGGGGAGAATATTTCTAATGTTAACATGTAATGTAAATCCAGCAAAAACTGATGATTTGAGTTTCCAAATCCGAGTGCCCAAGTCCAGAACACATCACACTCGTGCTGCCCTTCAACAGAAGCAGAGGTTTGTTTACCACACAGGCAGGGCCCCGGGGGCAGCAGGAGAGTTCAGTTTGCTTTGACTCATGAGCAAGCTGTGGCAACAACCCTTCTTCTCTTTCAGGGTTTTCTTCTGATCATCAGGGAGTGAATGTTCCTTCTGCCCTTGGGGACCATGCTGATAAAGTCTTCAGAAGACATCTCTGGTCATTTCAAAGGGTGGTCATATTGTTCCCACTCTGACCGGAGACTTTCCAGTGCCCATCTCTGACAAGCTCTGTGGTCATCCCAGCAGTGGACAGACTGGCAGAGAATGAACCACGGTGGTCTTGCAAAGTTGCCGTCTCTGGACTTTGTCACTCACAGAAGTGATATATCTGCCATAATCACCACTGCCTGTAACAAGTTCAGCAATGTTAACTGCACTGCCCCTACACTCAAACCTGGAATAATCAATGCCATCCTCCCCCCTCCCTGATTGTGGCACAGATAGGATCTCCTTGATACTCAAAAGTCATAGAGCTGCAGAACAGTTTGGAAACACACTGCCCTAAATGAGTCAGGCTCTGAACACGTCTACATACTTTTAGCAAGACCTCTGTACAAAAATATTTACAAGTTCAAGGTTTCTCTTTTCCATCAAGATCACAAGTCTAACAGCACCTCTGTCAAGCTTCAGCTTACAATAGTAGAAGTAACAGACAAAGGATACCCTTTCTGGGCTCCACCAAGCACTTGGGAAAGGTGTTTAGAAGAACTGCAATGGGGACACATATGTACACACACACATTTCCCTTTTATTTCTGTAGGAGCAGTCAATACTCCTCACTCCAAACATTATTCAAAGGTTTTGGTAAGATTACTCTTCCTAACGATAAGTGTGTTTGCTGTTTATTTCCATTAAATGTGTTTGGTCCGTGAAGTACAATTTATAGTCATACTGAAATCCACAGCTCAAATCAGCATCCTCTCCACCAAATTTATAACAGACATTTATAAATTATTTAACATTCATATTCAAGCCAAGTTTAACTACAGGAGAGCAACATCAGCAGTACTAAGGCACACCATTAAAGCGAGCTGTTAATACTCCCTCAGCTGTACTGTGATGATTACACTGATGTCAAGCTATTCAAAATCACCAGTCCTTCTGATTTCCTCAGGTAGATGTTTCCTACCCTAAGTCATGAATATTAAGTAAAACAGGACACTTAGAAATAAAAATAAGAGTATTGAGACCACTGAAATTCAAGCAGTCTATGCAATATCCTTTCAAAACAAATGCACATGCCACAGCTGCTATGCACTGCCTTCACAGACAATGAAGAAGCTCTTCCCTGCTTGTCTCCAGTGGCCCTTGTGTAGTTGTGAGAGTCAAAAGAAGTAAAGCGTAGGGCAAGTCCCCAGAAGTACTTCTGCTATTTAAAACACCCCAATTACTCACTGGCATTTGCTTTCTTCTTTACTGCTAAGGTACTCAAAAGGAAGAGAAGATGGAATTAGAATGTATGTCCCATATATGACCCACGGCAAATTTGGAACCACGCTGTTTCTTCCATAATGCATATCTTGAATGTCCTGGCACTCCCTCATGATAACCTCCCCCACTGAAGCAACTGCTTACTTAACGATAACAACCTAAGGCTGGAAACTCCCAAAGAGCAATCCTTAACAATATCTTCCTTGTAAAATAGCAATCATCAGCCATTTGTCCTGTGTCAGACTTTTTTTTCCTAGACTTTTTAAGGACATGGCCTTAAGGATACTGCCAAGTGATTTGATCCCAGCCCTTGCTGCTCACTTCACAGATGCAGGAACAGTTCTCTGCTGTACACAGCTGGTTAGCAAGTGCCTGAAGCACCTGGAGATTTTCAGGCACTTGTGTGAACCTGTGACAGTCTCATTCTCATTGCTGTGAGGCTGGCTGCTGGGCTACTCCTTGCAGTTCTTACAAATGCAAATGAAATAACAACTTTCCTTTTGAAGCAGACATGAGAACACGGCTCATGATCTGTGCACAGCAAAGCTCTTTCCATTAGTGAAATGGAGGACAGCATTTAAAAACAAAGGTAAAGATTACTGTTGGAATTAAAAAACCAAAACGGTGCAGAAAAGGAGCATCTGTGACACTGATGTTCAGACAGTCTCAGGAATCTAATTCCAAGCTCTTGTCATTTGCTAAGTTCAGTGCCAACAATTTGACTGTGAGCTATAAAAGCCCTACCTAAATCAGTGCACAAAATACCAATGCACAGACACAAGCTACTGAAGTGCAGCAAAACTGCATATGCTACTGCCTCACAAAGATAACACAGTCATGATGAAAAGAGTTTGGATGCTAAAGCCTGAGCTACACCAGATACTGTGGAGCATCTGCAGCCATAGCAGCACAACTTTGACCTGTGGAAACCACCTTCCTCAGTTTGAATTCTTAGAAGCTGAGCACAGAATATTATTACTCATGGTGGAAAATAAAGAGCAAAAGACAAGTGGACATTTCCCTCCAAATCCCAAATAATAATAAAAAACCACCTTGTTGTTCATAAACGTATTCTTTCATAGACATAGCTTCACACTACTTTGAGGACACATACTGTGTGGTTACAGAATAATCTCTTTATAACAGTAACAACATCTATAAATACAGGAACACTGTCTCATAGCTAGTTTATTCAGTTGCTGTCTCATCCAAACCTTACTAGAAAAAATATAGCTAAAAACTAGTTTCATTTCATTTTGTAACTGCATAAGCAAAAGCTTCAGGAAAAAAAACCCCTTATATGACTAATTGAAATACAGGTTGTAAATTAAAAATACCCTGTCTATCCAAGAGTGTGAGAAATTGATGAAAGAGAGCAGCTGAAATCTTGTTCACTCTAATTGCCAAGATACTCCAGGGTTCTACTTAATTTATAGCTTCTTAATTCTCCTTTTAGATTAAGGGTTAGAGAAAGTTTCAAGATAAGTGTAAATGCTCAAAGTCATATTCACAGATCCACAAAATTAATCCTCAAATTCTCCCAACAATAGCAATCACAGTAAGTGAAGAAATTAAAAAATGTAAGAGGACCATTTTTTAAGAGCGGGATCTCTAGAGTATAACAGCCAAGACACATGGGAGGAAAGGACCATCCTCAGACCCTGTGATATTAGTTTGCCGCATTATTATTAACAAAAAGATCAGAACACGGATCTATATGTCAGAAGCTTGATCCTCAAATAGGAAATCCCATGAACTCTGGATAATCTAATCAAACTAAAATGCATACCCAACCTCTCTGTCAGTCTCCAGCTGACTTACTTTCAAGCTTACTTGCCTGAATGGCTGTCACCAACTAGGAGGTGGCCTAATGCAAAGTCTATCGCACTCAATAGCAGCACTGACTAGGAAGTGCCTTCAGTGGCTTTAGGCCAATGCATCAGAGCAGCTAAACAGTATGAGATTCAACAGAGCAGACACTGTAGCAGAACATTTAAAGAACAAGCTCAAGCTACAACATGATGCCATATATATATGTAACATAAACATATATAAAATACACTTGTAGACATGGAGACCATGCATATGATTTTGCATCAACAAATACATGTACAGAACAGATGAAGAAAGGATGTATAAGTGGTGGCAACAGAAATTCTACATTTACAACTTATCTCAAAAAAAGCTTTAGTTTAAAAGAATATCCTTGATATAACAAAAATAACATACATGTAATCTGCTAAATGGATTTTACTCTGATGTGTAACTGATGAGATCACTGTCTTCTGCCAAATCATCCACATATTTCATTAGAATAAAGAGCTACAGAAGAAACATGCATTAGTTGATTAATGAAAAAACACAGAAATTGATTGAGACAGAAGTTCAGTAGCATTATGTTCCTTAATAGAAAAAAGACTATCATTAAAAATTAACAAATGTTAAGTGTCTCAAGCTATTCTGTCAGTGCTCTCTGTCTTCAGGGCATGCTCTTTTCCCTACAGTAGCAAACAGTATTCACATACACACCCTAACACTATTGAAAGGATTTTGCAATGATTTCTGAAATCTTTCTCATCCTGCTGTATCAGCAAAATATTAAGATTTATATTGCAAAATATTATTGTGACACACAAAAACATTCTGTTGCTAAACAACATATTTAAGAAACATAAACAAGGATTCAACATACCACACAAAAAAAAATCACCCTGGTTAGTGATGACTTGAGGGTTTACAAGCCTTTCTTTCAAAGCAAAATTGTGCAAGTGCTATTTTAAAAATTATGCTTGTGAGTGCAGTCGTTTATATATTTGCAATGGCTTTCTAGAAATAGACAGTTATCACATCTAATCAAATTAGTAGATCAAATTCGACTTCTTAGGAGTGAGTGGAATGACTGCTAGAGTAACTCAAGAGATGATACAGAGGCACTGATGTACAGGCAGCAGGAGCAAGGCATTTTGATGTAGGATCTTGCAGGCATAGTTAAAACGAGTATTTGTTCATTTTCCATGGGTTTCCTTGCCTATGTTCAAATTAATAAAGCAGCAATCCTTCTGGTGCAACACTCAGCAGAAGATCCCTGCCAGAAGGGTTCCTGGAAAACTCTGCTGCCCCAAGTCAAGACAGGTGAATTTGAAAAGGACACCAGTAACTCATAGAATCATAGAATGGTAGGGGTTGGAAGGGACCTTTAGAGATCACCTAGTCCAACCCCCCTGTAGAAGCAGGTTCACCTAGATCAGGTCATGAAGATGAAGAATACCTCTGAAAAGATATACTTGTGCCTCTTCAGAGCAAGGAAGTTTGCCTTTAAATAATAAAATCACGTGTTCAGCCATGAACACAGAAATTTAAAGCAGAACTGAAGTGGTTTTAACTCCAAATGACTAGTCCCCTATGAAGCTATCATAGGATTGTTTGGTTGGAAAAGACCTTTAAGATCACCAAGTCCAACTGCTAACCTAACACTGCCAAACCCACCACTAAACTGTGTCCCTCAGCACTTCATTTACACAGCTTTTAAATATCTCCAGGCATGGTGACTCCGCTACCTCCATGGGGTTGACAACCTATGCATGAATACTGTAAAGTACATGAAGGTCTTCTATGTTATATTAACACATTTTCTCCCAAGAGCCTCTGCCTCACTTTCCAAACAGTAAAAACTATTTTCCAGCAACATTTATGAGGAGATTCTAGCACGTGTCACCAAATAAAGTCTACTAAAAAATAGCCAGGTCAGCAAATAAGTTGTGGCACTTCATGTGCAACATCACTGGTGATTCTCACAACAACTTCCTGGAAAGAAGTGGAAACAACATATGGGATTAGTAACCGTTTCCAGCCACTGAAGCTTAATCTGCCTGTCTTTCTGAGTCAGTAGCCCAACTTCACAGAAAATGGGTATGATGCCAAACCAAGAGACATGTCATGAGGTTTCATTCAATTATTTTCATAAACAGTTTTGATAACATTTCCTGAAAGGCATGACACAACAGGCAGAATATTATTCACACCAAGCCGCTCTCTTTTCACAACTTAAGCATTTGTAATATTTACTTCCAGCATAAAATGGTGGAACTTTTAAAAACATATTTCTTTAACGGAGAGACCATCTGTTTGCAAATTTCTAAACAGAAGATAATCTTCTTGCATTGCTACGCATGATTGCCTAAAGCTAGCTGGAGCCATTGACAGCTCTAATAAATAAATAAATAAATTCATAAATAAATAAATAAGTCGCAAAAAGTAAGAAAAAACCTAACTAGTAAGTCAAACTACTGAAGTTTAAAAACGGGCTGAGGAGGTCAAAGGAAGTGAGGATAATTTTACAATGACAATATTGGAAAAGCAGCAGCAAGTCAGCAAACAGACAACAGTAAGCAATACCACAATGTATTTAAAGTCACCATAAATAACCCATTTTCATGGTGGTCAGCCAAAACCTGTTAAACTGTGGATTGTGGCATCCCTGAAGGAATCGGAAATGAAAAACAAAGCTTCTGCTTAGATACAGCTGTGTTAGCAATCAACAATGATGGGCACAACCACAGAGGCAGTGCATGACATTTTAATGGACATTGCATAACATTCTAAGTATTTTAAAGTTTGCTTCTGTGGCAAAAACTCTTTAGTGTTGTGTATCTATTAAAAAAAAGAGAGTGGTTATTTACCACAAAGTTACTTGGCCCAAGATTAAATTTGACACGCTAAGCATGTGCTATCGTTCACTGAAGAAATGAATTCATACATGTGACACAGAGAAGCTAATTCAGTCTTTTAATAGATAATATAATCCTAATGGACAACATATCCTTTCATTTTGGTCATTTAAAATACTTACAAATGCTCCTGTCACTCTCTCAGGGCCAAATTTGCCCATCAAGAGTGCAGTGCCCTGTTAGGTAATTCACTACTGGCTGATAAGATGTTAAAGAGTAATTGAAAAGCAGGAAATACCAATTGCAAAAAAAAGAAAAAAAAGAACAGTCTCCCACAAAAGTTAAAGTGAAAGCCTCCAGTGTGTCAATTCATCTTTCAGAAACTACATACATACATAAGAGCAGACATAAACCCCTCTACTTCACAATACGTAACACCATGCACTGGGACTAGAAAAAATCCCAAATTCTAAGCATCAACAGCAGCCTACTATTAACAAGTGCATGACTATCTAAAGTACAATGTAGTTTATTCTTCTATAACGTAAGCAATTTTTCTGAGTCGGAGTAAAACACCCCCCTGCACCTGACAACTGCTGCCCTGCAACCACACACTGAGATGGGACACTTCCGTTGTTGCCTTTGTCACACACCACCGTTCAGTTTAAAAATTGTGGACCATTTTGAGCACTACTAATACAACATTGTATGCCTTTAATTACCAGTGTCCACTAGGAGCACTGGGAGAGAGTGCTTAAACCATAGTTACTCTTCAGCGCGTTCTCTCCGTAACCATACTTCTAATTCCTGCTATGTTCATTTTAATGCATTATTGTTTCAAAATACAATGCTTCAAAATTGCAAATTACATCTGGCTCAAGGGCTGATTATGAGAAATACTACCACTTCTGCCTCTGCGTGAATAACTCTGATAATAATGAGAGATTGATTGAGCTCCAAGAAGTCCAAATGATGAGAAGGGTCAATTTGAACATTTCTATTAGCTTCTTTTGTTAAATCTAACACTTTGCCAGGCCAGAGACAAATACTGCATCTGGTTACCATGATTTTTTTCCAGCCCTACAGAAGTACAATTTAGAAAATGGGTACTGGTCTAAAGGCAGACCTTATAAGAAATGCTAATGAAATGTAAAAACCCACCCATTTTACTGGCACTCAAAGAGACGAGTTAAAAAAAAAAAAAAGAAAGAAAGAAAAAGAAAAGTTGCAAGGGAAACTTGCTTCTACACTTTCCTGGCAGAAAAGAAAAAAACACCCTCAGTAATATGAAGAGTCGTCATAACTCCATTTTGCAACTGAAATGCTTGCTTGCATACACATGAGCGTGACTTGCCTTATGTAAACATACTACAACCAAATCACTAAAGACACTAGGTAAAGCACATGCAACAAGCAGAGAAATTAGGACACAAGTGTAACACACCAGCTAGTTAGACCAGGAAATTGCAGTCTCGTTATTCCAACAACTTAGTCTTGCAGCCTTGCAATTACACTGTGTAAAATCAGCAAAGGTTAACACAGATGCTCAAAAAGTTAATCAAACCACTGGCAGTTCATCTGGAACCTTACAAAGACTAAAACTTCCCTACAGATCTCATTACCTAGAAATGTTAATAAGTCAGTCAGCACTTTTTCTGTCAATTACTAAAAATCTTTGTTGATACACATTTCCTACAAAATAACCTCTCTGGCGTAAATTAAGCAAGAGGTGATGTCTCTATATCTTTATCCTGATTCATGTATTTGCACTTATAGGAGTTAGGGAAGGCACAGAGGATTTCCAGCAGAGGACAAGAGACAACATTGTGGAATTTGTGGGATAAGTGTAACCAAAATTTCCTTAAAACCTAGACAAGTGTGCAGTTGCCACCGTTTTCTCAGAGGATGCCTACAGCAATTCCCCTAGCTGAGCTACAGTTTAAGGTCTCCTGTTTCATTCAGGGTTCCATAGTGACACCTAAGTGCTCTTGGGGAGAAAAAAAACCCCTTTTATTATAGAAACAAATAAATAATACCAATGGGATGTTTTTACAAAGTTCTCTAGAGCACAACTCAATTAAGGAACACTGAATGCCCCCAAATCTATATAGACATAAAAAACAGATGGCAAAAATTAACAGATTATTTTGAAAGTTTCCTACAAAGACTGTGGCTGTGGCTCAGGACTTAGCCAAGGCTCTGGTTAGTATACATCAACATGCCACTGTTGGCTTTCACACCTCTGTCTGTTCTATCAGCTAATATTCTGCCCTGCGGCATGAAAACTTAGTTTACATATGCAGCAACTTCTGGGTGGAAAACTAAGAGCGAGACTTTGCACTGCAGCAGCACCGCCGGAACAAACCATCTCTGGAGCGGATGCGAGAAGGCTCAGGTGGCTCATGGCTGGGAAGTCGGTTTGGCAGCGAGTCCCCGCAGCAGCTGGTGCAGGGGTTTGCCCAGAGCTACCTGGAGCCCTGGAGACGCCAGGCATCCTGTAGCTGCCAGTACTCTGAGACGGAGCTGTCTTGATGGTAACTGCAGTTGAAATAACTATATCAATTGTGATTTACACCACTAATTATTTCAGGACCAAGCTGGGAGCAGAGATTTATTTCAGATTGAAAAGGTGTATGAATTAAGGTTTCATGGGACTAATTACAGGCAAGAGATGTGTGGGGTGGCATTTTTTTTGGTTCTGCACACCATACAAATAAGCTGCTAGCACAGAAGATCTCAGACCTTAACCAATCCCTTACACAGGGACATTTTTGTTCTCATTCGTACACATTCAGACATAATAAGAAGTGACTGACTGAGCCTATATTTATTTAGAAAGCCAGACACATGATGTTTAAAATAAATCCAGTCTTTACATCAAAGATATCCACCTCCTGAGACCTTCATCTCCAAATGATATCAGCTCTGCTCATGCTCAGTGCTGCACACAGTACATAGCAATCATCACTGTCATCTTAATATTTCTTCTGAATATACAGCCTAAAATAAATCTTTCCCAAAAAATACTGATGAAAACAGTACTGGAGTCCTCACATTTTATTTATCTTACACAAGCAGCTTTCTTTCTTTTGCAGTTATAAAAGGCAAACAGAATTAGCAAGTAGCTCCACAAATTATGTCAGGACTCCTAACAATTGCAGACGATAATACTTTTGGTATCATTACCAGTTCAGTAACATCAGAGAAAAGAAATACTTTAATTGTCACACTACATCTGAAACTTCTCCTTGTGGCATCACGCCATGCTCTGAATTTCAGGATTTTAGCACTATGGGTTAAAGACAAAGATAGCATCTATAATAACATTGTGAAATCTTTGAGATTTATTGGTGGTATGTTGCTGTTGAAATGTGTAACAGCAATTCAGCTTGCATTTTAAACAGTGCCGGCACACCTGGTGTTGAATATGCTAGAAGCACTTGCAATAGGTATAAAAATATACTACTCTCATTATTGAAGTGCTCAAAAATGCTGATATAGCTAAGATTCTGGATGCATTTTTGTTATTAAAACCTCTTTTTGAGAACTTTGTTTCCACAAACTTTGTTTCTGATTAGACATTTTCTTACTAAGTACTACCTGTAACAGCATAGCAGAAAAAAGGAAATCTACATACATTTCCAGTCATCCATTCACCATCCATCCACCTTCAAACTAAACTCAACAGCAGCATCTGGAAGCTATAGATAGCATGTGGTTTTGGCATACAAATATTTTGCATTTCTACAACACAGGAAACGCCACAGGACATCAAAGCCCTTGCAGACACTAGCATAGACAAGGTACTATCCCGCTCTTTACATGAGGAAACAATTCCTCTTAGAAGCTTCAGCAACTTTGCCAAACTCCAGATTTCTGTCTTGCAAGTACAAATAAGGACTAATTCTGCAGATTCCATTGACAAAGTCAGGTCTATGAAGTGAATATATCTACTGAACTAGAGAACTGCTAGAGAATTTCTCTACCAATATAGCATTACTAACATGCTTTCAATGTATAATATAGACCCTTTAAATCAGTAGTCTGCTGTTACATTTGTTAAAAATAGTTCCATGAAACCATACTGTGTTCTTGGGAACTAGGAGCTATAAGGCTGATATCAAAAAAGTCTTGAAAAGAAAGTATTAACATTTGTAGAAACTATGAATTTATCTTCTGCAGAAGCAAACATTTCAAAATTTACTGTTAATCACATCATTTGCTAGCTCAAACATACACTGTTAAACGAGTTCATGGAAGTGAATGCATTCCAGCAGGGTCTATTTTACAAACATCTACAGGCTTTCTGTGCACTCCAGCTTATTGTAAGTTTGCATAGAAGCCATAAAAGTTAATATGCAGTGGAACACTGCATTAACTACTGAAACGTTATTGCACATCAAAAAGGTTTACTGCTACTTTGCAAACATGCTTACCTGAGTGCCATAAAATACTGACATAATGAGTCAGATCTACCGCAGTGCATCGCAATCAGGTCTTCGCACTTGTAATGCAAAAGCAGCTCCTCAATACAGAACTTATTCTAAATAATCCCCAAAAGACCTGATCTGCCCAAAACAGAAAATACACATGCTGTATTTTGTACTTGAGTCCAAAGGTACTATTCTCAAGAAATCTTTGAGCTGCAGATGATTGAAAGTCTGGAAGAGAGACCTGGGAAGAACTGCTACTCAGTTCTGATAGCTCCCACAGCCCTTGAGAGCTACTACTGACCACTTTCACAGACAAAGCGCTGGGGTGCACCTGTTTACTGGGAACTTCTTCCTAACACTTAGCTTCCAATGAGTAGCTCACAGTCACCAATGCATGCTTAGCTGCCTTATTTCCTGAGTGTTCAAGGAACTGTGGGGGCAGTTATCCCCAGAGCGTAATCACATATTAAAAAAAATCCTTTAAAAATTAAAATGTTTGGATTACAATCTTACATCCAAATGTTTTTGCTTCGTGAAAAGGATAAGTACATGCTGATTGAGTCACATTTTTTTGTACTAGTGATTATTCAGTGTATCTTATCTCCTCTTACCAAGGACAAATACTTTTCACTAGGAGAGCAGTTAAGCACTGTGACAGGCTGCTGAGAGGCTGCTGAGTCTCCATCCTTGGAGATATTTGAAACTCAACTGGGCATGACACTCAGCAAGCTGATGAAACCTTGAAGCTGGACTGCTGTGAGCAAGAGTTGAACCAAGCAGAGATCCCTTCCTGCCTGAATCACTCTAGAAGTGTAGTATTTTCAGTACCTCTTCAGTTCCTCTTATTTCTATTTTTTTTTCTTCTCCAAAAGAAGTCACGAAGAGATTCAAAGTCAGGTAAATACTACTTGCATAACCTGTTGGAATTGTGTTTCTAATATTTCTTTCTCTCTTTTCCACAAAAGTTTTATTGCTTTATTTTTCCCCAAAACAACAACTTAGAAGCCTAAATAAACCCTCTGAATATCTTACACCCACTATTTTCTTCCTACATTCATGGAAATGCTGTGGCTCACAGACAATTTCTATTCTAGTATACTCTATTCCAGAAACCATACTAGCTTTAACTCATTTTGCCATTTTCACTGAAGTATTTTATGACTCTGTCTCTGGCAACTATTTCCCTGCGATCAGTAGGACATGTAGAAATCCTAACAGGAGGCATAAGTCTGCCAACGTAGCGTGAGTACAGATCGTTGCTTGCGGGAAGTGAAATGCGGTAGTAAGTTGGAGTTTTGCATTTAGGAAAGAATCACTTGTCCTGCAGCTGCCAACTTAAGTACCTGAAGTAACTATGATTTAATAACCAATGTCATCTTCAGCTATAAAAATATATTAAGTTGCATTAATTTTCATCTAGGACAACATTCCTATTCCTGTTTCTAAAAGGAAATTTTCAAACAAGCTTCCGCTTTATAAACGTTATCTGCAGCATCTGTAAGCATGTACCAATGTACAGGTGCTATCTGTAGCAACTTAAATCTCCAAAGAACATTTCCAACAGATAATGAAACAAATGTCATTAATAGAGCTTTTCATCTAACAGATCCTTCACGTCTCAAGACAGTATTTATTCACCATATTTTGTTCAGGACTAGTACACTGCCTAGTAAGTCTTCAATTATCACATCAGGTGGAGGAAAAAACCCTATTTCTACATGAGCTAAAACCGAAATTGACTTTGAATCTCAGAACTGTCAACAAATTCTTTGAAAAGGCTTGCTTTGCAGAGATTATAAAGTAGGTGTCATCCTTGACACTTGCGTTCTATATTCATCCAGCAGGCCTGGAGGAGAAGCGCCGCAGAACGCCGGGCAGGATGGCGGAGGGCTCAGCTGTCATCCCGCCTGCTTCCCTCTCTTGCTTTGCAGGCAGAGACGGTGCTGTAGGTGTCAAAGGTTCTCTATTTAAACTCACTGACAAGCAAAAGAAGAATACTGGGAGAATATGTTAGCAGCCACTGTGAACTCATCTCTAGTAACAGGTCATCCTGACACATTTCTGGATGTTAGAAACAAAATCCCTGATTCTATTGAAATGAAAAAAAAAAAGCAAACCAACAAACTCGTATGATATACCCCCTTCAGATTTACAAGTTCAGGATTTACTCTGGGAAAATCGAGTGTTAAGAGTACATAGAGCAAAGCCCTGCTTTCTGTCAGAATGCCAAACTACAAAGCCACATACAATTATGCTAATCTCTCACTTCAAATCTGCCTCACACAATCACATACCATAGCTGCTTCGTTTAAAAGTCACAGAGTTTACTAAGCACTTAACAAAGCTGTATTCCTTAAACTTCTGACAGATTATGTGAATTTGTTTGGTTTAGAAACATAAGTTTGCCATTCACTGCCCACCAACCCAATGACATCTTAGTCAAAAGCTGGCGTGTTTGGGGCTGCCCACAATGAAACACACATTTCCTCAAAGCAACTGATTCCACCAAGCACCAGGAAAAAGGGCAGTGAAAAAGTGCAGAGAGGAAGGAGGGAGCATGGCTTGTCTTTCCAAAAAAAGAAAAGCTATTTTCAATCAAGCTTATCTCTTTCGGTCCCTTATTTGCTTTTAATTGGAAGGAAGGAAGTGAAGAATATGTAAATGCTCTGAAAGACATTTCTAAGAGTCCTGGGTAATTGTCTGCATCAAAGATGACAATTTGCTGCACAGCTGATTCAATTTGAAAGGCTTTTCTGATTCTGTGTGTCCCTGAGGCTGGCTGAAACTCTGAAAACAGATCAGGACAAAGTAGCTCAGAGAAGCACAGGGCAAGAAGTTGTCATTAGCAGTATCCAACTTGCAGCTCCTCTGAAGCCTGAAAAGGCATCATGTTTAGACACTGTATCTACCATTGCTGCGGGTTGCATGTTTTCTAGATGGTAGCAGAAAAGGGGAAGCAGATGTGGACTTAATGAAAGTTGTGCCAGCTGGCTCATAGTAGTGGCAGGCAAAAAACAGAGCACAAATGGCCCCAGATTCCATTTACCTGACCAACGACCCAGCTCAGCATTTCTGATGAAAGTCTCAGCACAGGCACCACAAGCTGTCAGCGATGTTCTCAGCTGAGCATTAGCAAACCCAGGCACCATTCAGCATGCGAGCAAAGACCTTCCAAGTTTGAAATGATACAGCTGACAGGTGTTTAAGCAATAACTTCTTCCTCTACATTCTAAGGCTCAAGATTTATGGCATTTTGTGCCATGAGCACAGCACTAAAGAAAAAATAATAATAATTTCCAACTTTCAGAGCTCGTTCCCATGTTTTCTATTAAGTCCATACATCAGTAAGTGTCATTCACCAATATGAAGTCTCATTAGTCATGCTTCCAATGCCGTTATTGCTGCTTCTTAAGATACTGAATGATGAAAATCAGACCACAGATTTTATTTTATTGAGTTTGAGGTGTTTTCCAGTCCTGTTGATTAGGGTATAATTCAACAGTATTTTACACAACTCAGGTATCTTTTTGTCATGTGCATGGTTAGAAGTCTGAAGGTTGTTATTAAATGAAAGAGAAAGAAGGTAATTACTAAATCAATGGTATAACCCTTGCGATTTGCTTTTCATCTCCTCACCAGACATTACGATGAGAAAACTAAAATGAAAACCAGAATAGGCAATACGAGGAAGTCATGAAACAAGCAACAGTAATACATGTAGGTTATTCTCCCAAATGCCCAGTCAGAGGTCTCAGATGGCTAATGTGGTTGAAATGTGTAATCCAAAGCTACAAATAATATGTTTATGAATCTGGACATGTCCAGTGTACCCTGGAAGCAGCTGGGGATGGGGATGGGGGGAAGACAATAGTATATCTCATTTCAGCTAAACAAGGTTGCAAACTAAATTATCTACTTCCTCTCACAGAACTGGAAGATATAGCGCTGCAAGGCTCCCTGTAAGCATTTTAAATGTAATTAAATCTAATTAGGATTAGACCTTAATGGTAATCGGGGAATATTACATTTGCATTGGCTAGCCAGTTCATTGATTTATCCACCTATATGCTACAATAGCTTTACATTTCCATCACTATTAGAGGACATGTCTTGAAACACAAAGCATTCAGTACTAAAAACTGCTATGCACATGATTAACTTCAAGCATAGCCTTGTTCCATGAACTTAAATACACAGTACTTATGTTCTCTGTTGAAAACTTATGTTTATGTGAGACTGAGGTATTCAATTCTAGAGGAGAAAATGTATTTATTTCATATAACACACTCATCCACAGTTGCTTCAAATGACATCTACTTCATAAGCAACCTCTAAAATCAATGCAGATATTTTCTTGCTTAAACTCAAGGTTAAGATACAAAGTGTATACCCTCTCCACCTTTTGTTTTCCTCAGTAGTTTACCACATAGACTCTAACACACCATTTGCACTTACAAATCCATTTTTACCTGATCATATCAAGGTCTACTTGTTTCACCAGGTTTTTATTATCAGGCAGTGACTGTCCCTCCAGTATTTCCAGCAAGACATGACCAGGTAGCATGGCCTCCCTGGTACTCCCTTTACTTTCATTGGAAATCCAGAGCTGCTTTTTCCCTCATTCTCAACATCTCGGTAGTTCAGTTTTTTCTAAAGATGGTACTCCTCAGGCACACCCTTTCCTGACTGATCACATGCTGGACATATTCTTCTATCACAAAGCTTACCAATGGGAGTCCTCCTGTACAAACTCCCCAGTAAGAGAGGGTCTGTCTACTTGCTTGTAGACAAAATTATTTCCCCTAAAAAAGTTATGGCACTGTCTTACAGAACCATGGTTCAGGGACAACCATAAAGGAAAATTACATATGGCTTGAAGAAGCTGGGGAAAGATACGCAGCTATAACTTCAGTTGCCTACGATGTATTACTTCACCAGTCCAGTCACCTATCTAGAAACTATATCCAAGCTTATATATTGGGAATAAGCAGGAATGAAGTACAGAGATCGTAAGTGATCAGCAGCACTACAGCAGATGTGTCATTTCATCATCATCCAAAAATTTTCAAATAAGAACCTCCTCAAATCTCACATCCTGAGGGGATCCACTTTCATAAATGAAAACACCTTGCACATGGCAGGGGCAAGAGGAGAGGAGAGGGCAGTGGCATATACATTTTTTCCTTCTCAGGAGAGGAATGTCAAAGAATCACACGACATAGAAACCCAGCAAAGTAATGTATCCCTACCAGCACTAATTACAGGTGCACTCTTTGAAACTGTGAAGCCTCCTTGTTAAGGCAGCAATGACTTATTTATCAACTGATTGTTTTGTCAGGTTGATTTTTATCATACTTGAAATCCATACTTAAAATCAGGCTCAGAAATGAGTGAACGTATTTTAGACTGTACTTGGAGAAGCATACAGATTTTTACAAACTTCTGACATCCAAACATATATCCACTTAAGCCTCGTTAGTAGTGAAACAAAAATACTTGCAGCACTTCATAACAGCTTCCCAAAAACCATTTGCTCAAGCTGGCAGTGTCCATCCAGGCACTTCCTAAATGCCAGCAATGGAGGAAGGAAATGAGCAGCCTCTCATTTGGTATGTGGTTACAGCCATAAGATGTGATCCTACTGAGGGATAAAAAAGACAGGAATAACGAGACTATTCAGGTAAAAGAAATACATACAGGTGTAACCAAAAGCTCTGCAGCACCTGTATCTCCTCCAACACTTTTTAAAGTTAACTTCTGCCCTATATTCATCTATGAAGAAAGAGACTTCTCAGCCAAATGACAAATTTAAATAAATTATTCTGTTCTGCCCTGAAATGTCAATTTGAAAGAAGAAATACACACATGCTCAGACAGATTTATTTCACAGGGAGAAGGGTGAACTTTCTGACTGTCCACAGTCCAACGTCAGCAAAGGTCCTCTGGAAATAACACAAGTTGTGCGTGTCAGAGGCAAAAAGGCTGCCCCCTGAGCTTTACAGTTCTTTTTCACAGTTATATCAATCTTCTTTACTATGTTTGATACAAGCAGTAAAACAATGGAACCGTTTAAAATTTATTTGTGATTTTAACCTGCCATCTGAATCATCCAGGGATTTCTTGGAAATGATTACTAGATGCTGAAGGATAAATGTAACCTTGGGTTCTCTGGTGGGAGTTTCCATCTCACAGTACGGTTTAATGAAGATCCCAGTAGCAAATCCTAAGATTTTAACTGAAGGCAAGGAGACTTATTTTTATATATCACATTGACTCCACTTCATGAGCTGCCCGTTTGCATATAGGCAGTAAAAAGCCCCTTGGCTAAATACAGACTCTGGAATAAAGTGTCAGTTAACAGTAATTTCATCCCGCAAGTGCTCCTGCCCATACAACCTAATGAAGAAAGATTATTTTAAGAGCACTGGAAAGGAAGGGAAAAAAGTGAAAAGAGAGAAAAGAAACAGAACTACAAAGAAATCACAATGTTGCACAGAACCAAAACATCCAATTATGCTTTGATCATGGCTTGAATTTTAAATGTTACTGTCATCATTATTTTCTATCGCACAACTTCTTTCAGTGATTACTTGATATCTATGATATATGTCAGATGTACAGAAAAACAAAGCATTTTATAGGCAGTAGTAGCTTATCTTGCAGAGATAATAAAGCCCATCTTTCAAACATTATTGAGAAGCCTGTCAACAAAGCAAATCAAGCACCGAGTGGAAATGAGGCATAATGCTTAATTCCCTCAATCAGCATTTTCCTGCTTGCCAGGAGCACCTCTCTTGGGTGGGCTGACAAGGTGCCAGCTAATTTACAGATCCACGTGGAGTCAACTGCATCCAGATAGCACTGCTCCCACGTTAATTAAGAGGAGACTGAAAAGTAAAGTTCACTCAGAAATGGTACTGAGGGAAAAAAAATAACTCAAGGAAACGTTGACTGTTATGAAGAGCAAACAACAAAGCAATCATCAGATCTTCTATCAGTCAAATTACTGTTGTTTCCAGATTAAAGATTTCAGAAGTGTTATATCGAGCATACAGACAAGGTTACTTCCTATTTAGCTGGGAGCATCTGATTAAAAGTACCCCTACTATTCTGTGATTCTGTGTAATTTCCACTTTTGCACCCATTTCTATCTAGAGCATTGAAAGCTGCACACGATCACCAGACATTAGGCTCTAAGGCTGGAGGGCAGAGAGGAGCCAACAAGCCCCCCACTGAGCCATCTCTCTGGAGTATGAAAGCTCCTGTCTTTGGATGGGGATGCTTTGCAAGCCAGCCCTGAGCCTGTGGATCAAAGCTTGCAAGATGAGGCAGTTATCTCACAGGTCCTCTATATACAGGGGATGTTACACAGGAGGAAACTTGAGGACCAAGAAGCCACCCAAGCTTTCTAGATGCTGTAGACACTTTATGACTGAACTCACAAGAGAGTACTCATGGTATCCATTAGTTAGAGCCCATAGAATTTGTGTGCCTCAATTTTATCTGTCTTTTCTGCTGTATAAAAATGGCAATAACTGCAGAAAGAACCAGTCAGCATTTCATATCTCCTACCTTCCACTCTCCTCCAGCTTGGGGTGCAACACACTACTCCAAGCTCAACTTTAAGCAGGCAAACACCCAGAAGATAAAGTCATTCCCATGGGACTTGCTGGCAACCAGGCTAAAGAGCTCTCCTCCTATCTGACATGCAGGACTATCTCCTATGATTCTTTTTGTGTTCTGTGGCATATGCTGTCTAACACGCTGGAATTATTTTGGGTTTTCTAAACACATTTTCTAACTAATATTTTTTAATTAACTATTTTGTTCCCTAATTAACTAATATTTTCTAATTATCTAGTTTTCCTGTTAACTACTTTTGCAACACAATTCACAGACACAGAACCACCCTCAATGACCTAGACAGTTACAACCTAGGTTCAATTAATGTATTACAGAATGAAGAAGGCAAAAGGATGAAAGTTAACTGAAGTTCCACTTACAGATTTCCAGAGCAGAATCGCTGTTACAAATCTTTGAAATAATACTGGTATCTTACTTCAAAATTAAATAATGAATTACTGCATGTACAGAAGAAAACAAACACTGCCATAATATTGTTTTTTCTTGGAAATATATTTATTTACTCTAGCTAACTGAAAGAAGGACTGATTTTCTTGCTCTCTCACCTCTTCCCACAAGTGATCAAAGGTGTTTGTCATGTTTCATCATTTACCCAGAACAGCAGGGTGTCCCTCAGCAGTCTGCTCCTTTCAGATCACTTATGTCTGCTGGAGAGATAACTTTCAAAAACACTCACTGCTTGGTAAAAATCAGGTCACCGTCCCTTTCTCCAGACTGTGGGTTTTCAGAGCACACAATCATATTTATATCCTGTTTTCACTGAGAGAAGTATGCTGATTTTCAATCTCATGCTTCTTAATCTCTTTTGCATCATGCCTCCATGATACCAAACAATAGTAAAGCAAAGAAAAACACTCATTTTGTAGCACATAAGCTTTGGGTACAGTATTAGGAATAGCACAGTGTAATAAAAAAACAAGGTCTGAAATTGTTCAACCTGTCAAGGATATGTGCACTACTTAGAGATCACCAAAGACTCTTTCCAAGACCAAGAAGTTTGTTGCTTAACACTGTTTTTTCCTTTGCAGCCCCTTTAGCCTGTCAGTCATCTTCTGCTCTTTCGTTCTGATGTAGGCTCAAAAATTGAGAGATCAGCCTATACACATCAGGATTACATCTGTACAGTAAAATATGGCCTCAGCCAAGAGTCACGATATAAATTAATAACTGAAAGATGAAACTTTTAGTAATCCATTCTACATTTGATTACAAGGCACCTACCTGAACATATCTCCTAAGCCTTTCAGCATTCCTTTCTTTGCCTTAATTTTATCCTTCTCTTTATCTCGATCTTTCTTCTTTTCCTTTCCAGTCTTTTTTCTGTCACCTTTATCTTGGCTTCCATTCATCTGTCTCTCCAATGAGTGGGATGGCTGGTCACTTGCTGTAGACACAGATTCTCTTCCAGATCTTGAGCTCTCTTCTGTGTCTTCCTCCACTGAAAGTACATATTAAGAAATATCAGTAGCATAAGAACAAACAAGGGCAGACTTTTTGTTTTATTGCATAAATGTATTTTGGAGCAGGATATATGCACAACATATTTCTTTTTTTTTAATCAGTATCTGCTCTTGTGTGGGTTTTCTGGAATGTTCAGTTGTACTATTACACTCCTAAAAGAAAGGAATTAACCTTTGCAGAACACTGCAAAACGTGATTCGTGCTTTGTGGATATTCTAAGTAACATATGGATTAATAAGAAGGATTAGCAAAGTGATTTTTGTTTCAGTATCTAAATCAGTTGAGAAATGCTTTAGAAATAGCTGCAAGGAGAAATGACAGCATGCCCTGCCAGTAAATTCTTAGTAATACTCTCATAGAAATGTGAAAGTCATTGAGGACTGTTCACCCTTAATACAAGGATTATTAACATTTTTTTTCTGATGCAAGTAACAATGGTTTTGTCACACTACTCCATTTCCTAGAGCAGTTCAAAACACGATGGACCAAGATTTTTCTTCTTGGTTTTATCCTTGGTTGAGACAGGGCAGCCTAGGAGGTTCAGTTGGGGAGATTCCATCCAGCAAAACAAGTAAAATGCTTTAAGGGCAGATAACATATTTGTTCTGTATTTCTAATCCAAGACTGCTAGAACTCTGAAGTATAACCAAGGTTAGATTTAACAGAGCACATATATTTCAGAAAAATACACAGAAAAATAAGCAAAAGAAACAATCCGTTCAAAACCTAAAAACTCCTCCAGTAGCTTAGTAAAAAAGAAATAAAACACTCCAAGCTTGTGGGTCAGAATCCTGCAACCAGTTTGACTTAACTTAAAGCCAAGTACAAAACTTACACTGCATGTCTAGTGAAGCTGTGACCTTCCAGGAGCTGTAACATTTTATAACATCACATTATAAGTAGGGCTACATGATCTCCCAGTTTTCCAACAGACAGCATGAAGCAGCAGTGGGGATCACAAACACATACTTTGCGCTGCCTCCTGTAGCTCTAATGAATACAAAGGCTCCGAACAACTTCTGGCAGGAGAAGTTTAAAAATGCCGTTTTGCTTTATACACACACAGACTACAGAAAATATGGGGTTTTTGTACTCAATAAGATTTGGAAATGGCCATAGCTTATAAAAGGAAAATATAATCATTTTTTAATTGCTACCTATTATTCCTACTAATAGTTTTTCTAGACCTCAGTGACTCTTCCATGGCCAACTGAATTGTGTCATTCTTTACAAATTTCTAATACATAACTACTGTAGAACATAAACTTGCTTTTCTTAGTCATCATTTGTATTCACCTTACAAGTAATTAATTGAACTTGAAAAGTTTACAAATCACTTACTGAAAACCATTTGATATCATCCTTCTCTCAGATATTTGCCTGCAAAACCCTGTTTATTCATTAATATTACAATATATAGACCGGTCCAATAGAGTTAGTATAGAGTTACTCTTCACAGAGTATCCCAAGATTTCTACAAATATTCTCCAACCCTTAAAGATCACATCAACATATTTCACGACAGGTCTTGGCAGTTTAAGTTAAGTTGTCTTCAGAATTGCTATGAGTTAAGCTTCTATACATGCCTCTGTACTAGTCGTACTTTTTTTATTCACAGTGTTTCTTAATCAGTGTCTGGGATGGTATTTAGTTATTATTAAAAGAGTAGTGGAAAACCACTTTGGATAGAGATGCTAATTTTTGCATGTTAATTTATAGCTACAATCTGTTCCAGTTTAAACCAACTAGACATTTAAAAGTTTGCACTTCCAAATGAATATAATTAGTAAAAAAAAACCCCATTACATTTCTCACAAATTTTGAAGTCAAATGTATACTTGGTACCTCCACTGCTAGAATTTAAAAATGAATTAATTTTGACCTATGGTTGCTCATAGACATATAACAATATTAATCCTAACATATAACAAAATGAAATTAATCCTAAATATATAAGTGTACTGTACTATGCTGAGTTGCTGAACAACTTGTCATAACAATGCTTCCTCTTATTATTTACTTTGCATATTCTATGGAGATTATATTGCCTCCTTTCCACAGTTATGCTGCAATAAATATTTGTCTATCACACACAGTTTGCTTGCAATTAACTCTGTAGCTTAGACTGAGTCCTGTGAACTAGGGATGCCTGTTCTCGTGGAGTAAACATGGCTGTCTCTACTGCAGTATAAATAGATTTCCAGTTTTCTTAAAAGGACTCAACATGAAGAAGCTTGTTTCACTTTTATGCAGTACAGTCATTCTGCAATTAACACACACCTAATTACTAGCATTGAGAACAAATGCAAATGCTGCTTAATTAAAATTCAAGCCCAGGCTACAAATGAAACTTCTAATTTTTGTTAAGTTGCAGTAATGGCATTAGGTTACTGCAAAATGGAGAATGTGTTTGTTTTGGTTCTGTTATTTCCTTCCTCTCCTGCAACCTCCTGCCTCCCCATTCAGGATGCTGAAGCCAAAAAATTAAATTGGAGTATACTTTAAACATCAATTAAACCTGAAAACTGGTGTCATTTCATGAACCACGCTGTACTATGGAGAACTACACAAACAGGTATTATGAAGCTATTCTCCTAATTAGGCCATAAAATGGAAAAGATGCACATGAGGAATCAAAGCTACTTAATGTGAAGCTATTTTGCCACTAAGCTTCTTATTGTGATATTTAATACAGCTCTAGATTCTAGCAATTAAGATTCAGCAAAAGATTAGAAAGCTTTGTCGATCTCTCCCAATCCAAATGCCTTGTTCTCATTCAAGACAGTCAAGATAAACATTTTGCTTCCAGTCATCTATTTCAAGTATTAAGGAGGGAAAAAAAATAAAAGGCGGGAAAAATGATCTCTAAAAGCTGAACACCCACACCTTTTCACAAATGTTACTTCTTTACAAGCAGTAAAACTTACATGTCTTTTCAAATACTTTTAAAAATGTTACCCCAGAACTGGTCACTGCTACCTGATTTTCATCACACATTTAGTTATTTAATAGCACATAGTTCCAAAGACAGCAAGTACAATCAGAAGAGAGCCAGCCCCTTGGCCACGTATGCTACTTGTGGTGACATGTTAAGAATTCCTCTATACAATTTTCTGCAGTGCTATTATTTGCTACTCCAAAGAGTCACTGTCTGGAAGAAAGAAGCATTCTTAGCACTGAAACAGTTGGAGAAAGGGGGAAAAAAATCAAGTAAGATAAATGGGTCCAACCTCAAGGACATCAGCAAATTGACCACCAACATGTTTGCCTGGGTTTTATAATGAGGGAATGTCACATTTTAATTTCAAACAATTATGGAATAATTAAATATAATTAAAAAAAACTTAGGCAATGTCATTATGGCAGCATTGAGGCACTAGTTACATTAGGACCAGAATGTTAAATTAACTTCTATATATCTGTATGTGCCCAGGCTTCGTTCAACTGAAGACACTGTTGAGTAATTTCATTGGAACTTGAAGCCACATATAAGTTTCAAAGAGTGAAGCAGACCACAATGCTTTCAGTTTTAACACAGATATAGACATGTTTTCAGAAAGACAGACTTGAGGACCTATCCTTTTGTGCTGCTGACAGACAACATATAGCTGGGCCAGCTCTTACGCTCACATGACTACTGTGAGAAAGAGAAGACCTTGAGGACTAAATTCTGTCCAAACAGCTTACTGTGTTTGTTTGGCTGCACAGCTACTTCTTTTAACCTGGCACTGCAAATTTCTGGATTGTTTTTAAAATGTTTTATTATAATATATAGAAGCTACTTAAAACATAAGCAACAGAACAGAATGCACAGTTCTACACATATAGCTTGGTCACCCTTCTTTAACATGTGAGATATGAGAATAGCCTTGCTCTTGCTCTCCTATGACGGTTCTTGGTTCACCAGTGACAGATTACTTCATCCATTCAAAGAAGATGAAGGCAAAGGCTAATCTCATAGCTTCACTTCTAGCCAGCAGGCTTTGCTTGGTTTCCACTGCTCCCATGCAAAAGATAAAAAGGCCACTGAATACTTCCTTGCTACACTCTATGCATTGCATCAAGACTCTTAAAATCCCTTACAGTAATCTCATAAACCTAAACTCACCTAGAAAGCATTTCATGACAAGTTTTGCTATACTTTTGGTCAAATGAAGTTAAATCATGTGTAACTTCTGGATAATCCTTGGATATCTGATGCCTCAAAACAGGATATTAGTATCAGTGGGCTCACACCAAACAAGGCCTTTTAGAAAAACATGGTCTTATGTCCCAAAAGACGATAGGCATGCAGTGTACAAGAACGAGCAGGATCACTACACATTTTCCAATACCTATTCTTCTACTGTCCAGAAACAGATTGACAGCTAGTAGTACCAGACCAGCATTTAGCCTCACTGCTGCGTGAAATTGCTAGGTGCTGGAAAAGTGAAGCAGAATTAATTCTATCCATAACTACCTTTGAGAAAAGTGACTGGCAAAATGACCTCCCTTTCAGTCTCAGAATGCTTTTAGAAACAGGCTCTTAAAAAAAAAACCCAAAAGCAAAGAGTTTAAAAAAAAATAAGAGAGTGATTACACAAGTAGCTTACAGAAGACTATTAGGGAATGATGCTTATGAAACAGGCTCTCTGAAACTAAAAAATTCTTTAAATAACAGAGATGGAAAAATGTCTTTTTAAGCTTTTTCTATTAGCATTTAGGCTAAATATTTTACTACTTCCCACCATCATCTTCATTCATAAACTTCTAACTAGCTGCAGGTTGATTAAAAAAAATTCTGCTAGTGTGTGACAAGTTGAAAGTAGTACAACATGAAGGTTAAAAATTCAATGACTTTAATACAACCCCTGATTGAGGTAATTTACCATTCATACTATTTTCATTCAATACGAGTTGTCATTTTACCAGCCCATTCTTACATAGCTCAATAATGATAAGGTTAGCTTTGAAGCGATTCTTTTATGTTAATGACATTCTCCACATGTTGGGTCATACTTGGGGTTAAAGAACTGAAAATGTAAATGAATGCCCATTAGGGTGGGTAATAGCTGATCATTAACTTTATTTTTTATTAGATCTGCCAGCCTTACTCTAATTAAAGGACAGTGATTTCTTCTTTCCCCAGACACTACAAATGTGCTCTTTCAAAGTTAGATGCACATGTTTTTGTAACGTAGATTTGGTGGGCTTTTTGTCTTTCTGCATATTTTTTTTTGTCTAATTTACATTAATAAATTAATTATCTGTCTTACAGAAAATTTTTGTAGTAATTTAAGCAAACACACTCCTAATAATCTTATTTCCTTATTTTACAAAGGAAGGAAGCTGCAGAGTGTTGCAATCTGTTAATGCATATGAAAAGAAAAAGCCTGAAAAAGATTGATTAAAGAGAAGTTAGTTCTATTCTTTTAAAACCCTAAAATTACCTTCTACTACTTTAAATCAACTTTCTAATGGAATTAACTTCTGTTGTTAGCATTCTTTATGTACAGCAATAGTTTACTTACAAGTTTCCATGCCTTCATCATCATCATCTGCCACAGGTTTATCATACGATTTGTCTATGGCAGCTCTGAAGCTTTCATTGCAGCCTCGTCCTCGGATAATTCGCGGGCGCGGGCGGTGGAAGGGGATATCACCATTCAGAGTCACCTCAGCAACGGCTGTCTGCAGACTTTCTAATGAGCTGGATTTCTTCAGACCTAATGAAGGCCCCACATCTCTGGTTGGGGAACCTTAGTGATTTAGGAGAAGAAAAAAAAAAAGAAAAAAGTAATTAGAATTAGTACTGAGAACTGCACGCTTGATTATGCATATCCATCCTGAAAGTCTTTGGGGACACACTTAACATTATTCACATCATCTCTCAATAATCTGTAGGGAATTCTCTGCAGATTTGTTGGTCCCAGAAGTGAATGAGTATGTCAAGTCATAGTCAACAAAACTGACAATATTAGCAATGTCTGTCTTTTCAAATCATTGAAGAGAGACCAACATCCATTACTCTTATTTTAACAATTTGAATGATAAAGTAATCACAGGGCTTTAAAAATATGGCTCACAAAACCAGTAGAGATACATATCTAACAGCATTAAACAAAACTAATTATTTTGTTTGTTTTGAGCAGAAAATTTCATCTCTACTAACGAGTGATAAACAAAGGGCAGATTATGGGCATGAATCCTACTGTGTTTAGAGCAAGTCTTGCAAAGTAGTCTGACTTTTGGCTTGAAGGAACATGCTGTTTGCTTTCAATCAAGTTTTAAAGACTTGCACCAAATCGCTAACAATTTCATAATTAAATGCTTTTGAGAAATATCAATTGACTTGCTGGGATTTTGTGAAGTTGTTTAGAAATATCTGTGGAAAGGACTCAATTAGTCAGGCAACACCAGTTATCCAGCTGGAAATGAAATGCTTTCCTGGCAGTCACCAGGTTGCTGTTTGGGCAGCACTACAGCTGGGGCCGAAGGCAGCTCTTATCGCTGCAGCACATCCGGAGGTGTGCCAAGAAAACCCCAGACAGTATTCTGAAACATCCTCTCTCCATCCAGACTTTTCTCCTCAGGTTTGTGGGCTAAATGCCTAGCCTTTGTTTTCAGAGACACACACCCACAGTGCAAATCATCTGAATGATTGCACAATTAGATCTCATATTATTGTTAAAACTGGGAAAGATCTTTCATGGAGGGAAAAGAGAAATCCCTGCATTTAGATGAAGTAATTTTATTTGAAAGTGTAGTGTAGTCTTGGCCAGATTTTCCATAGGATTTGTCCCTAGAGAAAGATGAAGTGGGACATCATCATCATCGCCACAGTTCCTGAAGTTCAGACCAGAGCCCTTTCCTAGAAAATGAAAACCCACTTTTTCTCCACTCAAAGGGACTAGAACAGAGAACGGTTTTGTGGCATCACAGCAGCCTTTGAGAGCTCTAGGTGGTGGGTTGTCACTCTGTTGATATCACTGTCATCTGACAGAAGCACAGAAAGATAAAACTTCAAAGTCAGTCAGCACTGAGACAGAGCCATGAACTGAACCCACAGGAACACAAAACAAATGAACTATACATTTGTAAGCAAGGTCTGCTGTGAATAATGCAAAAAAGGAAAATTATCTTTTTAAAGTATTTATTTCAGGATGATACAAAGCTCTGGAATTGATCCCTATTCTGGTAGATGTTAGGAGGGAGAAAGCAGACAGAATCTGTCACTGTTCTTTACCAAAGGTACATGAAGTTACCTTATGTTGATGAAAACTAGTACTATGCTACTAAAACCAGCTTCCTTCGCTATTCAGTACTGGGTGGGGAGGAACGGGGTTGCAAGTCCTACAGAATAGCAGCATGGCAAGTCTTCTCCATGTCATTTGTTAATCTGGTATGAGACAGAGCAAGGCCGCAAATGCTTTCATTTTCCGTTCAGCTATTAGGGGTAAAGGACAAAAGCTGGAACACAAAAAGCTCTGCTTAAGGAAAAACTTTACTGTAAGGGTGAGGGAGCCCTGGCACAGGCTGCCCAGGGAAGGTGTGGAGTCTCCTCCTCTGGAGGTTTTCAAATCTGCCTGGATGCATTCCTGAGGGACCTGATCTTGAGCAGGGGGGTTGGACTAGATGATCTTTATAGGTCCCTTCCAAACCCTACCAGTCTATGATTCTATTAAAAGTCTGAGTGATTATGTTAAACTGAAATTCCTCAGAGCAAAAAAATTCAAACAGCAGCTGTCAAAGCATGTCCCTTCAGCTCCCCTACTGATGAGCTTGTAAATAGAAACAAACCAAAAATCTTCTTTCACAGGTCTACACAACTGCAGTTTGGTTCCCCCAGCAGTCCAAGTCCTGCTGCTTGGACCCTTGGCCCAGAAATAGACACATTCCAAATATAATAAATGTTATCTTGATGATTTCACATCTCCTAGAAGTCATCCCTTCACTCAGAGTCCATACTTGTTGGAGGGCTGAGAGTCATGAGGATGGCTGGGGGCACAGTGCAGCTGCTGGGGAGAACAGGAGCAGTCAGCTGGGACAAGGGGAGGTTGATGGTTTCCCAGCTGTGCAAACAAGTTGCATCCCAAGTTCTCCAAACTTCTGAACATCGGCTGAAGACTAAGGCAAGTATTTTTACGTAACATTCTTCACCAAGTAAAAGAACATTAGACAGTGCTCTGTAACACTGTCCACTTTCTAACATATGACAAAACCTGCTGTTCCTCCACTAATGACTGTAGTTCACAAGAAATCAAGATTTTATTTTGGTTTTTTACTTTCCAAGATCATATTTTGTTAAAAACAGTCCATAAGACAGGAAAAAATGAATGCAACATTTTGAAGAGAAAAAAAGAGGAAATGGGACAATCGTATATAAACGGACTGTTTGACAGATTCAATTTCATACACAAAAGGAAAGAGTATCCTCTTACATAGCGACTTACTGTAAACTTCCTTATTCCAGATTCTGCTTTGCAACCTTGAAATGAAATGCTCATATATCTTTTCCTAATTACTGAGTGGCTCTTTTTGTAAACAGTAATTATAAAGAAGGCATTTATGTGCCCATTCATGTTCATAAAGGACATGAAAAAAAAAAATCCATTTCCTGCCACCCAATAGCGATCTTTGTGAGAAGTGTATTTATGTAAGTTGTGCTTTCCCAAAGGAAAAGCTAGATGGGATATGACCTAATGTTCCTTGAGTACTGTAAAACTAATAATGGATTACAGAAATGATAGCAATATTTATTGAACTTGGGTGGCCATGGACAGAAATGTGGACAGGTTGCAGAATTCGAAAGAGGGAAATGTCCTTTTGCAAGCAATTTAAGCATTGTGATAACAAAGCCATGTGCATTTTAATACCTTCACTATTTTCTACGGCTATTTAGTTCACTGTCTTAAACCAGAAAAAAAGAAAATATGGACTGGAGAAAATGAAGAGGAAGTAAAGGATTTATGTAGAATTTCTCCAAGGGCTCTTTAGCATTATGTAACCTCATGTTTGTTTGAATTTGTGTCTTTATAGTAAGCTTACTATTTTCACAACATATAGTTAAGCCTCCCTGTAAACTGAGTTCAGAATTTATTACTAGAATTCACCAGCCAGAGAGTGAGTTGTTTACCCATAATCTGGTAGGAAACAGTAAACTTTCTTTAAAATGGAATCTATTTAAAATTTATGAGTCACATCAAAACCTTGTTTTCTACGTACAAAAATGTCAGCATTTTCTTCCAGCCTTTACAGCGCTGGTGGTAATCATCAGAAATGTTATCTGCTCAGAACGAGTTCTGCTTCTATTTTGACATCAGAATTTAAAGTAGAAAAAAAAGAAGAGAAAAAGGCACATCTACCTAAAGCATCTTTAAATGACTGAGGGATAAAAGGGGCTCTTTTATCATTTTTAAAATTTGTAGTTTATATGAATTTTCTCTTCCAACAATTTTCTTAACAAACATCCTTTGAGGTGAATTCATCCCTCAGTACTACAGCAGCCCTCCTGCAGTGACTGCCACCTCCATCTCTCCAGCACTTTGTAACATGCTCTCAGCACCCTGCCAAGCTCAGCCCTGGCCTACCACACATGCATCACCACTCCCCTGGGATTTCCCTAGATGGCCAGTCCTTGGTGAAAGGGGGCAGGCCTTGCCATTCAGGCCACGCAACCACCCTCTGTTCTTGCATGACTACGCTGGTAGCATGTGCATCTGCTCTCAGCACAAACAGCCCTCACCACGTAACTTCACAGCACAGGCGGATCCAACAAGACACTTAACACATGAAGATCACGTGAAGCCTGTGTGTTGCTCCCTGCTCCAAGCCCTTTGTTTTTCCCTCATGTAGATGCTGTTTAGGAACTCATTGTGTTTCCACTTCTCTCACCCTGAGCATTTATATAGGACCCAAAATCCACTTGGATGATTTGTAAAGGCAAAAAGTGTGGTGTCAAAGGAGATACAATATTTCCTTCAGAGACTAAGTTTAAAGGCTATAAATTAAATTTTTCACTAGTACTTTCTTTTAAATGACTTTAAAACCTTGTTTCTTTCTGAAACGTTGTTTTTCTTAACTCTCAAGTTGAATGGTACCAGCAACTGATGTCAAAAACTTCTCTCAAACTGATTAAAAAGTTTTGCAAAGGCGCAAAGTCTACTTTCTAAATGCTTTCTTAAAGGACATTGGCAGTGTCCATCTGTTCCATTAGATTTGATAAATTCTTCTATTTATAGTTCAATTCACATACTAAAAGTGTTACATTTTGGCTTGGGAGAGCAGGGAAGGAACAGAGCAAGCAGCTACACCAAAAATAGTTTAGATTTGGTTCCATTTAATAAAACAGTTTATTTGAAAAGCACCATGTAAAAATAAACAAACACTTTAATTAAATATTCTCTGATTCTTTTTTTTCCTTCCTTTTTCATTTTCACAATGTGTACACGGAAAAATAACCACCTAGAACTATAGTATGCCTGGGACTCAATAAATGATCCATGCTCAATTGCTACTGAATATACTTCTAACCTCTAGGATGAACTGTAAACACTGCAAGGATTAGGCACTTCAAGTGAACTATAGAAAGAAAAATAATTAAAAATCTATTATAGTAACTAGGGCTGGTGAGTTCTACACTCTCCTTTTCAGCCAATACTATTAAGTCCAGCTTTGACAGTTAGAGAGTTTGCTTTTATTTTTTCTAAAGTAAATATATGCTGAAGTTTTCTGGCTTCTAGAGTTCATTAAAACACAGTTCACCACACGTTTGAAGCTTTTTTTTTTTCTTTCTTAAAACCAGATGATTTTTAAGCCAAACTACAGTAAGTGGTTTGTTTAACAACCACATCCATCTTCAGTAATGGGAGAAATCCATTGTTTATATACAAAACCTGGTTAAAAGCACACAAGATAAATAGAATAAAAGTACAGTAAAAGCTGGTTCTCATTTTTTCAGATGCTGAGCTTGCTGTGCACAAAATATGTAACTGCTTAATCCAGATGGTTATGGTCATTCTCTTTCACTCAAGTTGTCTGACTTATCTCATTTTTGGAATTTAATCCAGGCGTTATAGAGAAAAACTACATTCGATTAACATCACTTTCTAGTGATATCATCGAAACCACTAAGCACTTTTAAAACATAACCACCATATTTCACTAAACACACAGGTTTTACACCATTCTAATCAAATTCCATTCAACTAGGCAGGCTAATGAGAAAATGAAAAACAATTTACAATAATTTTGAGTTTGATCTGTAACAACTTCTGATGTGAATAATGCTCGGGTGAAGGCAGTTCCTAAGCATTGATTCTTGCCACAATTATTAACACAGTTCACATATTCACACTCTGATAGCTTTAATCCTTCAAAGCAGTCATACATTTGAATTTTGTATACTCATCCTCAGTTTGTAAAGCTGCAAGTTTGTGGCCAAATTCTGCAACATTTTAAGTGCTAAAATTTCTATCTGTTAAATAAAAACTTTATCATTTGATTACTTACAGCTTTTCAGTATTCCTACTCATGCTGTAAGTTGTGAATTATTAATTGCAAATTCTGTATGGAATGCCCTACTCCCCAATTCATGCTAAAATATATAATATTTTTGGGTTATAAAGGTGAATTGTTCCTAATTAGACCTAAGTAATGTTATGGTGTCCTCTGGATCTACTCTAATTAAAATAGCATTCCAAAGGTCAAAAGCTGACATATATTAATAAATCATAAAGATTCATAATTGCAGTTGGTGCATTATTTTAATTACTAATAAAAAATATGCTTTGAAAGCTATTTCTCATTATCATTGTGTGAAACGCTACAATTGATGGTATGTGGAAAAGATTCTATTTACATATTCTTTTGTTCTGTGACAATGCTCGGGTTTCAGCTCCAAAGGCAAATCAACTTGCACTAATCATCTTCAACTCAAAACACAACATATATCTGATGACCACTCAAGGTAAAGGTAGCAGTTTGCTGATTAAAATAATTATTTTCAATCACTTTGTTAGCACTGTAATAGCCAAACATTCAACTGCTCTGCATCCTCTCTCTGCACACTAGAGTTCAAAGCTAGGAGAAGATTTTCTGAGACTTTTTTTTGAAAGGACAAAAAGTCAAACAACTGTGCGTATTTATGAGTTCAAAGTGTAGAAATAGGTGTCTACCTACGGTCACATGTATGACCTGGTGGAATATACTGCTCTAGATACTTATCTCTACAGAGAATTTGCTTTTTCTGTATGACTTGATTATTCACAACAACAGAAAGCAGCCATGCAAGTATTGGAATATTCATGTTTTCATGCAATTTGACTGGCAGTTCTGTAATTGTGGTAAGCTGCTTTGACCAAGGTTTCTATAGCAACAGCCTTACTGTCAATTCTTACCTGTTTTCTGGTCATCCATTGTACTGAGCTTAGTCTCGTCAGCTACTGTTAAAAGGTAAATGTATAATGGTTAGCCCAGTTAGTGCCCATGCCCCACATGCATCCAACATTCCTCCTGTTTCGCTTATTTTTTTTCAAGTTAGGGGACCTTAGCAATGTCATACTTCATGCAAATAAACTGCAAGAATAAGCAAACATTCTGGGTAGAAACGGCAGCAAACTAGTAACCTTCATGCAATGTCAGTCATGTTCACATCACAGGCAGGTACAATCTGTTATTTACACGTTAGCACATCACAACTAGTCAAGACAAGTCAATACCACCAACCTTACTGTCCCCTGAAGAAGTTGGTGAATTAGAGATTGTAGTTAAGATATTCACAATTGTTGTAAAGGAGAAAACCATATTCTATTTTATTATTCTGAATAGGGAATTTTATGTGTTTAACCAACCAAAACTCACTATTTAAGGTTACTAGAGTCTGCACTTCAGAATCCAAATTCAATGGCAGAAAAATAAACGCACTTGTTAGCGATGACTTGTTCTCAGTTGTTTTATCAGTTAAAATGATTAGTCGATTGTCTGCCTTAGCCAGTGTTACTTTATAAGGATTCTGATACAAATATCAGAATATCTTTAATATCTTAATCAAAATCCACCTACAAAATGTGAGACTACAAAGGATCTTTAAGGCTAATTGCATTATAACCATCAACTGAGAGGAATCCTGTCTTCTCAGAACCACAGTATAATACAGTTTTACACAGTTATTCCGTATGGATTGGTAAATGCACTTTTCACCTCCATTTTAATAAATACCTTGAATGTTTATGTATAACCACATATCCAGAGGGCTATGGCATTTAAACGTATGGACATTTACAAGTGATACAAACAATACACAGGCCACTTGGCCATTCACATTAAGAATAGTTTACTTCCACCAGCAGACATTATGTGCAGTAGTACTGCACAAAAGCAATGTGTTTGGAATTATGAAATCTATATACTTACAACATGAAAATCAGGTTCAAATAAAGCAATTGAAAAAATATCACTCACTACCTAGATCCATGCTTTTGGATTTTCGTGTTTTAACAAACTCCAACTGACTGGCATCTGAAAATTGCTTTGTACGCTTTTCTGACATGCTCTGGCGTCCAAAACCCTCTCGCTGGAAGGCAAGCACTGGATCAACATCTGGACTAAGAGTGCTGTAGGGAGGGAAAAAAACCATGCGAACATTTATCAAGATCACGCAACCTTTCACTCTGCAGAGAAAAGCATTTATTTAGCACGTGACTTCTACCAACGATAAAGTGCACATTTTAAAATAAACCACTGCAAGTAGTCACATACACACATGATGGATTTGTTTTACTGCATCAAGCAATTCTAGTTAAAAAATATCCAAAATTCCACTTAGGAACTTTAAGGAAAGAGAAGCCTATTTTGTGCACTATACTATCAGAATGTACAGCCCAACATTGGAATAATTTGAGTGAGAATAAAACTTTCATTTCCTTCATGAGAGACAAATATATTCTGTCAATAGCAAATATCAGATATCAGATCTTTCTTCATCACAAAGCGGTTTTTAGTAAAGCGTAAATACAACGTGTCCTGCCTGAAGCCTACACAGCTTCAAATTTCTTCATTTAAAGGCTTTGCATGAAAACTTCTCTTCATACATGAAATTGCTTGTAAATTTTTCATAGCATCCCCTGGTTTTAAACTTGCTATACCAGACAAATGTAGTTTTACTCATTACTTCGTTACAATGTAAGTGTTCAACACAATGGTTCCCCCACTAAATCAGAAATGGCAATAACTGGACTGAGCTTTGGTCTCTTTTGCAGATTTCTGCATGACCTCAGCCAAGTGAGTCAGGTCTTTAGTGAGTGGTGACTGACATTTCAGCATGCCTCATCAGAAGCATGCTGAAGATAAGATTTATTAATGTTGGCCAAACATTGGCAGAACAATGAATGCAAGAATACAGGAGAACTTTGGTGTGCAAGCTAAACCTTAGGCTTGCAATGTGTCACCATGACCACAAAGCACGTTAAAACAATTTTAAAAAAAAAGAGAAAGAAAGATTGCTTACTGCTAATAAACAATATAAAAGGAAATCCACACAAAGACCTGATGATTTCTGGGAAAACGGGAGAGAACTAAAAAGAGCCTGAAGGAAAGTCCAAAGAATTTAGGTTTCCACTTCAGTCTTGCACCCCCAAAAAAACTGAAATAGTAAAATACTGAGAAAAATGAGTGTTTTTCACCATCGTTAGCTGTCCTACCAGAAAAAGATCCCTCAGAATCTCCCCTTGGATTGTTGTTGGACTTAAAGATTCCAAAAAAAGCCAAATATTTTGTCACAGAGATATCCAAATAGATTAAATGCCATGTACATGCACATGTTAATGTTCAAAAGAATTATTTTCTAATTTAAGGGCTAAGTATAACATGAATCTCATACCTAGTGAGGAACAGGCAAACAGTGAGTTTCTGCAGAAATTTAAACTTTTTAATTCTCTAACATGCACAGGTTTACATATGCCATGTACTATTATTTTATAGAAGCATCTGACATCAAGGAACACGTGGGTATTATGCATAGCAGTGAAGAGAGGTAAGGAAAAGTGTCCAAGTACTACAAAGGATGAAAATCCCTATCCCATTTACCGGGTAGCCTAGGAGAAATTCAGTCCAGTAATGATAAATTCACAAATAATAAGACACGTGTATGTGACAGGAATACTATACCTAAGTGAGACCAGGATCAGAGCTTATATGAATAAAGACAATGTCAAGTGCCTTTTGACTTTAATGTTTCTGGCTGAGGCTCATAATGTTTTACATTTAATTACTGCAACTATTTCAGAGATGTCTGCACAATTTAGCGATGTTTTGAAGCATATGCTTAAAAGCTCTGATGAATCAGAGCCTGAACTCAAAAATAACTATTTAGTCCTCACATTCACTCCCACAAAATAGGGAAAAAATTATCACCACATGATAGAAAGATAAAACAGACAAGGGCAATATACATTTCTAGCATTTACAGCAGTGAAACGCATAGCTGAATAAGAACCACCTAAGGCTGAAAACGTCCTCCGAGTGACTCAACTGAACTTACAGGTTTTCAACACCTTTCATAATCAGATCATAAATGACTTTCCCAAGGCCACACAGGAGTTTCTGGCTCACTGCTAGTCAGTTCTGTCTCTGAAGGCCAAAAAAATGTGGTTTTACTAAGTGAGAATTTTTTCTAGCAACATCTGTTAACACAGCTCACGTTAGTTAAAAATGACCAGCTCTATCTTGCCAAACAAAATGTATCTTGTGATGCTTTCTTCAAAAAGAGTGAATTTCTAAAACTATTTGGTTTGGCTGTATGCTCCTTTTATCAATAGGACTTTACTTTGATCCACATATATAAAGCTTCAAATAAAGCAGAATACCATTTTCATCTAAATACGGCGTGCACATACATATGTAACTTGAAGTCTTAAGAATAGACTAAACTCCCAAAGTGAAATAAAACTCAAAAAGGGCACCACAGGTCTTAAGAGAGCAGTGGGGTCTGGATATGGTGTCAGCAATCAGGAATTCTGGAGCCTGGATGACAGCATTTCCACTGACACTGTCTTTAGGGGCTTTCTCTCTGCTTCCCTTCTCTGCCCTTATCACACCTACCTTCCAAAAACACTTATTAGGGGGATTATTACTTTGTGTTTGAGTAGTATCCTGCATACTAAAAGTGCTACTTAGCACCAAAAATTAGTTGCTCTCTGACATCATGACATCTCATACCTTTTTTGAGTACAAATATCTGAGCCCTACATTGAGTCAACAGCTTTCATGTCCCGGGTTATTTTTATTAGTAATGACCCGGGAGCGTGTTTTAGTAATTAAGGAAGGAGCAGATCACAGGAGTTTGAATTGCCTAAAAGTATTCAAAAGTCCCTGTGAGGAAACCACATCTGGAAAAACCAGTGAGCACAGAGGAGGAACTAATGCCCCTGTAAATGCCTCATTTTAAAATTTTTCAACTGCATTAATAAAACACAGAAGGTGAGTTTAGTGCAAGTCATTAAGCAATGCCAAATGCAATTTACTATACTCTAGCATACTTAACAAATAAGATTTCTGGAATGACAGCTGATCCCTAAAAGAATGTAACCGTCTTCTGACCCTCAATGTTATTAAAATTCCACTTATTAATCCTGTCTTATTGCCCCTTTGTTTTCATAACATTTTCATCAAGGATTAGGGAGATATTGTGAAGCTGGAAAAGCTTACATTTTCTTCTGTGATTCAGAACAGCTGCCATTCTTGTTTGGATAACCCTTCATCCATATTCTTAGTTTTACCCTTTGTGCCTTCCAGAAAAATCATACAATGCACCTTCGTTTTACAAGTCTCCCTTCATCCATTAGCAGCAGGAAATTAATGCAACAATCTAATTGTACTGCTATTTATTTTTCTACAAATAGAATAGATTAGATAGTAAGGCACTGCATTGATCTCTGTTTTAAGTGCATTTTTTTTCCAAAGACTTAGAATTTCTCATACACATGTTTAGAGGTTTAGAGCATGATCTAACAATACCTAATCTCTATTTTCTTTACTGTTACTTTCATTTTCAAAGAAGTACGTGAATAGCAAGAAAGGCTGCAAAAGTAAATGCAAAAGCATCTGCAGTTTCAAATGGGCTCTTGCTTTATGCTTTAGCCTTTTGCTCATGTTTGGCTAAAACAACTCCCTCAACAATAAGCTATTATGTGCAGCCTTTGAGTACTATTCTACTTAAATGTCTCAGACTCTCAACTCTACAAGCTTTTACAAAAGACAGATGGACTTTTCGAGGGCCCAAATTACAGGTATGCCTTGTCCAAGAGAAGAGTTGCAACATTAAGAAAAAAACATGCAAATGAGAATGAAAAGAAATATCCTTTTATACAATTATTAAAAAAATGTTTAAAATACAGAACTCAATTCCTGGACATAAGATGAAATAAAGTAATACAAAGCAAAGAAGAAGCTGACAGGTGTGTATCAGCTGGCAGGTGCTATTGCTGTTTCATTAAGATATTGCTGACACATTCATAACAGGCTCAAGAGACAAGAAAAATAAGAAAATTCATATACTTCACACCATTTGTGGTAATTATCTAGCTTCAAGAAGTGGCAGTGTACAGGGGTGGGCTTTTATTTTGCTATTACTATAGATAATTACAGGACTTGCAAATTAAATCTTAGATCTGTATTAATTGTACTAACTAAGCAACAAACAGTATTTCTTTGCCAGGAGTCTAAGCAAGTCAATAATAGAGCTCCATGCATTTCTCACTAAGACTCTTATACTAAAATGTATAAAAGTAATTAGAGAGTTAAGATTCACAGAAATTATTTTTACTATAGATCAAACATATGAGGTTCTTTTCTATAGTTTAAATGTGGAACTATTACTTTCCATATTTTTAAACGTAGAGCTATTACAGTACACTGTCCTTACAAGATAGTTACAAATCATACCATGACATGAAAGGTATTTCTGCATGCATGACAAAGAAAACTAATTCCTGTTGCATAAACATTCACACTAAGGCAAAGTGCTGCTTTGACCTCAAAGTAAATTTTGAAAGTACTGCATGTTAATAGGAAAATCAAGAAATGCAGAGAAGTACTGAAAGGCTCCTAGATATATATTGGAACAAAAAAACAAAGCCTTTGAGTTACAGGCTTAGAAATATTTACAATAGAGTTCATAAATTGAAATCTGCAATTGAAATTTTTCACCTTTCACAAACTCAGGTGTTTAAATTTTGCGAAGTTTTTGTTTAACAAAAGCTAGCTTAGTTGGCAGCTACATTAATATTAAACCATCAAATTAGCAGAGTTATATACTGATTTGGTCTTAATAACAATTAGTAATATTTCCACAAATGTACTCTAACAGAGCACAAAACTGCAACCAGAAGTAGAAAGCCTAACAGATTATCTGTACAGACTTCCTTCTTTGAAACAGGGATAATTACCAGTTTGAAAATAAGTGAAATCTAAATGTGATGAAGAAAAAAAAGACCAATATTAGCAGTAGTACAAAATTAAACTAAAGCAAAAGATGCAACTGCATCTCTCTCTCCCTTCCACGAAACCATGCTCTTACCAGTCTGTTGACTCATTAATTGCAGCTTTATTCCATCCACCAGCATCAACAGTGCCAAACCCAACATCATCGTGGGAACTGGATGAAGACTGGTCAGAGAGATGAGGAGGGAGAACCGACAGCCTGTCATCTTCAATAATGACAGTGTCATCTTGGGGCATGTTCACTGTTGGAGACAGCTGATATTTACCTGAACAATAAAAAGGAAAAAAAACCCCAAAACTAAATAATGGAAGAGAGTGCCTCAAATAATATATAATCACAGTTGATAAAATGTCATGTCAAACTGCACTGCTACTGGTAAGAGTGATAAAATACAGATAATAAAATTATATCTCATTTTATACACATTTTCCTATGCAGAGGTCTGAAAAGTAATATACTCCAGTTGTATTTGCAGCCTACTGTAAGAAGATCACATGGAAGGGACCTCTTATCTGGTGTAACACCCCTGCTCAAGTAGGGACAGCAACAGCTAGCTGCTGCCCAGCACCTTGACCAAAAGGCTTTTGAGTATTTCTACTCCACCACATCCCTGGGAAACCTATGTTAGCACTCCATCATATTTTCACAGTAAAAAAGTGTTTCCTGATGTTAGAGGCAACCTCCTGTATTTCCATCTGTGCTCATTGACTCAAGTCTTGTGAGCACGTAACACTGAAAAGCACTGTCCCAGAACACAGTATCTTCTCTTGCATCACATTGTTCAGCAGAAACTAAGAATGAGTTAATCAAGGACTAGCAGAGCTCCTCACTTCTCCTGGCCAGTCTTACCCTCATGAAATTTGAAACTGGATGAACTGCTATTGGGAACCTGGAACACTTTAATAACATCTCCACAAAGGTAAGAATTGTGAAAGGTGATGAGAACTCGCAGCTAAAGCTAAACAATTCCAAATTTTCATTCTCTCCTTTAACAAATAATCTGGAGGCCCATATTTTTTCCCCCAATTTGGGGAAAAACAAAATTACTTAATTTTATTACCATCAAATTCAAGTAAATTTTAACACTGTTGTTAAAATGCTTAAACTAGAGTCATCACATATATAAAAGAGACGTAATAAAGACCCAGTATTATTCTTTGTTCAATGTCAGACTTCACTGGATTAATTTGTTAATGTACCAGTTAAAAGATGGTATTGCAGGATTCTTACAAACTACTAAACATCGTTTCAAACTAAAAACCAGTCTTAATGTGCATGTATTATAAACCCACTACCACTGCTGCTTTTCTAGGGACAAATATATTCACAGGATTACATTTTCCAGTAATAATTTCAATGCATGTCTGCATAACGATTCTCAAACTGCTGTAAAAAGGTGGAAGCAACTTTAAAATCTACAGTAAATGTCATGCCACCAAAACAGATGAAAAAGCTATAAAGGATATCAGAAGGAATATTTTCAATGCAATGCTCTGTAATGGAACTATGGCTTAAACTGAATAAATCTGGTTTTCAGAATACACAGATGAGATGCAGAGTTGGGAGGATGTGGGTTCTAAAACATTTTTTTGGACAATGGTGGGAATAAAGAATTATCACCACTTAAAACTTTGACTAAGAATATAAAGCTAAAACTTGCTCTAAGGAAAATAAATTGTTGCAATCTTGGATTAAAATTATTTAGTTATCTGAGGTGATGCCTAATTATTAACTAATTAGCTGGGCTAACAATTAGTTGTCCTTTCATATTAGCTGCACATATTGTTTTTTGGGGGACAGAATACCTCTAAAAATATTGTTTACTCTTGGATGTTCACGCTCAAGTTAAAAAGACCTGTCATTTAAAATGTTTGGTCCTAACTCTTACTACATGCAACATCATTTCTAATGAATGACCTTGACATTACATGATTTTTATTCCTGGAAATGTATTATCTTACTAAAACAATTAGTAAAATTGTCATGTCTTGTGAAAAGAAAAGTATTAACTTAATCAACAATTCATCTACCAACAAAGTGTAAATTATCCTAGAATGATGATGCACTGCAGTAACGATATAGAGCAGAACATTTCCATAACATAAACTGCTTCTATGGATACATAAAATTGTTTCATTCTGTATTTTTCCTACAGATATGGAAAAACTGTATAGAATTAGGGGGAATGATTTTATTTCCTCTTTTCTGGAAAGGTTTCAGTTACCATTAGTATCTTTGCATGATCAAAACCCAATCAAATAGATAAAATATTATGCATAAAGATATAGCTAAAATCATCACTGCACTAGATAAGACATTTTGTACAGCTTTCCAAAGAGTGAGAAGCAGTCTTCAAAAGAGAGGCTGAAAAAGTAGCTGGAAGAAAAAGGTACTGTATGGTGAACATCTCATCACTGTCGAACTGAAATGAATGTGTTCAGTTTGCATAACAGCTCATTCTATGCCCAGCAATAGCTTCTTTGATGGACAGGTTAATGTTTAGCTTAGTAATGTACTTCTTTCCAAACATAATGTCTACAAGACTGTTAACTCCATAGTTAATAATGTCTCCAAAGAATTGATTGTGAAACGGTATAACCTTATAGCATTCGGCAGATTGAACTTCCCATCTGAGAGGCTACAGTAATTCAGTAGCATTTTTAACTTTTCACTACTCTTCTTTGTATCTGACAAGGGTGAAGACTGACATTTTAATAGTTGCTCTGGAATTAAGGAGAAAAATCCACCTGACATGCTTATGCTTTTCACTGCAGATGAAGCTAAAAACAGGTGAAAGGCTTCACCTCCAGCAGATGGTTTCACAGACCTCAGCAGTGGACTCAATACATCCTTTGTAGAGAGCTCAGCTGAAGTGGACAGAAAATACCCTTGGAGAAAGCAACGCTGCAAGTACTGTGAGAAAAATTACAAGGTAACATCAAAGAAACTTCAAACCTATTAATCATCAGTATATTTGGCTGATGTAAAAATCTAAGATGTGGCTTGATCTGCCTACAGACCGCTCAGACAACAATTTTCCCTTGGGATAGAAAAGTGCCATAAAATTTAGACTCTGAATACACTTCAAGTCTGGTTTTGCACATAGTAATTCAATTTCAGAGAGGTAATCTGTAATAATATAAAATATTTTGGATAGTGTAATAAGGAAGGGAAAAAAATCTCCCTTTCAAATGTGTCTCATCTCAGGACAATGAGGCTTGAATTTCTTGAACAAGTTATGGATCTAAACAAGCGTAGCCTGAGGACCAAACCAAGCCATGGACCAAGAAGAGTTCTGAACTGTCTGTGCAGAAAAAAAGAAAGTCTCAAAGCTCCAGCATGAAATGGCTGGTCTCCAGGTCTCTGAGGACTTTCAGCTTAGAAGGAAAAGTATGCCAAACAGAGCAAGATTTCAAACCTGTAATAGTATAGACCTACAATAGACCACAAAATAGTTTGGACTTAAACCACCAACAAAAAGTGATCCAAAAAGAAAATCCTGAGCATATGCAGTACATAACATGAACAAAAGTGTTACTGATGAAGAATCCACTACTCCAGGTCCTTTAAAATCTTGAAAATCCCTGAAGTTTGGTTTCCTGGGATAAACATGGCTCCCACACTATGCTGCATTGCCACGGTACTGTATCTGGCTTGGTCCTTCTGCTTTTGCTATTGCTTTGTTTTTAAATGATGGTCTAAGGGATCTATTGAATGTCCTTCCAATATGTTCAAAACCAAGTATAACTTTATAAGTAACTCTCATGAGCACTTTGACATTGTCGGATTTAGAGCAATGGTATACTTCAAGCCTCTTCCACAAGTAGAGAGCTTTCCTTGCTCTGACATGACGTGTAATTCCTAACCCGCCTGACCAAGAAATCAGCAACAGCTACCCTGTGACAGTGAATGATTAACCAAAGTAACAGAGTCATAAATAATAGAAATAATAATAATAAAAGAAAACAATGATGATGATCATAACAGTGTTGAGACTTCCTCCAGGAAGACGAGAAATTAGAACTTCTCCAGATCATCCTTTTTTCGTCTTTCACTAATGGCATACTTGTCATCATCAAAACATTGTATTTTGGCAAAATTTCCCATAGATACTCATGTCATCTAATTTTCCAAGGTAAATAGAGGTGGAAATGTGAATAAATGTCTGAGGAATGTCTAAAGACACAAATGTCTCCACTGCATCCAGGCTTTGGATTTCAAGACAGTGCTCATATCTGTCAAGACTTGTAGCAGACCACCACATTCTGATGAGATTCTTGGCCAGGGAACTGCATTCTACTTCTAAAGGGCTATTTTCATTTCATTGACACACACACTCTACATCTCCAGCTACATTTTTTTCCAGTACTGCTTCTTCCCGATTCTATCGTATAGAAATTATTTATGTAGAGAACAAAGTATTTCCTGTTGTGTAGGATCTATCAAATTTTATGAAGTTCTGGGGGATCCTTCGGGATGAAAAGCAGATTCAATGCAAGGCATTGTTATTCTGTGTACCCCCTGATAAATAACTTCTGTTTAGTCACCGTTAGCAACAAAACCCACTGTGTTAATAAAAGAAATATCAGCAACAAGAAGAAAGAGATGAAAGAGGACTTTGTACTAAGCTGTTTGTTGAATAAGAATAATTTATATAGACAGCAGCTATGTATTTGCGTATTGCAAAACTCAGGAGCATAATGGACTATATACAAGAACAGTGTATCTAAAGAAGAGACTTGAATTTTTAATCATAGAGCCAAGCAAACCAACGTAACACAGTTCTTATTTTGAATGTACTAACAACATGCAACCTGAAAATATTAAAAATAAATAAACAGAAGGTTTTTTTTATAGCCAACTATATCTTTGAAGACCCAATTTTTATAAATAAATGTCTCGCCAAAAACAAAAAAACAACTCCCTGAATAAAGTGGTATTTCCTCTCCATCAGAGATGTTCAGCGAAATATTATCAAGTGAAAAAGCACAAGAAAATCTATAATAGCAATAATCATCTAGAAAAGTAGATCAACATAAGCATAGTCAGGAACATTAAAAGATTCATGTAGCCTTTTTACATTAAGCAAACATTATTTTACATAATTTAAATCACATTCTAAAATGGATATTTTATTCCCACTCACACAGCAAGACTCTGACAATCAGTTCTTGCTGTCAGTTATGGATTTAAAGAACAAGGAAATTGTCTTCAGCATCTTCTCTGAAAATGACATTAGATGTATTTAAAAGAAACAAAAACTGTCTTAAAAGTTTTGTTCCAATGTTAAGCAATGACTGAAAACAGTAGGCCCCTTCCAGAACTTGAGATTACCATTTTTGAATAGTCAAGAGAATCAGCACTGCATAAAGCACTCCTTTGGGCTTGTTTCCATGGTCAGGATTGGTATGGCAAGGTACAGACCTCCAGTCTTTCTCAATCAGTTTGCTCTTAGGACAAATCCTTGCTTTTAGGCCAACTTTCAAGAGAGAAAAAAACTCTGGAAGAGTCGTGTAACACCGCATTTAGATTCCCAAGTACCAAAAAAAGGCCTGTGTTTTTTCTTATTATCGATGCTAACAGGACAGAAAGTTCACTGCATTATAAAGAATTGATTCTTAGAAACATTAGCTACTCTGAAATGAGCAACTATACCTCTCTCTCCCAACTGGTAACAACACCTCTCTGTTGCATGGCATTGCAAGAAAACCTGCATGCAATAATATCACAAAAGATTATAAACATTGCAGTTTTAAGTTACTTGAAAATTTGGTTTAAACATGACAGCTTTGTGAAGGTGTCGTGACTGCAGAGGAGAATGACCTAGCCCTGGCAAGACTGGTTTTCAGTTGTGTGGGACTAGATCACATTTACTATGAGGTTCAGGCACAATTTGATTTTTCCTGTACTTCCATCTAAAGCATCAATGGATTTAAGTCACAACCAAACAATTTTCTACCTAGTTTCTGGTTTCTGAAAACAGTAGAGAAAAACAACGATTCAGAGGAAATCAAAACATCAATTTCAGGTTATAAAACACTTACAAAACGCAGGATGGATTTTTTTTTCCCTATGTCTACATTGCAGAAGTAACCAAAACCATTAGATTTTAAGATCTTCAGAAGATTTCTTTCTTTTATGGAAACATTGGTTACTGACTAATGCTAAAGGGATAATAACTGATGGATGAACCACTAGTTTAATTTGGCATGGCAAGTCCTGTGTTCCTTTTATGTGGAAGCAAACTGCATTGCTGACACACATGCATAGAGATACTCTCAGGGTTTCTTCTCCCATCACTGGACAAGGTGTTTAAGTGATAGATCGTTAATGCTTATACCAACTCTATGTGTAAATCCTCTGATGGAAAAAGCAGGAGGTAGTGCTTTGCAAATGTTTCATCTAAAACCTTGACACCACAAGCAGTCACTTCTACAGAAGCGTAGTGCTAAAGACATCTAATTACTTTATCACTCCTTAAATTCTTTAACAAAGAAGTACTTTTTAAAAAATTGTTCTCTTTAAGAGCTTAAGACTTTGGGTGAAAAGGTTTCATGATCCTTGGTTATGAGGTATAAAATTTTTCTTCTGAGCTGCACAAAACTTAGTGCAATAGAATATAATTTCTTTCTAATTGCTGTTGCCCAAAGTCACACAAAAAAAGCACAAACATCTTCTGATATTTTGGATATTTCTGAAGAAATGTCTTAAATAGAAAATGTGTACATTTTCAGAGAGTTTACCAAGTGCTATTCTGCTACCACAAAGAAAAAGCAAATCCCAAAATACAAAACAATGAACAATCCCAAAACAGAGTGAAATACATATATATACATACAAACTGCTGACTGGAAAAAGCCTCAGTGCTGGACTTAGATTTTTCTAAGGCTGGAAATCAATGTGAAGCAATTAAAAACTATATTCAGCCTTGCTTCTTATCAAGTTTATAGCAGCATCTTCTAATATATTCTCTGTCAGGCACACTAAAAAAAGTCCCAGATTTAATGGTCTTATCCTATGTTTCAAACTTGCAACTCAAGCAAGCAATTGTCGCATCTTCTGTCAGGTACTATTTTCATCAAGCTGCTTTTTATGTTTAAATTTGAAAACCCTTTCAAACTAATCCCCATCCCAGTCAGTAAATCCGACCACTCCTGTGGCAAGGCAAGTCCTTATTGCCTAGCTCTGTACATCGGAAGCTGAATTGCTGCAGAGCAACTGCTAATAACCTCATTATCCACTGGGGCCATGCAGATGGTATGGCACAGAATCTACACAAAGGATGCTCAAAATTAGTTATGAGGTTTTAAAATTAGTGTCCTGCAAAGCAAAAAAAAAAATCAAACAAATTAATGAAATACCCTAATAAGCATAAGTGGATGCAAGTTTGTGTTATTTATTTTTGTACTTTAGTATGATTGAAACAGAGGAGAAAAAAAAATGCTGAAATTAATTATAAATTCCCATGAGTCACTGACTTCCACGTAAATGAAGACTCAAGATGGAGACTAGACCAACAAATAATTTAATGTCCCAGATCAGATACTGAAAAAACGTGTTAAATGCTCCTGTTTGTTATTTGTTCTATTACCTGCCACGGGTTACAAAATTCACTTTAGAATTCCATTTGACTTTCTTCCTGACATTAACTATCCAGAAGGCTTGCGTGGAATAATATCAAGGCACGTTTTAAAACTGTTCGTTGCAACTTCCATGTTCCCTGATTGCCACAAAATACATTAACTGTCCTTTGACGAATCACAGAGAGGAGTAAAAGCACACCCCAATTAGCAGAGCTGATCTGACTCACCCATTATCCTACTCAGCGCCGCATTCCTCGTGGGTGACTCGCTGAGACCCTCAATCCCACTGTAGAGGGAGTGGGAAATCCTCCGTTCCCGGTCGTCTAGCAGAGTTTCTATGGGCAGCTCTGGCCCAGAGGGGCTCCCAGGTGACTCCAACTGTACAGAGAGAGGAAAATTAGCACCCAAGGTCCATTTAGCAGCATGGGGGAACTGTAACAACTTGCCTAAGGCCTAGACATGTCTGGGCACGAAATGAGCTAGAACTTCTCACCGTGGACAAACATAATTTGCAATGACAGCTCTGCTTAATGACCAACTTTCTAAGTCATTTTGCACTGCACCTCCCATGGTGCCCTGTCAAATTTCAAACCCTTCAGCAGAAAATTGGTGTAAAAAACCATTGTGTTTTGGTGTATCTTTGTTGGATAATTTCTTAAACACAGTTTTGGCTTTTTTCAATACTTTTGGGCAGACAGCTGGGCCATCTTTCCCACACTGACAGCCTGTCAGAACAAGGCCCCTGTCAGGAACACAGAGTCAGACTCAATCTGTAATTGGGCTGCTGGCTCTTTTTGAAGTGGTGCAATTTGCTTTCAAATGTAATCATCATGGAAATCCCCAAGAAACCTCACCACACATATTAGTAACCAATACACAAACATACAAACATTTTTGTAGGTAGGAGGAAAAGTCAGACTTTTCTGTCTTTGGTTACAGAGACCTCATATTTTCATTCAGTCTGGAAGCTTCCCCGATCTCCTGCACTGCTGAAGCATCCAGGCAGAGCCACAAGGTCCAGAACCTGAGATGCCCCTTCAACCCAGCCCTCAAGCCCCAGAGCCGCCAGGTGCCTGCCCATCATGACTCCAGGCAGACCTCTCCGGTGCACTACAAGACAGATGTGTGGAAGAAGTGATGGAGATGGGCTGCTTGGTCACACGCAGAGGGGAGAAGACTGCATGTATGGCCACCTCCCCACCTCAGCTGCTCTCCATCACAAAGCTCTCCTGAGCTACCTCCCAGCTCAGCCTTTTTTTTTTTTTTCCCCAGAAGCTGGTCATCCCTTGTTTTCCTTCATATACTTTTCAGATTTTTCAAAAAAGAGAGTAGAAAGTTGAGTTTTCCTCAGTTTAGTCACCCCATTATAGTCATGGGCAGCTCCACTGCCACTGTCAATGCAGCCCCGGGAGTGAGGTGAATGAGCACCCATGTGTTCACCAGTCAGTTTGTATGTCCAATTTGTCAGCATCCACTCACACAGCAGAGAAAAGAGACTTCCCACACTGTCACCCAGCCCTCCTGCCATCCAACCTTTCTGCCCCTAAAGCTCCTTGTTCCCCCAAGCTCCAGCACCCCAGTGCCTATTCAGTAACATTACCAAAGGAGCTTCACCCAGACCCTTAAATCAATTCACCTAAACAGTGTGAACTCGATCCAGCTTTAGTAAAAAAAAATATAAATACTAAATAGATGTGTTTTGCAGGGTAATCACATGAACTCACACATCAAAGCATCAGCTGTTCTCACTAACATGTTTCTTCATACTGAAGTGTGTAGTTAAATCTCAAGAACAACGTCCCTACACAAATCCCACAGTATATATTTTTTCTGTTGAAATACAGAGGGGACCAGATACTGCAAGATACTGAGCACTCTGCAAACCCTTTGAAGCTACTAGTAGCTGGGTACACTTACTCCAAGGACTGGTCTCTAAACGAGCATGAGAGGAGCAGTTCGTAGTTTCGGGAATTACAATAGCAAGCAACATGTTTGTTGGGGATTTTTTTTCTTCTTTAAACAGCTGCCCATTATTAATCACTCTACCCACAATCCCCAGATGACTAAGAATGTATGCTACGAAAGATTTTTAAAAATCTGCTTCAAGGGCTACAAAGCACTCAGCTACAGTCTCCACAGCAGAGGCTTTGAAGTCAGCCCAATGGACTAACAACTTTTGACATTTGGGTGCTGGCATAATGCCCGGTACACGGAGGGGTGGAGGTTTGCAAAATGCTGCATTACAGAATCGAGGAGACCATGATCAGGAGGTCGCAGAGACTGTAAAAAAAATTATTATTTCTGTTCAAAGCCATCATCTCTTTAATATAAATGAGATATTTAATGAAGTTCCAAATTGTAAACTTATCTCTCCCAGTTTGATAAGCACTGGGGAGATTTACTGCATCAGAGGGTCAACACAATTACAATCGGAGGCACGTCAAGCTGCAGGAGAATAATAAACTTGCAGTGCAAGTGAATTAGACTCAATAAGGTTTAAATTGTGAAATGAGGATTTGTTTTATTAGTTTTTTTAAATTGCAGATTACAGCTGACAGCTTTACTGAAAAGTAAATTAAACAATATTTGTAGCCTCTGTTATAAAGGAATCCAGGGTGAATTCAGAAATAATAGAAAGTTAAATTCTGAAACACTAAGGAAAAAAAGCACAGCAACATTGGACTGTTTGAGAGCTTAAACTTGCATGATAAAGGCACTAAATTTTGAACTAACCTTTATTTCACTGCCTTTAAATAAGGTGTAAAAATATCAGAGTGCTTTGGGATTTACTCTCCCAGTGCTATATTGATGACCTTATGTAACAAGTGTCCAGCTTTTAGTGAGCCATATCGCACAGTCCTCCTTCATGTGACAACCCATCAGCTTTCAAACTCATTTGCAGAAAGGTCTCAAGAGATTTTCAGAAAGGTACTGACAAGAAGGAAGCTCTGAATAAGAGAAATATATAGAAATTCACTCCTGGTAACTCAGAAAAGCACAGGGTAAACAGAAACAGCAGAAGTATTGTGTTTAGATGGGTGTGTTTTGTAAAGTGAACCATGGATTTTATCATTTTGATGGGGAAAACTTTTTCCATTTCTAATTAGCATCTCAAAAGATAGGTTTAAATAAAGGCATCCAACAGCCAACTACACAAACACATTATAAAAGGTACAATGCCTTTTATAAAATAACAAACACTAGGCAGGAATTACGCAACTGCTTGCATTTGAAAAAAATATATTTTCCTTACATTGTGAACAAAAAGTTTGTGTAAGAAAAAACACATTGAATTTTGGAAACTATGCTGTGGGCAGGACAAAGAGACTCAGTCCAAAGCAAGAGATGTTGAAATAAAGACTTGTTCCTCCTGATGCACTTCTAATAGCTTGAATTACACATTCCAGTTCCTTTCCTTAGCTGGTATCAGCGCTATCCAGTATAATTGAATTTGATTGACCGATAAAGAGTAGGCAATGTAAACACTTACACTGGAATTCCTGAGTAGGCAGCAGCTGGCCTGCATACTTCCTCTCAATAGCTGCCCCAAGCAGGAATACTTCTTGGTGTGACAGTTCAGTCACAGACAACTGAGGTTGGATGGAACCACTGGAGATTATCTAGTCCAACCTCTTGTGCAAAGCAAGGTCAGCAAGAGCAGGTTACCCAGTGCCTTGTCCAGTTGGGTTCTGAACACTTCCATGGACAGAGACTCCACATCCTCTGTGAGCAACCCGTGCCAGTGGTTGACCACCCTTTCAGAATATTTTTTTAATTCTATTTACAAAAATGTATTGTATGTCAGTCTGTGCCCGTTGCTTCTCATCCTGGCACTGGGCAGCTCTCAGAAGAGCCTGGATCAGTCTCTTTCGTTCTCCTTATCAGGTATTTATAGACACTGTTAAGATTCCCTTGAGCCTTCTCCTTTCCAGGATGAAAAGAGAGTTCCCTCTCTGGGTCCTACCACTGATCTATAATAAATGATCATATTTGTAAAAATGTAATAAAACCTCATATGCTACAGACTCTCCATTCTCTTAAAATAAAAACAGAAACAAGATTATTTTTTTCTTAAATAGTAAAGGTCTCTACCCTGGCCCTTTGTCATTGAGATAAGAACCAGCTGTTCCTGAAAGCACTGTCTGTACAACTAGCCCAGCTGCTGCTTATCTAGATGATAAAAGGACAACTAATGTAGTCCTTTTTACTTAAACATCACCATCCATCCTATCTGAAGTTATACACATAAATGTGAAAAAAAAAAAGTTTAAGCACAAGAACGTTGCCAAAATATTCAAAGCATAAACAGATTCCTTTTTTCTTTTCTTTTCTAAGAAACAATAATCAGACTCCTTTTTTCCTTCAGAGAGTAAGTTATCCAAATACTGGCATGAGAGAATTTTAAAGAAGCCAGTATACAAATTCTCAATATATTACACTGCATCCAGGGTACTGAAGCTCCTTCTGTCATACAGAATTATTATCCAGGCTTTCTTTTTATTTTCTTATCTGTGTACTGTGGCTAAGATGTGAAAAATGTTTCAGCTTCCTTTTTCAACAGAGACTCTTCTACAGTACTGCTACCAATATTAAATATAGTTTTCTCTGCTACCACCCAAGTTGAGATCCTGCTTTAGGGACAGAATTTGAAAGACAGGAAAATATAGGTAAACAGCCAGTAAAAGGATCAGGTTTTACTTACATGCGCAATCATGCACTAGTTCATGTGAAATCAGTGCAGTGTTTCTAAGAAAAAGTGCATTCTTGTTCTAACAATGTTAGAAGGCAAGTAGAAGACACAAAAATGCTTTCAGAATGGTAGGAGGGAATACACACAGCTTTGCAAAATGTAGTTAGATGTTAGGATACGGGGTACGGGGTGTGAGGAGGAACCTAGGCCAAGACGGAGCTTCTAAGTTGATATTAAGGTTGGAAAACGGACAAAGGAAAGAAAGGTAAGTTGAAATAAAGGGGATAGGTGTAACGTCAGAACCGAAGGCACAAGGTACTACAAAATACCAGTCTGCAGTAGGAAGTTCAATGATTTCTTTGCCTCAGTCTACTGCCAAAGATATTGAGGAAATTTCCACACTTGACACCATTCTCTGTAGCAAACAAGGAGAGATTAGCCAGGACAAAATGCACAGGATCATTAGCCCAGTTGGTTAGGTGAAAAGTTAACATTTCACCCAGGTTGGATGGCATTCTCCCCAAAGCCCTTGAAGAAACTCAAACATAAAACTGCATAACTGCTGGCTGAAACACTCAGCATAGTGTTATGAACGGCTGTGGTGTCATAGGACTGACAGTTGCCTGTACTCCTAGAAGTGACCTTGGGAAATACAGAACAGGCATCTGATTGCCTTTGGGATAAAATGGTGGCATCTACAATAAAGGGTAAGATGACTGAGAATAATGCACATGGATTCATGAAGAAGGCAGACATCCATAGGGAAATACTGCCTCACTAGGATGCTGGAGTTGCATGAAGGTGCCACTGGGGTCTTTGATCGCTTGAGCAACAAAACAGACATGATGTATTTGCATTTTCAAAAACCTTCTACCAAAGCTTCATATCAAAGGCATTAAAGGAACTAAATTTCCATGGGACTGGACTAAGTTTTCATTTTTTGGGCTGAAATCTGTCTGAAGGACTGGACACAAGTATAAGAAGAGTCAGCTCTAGTTTTCCCCGGTGATCAGAGCTAGGAACAGCTTAGGCTTATGAGCAGCTTTATCAATAACTTGGAGAAGGGAGTAAACAGTGAAATCATTGTGTTTGTAGAAGATGCTAAAGCCTTTTCAATAGCTAAATGAAGTCCAGAAGGTCATCACAAAATGAATCTAGCAAGAAAAAAAACAGCCAGACCTGTCATATCAATTGCAAAGTAGGTAACCAGGTAATGCATGTAGGAAAAAAATGATGCTGTGTGTTTTCTACTTCCATGTATACAGGGAAAAAAGATGTGTGCTTGTTTCCTGTCTTTTGTAATGAAACTACTAATTTGCAAAGTCTCTCTCACTGATCTGTCTACCAGTCCATTTATTTAAATGGTTGATGAGGTCCTTATGTGGTCTGGCTTCATGACTCTCTCCTTCATGGTTTGCACTGTTTCAACTCAGCAACTAGAGCAAAGATGAACAGAAAATACAGAAAGGAATTTGGAGATCCACAAATAATCTGCAAACCTTCATTTCAGGCAAGTTTGGCAAGACATTAATTCTGTCAAAAATGGAGACAGACAAGAAAAAAACCTTGAAATCTCTCATTTTGAGGAAAACGGTGATGCTGTCTCTCTTAATGGCAGACAAGTGCTGCCTGTGTGTGACATGAACAGTGCAGACAAGCAATTTGTGCCTCTAAGCTGTCCAGGTTGCAGGACTGAAAAGAACAGGATTCCAAAAGTAACAATTACCTTTATTTTCTTGAATCAGCACATCCTGCAGCCAGCTGCACAGATCTGCCTGACAGTCGTGCCTAAGTGCTGTGTGTGCACTATGGACATATAGTCAGCAGTTGTTTGCCCATACAGGCTAAGCAGAATAATATCACTAATTAACAAAACATGGTGCAAGGAATTCCAGTGTTTCTCCTGAAATCCTAGTAATTTAAAAAATGTCAACATAGAGTTGAAGATCTAAAAGCTGCTGGCTTTTTTGAAAAATGAAGCATTAAATGCTGTCCATAAATGAATAGCAAGTCAATACTATTGTTATTCTTCCCACGTTTACCACCGTCTGTACAAATTTGGAAATGCATTCTAAAGTCTCTCTCTCTGGTTGTTTAGGAAAGTTGAAGAGTCAACACACAATGCTGATCACAGAGGGCAAGGCTAAAACTTGAAAACAGATTTGAAGAGCATATTTAACTTTTTGGAAAATGGGTGAGGGAACCTTAGATATATAAAATCCCAAACTAAATGTTTTTGTTACACTAATCTAACAGCAGTTGTCAAATATTCACTGTGTCTTTTTGTCTGCAGTGATTGAGATATTAAACAACGGTTTGCTAGGTTTGTAGTAGTGCAGCTTACAGATTTAACTCTATTACTGTACTCTGTGTAGACAGAGGCAAACAGAGAAAAACTCAAGATAGTTTTGGCTCAGAGTTTATTCATAACTACCAACCACTCCGTGCTTATATCAATATTTACTACAAGATAATTCACTTGAAAAACTGGATAGATTATACTCTGACTCCCGGTGAGTCAATGAAAATTCTTTCTATAGGCAACTCTTCAGTTCAGTTAAACCACAACAGCCTAAAAACCATTTTTTTCCTTCTGGGAAATTTGTGGTCTCTTTTGAGTATACAGTTATATAAGCACTGATGCTGTAAATGATCTCCTCACTACACCTCTGAGGATAAGATAATACTCTTACAGTGTTTATGTACATTTTTATTGTCACCATAACTGCTCTGGAGGTTTAGTCTACAACATGAGAACTGGTGAAGCTTTATGAGAATAATACTGGCATGAAAAAGGGGTATCTGAGGTCATTTCACAAAGTTTTGACCTTCATGCTCAAGTAGACTCTGACTTCTGAAGCCTATGAAATCTTTCTGAAATATCTCCTCCAGAGCATATCAGAGGCAACTGTCCCCTCCTCTCTAGTCCCAGGACAACAAGGGTTGAGCTGTCCTCTCTTTGAGGCAGCAACCAAAATAGAAAAAACACGTGAAAATTATGGTCTGAACTGAAATGCACAGAAATGGCACTCCACAGAACCACACTGTCAAATGAATTCACTCCATTCCAATTCTTAGGGCTGGTTATCAAAATGAACACTAAAACCAAAGGAAGTGGTATTCATACTACTAACTTCCTTAAAATCCAATCAAAACTCAGTTTTACTAAAGAAAAAAGGAGACTGGGTTGCCTATCTATCTAAAAACAACTAAGTTAGATTTTTCAAATGCAAAACAATTATCAGACTTGAAGCCAGGAAAGGCCACTGTAAAGAAGCAGAGTGAACACTACTGGTGGTGATGCACAAAATGGAATACAATCAAGTTCACTCCACTTATCTGTGGTTCTGCAAGACTAACAAGTGTATAAGCCATATTTTTGTCTATAAAGCAGTCACAAACAATGCTCATTCAACACAGGAAAGAAATCGGTTGTACAAGATCTTATTTGTTGCTAGTGTTATTTTATGGTGACGCCTTTGGAGAATCAAAAGAGAAAGAAAAGCATAGAAAAAATCAGGGATATACCTTCACATAAGATATTTTGCCTTTAATAATGGGAAAAAAGAAAAGTAAAATTCCATTTCTGAGGGAACTGGGGTTGTTTACCCTCAAGAAAAGGAGACTGAGGGGAGACCTTATCACTCTTTACAACTACCTGAAAGGAGGCTGTAGCAAGGGGGTCAGTCTGTTTTCCCAAGCAACAAGTGATAGGATCAGAGGAAACAGTCTTAATTTGCACCAGGGGAGGTTTAGATTGAATATTAGGATTTTTTTTTTCCCCCCTAAAAGGGTTGTCAAGCACTGGAACAGGCTGGTCAAGGAAGAGGCTGAATCATCACCTCTGGAGGTATTTAAAAGACATGTAGAGGTGTCAGTAGGAGACATGGTTTAGTGGTGGGCTTGTCAGGGTTAGGTTTACAGTTGGACTCAATCTTGAAGGTCTTTTCCAAGGTAAAGGATTCTATGGTTCTTTGCTGTTAGAATATGTGATTTATCAAGGCAGTGTCAACCCTTCAGATGGTTTTACTTCTAATCTGCAAGTTCCTTTGCCACTAGTCAGATGTCACTTGTGTCTTTTTCTAATACTTCTGATCTTTGCTGGTGACAGCTACAGAAATATTCTGGGGCAATAACTTGTGCACCAGTACTTCTAAATAATCTGTGTTGCTGAATTACGCATATAATAGCTGAGGCTGCCAGACATAGCCAATATCTGATGCTCCATAGCAAAGAATATCATTGCAATGCTCAGTTTTGCAATGCTGCTCTCCATCTGGGTCTCAGTCCACACATTCCTTGCTTAGGGGCAAAGCTGATTGAATATTGTACTCATCTTGAAGGTACATAAACAATACTATCATAGTTTATCAGTATTATATTAGATTAATGGTACCTAATGTTTAAATCCATCTGAGAAATTAAGGTTTCATTGCAAAATGCCAAGGAAAAAAAAAAATCTCTCTTTACTTCTCATTTCATTGAAGTCTGGGCATTGCAAGACTTTCAGAAAACAAGATTCCTAAATACTGCCAGCTCAGCAGGTAAATACCTTAACGTCCATGCAAGCTGTGTTTTCATCATATAAAATATGCAAATAGTATTGACATCATATTTCCCTTAGATGAATGCAATGAAAGCAATAATTCCTGAGGAAAAAAATGGTGGTTTTTTTGTTTTTTTTAAATATGACCTCTACACCAATAACTGCATATCATCATTTTCCCTAATCATTATGGCTTATCTCATTAATTTATCACGGAGTTTGGAAAATGCACAAAAAACTATGAAGTAGGCCCAGACAGACAGAGCTCCCTAAACAACCCCTATAGAGATACATTGCAGTGTGCGTAAATCAGACTCTAACATCAGTTCTTTCATCTTGGATACTATACACTGAGTTGTGTCATTTTTGACATGTGATTTCTGCAGAATAAATCACACTAAATGTCAAGCAGACGTAGGGCACCAAACTGTTCCTGAGTGAATAAAAATTGATTTAAAATCAGATTTAAGAAGCAATGTCTTTGGTTCATCACTGGTGGATTTGCTCCATGAAATTTACAGATACTGTCTTGATAAATTTTATCTAGAAGACTTTCACTAAGAGATGAGTGAAGACCTTCCATGTGTTTTTTGAAAACATCCTAAATACAGAAATAGTCTAAAATACTTCACCATTTTTATGTAGTAACATATAAAATGGAGCTGAAATTGAGTAGGGATAAGAACAGTCTCCAAAGGCCAGTCTGGAGTCCAAGGTCAGAATTAGGGTTAGAACAAAACATCACCAACTATAAAAAGGTCAGAATTACTTCAACAGCAAGTGAGAAATTGTGTGCATCCAAGGTGGCTTTCTAGTGGTGTGTATATATAAACGTGTATATGTGTATTAAAGCTGTGTATAAGCAGTTAACCAAGAGAAGCTTAATATTGTAGAGAGCCTAGTGTCCTTTTCAAACGTGATTTTATAACACACTATAGACTGGAAATTTTTAAAGATCAATTTTATGCATTAAAATATAAACTATTTATTTTCCCCCTAGGCAGGATCAGCAGTACTAAACCAATTTGTGCACACTACTTTTGAAGCACAATGCTCAAAAAACAACATTCCCAATAAGACCTTACCAGTGTTAACAAGAACGAAAGAATGACTTTTAGATGTCTTAAGAACAGGTGCTTCCCTGACCCACAATTTAAATGTACCTATTTAACTCAGAGCTTTTCTCCAATTTGTCAAAATCATTTTGAAGTCTAATTCAGTCCTCCACAGATTCTGCAGTCCTTCTCAGTATCATATGCTCACATATTCTTACTATATAGCATTATTTACATTAATCTAGAAGATAAATCATTACAAATCTTGGATGTGTTTCAAGATATCAACACATTAACATTGAACTGGTAGAGACAGAAGTTACAAACAATGTCAGTAAAAAAACCAACACTTCACCCTGATTTCAGTATTTCGTACTCCTCTGCAATGAAGGCCAAGACACCACATATATAAACAAAAAAATAACAGAACTATCAATTGCTTAGATAAAATATAATAATGAAATGTAAGAACTTCACTCTTCATTAAAAAAACTGAAAGTGACAAAGAAGCAAGTAGGTTAACACTAAGTCTATAAATGAAACATTCAATAGATCTACATTAAAAAAATCTCCAAAGAACGAAAATCACGTAAACAGTGGGATCCAATTACAAAATCAATATAGTTTTATTCAGTGTTTCCTGTTATTCACAGATGAAAATACTCAAAAGAAAAACTTTATTGATCAGTAATAAGGTTAGCATGTCTAACACTGAAATCCAGATCATTTTGTTATTCTTTTTTTTAGCTTCTCAAATATTATTTTCCAGGTCTCAGAATAAACATGACATCTCCTATAAACGTAAACACGTTAGAAGTGAAAACTCCCAGTCTCGATATCAAAAGCGTATTACCTCATTGCATTTACTTATTCGCCTTGCCACAATAAGCTGAATCATTCCTCTTTTGTTTCCTTCAGTAGACATGGACCTCCTTAAGGTTTCCATAGCATCTTGATTTGTTTTGCCCAATAATGATTCCCCATTTACAGCTATTAGTTGATCGTTCACTCGAAGCCTGCCATCCTGGAAAAGGGAAGATTACAGCTAGTTACACAAAACACGCACAAAAGAAGTTTAGTCTCCTGGAGAGAGAGAAAAAAAAAGACCCAAATGACAAATAATCCAACAACTATGCTTAGTCCTAATAGTTTATGGCCAAATGAACACTGGTATAATAGCTTCCATTGCAGCCACTGTAGAAAACGTCTATTCCAATTACAGATTTGCAGTGCAAGCTATTATCATAACCTGTTTGCACAAATAGCATACTAATTGAATTGTACTAGAGATGGCTCATATCCTTCCCCAGAATCTGTAAGGGCTGTTTAAACCCTGGGACACATAAACATGTGAATCTGAGCAGAGATCTAAACATTATCTCTGATGGTCTACCTAGAGAAGGCTAGTTACTGAGCAATCTCATTTCCTCTTGAATCTGTGGTTATTTTCAAAACAGTCTTATTATGGAAAACGGAGTAAGACCAAAGCACACAAGATGTTCCCTCTTACCTTGGATGCTGCTCCACCATTAATAATGGACTTGACGAAGATTCCTAAATCAGCGTGGTTTTCTTTTGACCGGTTACCTTTGACGCTCACACCAAGTCCAGCTGATCCAGAGTCATTCAGTGGAACTTCAAATGTCAGGAATTCCCTTGTGCCATCAGGTGTGAGGACAAGCTCCTCTTCTTCTGTTTTCTGTCAGGAAGATTAGCATGGCATTACAGAAGAGCATTTCTCTTTGGGAATACTCTCTACAGCTATTAGTATTCAAAAAACCTTGCTTTTAACTACAATGCCACAATATTTTCCACAGTAATTATTTGAAGAAGCACGCACAAATAGTGTGTTTTCATTCACCTCCAGCTGATGCCTAGATTCAGAAATATCTTACATTTGTGTCTAAGCGTTTCTCTGTCTAGTAAAGTAATTGAATCACGTGTCATTACTGAATGTGCCATTAATACCAGCTCCCACACAAGCTGTTATTTCATTAGCCGAAAGAAAGCTCTATCAAATATTTTCTTGCAAACACATAGAACTTTTAAAATATCATCATCATGATCATCATCTAGGGAAGTTTTGCACTCATGGGGAGAAGTTAGTGTAAGAACTCAAAAACTACTCATTCACCTAATTTCATTTAAAACTAGCTGTTGAAGGAAAAAGAGAAAATGACACAGCTGAGACCTGCAACGGCACATCTCTCAGCTATTACCAGGCTTAGCATCAAATCCAGCTCTGAAAGCCAATTCTCCTGTCTTTCCCTGCTCTGCTCTACCCTTCGCCTCTGTTGTCTTACCACATCTTTGGTTCTTCGTTGCCCTCTACACTCAGTTTTAGCTTGCAAGGGAAATCCTAGGTTTCAAAAAACTGTAGAACCAGGCTTACCATAGTCCCCAGCAAGGAGCTGCTCTGTGACACCTCCACACGCACTCAAAAATCAGTCAGCCAAGGTGGCACTTGTGGGGGCAGCAGGACTGGGCACAGAACCCAGGAAATAAAACAGCTAGGCCCTGAGGAGCAGTGCTCATGCACAAGAGGCTGTTGCCAGAAGGAGGAATGGGAAGGATGGGCTGTCCAGCAGTCCTGCCCCTTGCAGTAGAAACTGTCAACTTGCCTCTGACCATCTTTCAGATATAACAACGTGGTTGTAACCACTTTTGGTTATAATTTTATCAATTAAAAAAAAAAGTCATGTCCTTAGAGGAAAATTTCTGCAGTGGGCTTTGTGTCTTGCCTCTAGAAAGATGCTCATGAACCCAACTGTGCTGTTTTCTTACACACGTGAAGGAGAAAGAGTAAGAGGACGCCCATCAGATGGTGCAAACTAATGTCCAACAGTCAGCAGTTCTTCTCTGGAAGAATTAATCTGGACAACTTTCTTCATAATCTTAGAAAATATCATAGACTCATAGAATGGTAGGGGTTGGAAGGGACCTTTAGAGATCATCTAGTCCAACCTCCCTGCCGAAGGAGGTCCATCTAGGTCAGATCACACAGGAATGCATCCATGTAGGTTTTGAAGACCTCCCTCCCTGGGCAGCCTGTGCCAGTGCTCCATCCCCTCACAGTGAAATAGTTTTTTCTTATGTTTAGATGGAACTTTTTGTGTTCTTGCTTCACCCCATTACCTCTTGTTCTGTCACTAGATACAATAGAAAAAAAGGGATATCTTAACCTCCTGACATCCACCATTTCTATACTTGTAAATATTAATGAAATCGCTAAATATGTCACATCCCTTACTGACATTGATTTTAAACTGACTTTTCCCACATCACTCTCATCTATTTGCAAAACTCATTGCTATTTTTCTCCTACTCTCAGATACTTGGAGCAAGAGTAGACACATGAAAAGTTAACATCTGCCTGCTGAGTCACTCCTGTAAGGCCTAAAGAAACGCTAAGCTGACAGACCTTTCTGAAATCCAAACACAGAGTGTGGCAAAGATGGATGTGAAAGCCAGACTGAGACACAAGCATGCTAGTTGTGTCACCATTGACCTAGAAATGCAATGTGAAAATGGGAAGGTGGTCAGACTGCTGAGAGAATCTCAACAGCCAAGGGAAGAAAAAAAGAAGCTCTGTATTTTCCCACTTGGTTAAAAGCATAAGCCTTAATGTGCACACCAGTTCCTTCCCTTACACTAGACACTATTCACTCATCTCTACCCTCCTTTTGTTTATTACAAAACATAGTGCTTTATCAGTTAAAAAAAGAAAAAAATTCTCATCCCCTCTCCAAGTGCCACAGCTAGGCTGCCTCACCTGTGAATCCCATTACCCAAACACACCTCCTGGCCATGCAAAACAGCACGATCTGTGCTAGCTGCAAGGAATGGAAAGCTGCAGTCTGTCCATGGAAAAAATATCGGAATATTCTAAAGAATATTTCCCAAATTCGGGGGAAATCACAATCCTAATTTTCCTGGTTGGGTCACTAGTTACAGTGTATATTTGAATGTGTCTTTTATCTGATGGCTGTAGAACAAAACAATCTAAGACGCATGCATGTTATCTTTTAGTGTCTGTAACGCTGCTCGCTTTCTTAATAATTAGTAGTAGGAAAAAAAACTTTTGAGCTGAAAGAGAGATAAAGCCAAGGTAGGATGTATGGGTAATCCAAGGAAGTACATAAACTTACTGGATTTTCCCTACCATAAACTTACAAAAAAGCTTCCCTCCCCCGGTATGTCCTAATCTACAAATTTGCCAGAATTTCAACCACAGCAATCTCCCTTCCAGGGCTGACAACTAAACTGCTTCCCTGCACAGTCTGTCCCTGTCAGATACATGTCTATGTCAAAGTGTCAACTGGAGAGAGCACCTCAACAAGCACTCCCAAGGACTTAGCTGATGGCCTCCACACTACTTCTCTTCAGCTAGACCAGAGAACTGCATTGTCAGCTCAGCACTGTTCCTTATGTGAGGCTTCTGCTTGCTTGTTTTCTACAGTCTTCAATAAGAAAATAAGCTATTATCAGGCTACATAGATGTGAATGTACAGGTGAAACTTAAGGCCTAAACCTGGAGAAAACTGCTCCTTAGCAGCTATACATGAGCAAGCAGATTATGTTGATGAAAAAATGAGAAACAGCTGCCTCTGCTGGAACAGTAGCACTGAAGCCATGAGAAAATTTCTCAACTTATCCAAAGAAAAAAAATTACCATTACAAGGCTAAGCTTAAATTGCTTTAGGGCCTTCATTGGGGATCCACTGCTTTTTTCAGCTAAGCCAGCTGTTTCCCCACCATGCCTGTGTCCATAATTTTAGGGACATGAGAAGCCTTCTGCCCTCTAAAATTTGTGTGTCATCAGTTAGTACCATACACTTGAATGTAGATTGAAAAAGAGAAAGTGACAGAGAGAACAAACATTTATTTTTTATAGCCTACATTATTTTTTTTCCTAAAAATACTTGAGAGAAAAATCTAGCTTTTAAGAATAACTGAACCATTAAGATTCAAGGTCTATGGACATGAAAGTACCAACGCTAACATTTGAGTCAACACCATGGTACCAAAGACAGTCTTATTATATATGACACACTGAATAAAACTTCATATATACAAAACCTTAGATCAGAATGATGTAGTGATCAGGAACCTCTAAGCATGTCATAAAGGAATAAAAGGAGAAATAAGGGGGAAGATTTTAGCCTGATACGTTAATACAACTTTTGAATCAAAGTTGTAAAAAACAAAACAAAGTAAAACAAACCACTACAATAAAAAAAGTCCAACAAAATCTCAGATTGGCTGAATCTTTTGTTCCCCAAAGCCCTTTAGACTACAGATACATTACAGGCACAGTGACTGTCCCCAATCAATTAAAATCAACTATCGTAGAAAAGTAAAGTTTGCACTGAAATGGTGTTGAACATTAAGTATCTAAATGTAACAAACCACACAAATTCCATAATACATCCATGAGACAGCATAAAAACTGCACAAAAATCTAAAATGCAGCACTTAAAAATTTCAACTGAGAACACAATCATGTCCTAATTGCAATAACTTCCATTTGATCTTGATACACTTTAAATTAACATCTTCGCTGTCAATCAAACACCTCAACACTATTTTCATGATTAGTTGATCTGTGGGAGAAATTTATTCCTTCATATACTTTGACAGACCAGTAGTAAACATGCAAGCAAAATTATGTACTGTGAACCCTGAACAACAAAATTCAACTCCCTTAAGATTTTTCACACGCTATGTCCAAAACAATTAACAGGAGAACAATATTCTGTTCAGACAGAGGTCTGCTGAGGAAAAGGTCATCTGCAGCTGGATGAAAGAAGCTGCTCAAGTATGTAATTTGTAATAAAAATTTGATAGGTGGTAAAATACGTAGGTGACTTTTTTGGGGCTTCAAATTCACACTTAGCATCAATTTATGCTAAATAACATTTGAGAGAAGTTTTTCACTTTTAAATACTACATAAATACATTATAAATTTAAAAATAAGCTCCCTGACTAGAGCAAACTTATGGCATTGTTTTGATATATAGAAATTTTTAAAAGCCATAAGATAAACAGGGGGGAAATTATTTTTCTGTTCTACACAGCATAAGTTTCTAATCTGATCATAAAACCTGATTTTATTTTGTAAACAACACAAAAATGGACCATGACACTATGAGTGCAATAACTTTATCTCATCATATTAGTAACACCACCTCCTTTTTTTATGTTTTTAATACTATGAAGAAATTTCATGCTTAGGATTTTTTTCCCTTTATAAAATCTCATCAGGGTTCAGCTGGTGGGTAAGCAGCATGAGATGGGTGAAAAAAAAACCTAAAAGCAACGAAAAATCTCTTCCCACCTAACAGGGGAAGCAATTTTCAATCAAGCTGGGGCGAGTTTCCCAAGTGGCTCGCTGCTGTTACAAATCTGGCTGCATTCTCTCCAGTGAAGTTCTTTCTCTTGCAAGCTTAGACATGCTGTCTTCTCAGCAGCTATTAAGTCATCGAAACTTGTCTGCAAGTTACTTGGTGATTATGTTTAAAGAAAAGAAGTTAATCATGGGACTCTCAGCAAAAATCCAATGCACTCCTGTTTCTTCTCCTGCTTTATTAATGCTCTGCATTCCCACTCTTTAAAAAAAACCCTATATTTCCAAGTTAAGCCTATGAAAACATATACATGAAAATACTTCAAGGCTCAGTTAAGCACACATATATGCATGTACATATACAAACACATCCTTGTATGTAGCATAACAACGAAAATCATGCAATGAATAATGTACAAACCCTATTAATGCCTCCAATGACCCCATCTGCACTATTCACTTTACTTGCCCACAAATCCTGTTGTGTCCAGCCTTTTAACATTACAGCCCTAAGCCTGTTAGCCTTTGTTTAATTATTACTTTATTAACCTATCAACCTTTTGCCTTACAAACTCGTGTTTCCTCTTTTGAATTTGTCCAGACGGAAAAATTCAAGTTCTTGAAAGAGGAGTTTAAAGTCCCATGAATGCAAGAGTTCACCAGGTCTAGTAAGTGTAGACTATAAAAGGACTGGAAATTGCAAAAATCTAGGTTTAGTCATTTGGTTCCAATAATGGAGGATTCTAACCTAACGTCTCACCCTTTGGACAGATAAATATTTTTAGTACAGCATTCGTTATTTTCTTCTTTTTCACAAGGTACCTGCAAGAAATCATAGCTCCTTTACATTGGGATGCCAGTAACATTCATCTCAGTATTACTGTAACAAAACAGAATTCTTAATTCAAAATACACATAATATACGCGAGAGAGATGAGATTTCACTTAGCTATTGTGCAAAGACATTCTTGACATTAGAGGCGACTCAAATTGTTTTATCTTTCAAGTTAAGTGAGTGACATTGTAGTCATATCAGGCCACCTTCTAAACTGAGATACATCAAAAGATGATTACTTGCTTTCTTCATATGCCATCACACATACAAACATAGAACATGCAAATTGAACAGTTCTAAGGAACCAAAACAATTTTCTTGGTCAACAAGTGTTTTATTGCGGGGGGTGATGTTTGGTACTTCTAGAAATGTCTATTTATTACTGCTGGAAGTACTGAAAACAGAGCAATGTAGGTGGCCTGTAACACATCTCTCTAACTTCAGTTGAGGTCTTTCCTCAGGATGAATAATTGAGAGCTGATACATCCTGCCGTGGGTAGGCAGAAAAGATAAACATAACTACTGAAACACGATCAGATTTAAAACTGTACCTCCAGCAGAGAAGATCCTGCCTACTGATCCAGCAGTGACATGCACACTCCAACACGGTTCCTCCTCAAATACAACAAGGCTTTTTAACTTGTTTTTTCTCTTTTTTTTAATCAACCACGTGTTGCATTACAGGTTATAAAGGCCTTAAATATCTACTAATCTACTTGCAAAATTATACAGGGCTTAAGTCAACTAAAGAACTAAAATTCTTATGCTAGCTTTCTTTTTCTAACTCTTCCTAGGTTAAGTATTTTAATATCTCCCATATGCTAGATAAACACTAATGAATCTTATTTGCACATATACACTGAGACTCATTATTCATATTAGCTAAGTTAATATGTCACATCTGGCAAAGACTGCACTCTTGTTCAAATCAAACAGCAGCTGCTAAATATCAAAACCTACATCTGAATTCTGAGATTTCATGTGAAATGTGGTCTGCTTTAATTTTAATCCCATCAAGGACAAGTTTTTTTGCATATTATATATGGATTTAGATGCAGAAATGCTAGCTCATGAAAATACTGCAAAACAGGCCTGATACAATTATGTCCATTTTAAGGATTTAATTTAATATCAAAAACCATGTTCCATGTTCAAAAGTGTCTTCAGTTTAGTGTTTTTGATGGATTAAAATATGGTTTAGGAAAAAACTAAATGTTTTCCAAAGCACCAAAATTCTAGCATGTGATTTTCATTTAGTACCAAAATCAAAGCTTTGCAAAAGCCTACTTTTAAGAACATCCACATGTTTGTTATTTATTTCCATAAGAAGGCCATTGCTTGTCTATGCTAACATTATTCTCCCTAATGCTAACACTCTGATCTGGGCTGTCACAGCACTTGAGATTCCACATTTCAAATCAACTCATCAGACCGATAAAAATACGTTATTGGTTACGCATCTCAGAACTCCACGTAGGGACTAGACTGTAGCCATTACCATGATGACTGTACTTTACTAAAGCCAACATACTCTGTTCAAAATTGTTGTTCCTTCTGAAACATTGTGCTCCTACTGTATGTCCTGAAACAAATATGCAGCTGTAAAGCTAACCCCATTTCTTTACTAGATACTTATCCTAGAAAACCAAGGGATTCAATACACAGCAGGTGTTTGCCAAAGAAGCCTATAAACCTACAGCTCTCTGCACTATCCCTTGTTCCAAGAAAAACTTCAATGCCAGCACACAAGTGACACAGATCCCTAAAAATCTTTGTACTTCTCTCTGGCCTATTGGATGCGCAAGTCCTGAAAGACTAAAGAAAGAGATAGAGAGTGCCTGGGAAAGCCAGACAGAAAAAAAAAAGCTAAAGGGGAAATAACGCCTTTGTAGAATTCCATGGCAAGAAACACGTTGCACACGAGGTGTTTGAAAGAACCCTATGACCCTATTGCCTGTGCTAGCAGAAGACACACTAAAGCACCTGGCAGTCCCTTTCAGTCTCACACTCTATACTTGTTTACATTGTAAGTGCCTTACACAGTCAACGCGTTATCCAAAATAACTTAAAGTTGGTATGTAGGAAACAGTAAAATAAAATAATGGTGAATAAAGATATGCACATTAGTGTGGCTTCAGGATAACTCTGCAACAGTGGCACAGGTAACCGTGTTACAGAACCTCAGTGGAGGGACACACACATTGCCTTCTACAAAAAGGCCAATTGGCCAGCAAGTGTGATCCATACAAGCTTTGAGAAAAAGGCTACAGCTGACCCACAGTGTTGCATGGAGCCAGCCTGGCTGTGCCACACTGCAGCCCTGGAACATCACTTCAGATGGCAGAGGCAAAACTATGAGCCTGAGAGTACCAAGCACAGCATCATACAGACATTTATGGGTATTATCACTGAATGCTCCAGGAAATTCAGACTAGGCAAAGAACATTCATAAACACCAACACTCAACTGTTGTATTAATTATTCATGAGGAATTAATGTCTCAGCTCTACTCATTAATACCGCAGAATATGTTGTTCAATACCAGAGTACCTCCTATGGTAAAAGACTGTAAACACAACAGTATCTTGCAGAAGATCACAAATTCACTACTTCTTTCTTTTATATGGCCAGTGATTTGTTTCTCATGTCACAACTTTACTAAAAATACAATCTGGAAAAAAACCAACATTTAAAAAGGCTTTTAAAACGTTATAATCAGCCTTGTGCCTCCCATCAGTAGAAGATAAAAAAGCACTAAAAAAAAACTGTACCAGTTATTTTCCTCAACACCATGGAGGAAATAACAGTATCAGCTTAATCACCAGTCAAATCTCTCCTCTTTTGATAAAATCATTATTCATCTAATGACATCAGCACTGCAGTTGGTGTAGGCTGATATTAGTCAACGTACAATCTTGGCTCAATTTTTACACATTTGGACCGTCTATTACATGAATGTAAACTGATTAAGCTGTAAACTGTTCTCCAAACAAGGTTCCCTGTGAAGAAGAGTTGCATCAAATGAATGATTCAAAGGTGTTATAAAAGCTGAAGTTCTATGTAAAAGCTACCTGTGGGTACTTAACTTACAGCTTTTGAAAAACAGCTATGGATACATATGCCCTGACTACATATCCTGAAAAAATACAAACAGCTTTTCACCAAAAGCAACAAACAAATACACACGTACTCAGAATACCACCATCTTGAAGCTCTACAGTGACAGTGCTTTCTTCCCTAAGCTTAAGCTCCAAGAATTTTACATCCATTAATCAATGTAAATTCTGCCTTTCTGGGCATTTGCTACTATAACCCTCATACAGATAACATAGAAAGCTGCAAACAAACAGTGTACAGAAATAATTATGCTTTGGTTCTCACAAAATGTCTCTTAACTACGGTGGTATCACCCCATTCCTATAGGTGATGAATTCTTGCATAAAAAGTGCAGTTAGCCAGTTTACTCAGACTCACACAGAAAAGTCTGTGGCAAGAGCAGCAACTGAACCCCAAAATGTTCACTGGTTTAACCATGGCATTATACTTGGAATCTAAAAAAACACGGTGATCCAAATAAAATTTAGATAATAACAAGAGTATCAGACGTTCGAGTTCAGAAGAAAATAAAAAGCAATCTCATTTGCAATTTCTATCAAGGCTGTTAAACATTTATATATTGTTCTAACACACCAACCGCTCTTGTTATGTCACTGTTACGAATCCTGCACTCGCTAAAATTCATAACATTCTGCTCACTTACAGCAATTTGACAGAAAAACAAACGAGAAGAGAAAAATGAAGCTTTCCCATGCCACCGAGTGCAAGAAGCATGAAACAAAATCCCAAATCCGAACTTTGAATCTCTTCTTTACCAACAGACAACATTCCCTAGAAAATAGTTACTTATATGATAATTATTATTTTTCTGGCATTATGCTTACATGAAAGTTAACTTGCCGTTTCTGAATTCAGAAAACAAACTGTGGATGGCAATTGTACAAGCAAAATGTTACTGAAACACTATTGACTTTCAAAGAGTATGAGGAAAAATTAATTGGCAGATGTTTTACATAGCATAATTAACAGTTCATTTCAATGCTCTGTAACAAGATTAAGATAATTAGGCTTAGAAACAGAAATGTAATAATGATAAATTACTAGTTTTCATATTACGGTCAATCTCCTACATTCCAAATAATCACCATGTTTAGAAATAGGTGCATCTGTTCTGTGTTGTCAGCAGCTATACAAATGGCACAAACTCATGGCTGGGTGAATCAATCTTTCAACCAAGATACACGAGATTTCCTTGCTTCAGGAGTAAACGAAGGGCCTGTTCTGTTCGTCAGCAAAACAGAAGGTAAAACCAGCAGTATTGCTTTCACCAGGGCACAGTTACTGGATAGAAGCTGAAGCTGCTTTAGCAATTTGCATTTCTTATGGATAACTGGAGAGTAAACCCTAAATTCTGCAAGCTTAGAAAGTTAAAAAAACTCCTCATATGGAAGAGTTCAAGAATGAGAATATGAGAAGCCGTATTGTGATGGTGTGCAATATATGAAGTAACATGCTTTCCTAGATGGGTAGTAAGAAAGAACTCTCTCAGGGATTTCAGGCCACAAATAAATTAAGAAAAAATAATTTCCAAGGTTTTCTTGTATTCCATCTACACAGATTCATAACCACTGCATCCAAGTGCCACAACATTGGTGGCTCTAAATAATGTACAGTTACAGTAATACTTATATGCACATAATCTCTGAGTGTTAATAAACTAGGCTTTAGATTTTGGGGTGTACAGATAAATTTTATTTCAGGCCTTCCACTTTCAAGTGGTTTTTTTTCTCTTTTAATTTCAAAGTTGCATTTTTCTTCTATTTCCCCACACGGACATAACAAAAAAACAACTATTTTTTTTTTCAAATTAAAAACAGACTTGTATTTCACCTCTCCCTCATTTCTATAGCTTCACTGCTTTCATCATGCTTTTTCTGTTGTTTTTTTCTTCTTTGCTTTCTACTATCAGGTCCTTGACACTTGGAAACTAAAACCTCACAGCTAACAGCTCAAAGATCAGAGCAAGCACAGAAATAGAAATGGTAAGATTAGAAATCTCAAAGACCTGAAAAGCAGACAGAAGAGGAATAAATAGGTATGGAGGCAGAGAGAACAAAGGAAATCAATGAAATATAATTTCAAAAATACTAATAATTTTTAAAAGTGCAACTGAGGAACATTAGTTTTGAAGAACTGAAGTATCACACTTAATCAAAGCAAAGTAGATTGGAAGAAGGGAGGTAAGTGCAAAAGCACTGTGTGTTAGAAATACCCACTGACACCTTTCGTGTTAGTTCACTTTTTATTCTCACCTAGGACTAGGCAAATTTAGAGACCTATTGTTCCTACTATTGATCACTGTTGCACTGACCCTTCAAATAAATCGCACCCCATAACGAATGGGAAACTCAAGGCTTTATGCAAAAAAACATTTTTGTATTGATCAGCTTTCTCACTTTGTTCCCTCACTAACCAAATGTGTCTCCATGTGTTTCTCAAAACACTTCCTTATTTCCAAAGCTTGCTAGGGCTTTCTGGCTGCTTTTTTGAGAAATCAGTGATATATACTCATATACTCCCTATCCCTCTCACATTATCCTTTGGTTAACAGCAATTTTTAGCTCACATCTATAGAGAACAAATGGAAGATACTTATTTTCTTCAGTCTTTCTTTAGATGAAGGCAGGGTGTTCATCCCAAAAATGGCAGAGAATTTCACCATGGAATTTGCTACAAAACATTAACTTTGCAACAGATGAGCAATTGATTTAGATAAACACCTTGTAGGCAATCTGCCTAATCTTAATGAGGTTTTGAGGAAGAATTTAAACTCCTAAAACCAGGACACTTTTGTAAGGCTGCACCCGCAAATTATTCTAATTTGTATTCAATTACAGACAGAAATACTGTCCTAGGCTTTGATATCAGCAGTAGGTGGTAAGAAACTACGAAGGTAAAAACATACATACTCTAATGAGATGTACTAAAAAGATACCGTGAGGCGTGTCTGAAACAATGATATACCCATGATTTTGCAGAGTTCTTATGCAGATGACTTTCAGACTAGGACATCAAAAGCCGGAGGGATAAAAGTGAATATAGCTACATTCAACCCAATCGTCCATTTTAGCAGTTACAATTCATTGGCCTGAAATAGTAATAGTATCGAGCAATGTACCCGTGACTATCTCACTGGGATGGCTCTTCCATCTCTTTACTTAGACTTTTTTTTTCCCTTTATCCCAGACACCATCCCACCATTGCTGTAAGGTATTCTGAATCATCTAGACAAGCTTTTTCTGATTTTCAGCAGCCTAAATCACTTCAAATCCCAGCATGAATCTTCTTAATTTTCCCATAATCTAATTTACTATTTAATTTGAAAATACTTAATTAAATGGAGCTTCCTGAAGCATGTTTTTAACTAAGATACAATATAACATATTGTTGTTACATCCTCTGTTAATATTTCACAAAATCAACCTTTTCTTTTGAAAAAAACATTCTACATATATCAGCTTAACATGTACTAAGACTGATCCTGTTCCACTGACTAAAATGAAGTATATAAATAGTATATAACCTCAATATACACTCTGACTGACACATCACATACAAAAATTACAGCCTTCAAAGGGTTGAACTATGTCCCCATAGTTTCTCCACAGTGGTTTGCCAGGAGGATACAACTGAGACTTCAATCCAAACTGCCTAATTTCTGTGTTTGTATGTCGGGTTTTGGTTATATAATCATAATTTAAACAATTAGTTTCAACACGTAACCCCAGCTAATGGTCTACTCTTACCAATCCAACATTAGGCCTTTGGGTGTGTATAAAAGATGTAATTTCAAATAGTCCTTGAACATGCATAGTAACTGAATGGTACATAATATTCAAACAGTATTTGAAATTACATTAAAAAACGCATTTAAAATGTAAAGCTAGAGAGAGCCATCTACAGTATATAAGGTGAAAGGTGGATCTGGGGAAATGTGATGGAGAAGTGCCATATCAATTTAAAAACATTTGGGAGTCTTCCAGTATGGAAAAGACAAAGCTCTTACCGTTTCCTTTGGAATTTGTGACTGGCTTTGTTCTGCATTCTAAAGGAAGTAAAAAAAAAAAATAAGAACACGACTACATACGACATACACTATCTATCAGCAGGGGAATAAACAAGGAGCTCTAACTCTGACCTGAAGTGCTAATAGAAACATGGTGCTTGTCACACCCCTGATTCAAATTTGTCTAAACAAGCACTAAACGAGAGGTGAACAAAAATAACCTCCAGCCATCTTAGGCCAGTGCATCTGACTTTATCTGCCTGCGAGGCCTAGCTGGCCACGGAAGAATCACAGCTGCTTGTACCATTTTCTGGCTGGTGGAATGTTCTCCAGGGATGTTCTCCCCTGGCCTTTCCCTTCTGCTTTGAAGTTTTCAAAGAACAACCGCAGCAGTACAGATAAACTCTTCAAAATATTTTAAACAAGTAACTCTTCTTTAAAACATACATTCCCATTTTAAGAAGGAATTCTCTTTTTGAGTGTTTGAATGAACCATAACTACAGCACTGGATATCGCAGGACAGGAGGGTGTTTTCAGTCTACCACAGATGGGCAAACCTTGAAAAAACTTTGCATCCCCCAACCAATTCTGAAAACACACATAAGGAACTATTACTCTCCCATGCCCACCTTCACCCATATTAAAACGTTTTTGAGCACCCAGGAGACACCTTGCTGCTGACTGGATGATCACCTTTGGGCTAACCAGCTATTTCTTTCCATTCAGCTGAGTCAAAATTAAATGCCAGGGTTTACTGAACGTTTTTGCTTTGGGCTGTTTTGCAGAAGATTCAAATCATTAAGCCTAAAAACATAGTAACACGAACATCTTTAACCTGCAGTCAACAATCAGTAAGAAAAAAAAATAACAAAGGAACCCACTACCAGGAACATATAAAGGATCTATATATACCAACAGGCACATTAACTTGTAGGGTATAGGAGACTAATTCTGCCAGCCAGTCTATGCTGATACTGAGAATTTAGCCCAAAAGATAAATAACCCAAATAAAATCTTCAGTGGATTCACATAGTAGGTAGCAGGCTCTAAGAAAATCCTTCACAGCACACTATGTTTGGTTAGATGAGGTAACCACAGTATAAAAGGAGCTCTACTTAACCAGAGTAATCCTCACCCCTTTCACACAGGAAAGGGGCAGGGAGGCAATATTTTTAAGACACTATTGGCCACTCACACTGATGTGGACAAGCCCTAAAATATCACGTATTGATATTAAGGTAACTCTGGAAGTGATAAAATGACTACTGTTCTGGAGAAGCATAGCTGTTCTTCCATTTCTCACTGGTCAGAAAAAAGTTAATTCCTACCAATATGATTTTATTCTCTGCCTCCACATTTTACTCACTTTTACCATGATCTGCTGCACTGGATGATGCTTTCCATCACACCCACACTTCCCTTAACGTGACTACACAAGCTATAAAGATCCCATAGTAATCTAAAGGGGCTTGTCTTAACATTTCTGTAAGTTTTAGACACAACTACACATTTTGATTGGTCCTTTCCAGATACTAATGGCAACATACATGAAAGACATGAAGCTCCACAACTCTCCTATTTACTCATAAGGAAACCCAAAGATAAGTAACTTTTCAAAAGTCTTTCAACAAACCGTAACCCAAAACACAAAATCTGAATGTCTCTCTTATTTGGATTACTATCCACAGAAATGTTGGCAAATATAAAAGTTTTAATACCGGGTGGTCCTCAGTGAACAACAGCAAGTCCTGCTCTTTATGAGATGAATAATATGATTTTATTGCATATCATTTCTAAGACACATTCAGATAATATTTAAAGCATACAAATGTAGAAAATATGACAGAAATAGGGAAGGATGTAAGGACAAATTGTTCCTAGGTAGCCAAAGAAGGTTTACATGTGAAAAAGATGAACTGACGTAATTGAATGATTCAGATCATTCCCCCTTTCTCCTTAGGTATTAATTTTCTTTTGTTGTTGTTGTACATACAGCTAGTAAAAGACAATGAGAAAAGCTGGATGAAAAGATTTTTCTTCTTCTTTTAAGATTATTTCTTACCAGAGAAGAAATAACTGCCCTTATAATGGGTTTAACAACTTCCTCGGCAATTCTGCTCCTGCTCTTTGACAGCTGTCAGCAGAGCTCACCTAACATTCCTTTGTGTCAAAATGCAAGCAAACAAACCCTTATGCAACAGAGGATCATCACATGCACGTACTGTCAGATCCTCACAATATCATTTGTTCAAATGGAGCTACAGAAACAAACACCAGTTCAGATTTCACCTCTGACTACACAGTCACACCTATGACCTGACACAGCCTTGATGTGATCTGGCCTCCCTGTGCAGGTGTGTGCTGGAACAGCTGAGAGTATTGCCCAAACAGCAGCAGCAGGGAGGCTACTGAGGTTGGACTCATTTAAAGGGGCTGATCTGCAGTTAATTTTAAAACTTCATCAAGTACTACTGTTAAATTTCTACCTGACATCATATCTTTGTTTCCCATTACCTAAACAAAATGGCGTGTTTAATTATGCTTTGTAAATTCCTTATTTTACTATAGAAATAATATACACAAAATTAAAACATTTTCTTACTTCTAAGTTTATTTAGAAAACTTAAAAAGCATTTTCATTCAGCTTTATGTAAGATAGCAACACTGTGAAAATTACATCATAGGAACTTATAAACAGATCGCTTTCACAGTTCCAGTAATAAGATAGGCCATAATATGATATCAAATTGTTAATTTCTTTTCATTTTATGACAACTTCCACTTAGTACCTGAAGTCATATTCCAAGAGCATTAAGGTAAAAGTGTGGTTCATTTGCAACCTTAACTGTCACTTTGGCATCCTAGTTTTAATTGTAGTTTCAGAAAGTAAAAGGCTTATGTTCAACATCTTGAAACAGCCAAATAAAAATTAATTCACTTTGCATTCAAAATAACACGAATCCAATAGAAAAATGAAGCAATCCATTCATCATACTTATATTGTCACTTATATTTGTCTATCTTCTCACGATAATGCAGCCAAATAAGTTATTTTTAGAGCTATATATACCTAGGATCATACAAATAATAAATAACTTCATTTTAATTGAATACAGAACAAAGTAAGACTGCTACATTCATAGTCTACCTTTTCAGAACAGAAATTATCTTGAATAATTATCAGAGAAATATCTCTACACACTATGCAAGTGGAGCAGGTTCAGTATGAGGCATCATTTTATTTCCATTTCATGTAAATTCCTTCAGAAACATTTTCTGAATTACCCTGCTAAATTAATAACTGCAGGGTTTCCATTCCACAGAGATTGCATTTATATTCAAAAAAGCCCACTATTTCTTATATATTCCACTTTATGATAGAAAGGTATTTACATATCCTGTTTTGGCATAGTATTATATGCTCTGAAATATTTTAGTGAGCAGGTAGTGGGACAAATGGCAGGCTTTCAAATACAGATTCGTCCATGTGAAAGAAGAAATAAAGTACTTGTCTGCATGCATCTAAATAAAGACCATCCAATAGCTTCTTCTACAATAAACATTTTCACTCAAAATAAAACTCTCACTTATACATTTTTAACAAATACTTAATTCCAATAGAAGATCTCAAAAAGATTAAAAAACAATCTTGTAAAATGTTCTAAATAAAGTAAAATAGATGCGGGGTTTTTTCTTACATTCAGTGCTGGCCCTGTATGTTTACTATCAGGTGACAAGATCAAATCATTTGCTCATACTCATCTAAATCTCTTAGCTGCTCTCTATTTTACGCACCAGTTCCCTTGGATGGAATGTTTCTTCCTGTCGAAAAATCAGGAGGCCAACAGTCCCTCCCATCTTGGTGCTTCGCAGCAACGACACAACTTCTTCTTGAGTTTTGCCTGTTAAATCAACTCCATTTACCTGTGACAAAGGAAATATTAGATTGCTAAGACTCCAAACCAAGAAAAATGGCAGAAATTCATACCAAAAAGTCATGTGAATCATATGAGATGGTTTTTAAAAAACCTCACTGAGGCAACCTGCTTTTATCTCAATACAGATTCTATTTCTTAGAACTAATTAAATATGCATTCTTTACATACAAATAAGAAGTTATATTTCCTTCCTCTTTAGCAGTAACTATATACTCCAGTATACTCTAAAGCCAACTAATTCCATGTACCAATATTTTTTACAAGAACTTCTGAATAAAAATCCTTTGGCAAAATGAATGTGTGAACAAAAACTGGTCTTGTTTCCACATGTCTTGGTGTTACACGTATCTTTCAGAAACATCTTGCACTTATGTCAAAAGTAGAAAATATTTTTCTCCCCAAATAACGGTGAAGCAGTTGCTCTTTATTTTGCCCTTGTTCAGTCATCCAACCTCTTGGCTTCCACACACCACTTATTAATGCAGTCGGGTATAGAATACATACAGGTAAATTTCTCACTCTATGAGCTAACTTGAATAAATATGAAGCCATAGAAAGACAGGGTATTCTCAGGCTTGCCTGGCCAGAAACATTTGGAAATGTAAGCTGAATCAGCTAACAGTGTTAAGAAAGTGAGCACGTTGCTCTGAAGAAGTCAGAAAACCACCTTCTTCCTTGCCCTTGCAAGATCACAGCTCACACAGTTGAGATGCCGCAACTGTTGTCTTAAATGCTTCCCAGTCTCTTTCTACCCAAGTCGTCTGCGTTACCTTGAATTACAGTAATTACAGAGGGTTATCCTCCATAGCAGCAATTCAAGCTGACTTGGCCAATTTTGCAGTAAAGTGAAGTTAGAGCTCTGAGAACCAGTTACAATCCCAGCTGTATTTCCAGTGTCCTTTGGCTTAGGGACAGTAATGAAGAGCTGTGGGTGGTAACATCTTATATCACTCCAGTTGATTTGCAGGAAGATCACTGCTGTGTGCCTATCTAAGAGAAATTTAATTCCCTTGAGGACATCCTCCCTTCAGGAGGAAAGTGGTCTTGATTCTCTGTAGCACTACCCTCCTCTTACATTGTCCCTTTCAGTTAAATCATTAAACTTTTTCAGGGTATTGTCTTCTGTACTTGGCATCATCTTCAATAATTTCTGGTCTGTCACTCCATGGTGATTTAACACCACTTATTAGGTAACAGTCACTTTGCTTCAATTTATTCCTACACATCAATGCAAAACTATGACACTATAGTCATAGAGGGGCATGTAAACTCATGGGTACAGCTGGGTACAGCTCTTAAAACAGTTATATATTGAAAATGCACAGATCCTTGATCCATTACCTAAAAAAAAAACTATAGCAAAACAAAAAAAAAATCCAAACCACCAAACCAAATCAAAGCTGAAAAAAGAAGAGAGAAATATTCTCCTGTAGTATGAAGTCAGAGCCTTTGGAAGTGAACTAGGGCATGGGCTAATGCAGAAACACAAACAACATGTAACACTTCATCACCTCAATTAACCGGTCTCCAGCTTTTAGTCTCCCATCTTGAATAGCTGCACCTCTTGGAAGGATGTTTTTCACATAAATTGGAGCAGAGCCACCAATTGGGACATCTCTTGAAGTAATGCTAAATCCCAAGCCTTCTGTACCTGCATGAAGAACATAGAATATTACAAACGCACATCTTGTGCTACATAATTTCATCCAGCACAATGTACATATACAAGCCATGAAAATACATATACAAGATGTAAAAATTACTGCATGGCAAAAAATGAGAAAAAAAGGCATATACAGGAAAGGAAACACTGAGTTTTGGCACAGGTGGCTTAACAGGCCCTCCCTGCAACTTGCTGTTCTGACAATTTCCAAGTCATAGCCATATTTCCAACTTTCCATTTCAGATGAGCTGAGTGACAAGAAATCAGAACAAAGCATATCTGATATCCCTGTCTTCCCCTTTGTCAATCTGGATCTCATCAATGATTCTTTTTTTCTCTTTTGCAAGACTTTCAGCAATGTCGGTCGGCTGATACTGCTGGCCATGGGACTTTGTCAGCTCACTTATGCACATTAGCAGGTGACAGACAGAACTGGAGGTCAGTGGTCTCATTTCTCCTCCTCCAAGAGACCTCAGGCTGTTTTCTGTCAACACCTTCTCTGCCCCTGGGCTTCAGCCTGGCTCTCACTGGGTTCCACCCCACCTTCTGCCTCACAGGTGAGGAGCAGAGCCAGGCTGCAGTTATAAGGTCCTACTGTGCATCCAGGTGGCTGACTACACTTGTCTAAGAATGACTGAAGCAAAATACAGACATTTAATATGACCTGGAATAATCCAGAGAAGCAGTCCAGTGAATAGTGGCAAATGATACTTGCTCACATTTAAGAGAAATTATGCCCACAACTAGTTATTGAATTGTACTTTAGAGTCCCATCAGCTCTGGGATTCACAAGCCAAGGGAACAAACATAAGCTTTTCCTGGTATGCAGAAAGCTCATTTGTGATCCTTTCTTTGATGCAAAAACCTGCGAAACTCTACATTGACACCTGCCCCCCTACCTCACCCTCAACATTGCACATCAAGACTATTCAGGACACTTAATCTAGCATGAAATGGGACAGTCATTCAGTGGAAGGCATCCCTAACAGATTATCATAGAATCATATGATCATAGAATGGTAGGGGTTGGAAGGGACCTTTAGAGATCATCTAGTCCAATTCCCCTGCAGAAGCAGGTCAATCTAGATCAAGTCACACAGGAACACGTCTAGGTAGGTCTTGAAGACCTCCAAGGAAGGAGAATCCACACCCTCCCTGGGCAGCCTGTGCCAGGGCTCCCTCATCTCAACAGTGAAATAGTTTTTTCTTATATTTAAATGGAACTTTTTTGCGCTCCAGCTTCATCCCATTACCCTTTGTCCTGTTGCTAGACACCATAGAGAAAAGGGATGCCCAAATCTCCTGACACCCAGCATTTAGATATTTGTAAATATTAATGAGATCTGTCCTCAGTCTCCTCTTTTCTAGACTAAATAGCCCCAGTTCCTGCAGCCTTTCCTCATAAGGAAGATGTTCCAGTCACTCAATGTCTACAATTTCCATCTGAGATATCTCACAGGTTAAGATATGCCTACAGTTCAAGTTCACTAGCTAGGCGTACCTATGTCTAGCCTACATTTAATCTGACCTACTAGGGCAATCTGCAATTAGGACTCTACAATACCACGTATGATCCCTAAAAGTTGCCCCACATATCCCTTGGTATGAAATCACAGGGACAGACAGAAGCTGAACTTCTATGCAACAATACTCAGCTGTAAGTCCTGGGAACCTGAACACCATCTGTGTAAAAGACACACAACTGTAGAACTATTTGAGGTGTGTATCAGGTTTGCGTAGGAAGGTTTTCATAGCAGGGGAAGTTACAGGGGTGGTTTCTGTGAGAAGACAGAGCCAATGCCAGCTGGCTCCAAGTCACACCCACTGCTGGTCAAGGCCAAGTCAATGTCAATCAGTGACAATGGTAGTGCCTCTGTGATAACATTTAAAGATGGGGAAAAAGGGCTGCGCAATAGCATTTGGAGGAAAGGAGTGAGAATATGTGAGAGGAACAACTCTGCAGACACAAGGTCAGTGAAGGAGGAGTGGAGGAGGTGCTCTAGGTGCCAAAGCAGAGGTTCCCCTGCAGTCCATGGTGCAGCCCCTAGTGCAGACAATGGTGAGGCCCTGCCCCCGCCCATGGACGCCACAGGGGAGCAGAGATCCACTTGCAGCTCGGGGAGGACCCCATGCCGGAGTGGGTGGATGCCTAAGGAAGGATGTGACCCAGTGGAGAGGCCGTGCTGGAGCAACTCCTGGCAGGATCTGTGTACCCATGGAGAAGAGTCTAGGCTGGAGCAGTTTAGATGTCAGGACTTGTGACCCCGCAGGGGACTCACACTGAGCAGTCTGTTCCTGAAGGACTGCACCCCTTGAAAGGGACCCACACTGGAACATTTAATGAAGAACTGCAGCCCATGGGAAGGACATGCATTCGAGAAGTCCCATGGGAGGGATCTCACACTGGATCAGGGGAAAATCTAAGGAGTCTTTCCCCTGAGCAGGAAGAGGTAGCAAAGAAAATGTGCGATGAATGGACCACAACCCCCATTCCTCATCGCACCGTGCCACTAGAAGGGAGGAGATAGAGAAACTGGGACTAACAATAAGTCCAGGACAAAGGGAGGGGTGGAGGGAAGGTGTTTTAAGATTTGGTTTTATGTTTCATTACCCTGCTCTGATTTGGCTGGCAATAAATTAATTTCCCCAAGTCAAGACTGTTTTGCCCACAATTGTAATTGTTGAGTGATCTCCCAGTCCTTATCTCAACCCATGAGCTTTTTGTTTTATTTTCTCTCCCCTGTCCAGCTGAGGAGGCATGTGATAAAGAACTTTTGGTGAGTATCTGACATCCAGCCAGGATCAACGTACCACAACATTAAAGCCTGAATCAATTTCTGTCTTACTGTTCCCCAGGTTCACATGCTAAGTCTACTTTTTTACTGGGCAGGTTAATACTCACATGTGAAAAGGAAGCACAAGTCCAATATAGTCAACAATAGTCTACATGCAGATTTCAAAAATCCGCACAATTACATTTGATCAAAATTTAGTACAATTTATTTTCAAGACAGTAGTCATGTTAAGAAGTAAACTGACACAGGTTGACATGGCTGGAGGTGACATACCTTTTAAAATATTCATCTTAAGCATAAATATTTAAGTCCTTATGTATATACAGTAAGTGCATGCAGCTCATATTCTTCTGGAAATTTGGATCAATTTCTGTAGGCTAACTATTGTGAGAGAACCTCCCTTCCTTCTGCAGCACTGAAGATAACTGAAAAAAGGGCATTTGAATTTGAAAGTCTTCATTCACTTTCAGGCTGATATAAATGTTACATAGAGATGAAAAACAAATTACATCTCATAATATCCATATTTTACTTTGGAGACCTCAAAATTTTAAAGACGTGTCAAACGTTCATAGAGCTCTTTAACTCCTTGCAATGTGTGAACATGATCTGCATAAGGGGTTTTTAAGTCACATTTCAGTTTTTTACAGAATTTATCTTTTCCTTATTTTAAAGATCTGGGTTGAACGCTGCTCTACGAGTTCAGTTTTTGTCTGCTAAAATTTCTAAAGTAATATCAGAACATGACTGCAGACCCAGGACAGTATTTCATTATTAATAAGCTTAATCCCCGTAGTCTGATTACGGCATCATTACAGATGTCTGGTTCACACACTCCACTCTAAACCCCCATGGAAAAAACAGAAGTTGAAATGTTCACATTACAAATGCACGCAAGATATAAATTTGGACTGTGGCATTTTCTGCTGTCAAATCTCCAGAAAGCCTTTACCAAAGCCAGCAGAACGCCACAAATCCACACTGAGCCCAGATATTAGCAGAAGAAAATTTTAATTACTTGTTTCTGTGGAAAGAATGGGTCTCAACTGGGCTATGCTTTGCTCTGCTGCTCTGTACAGCTTTGCATGAGGCAGTTTTTGAGTATCAATTTTCCTTTTACCTTTTCTCTGCTTCATATTATTTGTGCACTATAGCTGCCTTTAGCTGTATAATACACTTTCATAAACTCCTATGCTAATTATATATAAATTAGAATTTCACAAGATGGAAATAAATGGATACATTTGACCGAGCCAAAAATAAATGCAACTTCTGTGAATGAATTGACTTTCTTTCTTTTTATACACAGAATTGATTTGGTTATCTCTACTCAGTTCTCCTGTTAATAGAAATGCATATAAAATCTTAATATCTTCCTGCTGTTAAAATGTTCTCAGTTCTTAGGCTGTAAAACTGCATTATAATAATAAGGGAGCTGTGCAAACATACTGTAGGCTCCTCTGATATTTGTCATATAGGGGCGTAACTGGACATTCATAGAGATGGAACCAGAATATGAGTAGAAAACATAAGAAGTTTCCATCTCTTTGAAAACACAGGACTCGTGGTATTCAAAGCTAGGAGTTTTCTTTTGCAAGGTCTAGATTATTTGACCTATGTTCAATTTAATCTCTTACAGATTTTTAAAAGAGAAAGAGGGTAGAAAATATCTTCTCCCCTCTATAGCTGTCATCTCTGACAACGATCAAATTACAGCTAGTGATAATAACATTTAAAAATTACCCACTAATTTGTGCAATTCAAATTCTTAGGCTTCTTTGATAAATCAGCAGTGCTCTCGACAATTTGGAGATCTCCTTTTAGAGACCTCCTTTTCTTCTGAATGTGATGCTGAACATGCCTGTTAAGGTCACACTACTCTTAAGAGCTCAGATAGCTCTGAACTGAAGACAAAGTAGGTTTAGGTGAATAAAAAGGGCAGTTACAATAGTAAAAAGGGCAGATAATAAAAAGCAACAGAAGAGGGATAGATCTAATGCTTCAGTGGCTGTTTTTGAGGGGAAAAAATTTCTAGTAGAGAGTGATGACTTTCATGTAATTAAATATACATTCATAATTAACATCATCATCTTATTTGACATCAGCCTGACCACAAACTAAGAGGATGTTAAAAAAAATATGAAATCTTACTAGAGAGAGCAAGACTTCCTGTTATCTCCCAGTGAAGAAATGTTTAATTTCTCACTAATGCTAAGACTATCTTCTTGACTGTGGAAAAGATTGTGTCTGGTATAATGTTTCTATCTTTCTAAAGCTCTTAGGTATGAAAAACTGTGCATTCCTCATCCAGCATCAACTGTGGATCTAAATTCTCAGCAGCAAAATATGCCAGACACTGCCAGAATGTGAGATAAAAAGCAACTAACCCCTCTGCACTGCTTTCACTACTTTCATGCCCCTCTCAAAAGGACATTGGTTCAGAGATCCAATAAGCAATATCTGAAGGACATACACTATCACCTTCTTATGATGCTTCTCTTAGTTTTCTCCCCTTTCAGGATTGTGAGCAGAGCTAGAAGTAAATAATGCATTCTTTCTCCTCTCATTAAAAAAAATGCAGATGAGTTCTCAGATACTTCAGTAGAGATCTCCACCTCACTTCTAAAACAATGGAAAATGTTTGATAACCAGACAATTGGGCACAACAATTGTTAGTACTTATGCAAGAGAAGCAGAGAACATTTCATAACAACCTAAATCTGGAAAATCCATGTGGGTGAACAGTTCTCAGATGGAATAAAGGATTGTTAAAGAAAAGTGCACAATCCTCATGAAAAACAAAGAACTTATCTTCCCTTTCCTAAAACAACAAGGGAGGTTGGTTACACATAGAAACATTTTGTGACACAAAATCACAAAAAGTACAAAATAAAGCATCCTCACAATGAAAATATTGGGTTATCAAACAACCAAAACAAGGAGATGACATTACAATAAAACTAAGAAGAGCCAAAAACTGTCAATAATTAGAGCAGACACTCTCCTTCCAAGCATTTCAAGTTCCCACTTTTTCACAGTAGACTCTTCAGATCCATGTATAAAGTAGTGATTGCTGAAATAATTATCCTATTGTTTTATGCTAGGTAGCAGTTTTTATGAAGGACTAGACCTCATGCAAGACCTGAACAGCAAATAAAAAGTTCTCTTTATTGTCAGAGGCTCCACTAAACTAACCAAGACCGTTTTAGATACTTCCCAAAAAGTTATTTTACTGTTGTTAGTTTAAGCCTTATATTTTCAGATTTTGTGTATTTCAGAATTTGTCAGGGTAACTGTATGTGCAAATGACTGCTTAGAAGGCTGACTGCTCAGCTATCTATAAAATTTTTGTAGCCCCAGGCACAATCAAGAAAAATAATTATGTTCCCATTTTTCTGTACTTGAGTGATTTGGAACAGTTTTTTTTTTGCAGAATCACAGAATGGTAGGGTTGGAAGAGACTAGACATCATCTAGTCCAACCCCCTGGTAAAGCTGGTCCACAATCAGACTTCTCAAGAAGACCTTTGATCAACCTAGTAGAAACATTGTTCCCTATAGTCTGCTAATAAATAGTAACCAGAGTGTTTTCAGAAAACAGAAAGATGAAACTTGATGTGGTTTATGCTTTTTCAGTGGCTAATAATGGCCAAAATTATTTGCTTCACTTTTGAATCTCATTTCTCACAGACACTTAAGTAATTTAGGAATCTACATGCTTCATTTCAAAAGTGACAAGCACCTCTACTGCATCTGAATGGGAATTCTATAATCAGTCTTAGAGAACATATCACTTCAAAAGAATTTTTAAATAAAAACTTAAAATGTCAGTTCAAAGTCTGGCTCAAGAAACTGTGTGGGAAAACAGAGGAGTATGATGAAAAATGCATGTAAATCTGTACACTTCAGATACATGATGCAGGATATCTTCAGACAAGTTCAGGATCCTGTCTTGTACACTCTGCTATCTAAATCCAAGTAAAACAAGTAATTGTTCATAGATGTCTTTACTCCATAGCAAATATGACATCATTTTAGATTATTGTACTGTCAAGCTAGCCATGGCATCATATTCAATCTCTAATGACCTCTTGTAGAAAAGAACTAGGGTGTGGCAAGGCTGAGTGACACCAGGCCAGAAAGCTGAATGCCTGGTCACCTAGCGGGTCTCACAGTGTTTAAGCTCGGCTCTGTATGTAAGACCAAGCATTATTAATCACAGAAAGGTCAGTAAGCCTAATAAGGATCCAACAAGAAACTCAAGACCAACGTGTCTTGTGATCCTCTTCAAATCTACAATTTAATGATTTCACTCTGTTGCACTGCACAAAGGTGTCTCTCTTAAGACCTATCACTTCCTGGAACACAGCTGCTATGTCCATTGAGAGACTTGGTGACTCCTACAGCTTTCCTATTGTAAGGTATCCTGCAGTTCCGTCACTCAGTTCTCTCTCTTGAAGGTATACTACTCTGTAAAAGAAAGTCTTTGGGCCAAAAATGAAGAGATGATCCCAACTCCCATGGCTGGTAGGTAAGCTGTTCTCTGGAAGCAGGGAAGTGTGGACTGAAGTCCTGATACCAGAATATTTCAGACAAAAAAAAAAAAAAAAAGAGTAAAACATTTGGTGGAACTAAAACCAACCTAAAAAATAAGAGCTCAGATTTGACATTTTACCTTAAGGATTATATAATTAATTTAGGTAGACAAATGTGTAGTTTTAGATAGAAATGACCAATGTAATAAGCATTATAAGGCTGATCAAAAAAAAGGAAGCTAATTTAAAGACATTACTTTTTTCAGCATAGCAGTGTTAAAAACAGCATATATGAAATCCGAGTCATACACTGTTCAGTGGAAAAGCAGTCTTCTGAATGCTTTGGTCAGTGTCAGGCTAAATGCAACAAGCTACTTGGTGCTCAAGGACTATGACTTAGAATCATTCATTGCATAATAGTTTATTATTTATCTGGACTAAATTTCTCTCAGTTGCATTTGCTCAAACCCTTGCAGTCAAAGAGAAATCACACTGGAATATTCCTAGTGTAGACTGAGGTCAAAATTTGTCCTAACACTCCAGCTGTTGTATCAGTACTCTTTATTTTCTCTACATATGTAAAGCTGTAAAGAACTACTGTTATTTATTTTTACTTTCTGTGTATCAGCTTACACCAAAATATATATAAACGTAGGCTTGCTGTCATGTCTTGCACTATCTTAATTTGTGTGAGCTATTAAGCTAGACGGTTATACAGCCTTAATGGCATTAGAATATCAGCAATAACCCCTACATCTATATGTTAAAAGTTCAGGCCCTGACCTTTAAAGGAAAGATAAACAGATATCCATTTTCATTTAGAAAAGCCAACAAACATTCTGCATTGACTGAAACATATGACTGACCTTCTCTTCTGACTTTATTAAACAGCTAAGTCCTATGAAAGTTCAGGTTATTTTAAAATGCCAAAACAGCAATAAATATTAAGAAATCATAATTACAGAAGCATGTACTGTAGGGTTATCCTACCATGTCATTTTATACAATAAAGCTCATGCAATACGTAGAAACATAGCTGTAATAAAGAAGGTCTGTCTGTATTGAAAAAGAGTCAACTCCCATATGCTACATCATTAAGCAAAATGCACAGGTTAAATCAAAGCGAATTTCAAGATGAAGCCTTACATGCTTGCATGCCTTAATGCACCCCACAAGGAGATTTTAATCTAGTGATGGTAATTCATAAAATAACTGTTGCCTGTTAGCTACAAGTAAGCTTTATTTGTTAAATCCCAATAAATCTATAAAGACTGTATTATTACAACATCCTTCATTAGAAATAATTCAAGACAATCAACATCCCTATTGCAATCATATTTATAAGAAACTGCTTGGGGGCATCCTTAAGTGTTTTGCTTTATTCATTGTTCCACATATATTTTTCTAAGAGTGATCAAATGAAAGCCAAAATTGGAGGCTATGCCTCTTTCTACAGTGGGTATTAATAAATGAAACACAGCAATGAGAAAGTATCCTTCCTTATGCACTTTTTGTTAGTATCACCATGAATAAAATATAATACTCTAAATAGTTCCTATCTGTCTGTCTATAATCTGAGTTGAGTGCCATTTCTTCATACATAGTATTCTCAAATAAGCAAACTGTTAGAAACAAATATCCCCTCTAAATCTCTGTAATATATTCTAGCTACTAAGTTTTTACTAGCAAAAGAGTCATCAAACTCCTCTGGTGTGAACTAGGTGTTAAAGTATCTTATAGGTCACTTTCCACCAACACGTAGCATGTATCTCCTTTACTCCAAAACCATCTAATACATTGGTGCGAGCAAGGCTAAATTACATTACAGAAGTGGGAAGAGTATTTATGAAACAGTATCCATCTCAAAATGACCAAAATGAAACCTCAAATCACAGTGAAAGAATCTATAACACAACAAAATTACATTCTTGTATCTTACGAGTAGCTGTATCGTCACATTTTTCTCATGCAAAAATACTGCGTTCCCATGTTCTATATTAATGTATTGGTTCTTTTCAATTATAGCAAATTCATATTTCTACTCCTCACTACGAATTCTTTCATGTAATATCTGAGTGATACTTCTACAGGCTCTCACAGACACAAAAAAAATAGGTAAAAAAATCACTGTAGTGACTGAGCACATATTTGTGAGCACAGTGATTCCTTACTCAGCCAGTAACAGTAAGTTTTTCCAAGCAAGCTGATCTGAGCTGATGGCCTAAAGAATTTTTTGAAGGAGCATCAACAACAGAAGCAAACTGTCAACTCAACCTTATGTCATCCAAGTTTGTAGAGCTTAAAATTCAGCAACCAGAAAGAAGCAATCTGGTGGTTCATGTGAAGTTCAGAGAAAGGGAAGCATAATGATCATGTGACAAATTGCCTGGTACCTGAGAATCTGTAAAGTCTCAACCAGTCAACGCATTGTCTCAGATACATTTAGATTAAAACAATATTTAATAAAAATTATTAACACTAAGCACACAATATCCCATGGGAATGTACTCCGAGTTCACAGAGAATACTGTCATATGAGTATACTTTTTGCTGTGTAATGTAAACCCTATTCTTGCTGATAGAGATCAATTTACATTTAACCTTAAACATGCTCATTTTAATATCGTAAAGCTTACAGCATACAGAATCCTTTAAAAAAATAATTTCCCAAGAGTTAAGAAATACTTGCATCTAAATGTCATTTAATTATACTTCAAACTACCTTAAATGCATCTAGATGGTAGATAGTAACTAGTAAAATACCAAATTTTCTCACTTAAAACATTTAACACATCATAAAAATTCCACAGATGTATCAATGCATCTATGTGTGCACATATAACACAGATGTTGAGATAAGCACGCACCGCCTTCTCCTCTGTCCTGAAATAGTCTTTCAACCCCATTCAAATTACATTAGCATAAGGGCCAAGATAGGACATATCACATTACATCTCAGCCATTTAAACAAAGATTTTCACATCCCAATGGAATAAAGAAAAGCTTTAGCTGGAAATTAGGAAGTCCAATTTACCAACTGGATCCAACACACTTAAAAACCAACAGCAAAATCCGCAGTTACTCTATTTGAAAAGTCGTAACTGTAGAGTACAGAATATGGGCCATTTTAGATTATTCATTTGCATTAGACAGTTCACCATTCCCTGGGTCTTGACCAGCAGAATTTGTAGCACTTCCTGAACTACTATCAGTTGGGAGACAGAAAACACTCTTCAAACCAGCTTTTTGCACACATCAAAATGCATGGCTGGACTCCTGGGACAATTCAGCCTCTTGGCTGTCAAAATCAACCCATCACATCCCCCAGCTTAGTACAGGCTGTCCTGCCCAATGCAATGGCACCGTACACTACATAGGCGTACCTTATGTTATAGAAAGAGCACACTAGCACCTTACCTTTTCTTAGCTGTATACTGAGCCTCTTCCCTATCTTTTTGGTGTTATACCCACTGTTTGCAGTGGAGGTGAGAACTTTCTGAGGTGACGGTACGAGGCCCGAGGGTGGTTTCCCTGATGAACTCACACTATGAGGTAGCTGCGAGTAGGAGTCTGTCTGATCGGACTGGTTACCCGCTCGAGACATTCTCTGTAATGTGTGAAGTCCAGAATTGTTAATACTTTTGCCATCAGCATACTGAGAATCGGGGCTGAACCGGCTGCAGTAGTATGTGTTCTTCTCACTCTGGGACAACTGTTCATACTGCTCTTTATTTGCCGCAGGGACCACGTGGAACCAAATGAACGGCGTACGCATGGCTTGGCGAAACATATGCTGTGCTCTAGGTTTCAAAATGAACAGAAAATTAGCAAATTAGGACTGGCGGACTACAAGACATTATAAGCATAATTACTAATGTTAATTAAGCAACACAAGCTGACAGACACATTGCACTCAAGCATAAACCATAAAACTTGAATCTGTTCACTAGTCCACTTGGTCTGCTTTTAGCTAAGGTTTATTGCCATAGGGCAACGCAATGGTTAAATACGTTTAACAACTAAATACACCAAATACTAGATTCAGAAAAGCAAAAATTTGAACCACAGTCTTGAAATGGAGACAGTTTGATGGCAGCACTGCAGCCTCTTTTTGTTTTGAACTTTGATAATTGCGGTAATTGTGATAACAGTAATCACAGTGACAACAGAATTATTAGAATGAAAATTACACTTTATAAAAAGACTATGTGTTTCCATAATTTGATGGCAGTATATGCAGCCTTGCAAAAAGTCTAGTTTACACTTTACTTTTTGTAAGTTAGCAGTCTTTCAGAACACAACATTAAGAAATAGGAAAAAAAAAATGCTTGATCCTGCATAGACAGACATTGAGGTCATGATCCAAAGTATACAAATCAACAAGTCTGTGAAGAGACTTAACAAGTCGTGATTCAGAGACACAGAACAAGCAGAGGCAAGCTGCGTTCAACCATATGGTACAGGGTCATGTGCCAATCCAGGTTAGAGTCAAAGAAATAAAAAACACATTTTAGATGTGTATCAAGTATAGGATGATCAGAATAAATGGTATTTCTTCAGCCCTCAACTGGTTAGAGTTTTCAGAACAATATGATCATAGACTCGTAGAATGGTAGGGGTTGGAAGGGACCTGTAGAGATCATCTAATCCAACCGCCCTACAGAAGCAGCTCCACCTAGATCAGGTCACACAGGAACGTGTCCAGGTGGGTCTTGAAGACCTCCCAGGAAGAAGACTCTACAATCTCCCTGGGCAGCCTGAGCCACTGCTCCGTCAGCCTCACAGTAAAATAGTTTTTTCTTATGTTTAAATGGAACTCTTTGTGTTCTTTGACATCCTTCATTTTCCGCATATTCCCTTTCTGCTTTCTCTTTCAATTACTTGTGTGTGAAATACAGTTTGGTTTCACTTTTAAAAGTCTTTCTGATTTTGGGACTCTACCAAGACAAGGAGTCCACTGAGGAAACCAACTGATGAACAAAGAGGGTGTCCTGGTGACAGAGGATGCAGAGAAGGCAGAAGAACTGAATGCCTTCTTTGCCCCAGTCTTCAATGTCAAGGATGGCCCTCGGGAATCTGAGTCCCTAGAGGATAGTAGGATAGTCTGGAGAATGGAAGACCTTCCCTTGTGGATGAGGATGGGGTTGGAGACCTGTTGGGCAAGCTAAACATCTATAAATCTATGGGATCTGATGGGATGCACGCCTGAGTGCTGAGGGAGCTGGCTGATGTTGTTGCTAAGCTGCTCTCCATCATTTTCAAAAGATTGTGGAGGTCTGGAAAGGTGCCTGAGGACTCAAGGAAGGCCAGTGTTACTCCAGTCTTCAAAAAAGGCAATAAGGATGACCCAGGAAACTACAGATTGGTCAGCCTCAACTCCATATCCCTGGAAAGCTGATGGAACAGCTTATCTTGGATGAATTTCACACAGATTCAACAAGGAGAGATCCTCTTTGACCAACCTGATAGCCTTCTATGAGGGCATGATTCACTGGCTAGATGATGGGAGAGCAGTGGATGTCATCTACCTTGACTTTGCCAAGGCTTTTGACACCATTTGCCATTACAACCTCATCGAAAAAGCTCAGGCAGTTTGGGTTTGATGAGTGGATGGTGAGGTGGGTCAAGAACTGGTTGAATGACAGAAACCAGAGAGTGGTGATCAATGGCACAGAATCGAGTTGGAGGCCTGTGGCCAGTGGAGTTCCACAGGGATCAGTTCTGGGGCCAGTCTTGTTCAATATCTTCATGAACAAACTGGATGAGGGGACAGATTGTACCCTCAACAGTTCGCTGATGACACCAAACTGGGAGGACTGGCTGATTCCCCAGAGGCTGTGCTGCCATTCAGTGGGATCTTGACCGGCTTGAGAGTTGGGCAGAGAGGAACCTCATGAGGTTCAACAAGGGAAGTGCAGAACCCTGCACCTAGGGAGGAACAACCTCCTGCACCAGTACAGGCTGGGGATTGACCTGCTGGAGAGCAGCTCTGCAGGGAGAGACCTGGGAGTCCTGGTTGATAATAGACTAAGTATGAGCCATCAATGTGCCTTTTTAGCCCAGAAGGCCAATGGCATCCTGGAATGCGTCAAGAAGAGTGTGGCCAGTAGGTCAAGAGAGGTTCTCCTGCCCCTCTACTTTGCCCTGGTGAGGCCTCATCTGGAGTCCTGTGTCCAGTTCTAGGCTCCTCAGCTCAAGAGAGACAGAGAACTTCTGGAGAGAGTCCAGCACAGGGCCACCAAGATGATAAAGGGACTGGAACATCTTTCTTATGTGGAAAGGCTATGGGATCTAGAGCTGTTCAGCCTGAAGGAGACTGAGGAAGGTACCTCATTAACACTTAAAAGTATTTGAAAGGTGTATGTCAAAGGGGTGGGGTGACACTTTTTTTCTGTAGTGTCCAGTGATAGGACTAGGGGTAATGGACAAAAGCTGGAACACAAAATTTCCACTTAAGGAAAAATTTCTTCTCTGTGTGGGAGCCCTGGCACAGGCTGCCCAGGGAGGGTGTGGAGTCTCTTTCTCTGGAGGTTTTCAAGCCCATCTGGATGCGTTCCTGCATGACTTCATCTAGGTGGGCCTGCTTTAGCAGAGGATTTGGACAAGATGATCTCTAGAGGTCTCTTCGAACCCCTACCAATCTGTGATTCTATGATCTTTCAAACTTTTCCAGGAAGTTTTTGAAGTAGGACCTTTAGTTCTCACACATCCAAACTCATAAATATATTTTAAATGTTAAAAATAGTGTCCATGCTGTCCACTTATACTGAACATGATGCACTACAAGACAAAAATTCACAGAGGAAATTCAGAATAAATTCTTTACCAATGCAAAAAGAAAAAAACTGTAATGTGCAAAAACAATCCAGTGAGAAGTGCATATACTTTCATCACAATGATTACCCTGTATTTTCTGTAGTTTGCCTAATTATAAACTACTAATGCTCCTTACTGTATCTCTTCTTATTAGAAGGGCAAACTCACACAATTTTTTCTTACTTTCCTCAAATTACTGCAAGGTGCAGTGTTAAAGATTAAATAATGCAACATAACACACGGTAAGTACACTTACTGTTCAAATCTCCTATTCCGAAGGTCTCCATCATTAATCCTGACAATACAATCATTCTCACGAAAAAGGTTTTCTTGTTCAGCTTTTCCACCCTTCTCCAATCGCTTTACCAGCAGCCCCAGGGTTCTGGAACATTAAGGTTACAAATGATTACTGTTCAAACAATTTGCAGCATAGAAAATCCTACTGGCTTAATATTTTATCATAATCACTACAGAAACTAAATTTTAAACCATCTTTACCTTAAAGTAGGCTACTATAGTTTCAAACAGTTTATAAGCACTACCTGAATTATTATCCCTTATCCATGAAACAAAACCCCTAGGTGAATCAAGCATGCCATTTCAAAGTAAGAACAAATAGGCAGTATGATGATAGCAGGTCCATTTCTGCAAAAGACCAAGATTTCTGAGCAGTAAAAGCTCCAAGAAGCTTTCTGCACATCTGACAGACAGCACTTTTTTCTGATAGTTAACTGAAGCTGAAAAACTTCAGTTTCAAATTTGAATTTCTGAATTAGCACAGTCATTACTAATGCTTCTGTGCAAGTGGAATGGGGGGTCACCTCACACAACAAGTAGCCTATTAATGAAGGGATGGATAGAGGATTCAGGACTTCACATGAACCAAATGCTTTTATTTTTAAACCTTATATTTTTAATGAAGAGTAAAGAGAAAGTAAAAAACTTAAAAGCCACTTCTAATGCAGCATCTTATCTTAAATTAATGGGTTCAATACCATTTGATAGACTCTGGGCAATGACTTGGTTAACTATGTCTAGTGCTTACTCACAGTGTCATTTTAAGGACATTCTTAGAAAGTAAAGGTCAACAAATCTTCAACCTGAAATTATGAAATGGATCCTGAGGAGTGGATTTCTAAGGTACTAGTTGGATAGTGTGAGAAGTCAATGATGTTTCTATACCTGAACTCTGGGTATGAAGAAGGATTCAATCTTCGGGATTATTCTTGCATGAACATTGCACTTCATTTTTTTAAAGACCAGCTTTACACTGAAATCCCACAGGATGTATCAGTGGGTCAAACTCACATCACTCAAGTCCACAGCATTACTTTTTCAGAAGTCATTTCAAGGCAAGTTGTGGAAAACACTTGGTTACACGGCAGGAATTGTGAGATCACATGTGTCTTTTAGCACAAAACCTTCAGCGATCATAGCACTTCAGTTCACACATACCTCAAAGTAAATGAGCAGTCAGTGATGCTTAAAAAGACTCCTCATGTGTTCAGAAGTTACATATGCACTTGAGTACTTCACCAAATTGGTCAAAAAAGCAAAATTAACTTATTTCTTCCAATGTAAATTCTTCATTTATGCATTTATCATCAACATATGCAAATGAGACATTTATTTTACAGAACAGTCATATGTTTTCTCCTATAAAGCAGATGAAGGAGTAAGAGAAACAATCCTAGTAGTAGTACTTCCCTTTTGGAACCACCTAGGGACATTAAGATATGACGTTGAAAGGATCTATACATGTAAACAGACTGTGAGAAGAAAAACAACATACAGCATTTTGACAACACAAATTATCAAATGAAGTTTGAGTCAGACATTAACATTTAAGTGACACTATTCTGTTTCCAACTGATATGGAGTATTTTGCTAATGCTTAACATGGTGCACCTTTGGCCTGTCTGGGGGTCCCACCCGATGGACCACTTGGGTGCAGTCACTGATGCAATTGTGATTGGGCTTCACTTTAGTACATATGTTGCAATGAGCAATCTGTCTCTTTGCAGTAACACTAGCGAGCACAAGGATCAGAAAGATTCCATAAAGCTGAAGTATTGCTTCTCTAAATCATATGCTTTTAAGAAAAAAAATGTATCTTGAGGACTGTGTATCTCCTCATCAACATTACCATCATGTGTATTCCTCCTCATACCAAAGTTGATATGCTTTGGGTTTGGAAAAGATTCCTTCCAACAACCCAGCATTTCCCATAAAAAAAGGAAAACAGGAAAAAAGAAATCAAACCAATTTTCCTAAATCTCTCAAAGTAAAACCAACTCTTCCATATTTTGGTTTGGTGTGGTGGTTTTTTTTTTCCTGATCACCAAAATAATGAAATACCTTGTATTATCTAGATATTTCAGGTAGTTTTCTGTTAGCCTTTCCCACAATCTTCTAAAAGTTTGCATGCCAAAAATTCTAGAAGCCGACAATAGTCACACATTAACTTAACAATCACGTTTTGCTCAATTTGTTGTACTAAAATTTGCTGATAATCACAATGGTGTGTTATCAAAGGAATTAAACAAAACAATTTTTACTGATTCAATTTTTTTTCTTCTGTTCACTAAAATAAGAGTTGCACACCCTCGGAGTTTTAAAACCGATAATTATTTTTTTAAATTACAGATAGTTTGTTACTTGCAGAAAGCACTAAGTTATGAATTTTAATCATAAAATAACAAAATAATTTTATGCCTTCACTACATTATTTTTCTCACTATTATTGTTTTGATACCTATAAAATTTATAGTTAGGAAACAGGTTTGTGACTTTTCCCCTTGTGAGTTGAATTTCTCTGGGAAGACATAATCTTTGAGTTACTGAAGAGGACATTTCTAAATAGGGATGGGATAAGCAACCAAATATAAAACAAGGAATGCTACATTCAAGGGATAACCACCAAAATACCCAAGGGGAGAAAAGGGAATTGTTTCTACTTTTCTTTCACTTTGTGTCCAACAGCACTTTCATGCAGTTGCGTTTCTCTGTAGTGCCTACAGACAACTCAGAATTTGGATATGCATGCAGTGTTTGCCTGAGAACATACACAGTAACTGCAATAGGTGTACTTAAGATTCCAAAGTAATTGGTCCAGGAATAATTTTTTACATAGCATTTTTCTGGAAATGCTGCTGTACTGTTTCCCATTCTGAAGTTATATTACATTATTAATGCAAGATGCATTTTTATGCTTGGTTTGTCATTTCTTAAATTTGCTTCACCTAAGCTCTCACAGTAAAAATATTACTAATCCAAAACAATGGCAAAATAATGTAACACAAATAAACTACCAGTGAAAATTGCAAGTAATGTCATTGTAACATAGGCTACAAGTTCTACTAATGCAAGATTGCTCATCTCAGACACAACATATGGTGCTCAAGAGGATTTTGCTTTTTAACAAATGTTAGAGGTAGATTAACCAAGCCATATAAAGCTAGTCACTGAGAACATATTCAGGGCTGGATGAACAGCTCGAGTCAAAACTGAAACCAGGATCATCACAGTGCCTTTTATTTTATTATTTTTTAAAATATATTTAAACATCTGGGCTAAAAGATTAGATACAGTTCCAGAAACACTTTCCTGAGTATGGTTCTGCATAGCAGAGTAAACTCTCCTAGAACATGCAGAAAATATATGTTCCTGAAAAATTTAGTACAAAAAGTCTAGCAATTTCCTACAGTATTTCTTTGGTATATCTATAAGAATACGATTTCAGAAAAGAAAGGCATTGGAATTCTGGTTTGTTGCTGTAGCAACTGGCAATAAAAAGTGTAAACTTGATATTGCAAAAATGCAAACACCTAAAAACTACTTGGATTTTGGTTTTCCCTGCCATAAGCCACCAGCATTAATCCTGACAGGTGGAGATGTAGCTCCGCTACAGTTTCAATATTACCTTTTCTAAATTAGGAAAACATAAAGTTTGAAAGCCTGGAAACTAATCTAGTATAAAAAACAAGTCAGTATATATGTTTATTTAAACATAATCATGTAGTATACAAATATATGTGTGCATTTAAATTTGCTTCATCTTATTGAGTTAATCAGGATGTTTTCTACCATAAATTCTTCCACTATAAACAACTGAAACTCTAACTTCTTCAAGAATGAGATTAGATTACATGAACCTTTGCCAAACATTGTGCGAGACTACAACCCTGCTGAAACAATAACAATGAATGGAAATTTGGTACCTGAATTGGTTTAGACTAACGTTAGCAGATATGAGGACAGAAGGTAAACTATCAAAGCATAGAGCTCAATCTTTGTATTTGTTTTAAATAGCTAATTGAGAATGTAAACAACTTAGATGATACTAGAATTTGTACCACTGTATTTCCACAAGGATCATTATTCTAATTATAGAATTAAAATAAACTCAGCTACATGTGTTAACATTTCAGTTCTCAGTATAAATTACAAACCAATGATAAAACTAGAAATAAGCAGAAAACGTTTTATTGACATCTAAATTGCCTGAGTTAGTCTGAGTAGTTCTTTGAAATTGTGAACTCCCCACATGCCATCCAGCTGTATGGAAATGATGATAATTTGTCTTAATAAAAACTGACAGTGTAAATACTATGACAGTAATAAAAAAAAATTATGTTGAGCATCTAGAATATGATTTGGCCATCACTGCCCATTGTACGTACACACTGAAGTTATTTGCCTATTACCTGCAAGCTAACTGTAATATAATCAAATCAGACAGAACTGAAAATAACCAATTTAGATGTCTATGTAAAGTCACTAACATGAAAAGGCAAAAACTAGATTAAGGGGTAAAAACAAGGAGTGACTGAAAAGTGGACGGGCAGCAGTTTTACACAATGGAAGATCTCTGAGAAGTTGTATAGGAAGATAAACATGCTATAAATTTCCTGAAATTTGGAGGTCAGCATAGACAAATCAGTTTGTTTGTTCGAGTTAAAGTATCCTGTCTGATCAACTCTAAATTGGATATAAACTCCTCTGCACAACATTAACGTCACAGCGCTACTGTGGAGGCATAAAAATAACTTTTATCAGCTTTCAGACCTGAAGTCCAGAACCAACTTCCAATCTTTGGTAATTACTCAACAGCTTTTTAGCTTCAATAATACTTCACATTAAGTCTATATACCTTTTTAGAGGCTGACATCAGACAAACTCTTGAATTCAGCTGAAAGAGTGAGGGTATGGTACATTCACACCACAGGGACTCTTTTCCCAATGCATGTTTTTAAAAACCATAGCTACCTTTGAGACTTAAAAAGGTTGGAAACGCAGGAAAGGAATAAATGGAGATGCAGATAACACATACCTCCTACATGATCAAACAGAATATGATCATCAGAGGGGTGATATTAAGGACTCTCAGTACAGACAACAGCTGTAAGACATTACTTTAGTGTTTTTTGTATCTTGAGTAAAAGACTAAAACTTTTACAGTGAAATACGAAGCGATTTATAAACTCTAGAAAATGAAGGGCATTTCCACTAAAAGCAGAGACATGACAAAATGTAAAAAAATGTAACATTTTCTAGTACCAAGATTATGTATGCATCAATGCTTACCTTCACTTGAGGTTTTCTTTTTTTGTTGTTTTTAATAAAATCCATGATACTTGTCATTTGAAATACAAAAGGCAATAAAATTAAGTCTCTTTTTTTTCCCATTCTTCTGAGACTTCCTTAATATTTTTGAGACATTTAGGATATATACCATAAAACCACAGATGACATAGTTTTAGCTGGCAGGTTTTAGCTATTCGGTTTATCATGGATTTTGTGACATGCTGCAATAGTAAGCACAGCTAGCACAGCTCTACATACTGCTTTGCATCAAGCTAACGTTCCTAATACTTATTAATGGAAGCTCTTTATGTGGTTTTCAGATGAATATCCAAATCCTTTTCTGTTTCCATTTTACTAAGTAGACTTTACAGTAGTCTTGGGACTTTGGGAGTATAAGTCCATATCAGTATTCACAGAGATTTCTGATGTTATCTCCCATGTTCCTTGTGTCAGATGAATCTCCTTCCAAAGACAGACATGGCAAGATTTCAGAAGAGAAGCTAGGGTACAGAGCTTGAGAAAATTTCAAAGAGTCTTAAGAGTATTTGAGGCTATAATGGTAAATTATGCTGTAATTACTTTAAGCTTGCAGAGGACAACTCTATGCAATCCCATTTATGCATCAACATAACGTCCCCCATCAGCTAGGACTGCTCAAATGCTGCTTTTAAGTGAATGAGTGCTTGCTCTCTTTCTGAGCATCTAATAAGAAAGAAGGATTGGTGCTAAAGGCGATTTTGCACAGATTTACATTTTTCTTTCCTTTTATGCTTTCCTCATTCATTTCCTCTTTGCTCTATTCTTATCTAAACACTTCCCTGTTCACTTTGTATTTTGTCCTTCTTTTTGCTTTCATCTTCACGCCTACTCTTAACGCTTAACGCTCTCTATGCCATTGCAAAAATGTGCAAAAGGGTTTTGCATCAAACTTTTATCTTGCAAAACTTAAAATCCATAAGGTGATGAGAGTATGTATACTCCTCCTTTTTCATAAGGTGAATAAACTCTTGTTATCTTAAACTTATGATCAAAAAGGCCAGTAAAGGACTAATAAACTTCTAGAGGTAAAAAAAGGATAATAAGAAAAAATATCCACCAGATATTTGCCCAGACAATTACAGAGAGATTAATTTATTCCCCATACAAAACAAGTCTTATTTCTGTCCCTTGTAAAAATTATTAGTAGCATCTATATAGACAAGGCAAAATCTTTACAGATTTTGTTCAAGATCAAAAGACAATATTGAAAACAGACTCTTACTCCAAACTCAAACACCTAAAAGAATGTGCAAAAAGTCAAATATTCCGGCAATACTAGTGAAGGACGTAGCTATAGCATTTAATTTTTAGAGCTTTGGTGTGTTTGCTTTTGGTGAGTGGGGAGTTTTTGGTGAGAGAGTCCTTCTTATTGCTCAGTGGGAAAAAAGAGAGGATTGCATTATTATGTTTTTACACATTTTCATTGTCTAAAATTATTAATTCAATAAGCATTGCCTATTGAGTAACATCTTCAAAGGCAAAAGAAAGGAACTGGAAGAAAAATAATTTCAAACACATCATAACTGGAATTGAATACCAAGCAAATACAAAACATTGGTGAGCCAATGGACTAAGCTACATGATACATCAGATCTTTTCGTTTTAGACATCCCTTCAGACAATTTTTTAGACATCATTGTTTGGTTTTGTACATTCAGGTTTCTACTGAGCAGATCCCCTGCCTGAGTTAGTTCACTGTAGCATGGAGTGTTATGCTTTTCAGCCAGAAGAGGAACAAAGAGTAGTCATGTGCTAGAGTGAAAAATAAGCAGGCAGAAGAGAATCTTTGTCAAGCATCTGTTTTCCCTCTAAATCTAGCAAAAGGAGAAAGAAGTGTATCTTATTTGCTCAAAAGTGCTGGGGGATGAGGAAAAAAAAAAAAGGAGAAACCTAGAAAAAAAAATTAAAACCAAACAAATAATACCTCAAATTATCAAAAAAAACCCGAAACAAACAAACAAACCCCACCAAAAAGCTCCACCCAGTGCTCCAAAATTGAAGTGGGGTGCATTTCCTTCTCTGCCCCCACTGCAGGCTCCAAGTAGCTGGAGCAAATGCCTTTGTTCTCACTAAAAACATGCAGAGGTATGGGCATTGATGACAGTAAAGCAGCAGTAAGGCTCATAAGTGCTTCTAATCAACACCAGCAATGAACTCTCCTTACACTGCAATATAGACAGCATGGGAAAAATATTTTGGAGATATCCAAGGTCCTCTCCAACTCTGTTCCTACAGACTTTTAAGATATGGACCCAAGTATCTCCCCTTTGCAGCACATTATTTTGGAGAGGTTCAAAAAAGCTCATTTTTCAATTAGGAGAGTTCTAGTCTTACAAAGAAAAAGTAGATATGTTACAATATACAATAAAATGTAATTTTCAGGTGTGTCTTGATTCCAAATATCTATATTTAAAATTGACTTTCCTATAATAGAGCTTTACCATACAACCCTGAACTCAGGACAAAAAAGATAATTAAAAGTCCTTTGTAGCTACTGACATAGCTGGCATCCTTTAAAAAAAGTGAGATTTTTTTTCTATGTGTTTATGGCTTTTTCACTTTACAAGCTCTTATTATGTATAAATAGTTTAAGCTTCATCTCAGACTTGACAACCACATTAACATCCTGGAAGTGAATTTTACTTGAGTTAAAATTCTTATTCAAAATGTCAAAATATGTATTTCTAACATCAATTTTATTAAACAGGCATTTAGTAGACAGACAACATTCTTAAATCGGTCTTTTTCTTGGCCTTCACACTGTCTAAATCCCAGATAACTGTGAGAATAGTACAACCATTTCCAAGTTTATGGGATTTACTTCTGAGCTTATGTTTGAAGTACCATTCACTCATGCCCTTTCCATCCCCACACTGAATTTACTACAGTTCAGATTACGAAGAGAAGAATTTACCACTTTATGGAAGTTTATTCTTAATACTTGTAGTCATCAGAAAAAGTAGCCTTAAATTAAAGATCTCTACCATTTATCATAATACATGTCAGCATGACTACAAAAGCTTTGGGTTCAAAGTAACAACTGCAAATAAACCTCTTATACTGTGTTTAAAACCCTGTGAAGGTATTTGGTATCGAAGGCAAAATACATTTAGCATTTCTGAAATGAGGATATTAATATTTGAGATACATATATATAGCAGAAGTTAGTTTTGCCCTTAATTACCAAATTGCAATTGTTGCTGTGTCAATAGATATGTGAGAACGTAACATCCCCGTGTAGTCAAAGATTACATATAGTTGTACCCCTTTTCCTTAAAGAAGGAAAATAGTGTATATACTTAGAATATGCATCATGAACATAAAACTTGCATCCATTCCTGAAGATCTATCCCTTTTCAGCATACTTTAAAGCTTCAAGTCCACCACTAATTAATACTGAAGTCAAGCTATTTTTATATATTATGATGTCGATGTTAATGACAAATGCTAAAACTCCTACTTTAGTAGACTAAGCATTAGACATGATGTATCCTGTTTGCTCATATAATCTCCTATATCATATTTTTTCTTTACATTTTTGTTTTTGGGTTTTTTTTAATCAATCCATTTCAGGAGTTTCAGCCCATCATGTACCAGAACAGGTTCACATTCCCCAAAATCTGAATGTTTCAACCAGTTTTGCTGATTCATTTTAACCCCAACAGATGGGACAACTTTGTTGTTTTCATATCCACTTTTACCAAGTGCAGGCATAGGATGCCCCCAGTTTAGACTCCTGGGAATTTTTGGCTCTAAACACTCAGCAAGGAAATGTTGCCTAAATACTTACCTAAATTAAAGCTGCAGATTATAGTTTTTAAGAGTCCAAAGGGAAATATCTTTATACTTCAATTTCCCATGACATTACAACAGCATCTCTATTAAAACCCCACAGTTCTAACTCGTTTTAAGCAGAACCTTTCCATTATAGAGCTGATTTCAAGTACAGAGTCAGTAAACTTGCTCAGTGAGACTGCCTTTTGAAAAACAGACAATAATTCTACAGAAAGCAAAGGCACACAATACAAAAATTAAAATAACTAAGATAAGACAATTCAATTGAAATCCTACACAATACGTTACCTTCCGCCTCGGGCACTGAAAGGCACTACATGGATTCCCAAAGGCCCGCCGTCATTGGAGACTTCTACGAGCTTTACCATATCACTGTGAGACAATGACGAATGAGGGAATATGAACATGTACCGTGAAGGAACCAAAAAATCCCACACAAACATACATAGAAAAACAAAGCCATTCCAGAAACCAAGTCATGGTGATGAAAGCACTATTGAGCGCTACGTACCTGAAGATTAATCTGATGGCGTGAAAGGAGATCAATCATCAAAAATAATTCAATTAATAAAACAATCGAAAATCAAATACATTTTTTGTAACTTAAGTTTGCTAGATAAAAATAAGTATCATCAATGTCACACACATATTGTTTTACACTTTCTGTACTCTGAAAGTTTAAAGTTAACTGTTTGGACCATTGAGCAGAAACACCTTAAACATCACATACAATTTTTCCTCAGAAGCCTAAAAGTTGATCATAGCACTAGGATGCTTTATTTTTTCTTATCTTAGAGAAAGCTCGCTCTAAGTCTTTACATTAGCTTTCACATAACGACCCATAATAAAATGTGAATTCTTGAATTTTTAATTGGTCAAATTCTTCTCATTTTGAAACACATGAACTTGTTTCTTGTAACTCCATTTCTTTTACTGGGAGGTTACTGTATCTTTACCTCTTTACTAGGCAAAGATTCCAATATAAGATGTAACTATAACATTCAAAATCAACTAGACAAACTCCTGAAGCAATTATGCATTTCATTTTCATTTTTGCTTTTTGCTGTAGAGAGGAAAAAAAGTGGAAGAGGAAAGTACAGGTTAATAAGGAGACAAGAAAAATTCTACAAATAGATTTAGAGCAGATCTACTGATGCATTTGAAACATGGACACATCTGGAGAGGTGGAATATAGCCCACAAACAGTTATAAATACCCAAATGAGAAAAATATACATGAAGGCTAAACCTCTCAGTAAATCTGGAAGTGAGAGATCTGAACATAAGCCACAATCTAAATTTGTGGCTTATGCCTCTCTTTACTATTACATACTTTTTCCATATTTGCTGGCACTATAGCTATATACACACAGATCTTTGAGAAGCTTGTTTCTCATAAGCATAAAAAATCAAATTTAATCTAGAAGCAGAGCAAAGGGTAAGTCCAATGTCCTATGATAGCAGTAAAAGATTTTCTACTTCTTTTTATAAGCTCTTGATCATATGGTGGCCCATCATGAAAGCTTGAAGTGCTTAATCTGCAGTTTGAGAATAACCAGACCACAAGCTGCTAGGAAGTTAACAAAAATCCTGTGTTACAGTTTGGGTTTTATTTCTTCCACATTAAAAATGTTTAATACATTTTAAGTTAGCCTTTACGTTTGTTGTATGCCTCAATTCCTTTCTGATGTTTTTAACTCATTTTCTTAACAACACAAATGGAAGGCCTCTGTCCCTGTTGCCACTGTTTAGGTCAAGAAAGTATTGCAACAACAGGCAAGCTGAAAAGCATCAGCCAAAGCTGTGTTATTCTCAAATATGGATCAATGTATAGCCTATATAGGCTACCTTCATTTCATTCTCACTCTACATTAAGGCTAGGTTTTCATTAACAAGTGTGCAAAGCTGCTAACAGGAATCAAGCAATGCCTTTCACCTCCAAAAGGTACTCTACATCTTTTGCTGTTTGTATCCCTACGGCTCCCTATTATCAACTGTTTTCTGATTTTGCTATTAGCTTAAAAGAAAATTGAGGACTGAGGAATAGAACAAATGAAAATTGGTGTGATTCAATTTGAATTGTCAGAAGTGGAAACACAGATTTTTAAACAAGTCAGTTTTCACATCCAGCCTACACTGTTTAACTTTTTCTGCTGCTTCAGTCAGTAACAACCGTGTTTTCTGAAATACGTATTTAAGGTATAGGTACTCTACTTTTCTTATACTTTTTCTTTAAAGAAAAAACTCTCATACTAAAACGTTAAACTCTGTAAAACATAAAACAATAGGAAATGATCCCTTCCTAAGAGGGATTGTTTTAATTTTGCTTCCTGATTTTCTCAGAAGTTTTGGCCAACTACTTCAAATCAAGAAGTATGATATCAAAACAGAAAAGAATGAAGTAGTATATGATGAAAAGTCAGTAAGTTACTTAAAGGCAACATCTAATTTGATAGAAGCTCTGTAAACTCTATTTAGCACATAGCATTTGGAACTTACAATGTACCAGATCTTGTAAATGGAAGTAAAATTCAGTATGTATTGCCTAATAGATGTCACCATGATTTTTGTCTAACATTTAAACCCTCTGAAACTAATTCATAATTTAACTCAGAAAAAACAGGAGCAGAAGCTTTACTTTTATTTAAAACTTCAGTTTAATCAACTTTAAAATGTTTAATTCCATGGTGAGGTATGGATCAGGCCTTTGCTATGAAATGCAAAATGTCAAGCTTGATCTATCTCATGATGAAATAAAATTTCCTTTAGTTATTTTTTAAAAATTAGGAGCTTCTCAGTCCTAAACAACATCAGTTTTGATCGATTCACAAAGTGTGAGGTTTTTGACCATATAACTTATATGACCCCTTAACACACATCTCCCCAGTTGACTGTGAACTGGTGACAAGAAATTTTTCCCCCTAGAAGTTCTTGCCTGTTGAACTATATGTGCTAGCACTGACCCTATTCCTTCTGTCAGGTTTTAAGAGTTCCACTGAAGAGAAGCATCTTCCTTGAGTCTGAAAATCTACTGTAGCATGAGCACTTAGAAATGTCAAGTTTCCAATGTTCATCTTCAACACAGGCTTTTTAAATCTGCTTTAAAAAGGTCCATGAAGCAAATTGTTCAAAACCAAAATGACACATGACCTAAAAAATTTGCCCCACTTTCTTAAGAGCAGCATCACTCATATTATTCTGCTAGTCAATATTTAGTCTCAAGAATCATCGTTAAAACAATGTGTTCTGCCAGTAACTTACTCCAGGGAAAAGTTGGTAGCATTCTCCAAACCAGTGTCTGCATGTCCAACAGGCTCAACTCTGCTGTTGTCCTCCTCTGTTTGATCTTCATCCTAGACATTTTTAAAAAAGAAAAAAAAATCATTTTAACCTAACTTTAATAGGTTAACTCATTTTAGCAATGCTAATTCACCACTTGCAGATTATTAGGGTTACTGCAGGTGCAGTGCAAACATGTGCTTCCACAACAAAATCATTTCTGTTGCAGTTTGAAACTCTTGTAATTAGGCTTTGTGACTTTATGCATTTTTTGGTAATTATATTTATAGTTTAATCAGTTTTACATCATAATTTCAGTACAGGTATAAAAGCCAAGCCACAGAAGCTATCACAGAAGGCACGAAACCAGATGATGATCAGCAAAGTTTGGGCAAACTCCTCCTAAGCTCTATCTGGGCAGGTTACTGAGGACTCAACTGGACACACAAGGTAGATTCCTGAGGCCGATTTGCACAGTTAGAAACTGTATAAGGAAATGAAACTTGTCTGCTTCCACAAAGTACTGAGACCTCTTCAAACGTCTTATCACAGGTCTTTATTAACAGTATGACAGAAAAGGCTGACATCAAAGAGTTACGTGAGGTTCTAATGCTAACCAATTGATTTTATTTTAATTTGACTTTCCAAAAAGTACATACATTATTCACCAAATGTATAATTTTAATGTCAAAGTTGTGAAAGCTTACTTTCAAATTTAGATCAAGGTAATTCAAGGACTACCAGTAAGAAGATCTAAACCCATTCTTACACCTGGGTTATTCAATAGAAGCTTGTCCTTTTAAGTTCCCCATGTGAGCAAACAGAAAATGTTAAGTGTGAACAGTGGTTTTCAAACATGGCCTTAGATTCTAGAGACAGAGCCATCAGGTCAGTAAAATAATAAGTGACAGGTTATGAGTGTAGCACAGAGAGTCAGCCAACGTATTAAATTATTGAAGAGATATTAAAGACATTCAGCGGTAATTGGCAATGTCCAATTGACATTTCCACTGAGAATCTGCAAAAGCAGGAGGCTGGATGCATGAAGCTTCCATGGCTGGTAGATATGCCCTGTGCATCATGGATAGTGGTGCACTGCATGAATCCCAGCTACTTGAAGATTGATGATCCTGTGTTTTGAGAGGCTTTAATATGCACTTCTTCATCATCTGTCTCTGTTAAGCACTAGGTAAGCAATACATTTCAAAGGTTAACCAGCATCTTGAACTTGCCTAGAATTGCATTTTGAATGTAAACAAGAACTCAAAATAAAACATTTTCCATATAGTAAAAGTTGCTTATAAACCAAGATAATCCGTGTAGTTTATAAATATGACATAAGATAGTGTTTACATTTCTATATTTACTGACTTCAGCTGAAGTTCTGTATGTACCACTGCATAAAATTTAAAAATTAATAAATAGATATTCAAATCTCCATGACAATTCAGAAGCTACATGCAAAAAGGTGTAGCTATAGGAAAATCAGAACATTTGGAGTTGTTTCACATTAAAAAGAAGTGTTTCACCCTGTTTCATAGAGCATCTTGCAGATCCCTGTTGCCATGGGTTTCTTATTTTAAAGTTAAAGACACTGTTGATTGTAGAAAACTATGTAAGCATTTATATTGCGCTGAAGCTGTTATCTGAAAGTCTAAAATGAGAGTTGCTGATGAAACACAATTTTGAATCTCAGCTATGATGAAAGATGATCACAAATGAATGTTACTTCAATAATACAATTTTTTGGTGATTTTCCATGTATGGTCTTTTCAAACAAACATACAATAAGTACATATACACATGAGAAGAGACTGAAATAACATCCTACCTACTAGTAGATAAGCCTACACGAACAAATAAACATCTGACTTTATGTGTGTCATTTTAGCAGACATCTACAGATGTACAATGAAGGCATCATTCACCTCGTACCACTTGGGTCATACACTTCAACATCTTCCAGCCTCACAAGCTTTTCCCTTGCCCAGGTCAAAGTAACTCTAAACTAAACTCCCCTTGCCCCACTCAGTCTTTTTGGCAGTCCTTCAGATCTGCTCAAAAGATCCACTTCCAGCACCCTCCTGGGGTACAGCCCACCATGCAAGATTCAAGCTAAATCCTTGTAGAAGTCTTTCCTTTCACCACTTCTCAGCATTGGTAGTATCTTCACTCTCGTACCCAGAGCCTCCTAATGTCAGCTCACACTTAAACCTCTCCACTTGCATATGCTGTTTTCTTTCTGTCCCACCTGGTAATCCAGAGGTTTATTCTGCCAAGGGCAGGAGCATTCCTTTGCCTGACCCCAAGCACAGAAGGCAACAGTCAACTTGCCTGCCTCCTGCCTATAGGATATAATACATCATAAACTGCAAATCAAAGAAATGTAAAACAGATGCTATCTGGCAACACTACATCTACTTTTTGTGCCTTTTGTATCAAGAATTATAAACACAGCAAGTTTTGGAACCTGACTTGCTGTCAGTTATCCAAGCAATTAAGAGTCAGTGGCTCCCATACGCCTCTGGCTTTTCCAGGACAGCAGACAGATCTGTATCAAAAACATGCATGTGCCTGTGTAAATAGGTGCTCAGAGGAGAATCACATATCTAAAGCAAACACTACTGTCATAATTAACAGATGTATGATGTATCCTTTAAAAAATCTTTAATATTACAGTAATCAGTTTCTCTATGCTTCTCAAAATAACAGATTTTTATTTACATTGAAGTAGATTGAGAGAAAAATTGGACACCTGCAGAGGGATTTGACTTAAAATTCTGATTTACTAAGAAAAGTAACTAACTGTGAAACACTCTGCATCAAGCAATTATTTATTTGGAAAGTTGTTTTCTTCTGAAAGGCAAAATCCACCTGGATGTGCTATCTTCAGGTAAAACAAGGAAAAGATAATTTAGAAGAGCGAGAAAGTTTCTGAGCATCCAGATGGATATTCTTGCACATATTTCTCAGAAATAACTGATTTGAGCAAATTCCCAAACTTGTAAGGTTTCTCCCTATAAAAACACCTATTCCTGCTACATAAAAATATTCAGCTTTTAACATACAGCCACTAAATCATGTTTGTTTTCCAAAATTGAAATAAATTAAAAGATAATTTTATTTTTACAGCACTGAGGAAAATTTAAAGCACCCTTTCCAATGTACTTCTACATATCCTGATGTGTTCAGTGTAAAATTCCCCACAATTCCCTTTGGATGAGATGACTCAGGGCTTCTCAAGCCAGGGCTTCTCACCCAGGCTTGGCTGTGCCACTAGACATGGATGTAAGTGCCCGTAAAATATCTTTGCCATCTGTCCTGTATTTAGGCTACTAATGTGGAGATTAAGCAACAGAATGACAACTTTGAACAACGGCATCAAACAGAAAGGAAACTTCTTGAAATTGCTTTAAGCTACTTTCAGAGAATTAGAGATTACTAAGAGTTATTCTTACTTTTAAATTGATCTGTACAAAATTTCTGTGTCTTGCAACTGTCAAGTTTCCCTGCACGTAGACAGCAGCAGATTCTTGCAGTTTTTTTTAATTGCCATTGTTCTAAAAATAATTTTTTAAATGCATTACTGTTCTAAGTTCTATAATAAAATTAACAACTCAAAACCTGAAAAATTATCTTAACAGCTCAAAATGGACTATTAGTGCTAGCAGTTCTGCCTATAAAAAGGTCCATTTCACAGTTCATCCACATAGCATTAACGAAATACATACGGAAAATTGCCAATTTGCTTTGTATTTTTGAAGGAAATTTCTCTATCACTTCTTAGGATTACAAAATCCTCAGAGTTAAGAAATGTTATTCCATATACAGGAAACTAGACAGTCTTTTTAATTCACACTTGTTCAGATTATTTCTGAGTGAAGACTGCCTTGTCTCATTCCCACAGCTCAAGACCAATCATGCCTTCTCTGTCTTACTGGACGTTTTACCTTTCATTATTAAAATATCAGGTCCTGTCTCCGAGTAATCCATAATTACTACCAGTCACTATTTCATTTTCAAAGAACACTTTTCCAGCCATCTCTGCTATTCAACAAACCTCTAATGAATTTCCAAAAAAACATAATCAAAATGTTTTCACATTCCTTTATCTTTTAACAATTACCTGTAGAAAACTCAACAGCTGCCACAGAGTCTCAATATATTCCTACACCTTTAATTTGTGCAGTCTTTATTTCCAGGTGCCTGGTCTGAGAATGTGCCAATTCTAATCTACTTCAGCCAGGCAAAATAAGAAATGGGCTCTGAAGGCATATGCAGGTTATGTATAAATCTGTCTTCCCTGAACACTTAATCCTATCTCTCAAATTCAATAACATCATCTCCATTCTACCAATAACTGAAAAAAATTGAGTAAAGGTGTTCGACTTGGGTGTGTTTTTTCCAGTTCAATGGGATATAATAATTACTTCATTATTGTTCAGAAAGTAACTGGGTATATTAATTGTTGAACCAAAGTAACTCTGCTTTCATTTTAACACCCTATGGCAAGGTCAATAACACTGACCAATGCAAGAGAAAAATACTGACTTGTCACTTGCATAAACAGCAACTATCCTTGTGTACTGAGTATATCCAAGTTAACACTAAAGAAAAGGAAGCTGTAAGTAAAGTACACTGTAATACGTGTGTGTAGAGCTGTGCTGTTTCACCACTGAGCTCTCCCCTGAATGTTTCCTTCATTCACTTCCACGACCTGTAGTGGTAAATTCATTCCTCTTGTGTCTCTACCTGCATCTCCAACACCCTTTCCCAAACCTTAGCCTTCCTGCACTGACTTTGCTGATAACTGACAGTAAATTTAGAGAGCTTAGTCCTCCACCTTGTCCAAGTGCTGGGAAGGGGGTTATGGAAATCCAGGACAGTCAAGGTACTCCTGTTCAGCATCCACACCAAGTCTCACCCCACAGCAAGCACAAGCCGGCATCACAGCCAGCTCAGCCCCACTGTGGCGCCCTCACCTGGGGAAGCATGTTCAACCAGTCTGAGATCAGTATTCAATGTTAGATCTCAAAGTTAGATCCCAGACTTGAAAACTTGTAGTAAAGCTGTTCACAACTGCACACAAACCCTTTTTTTTTCCGACTTATGTAGTTGTTAGCTGAACAAGAGATCCAGCCTCAACAGAAAGATGGGCTGACACAGGTACACAAGAGCTATACAAAGGAACATTCTTTTAAAACATAATTAAACCTGGTTTGTATTCTTACTAGTCTACAGAGTAACTGCAGCAAAGTACTTTCACATAGGGTGGATGTTCTTGTTACACAACACTTTCAGAATTTGTACTAGCATTACAAACGGAAAGCAGGGTCTTGAAATGGCAAGCAATCGCACCACCGCAGTAAACAGGCAGAGCTACCGGTGTGAGCAACACAACGCAAATAGATCACACATACACCCCCCTGCAGATAAAAGCCTGCCAATACACAGTCTCGATGTTTTGGAAGAAGAATTCAAGCTTGTTTGTTTTCTAGTATTTAATTTTTAAAAAATTTAGCCCACTGAGTGAAAGTACTGTAAATACCAAACAGAAAAGAACAGAACACGTTGTCCAAGAGATACTTTAGATTTTACTGTAGAGAAGGACACATTATCAATATCTAAAAGCTCCTGAAAGACTGAACACTATTATTTTTTCCCAGCTGGGACACAACAAAAATATTGCTTATATGCCCTTCCCTTCATCTTTTCCCTTTTTATTCTTTTGCACTTCTCTGTAACAATTATGAAGAAGAGACCATACTTACTATTAGTCTCCCAACAGCTGTGTTTTATAAATGTTTATTTGGTATAAAGTAGGTTCTCTCTCCGTATGATCAGACTTGATAGGAAACAGCTCCCAAGGGACCTATTTTCTTGTGTCTTAACTAGCACAAATATACCAGTATCAGGCTTTTGTGCTAATGTCCTCACTTCTTGATTAACCTGCCAAATCTCCAGAGAATGGCAATTTTCAATCAAATCTGAAGAGCAGTTACAAAGATCATAAGGGGGAAAACCAGAAGTTATTTAATAAACCCACCTCCCTCCCCCCCCCAAAAAAACCACCCAGGATTTCTATCTTGAACACATATATATGCACAAATAATTAGGTGAGAGCTTTGTGTAATCCACATCAGTCCTGTATTAGGTGCACTGCTATTATCAGTAATCCAGAGAGACAGAGAGGAGAAATTACATAACATTACTTTAATTACATTAAATTATTATTCACTTTAACATAAAAAACACACAAAGAAAATTTCATCTTTTATATATGTACAAGTTAATATTCTCCTTACATCTCAGTCATCCCTGTTTTACTCATATTTTTGTGCATGGTCATTCCACAACTGGAAATAGCAATATGTGTATAGTTTCTATATGTCTCACTACTCTAAAATGAAATTTGCCTTGCTCAGTCAAAACAGTGAATAGATACCATATAGACACAGAGGAGTACAGAATGAAAGGGATTTCCCAGGTCTCTGATGAATATCAAATTCATCCCCTGCTATCACAGGCAATCATCTCTTATTTCCCATTTAATAAATTGATCAAGCTGAGCCTTAGAAAGGGTTGGCTTTATGATGGCACTATTTCTGTTCTGAAGCGCCTTGGCAGGAAATGTTTTTACAGATTTAAAGAGAGATGTATTTGATTTCCTATTGTCCAAAAAGCAGAACACCCGATAGTCAATGAATATAATTTGATACAGCCTTCCTTTGACAAACCTGTATGACACTTAATTCAGTTTTGATTATCACTTTTTCATGCCTAATGACTCTTTTTGTAATGCTTATAAAAACTGAGCAAGACCTACAGCATATCAATTATCTTGTAGCATGTATTAGTTGAGAGGTTTACTAAAGTCCATAGTCTTTAGAGGCTCAACAACCTTTGAGATGTCGCTGAAATCACACACATATATTCTATAGCAAATTGATGGCACACACCTCTGTCACACAGCTAGCCAGGCTAACAGCAGGAGCACACCACCAATACTGCTCGGCCATTTAATGGAGCTTGCCCTAAAAAAGCTTTTTAATAGATGTTGCTGCAGTTAATTCTTTCTTAAAGTAGGCACTACAGACAGTACTGAAAAGTGAAAAAGTCTTTTAAGAGTTTTAATAGGTTAGACAAAAGGTTTTCTTGCTAGTGAATTTAACTTCAGACATTTTGATGGTTCTACTTCTTTACAATAAAGAAAATCTCAGACATGACCTTACAGTGGTAGCTTGCCAACTAGCAGCGTGAAATGCATTAAAATTTACAGTTTTTTTGTTGTTGATCAAATGTACTCATTAATTAATGTAGTCAAATAGTCTATGCCTACCAGCAGAGAAAGAACATTGAGAGGGAAAAATAAAGGAAAAAAATTGCAAACAGTTAAGCGACTCAGCAATCCCATACAAGGGAAACACCACACAATGGGATCTGACAGTAATGTCCACAGCAACGCTGATTCACAGGCAGTTCACAATACGTATTATAATCATATTTCATAGATGGTATTTGCTATTTGAGTGAAAACTAGAACGTTTGTTTTCCCCAGGCTGAGGGCATCCCACTCCAGATCACTCTCTGGGACTGCAGACAGTCCAAGGTGGGACGCAGAGGGAGGAGGTGTGCTGTAAACTGATGGCTGCCATAACAAAGCTCTACATCAAGGGTCCTCTACAGATAGGAAATATAAAATGGGTAAAGAAATATGTAGCTGTTCCCATCAGATGATGTTTAAGGGACATTTTAAAGAAGACCCAAGTGTTATTGTAGCACAACTACTATTTCATGGTCAGCCATTTTGCAACAGTTCTAAGTACACAAAAAATATGCATCATTATAATACTCATAACATATTAGAAAACATTATAATGATGACAGTTTGGTCCCTGAAATATCTGTTCATTGATACATGGGTAAATTGTTGTCAAATTGAACCCATTAAGATAACACCTTGATAATCTATTTCTTATATCAAAGAAAGACTTCGAAGACAACATTGGGTCCTTTCTTAATTCCTACATTGACTTGTGATACAATACAAAATACAATCATGGAAAAAAATCACTTTAAAGTGCTTTTCTCTATTAATATACTGTGGAAAATACTTCATGTTTGCAAAGACAAATAAAGATAAGACATTTAGATATAAGATTTTGAAAAGTAGTAATATTAAAATGGATCCTAATTCTCAGCAGTAGTTTAGGATCATGAGACACAAAACACTTATTTTTCCTCAAAGATACCACAGGGGCTTCACCTCTTCCTTTTCTTATCACTTGGTAACACTTGCAGTCCATAACCTATTTTTTAACCATTTTATTAGATGTAAAGTATCTCAATGATTACAAAACTCAAGACATTTTATCACATAATGGCTTTGTGAATGCATTTACAGTGCAATCTATAAGCAAAACCAACCCTAGCTAACTGGAACAGTCAGGCCCATGCCTGGATGAGTTTCTAAAAAACAATGTGATGATAAAAAGTTAATTGAAAGATTATATGCAAGAAGAAAATACTCACATCTTTTGTGCTAAATATTTGAAATACAAAAAGCATGGATTGCCGCAGTTTCAGTATTAACCAAAGCATCTAAAGAGCTTTCTGAAGATCTAATCAATAACAAATTATAGCTGTGTCCACTGTATTACAAAGAGAAGTACTTATCTCATAGATCCATGTACAACTATATCAAATTACCTGAAATTGATTGTTGCCTTAAAAATAAAACGGATTCATTTTGTGTAACTGCCTAGTCACAGTTTTTATTCTGCTTTCTGTTTTTCCTCAGCACCCAAAACATATCTGTTTCACAGGCAAAAGTCATGGCCTTTGTTTGTTTTAAATAAGGCTTATCTGGAGACTATTTCCATGTTCAAATCTTTGAAATTTTATACTCTTGTCATTTGATTAACAGACTGACATATAGACCACCAGGATCTGCCAGTCTAAAACAAATATTAGTGTTCATGTTGAATAGAAAGTCAAAGTCATACTTTGATGTCAAGTCATGGGAAATATTTTTTATGGAAATAGTTATAAGCTGTATTTGAAATGAGGCTACAATTTTAGGTCAATGTATAATTGAATCCTCTACAAAGTTTATCCCAAAGGTCAGGCCTGGTTTTGTCCATGCTCTTTTTGTCATTTACCTTGAATAATGAAGGAATTATCTCATTTACAGAGACATCCCCATATGGTGAGCCAACAGGAGTGTGGCACTTCCCATGTAACAAACATACTTCTGCTTGATGACTTCATATACCATTTCTTTTCCTTTTCATCGTTAGTTGATACATACATATGCTTCTATATACCACCACCTCCCCCTAGCTAATTGATGTCTACATATATACAGAAAATTGCCCCTGCATTGGTAGGAGATGCTTTACTTGAATTATTTCACAATGGGAGTGATTTTTACAAAATGAAATCTAGCTTTCTTTAAGAACTCAAATTCTTCCTACCACACAATTCCAAGTTATACAGATTTGGGATGACCAGTAAAGAACAAAAAACTAATATTATTTTTATATGTAGAAGTTGATATTTATGAAGGAAAAAAAACACCTCACACTACACTTGTCACATGGAGTGTTACTATGGTATCCAGTAAACAAACAAACAAATGCTTCTAAACATACGTACATATTTAGAAGGCCAAGACAGTAAAGACATTATTTTGTTCTTAAGATAAGAAAAAAAAAAAATTATATGGCAGTGGTACAACTATAGTGTGTTTGGTTTTTTTCTGTGGAGTAGTCTAAAGTAGGTCAAGTTAGGCACATCCATTAGTTCTCCTATAAATAGATCCACACTGAGTTCACCTGCTTGTAAGTAATGTAGAGCAACAGAATTTTAAATATTTTTTTCCTTTAATCTGACAAAGTAGCTTATTCTCTATGTAGATTTTTTTTTTTTTTTAAAAAAAGGAAGTCATTAAGTCCTGCATGATTTTTTAAAGCCAAAAGTGACAATAGATATGTGAAACTGGGACACACACTTTCTTCCCCTGCAGAAAACCAAATGTACATGCCTCCACCTATAAGTTTAGAGATCTGAAAGACTTCTGCAGAGATGTATTATAGATGAGTCACATAGTTTCCCCTTGATATCGATACAAAGGAAAGGAGAAAATTCTGCATAAATCACTACACATTTTCCCTGTAACACTCCTGAATATATTACTATTAACCTAATCTTCTCAAAGTCAGTGATTTTCACTCGTCTGGGGATTTTTTTTCTTTTTTTTTTTTTTTGTTTTAAGATACAAAAAGCATTTCTTATTTAGCAACTTGAATTTGTCATTAGGCAATTTTCAAACAGGTCTCATAGCTCTTTTATCTTTACTCATTTCTTTTTTCATTTTTAATCTGAAATAGTCCCTTGTTGCTTGATTTGCAGATCTGTATCACCACACAAGGAATTCACTAGCTTCAGCCAACTCAGAACAGTTCGATCCCCTCGAGTACTAAATATAAGAGTCAATTTAGAGGCAAGGTAAAAGTATGGCACTCTGTTCTCTGTCACACAAAACATCATTTTACTCACATAGGCATCTTAATAACAAAATTCAATTCTAGATATTTTTCTCGGCATGGCTTAGGACTGTTTAGGGATGACATCAGAAAGCCTATTGAAGACTTGGCTTTTTAAAAATTTAATTAAAATATCTGTTTTCCCTTAAGGTAGAAGTCCCTATATTGGTGAGAGTTTAAAGTTAGCAAGTATTATTTAACTTTGAATTTCACCTCATCTAGGAAACATAATTTCCAAAGGTTTGGCTTTTGTGTTACTAAAAATCACTGTGTTATTATTGCTCAAAGAACTAGCAAAGCATAATTATCCTATTTTAACTTCTTGCTTAAATAACAGTACATGGGTTTTCTTTGCATTTAGACAGTGATTTGCCTTTGGTTCTCATTTATTAGGATTTGCTAACATTCAGCATTTTTTTATTTAAATTCTTACTCCTAGAATAACTACAAATATGTATGAAAGGTCTTTTCTGTTACACACCACATAGATGGACAAACACACTCGAACTAAAGGATCCCTAACTTCCATAGGTTAAAGTTAATTCCTGTCATTTGAGCTCTTCATGCCCTAAAGGAACAAAATCATGCAAGGGCTTGGTCCCATGTCCCAGGGAAATAAAAACCTCAAGGGAGCCCTGGCACTGCGATAGCAATGCAGGGCACTCGGCCTCAACTACAGAGGCACAAGGCACCCAAGCCTGCTCTCAGCTCCTGTGCAAAGCTTGTGTAAGTGATAAGATTTTATCATTTTGCAGTTTTGTCTTTTCTTTTGCTGAATTCCACAGTTGCATGCCACTTTTTGCTTTTTACCTCATTCTTCACTCGGAAACTCCACTAAAACTGCTTCAATTAAGTTCCCCTGTTATGCCATAACATTTTCTTTTTTGGTCTTTTGCACAACATGGATTTTACCTTAGGCACCAAACAAATTCACCATTTTAATAACAGAAAATACTGTAGCATTTTTCAATGTTCTTTGCTCAATTTGTTTTGCTGAAGTCAACATGAAAAACAATTTCAAACTTCTCAGTAAATGCTTCATTTACGAATGCTCCATTCCAAGTGCCTACAGGGTTACAATCTGGTCTATGACAATTTTATTAATTTTTTAATCAAAAGCATTAAATCAAATTTAAAATAAATAGTACTCAGTACTTCTGTAGTACCCTCCAGCACAGTATGGCAAAAGTGCTTCATGGACTGTAATGACTTTAGCTTCAATGCACCCTCAGGAAGATTAAAAGTTATTCTCCAAATTCTTCCTTTATTTGAGGAAACTGAGACACTGTAGATTTCTTTATATATTTTTGAGGTTCATCTACAGTCTCAGATGTTTTCAGTTTTGGGTGATTTCTCTGAGACAGAGTGTTTCAGAAAAATGTAAATTACTCCCATGTACTCCTGAAATCAACCAAAACCAACAGAATCTAAAAATGGAACTTCAAAAATAAAACAGCACTAACTAAATTTCTAAAAACATCAAAAACATCTAGATTCATCACTGCAGACAGTCGGTCATTCCCCGTGCAGGGCAGTAGACAGCACCACAGGCCCCACTGCCCCTGAAGAGAGGCTGAGGGAAGCTCTGATTTCCTTGGAGGAGTTCAGTCCCAAGCACACAGCAGCATATGCACATCAATGGCTGTCATCCAATCCTAACATGACACCTGATGAAACATGAAGAAAGAGCCAAACCGCATCATCACCAGCACCTCACTAAGCTACCCAGGGACCCCAAAAGAAGACCTCTTTGTCTGAAATGTACTGAGGAACAAAGTGTAGTACACATCACACAAGTGCCATAACCACAGTTCCAGAAGTACTCTGCAAATTGACTGTAAGTTATACAAAAAGGAAGGCATTTCAAGAACTGGCTTATCCAGTGTCCAGTGTCCAGTGTTGCACCTCAAGAGGTATCAGCTCCTCAATGTAATGAAGTTCTAAAAACTTCTCAGGGACCTTACTTCCTCACGTGATTATTTCCCTTCCTTTTTCACCCCAAGTCAAAGCAGTAGGGAGTGAATTCAGCACATATAATGGAGGTACAGGATTTCCAAGCAATTACATTTCCACTGTCTTGCCCCTTCAACCTGGCATTTCCTTATCCAGCAAGGCCAGTGCAAGCCACAGATGTGATCTGTCAAAAGCAGAACTCCTATCTTTTCCCCTCCCCAGATGGTACATCACTGGATCCCTCTGTCCATCTTCTCCTTTCTGCTTATTCAAGCATTTGTATTATTATACAAATGATGTAAATTTAAATTCATGTTAAATAAAAACAATTTTAATTGGTGACATTTCCCAGACAGGTCCAGTTCAGTCTAATTAATAGTCTCAAAAAAGCTTAGGAAGGTACAAGGGAGGAAGCAAAGCATGGCCAAGACTGTTCTTTCAGCAACGGAGATGACTTAAAATGTGTCTAACTCTGTGGCCTCAGACTGTTTGAAAGGTAAAATGTTCACCTGCAGTTCCACATACAGCTCAAGGTACTCATTTCAACATAAAGTAACTTGCACTGCTCTGTGTCCAATCTCATCCCTCTTCTATTTCCTCCTTCAAAATTCTACCTATTTTCAACTAATCTAAATGACTGTGCTTTGTCCACTGAAGTTGCCATCTCAGTACTCCCTCTTTTTGAAAATAAGCATGCTTTCCAGGAATAAATCCCACTTAATCTTGTATACTGCTGATCTATTTACTATAATTTGTTTTTCTCCCTAACAGTTTCTAATCTAAAGCAGAACTTCACTTGTCACCACATATGTAGTTATCTAAACAACTTCATACAAACTAGTCAAATTCCACCACCTTCCTTAGAGGAAATCACAATAAGACAGAGGCACAACAATGCTTTTAAATGCCATTTCCCAAGTTCATTAAAAGCTATGATGCATAAACAGAAGGAAAAAACCATCAGATTTTGTGATTGAATTCTGGTTCATCCACCCTGCCAAAAAACCCCAAAAGGTAAAAAGCATGGAAATCATATACACATTGAGAGAGGCATGTGCCCAAGTGCTTTGCTTCTTCAAAAAGTCATGGTACTTCATACACAGATGTCTACATAAACACTCTTTTAAGGTTAACAACAGCATCTTTGGTAACAAAATTTGATAGGGAACAACTTTTTTCTGTTAGGTTTAAAAGGTGGTAGACATTGTTAAACCCCACATTTAAATATTCAGATTTTTATGTAAGATTTTCTTAGTTACCACTTATCAGTTATCAACTAGCTAAAGGCAAGTTGAGGCTGCCGAAACGTACAGGAACTTGTTATCAGTTTCCCATTTGAAACCCAGACAAGTCTGTCAATGAAGTCAGTCCACTCTAAGACCTCTTTGAAGAAATGTTTATTTTGCTTTAACTCTTCATGCCTATTTACTGTAACTGGAAAAAAAATCCACTTCTAGGAAACCAGATAAAAGCAAGCACTATTATGCTACTGTTCTGAAGATTTTTACTTCAACCTATGAAAGGAAAGCTTGAAGAAACCTGAAGAACAAGCAAGTGCTGGGATTTCAGTAAGAAGTAACTTTAAAAATCAAACTGCACTAAGAACCTCTTCCACTGCATCCCTGGGCAAGATCTGTAGTGTAGGCACTTCCACTTTCAAATTTCACAGGCTATATCAAGTTTCAGACTATCTGGGCTATTCTAGTACCTTCTTATGGTCAGCTCTGGCTATTTCAAAGGACAAGGCAAGAGTGGCTAGAATAGGCAGCTCAAGTCATTTGCTAACAGGCTTTTCCCTCATCCTTGGGAAGTCAGGTTTGATGTCATTAGAACTGGTGTGTAATCTGTACTTCCTTATATGCCAGCAAATTTGAGAAAGGACAGTAAAGGCCTACCACTACTCATGACTAGATGGGAGGGAGAAAATCATTTGCTTTATCATCACAGAACTCAAATCTTGAAGAGACTAGAGAGTGAATCTCTGAAATAAGACAAAGGTCACTATGTCTTATAAGTAAGAACTGATGGAGTGAAACAGTAAGGACAGTTTTTTAAAAAAAAACACATAAAATGGTGTGACAATTTGAGTGACAAAGCTGTGGTTTCTCACTGAAATTAATAAAGCTTATGGTGTTCCAACAGAATGACATGATTTGAAGAAAATATGGGAAGAAACAAATAGATGAGTTCAAAAGCCTGGGAATTTTCATTTATTAAAATCAATAGGTTCTCTTTTTTTTGGTGGTCTACCCCCAGCTACTTACAGTCTCAGAATAGTTCCTTAATATTAATAGTTACAACCTTTTTGCAGTTTGGCTTAATTAGAAACAAAAAGACAAACAAAACTTAAAGAAATATGTTGCACATGCATCTTCTAGGCAGTGTAGGGAAGAGGAATTCGTTAAAATTAATGAAATGCACTTGTCTCTCTCTCTTCACGTATAACCAGGTTGAAGGTATTAATGAAAAAAGGAACAGAAGGAGGTTGTATACACACAGAGAAACAGAAAATATTAACACAGTTTTTAAAACAGAAATGTTAATACTTTCCTAAGGGACTCACAGAATGATAATGTTACCTAAAGAATTAATAATCTGGAAGAGCAAGTTAAAAATGAAGTGATGAAATTTGCCAGTGAAAAACAACTTAGGTTTAAAACAATCTTTTAAAACATGATCAATGAGCTTTGCAAGACTTTCCAGATTTATCACACTAGTGGACTGAGAAGCCTGGTAACTGAGGAAATTGAAACTTGAAGAAAAATAAGGCAATGCATTCTGAGAAATGTCATCTAGACTACATCTCAAGGAAAAGAATCTTTAAAAAAGTAGCAAAAAACACCCTGAAAAAAAAACAAGACACAAATTAAAGAATTAGTCAACGATAATACTAAGGCAGATTTCACATATCTGGTTTTTACTGCAGCTTCAAATATTTCTGGAGCAAATTCAGCTCTAAAAGTAATTTCAATTGGCAATTCCCAGACTTTTGCACTCTTGGGGTAGTATGGATTAATATTAATGTAATATGTACTTATTTATACTGTAAATGAGTAAAACCAAAAGAAATGGGCATCTGAATGACATCAAATATTAACGAAAAAAATAGTCAAAAGCATTAAGTACCAATGAGAATACCAGATTAATGGAAAAATGTCAACACTATTTTGTCTTATTTAATAAATCCACAACTTTTGAGAAAGCAGACACAGTATGACAAATCTGCAGGCAAGTACTTCATTTTATCTGTTTTAAACTAATTTCTGGTCTAGCCAATCTACACTTAGCAGATGAGGGAATGTCAGAAGTAGAAGCATTTCCACTTGCATGTCCTCTTTGGACATGACTGGAAATTACTTCTCCTTATGATGGAAAAGTAATGTTAGGTAGATAGGATAACGCATGCAACCTGTGTATATAGATGATAGCAGAGATACCTGTGCCTATCTATATTTAGACTGGTCACAGGGCAGACTGAGAGGTTACTTCCACTGACTGTGGCAAGAGTTAAGGAGCATCTCTAGAGCTTTATGAGAAAAAACATATTCCCACTCACTCATTTCTATAGACATTAGATGGAGTAAGTCAGAGATGCACACATAAGAACTAGCAGTCTAGTAGTGAATATGCTGAAACAAACATATTTAAGCACAGGAAAGTGGGAACTCTTTGTCTACACAGTTTAGATCATCTAAAGAGTATTTGAGTACTAGGCACTTTCCTGTCAAAAAGAGGTAGTCAAGAAAAAGAAGAAACAATGAGTTTAGTAACCTGTTTTTTCCCAATAAGGATATTTTGAAATTCATGAATACTGAGTGGTTATATTCTGTTGCAGGTAAAGAAGAAAGATTAATTTCAAATTCTGGATAGGGAAGAAGATCAGAACTGAACTTCTATGTGGTACAAATCCATGTAGCTGGGAGAAAGGAGATGAAATGAGGCTAAATATCAGAAGAACATCCTTAATCAGGCGATATATCAGACTGTAAAAGTCTCCCAAGGGAAGAAGCAGAATCCCCACTGATCAACACATGTAAAAGCTACATGGAAAAAAAGTACAACATGAGCTACAGGGAATAAGTCAATATATAGCAAGAGGATGGTTCAGATGACCTAATAATATAATAGGATTTTAAATGACTAGATAATTCTATTATCATTAACCACATTTGTAGTAGTACAAGGTAAAACACTGTTGCTATGGTAATCAATCCTTATGTGTCGTTGCAGAAAGTGACTGAGATACAAGGGATGGAAATTAATTGAACCAGCCCTTCCTACTCTCAATTAATTCAATGTACTAGTCAGCTGGGAAACTATCTAACATAAAAGTATACACCTAGCTTCCCACAAGCCCTTAAAAAATATAGTAAAAACACGGCTGAGTATCTGGCATTCAAATATAGGTTATCCTTAGACTTACAGAGTCAGTTCAGATTCAAGGTAGGAGCAAGGCTCCAGTTCAGAAGGGATGCTTCAGAAGGACAATCGCTCTCATCACTGCACTTCAAATCCCCTTTTCTTAACACTGCTTCAATTCCCTCATCCCAAAGTGAACCAGAACTCCGGAATAACCAATGCATGCATGCTTCTGCTCACATACTGTAACAGCTCCATCTCGTGAGGAGACCAACTTGTTTTCCAAAGACAGCAAAGGCAATCAGTTTTACTGGCACTACAGAGCCCTATAGACAACAAATCATAGCAGTGAAAATAATTTTAAAACGCAGCAGGAACTGAGTGGAACAAAAGCTCAAATCACTCTGTGAAAAACTACAGTGTCCTCACAGTTTTGCAAAAAAGTAAAAAAATGGTTACAGAGTGTATTTAGGAAACACTATAGGCATATGTAGATAGAAGACAACTAATTCAGCTTCTTGGAAATTCACAGCAACGCTTCCTTTCAAAAAATGCTTTTTCAATTGAACAAAATACTTCTTTTGGTCTTTTGAGCATTTACAACATTGTTAAAAAAATATTTTAAAGTAGTCCACACAAACAGAAAAGGTCCTACAGATTAGTGGAGTCATGCATTCCAAAAGGAACGTGCTTCTACCTGCTAGTGCTGGTATTTTAATGTAACTCTTCCTCATCGTTTTATGCAACACTATGCAAAATATTCATTAGAAACCATGGAGGGAAAAGCAAAAAGGTCAAAAAAACAGAAGCAGGTCCATATCCTGGTTTGAAAATCAACTATGAGCAAGCAAGTATACCAGAAGTTAAAAGTAAACTTTCAACTCTTCAGTTACAAAATATTTGAAAGAGACTAAAAACAAACCAGTTTGTTTTAAAAAATGCTATTAAATTTGACCTTAAGGAATGTATTATATTTTAAGCAGGAAGCAAAATACATACTCCAAGAAAAAGAACAGAGCAGCAGTGGAGTTTTCAATATTCACAAACACATACAGAAGCAAAATATTTAATAGATAAGCTACACAGTTACCCTCATACATTAGAAATGTATTTACATATTTTGAAAAAAAAAAAGGGATTAAGCAGAGAAAATGACTACAGCGCTATCAGAACATTCTTGAAATGTTAAAACATGCCTGTATTCATGTGACATTTATTCAATTGATGAAGATACATCTTTTTTATTGAAAACAGTCTGTAACACATTGTATGTATATTTTGTTTCAATTTTAATATATTTCATTAGTATTATTCTTGGAATTTAAACAAAAATGTTCCTGGTTGTGTGAGTTTGAAGTTGTTAGTGCCAAAACTTCAGCCAATGTTTCATGAGAAAATTACTGAATTATGTCTGTTTATGATTATAACACAGATTTCTCAAGAAAATTATTCCCTCGAGTATTACAAACTAAATGAGTATGAAAGACTAGAATGTGTTTAATGTGACCAAGTGAGCTTTTCCCGCCAAAATGCTTCAATTTAATCCAAACTAATTTTCTAAAACTTAAACAAAGTCTAATAAAAGTTACTTCACTTCCAAAAATGACGTGCATTTACTAGAAGAGACTCGATAAAAAGTTATTATTAAAAAGCCAAATTATGGAGGCCAAGAAGCTTGCTATGCAACTGCTATAAATTTCATTTTTTTAATGTAAGTTCACGGATTAGTCAAAAAGAGCATGTGTGAGAAAGAAAGAAATCCCTGTGCAACTGAGAAATTAAACTGAAAAATTAAATCAAGGAGCCAAAAAACAGAAACACAGATGGTAAAAACTGGCAAAAATAAAAAGTAAAATTCGTGCTCTTAAGTACCAACAGATGCAGTGACTTTAAAATATTACTCCTTGAGGATACACAAAGACAATAATCCCAGATTGTGATTTCTGGGCCAGTCTACTGCTGCATAGAGCCACAAGATAGACCGTATTGTATACAGAAAAAATGGCATGTCAGAGATGCTGATATCTGCACTGACAGTCTACTAAAATAGAAAGGAAGGAAATTAAACTATCTAACACTGTGAAATTAATGTCTCTAGCAAAATAAAAAAAATTAGCTGTGTAAATGAGATAAGAGAGGTGACTTGCAGAATCCATTTACAGCTCTATAATACTACAGGACTGAGCATGAGCTGGTTATTTGAGCATTTCTGAAGCATTCCTTCTTGAAATGATATTCAAGCTTCTTGTTCTGGATAGAAGTGAGACCGTGATTCCCAGATTCTACGTTGTTAAACTTTGCCACACTAATGGCTTTGCCAATCTCCAATCCTACTTAAGGACTCCTTGATTATAACCACCACAACTACCGAAAAACTATCCCACCAAAGACTATTGGTACAAAAACAGCAGAAGAAAAATAATCCAAGATTTGAAAACTGAGAAACTGATGTGTAGTACCTATATGTTTGAAGTTTACCATTTAACTGAAAGATTTTCTTAAAATCAGAACCTGAAACAAAAAATTACTAGTAATACTTTTAAAATGCATTACTTAAATCTAATCTTCCAGATTTTAAAAGGAATTAAATTGATACTGGTACACATGTCTGAACAAACCCAGCATCTTATGCCATCACCATAATTTGAGAATAGCTGTACATATATAACCATAAAGACTATTGCTTTTTTGGCTAAGAAACAAAGTTAAAATCAAAGAAAACAAATTATATTTCTTTACTACTGCTTTCAGTATGCAGAAGTTTATGCTGAGCACTTTCTCCTCTAAAGTAATTACTGAAGTTACCAGGATCGTCATAATGTCAGGATGATGACTGAGAACTTCATGTGAAGTTAAAAATACAGCTACAATAAAAACACTTGTCATAAAGTTTTAGAAGTTACACAGATACATTAAAACATCTACACACACACATGTATGTCAACAGAGACAACACTTTAAAACTCTGCTCCTACAAGGGGCAGTTAATGAAGTGTCAGTATTTCTAGTATGCAAACAAGCACAGATGTGTACTTCATTTAACTCTAATATATATATGGAGGAGCAGTAAGAATACTGAACTACAACGGCAAATAGGAAAGTTTGCTGTGTGTTAACTGTCAAACAAAAAAATACTGTCATAAATCAAATACATTTTGTCTTTTGTAGAGGCTTCAAACTGGGATGACCCAGCAAGGTATTGCTTCTCACCAGGACATCCGTCAGCTTCCTGCTAGTTCAAGCCAGCAGAGCTTAGGCAGCTGCTGTTTGTCAACTGAAACAGCCTGGGAGGCGGTTTCGAAGTTACTCCCACCACCTCCAAACACAGTCCCAGCTGCAGGCTGCAGATGCAAGCGCTGCTCTGAATTCACCCAAGGTTTCTGAGGTTTGGCTCTTCAGTAAGACAAGTCAAGGCGTGCTTTACACCAGAGTGCTCAAACCTCCGTGGCTTCTCTTCAACTCTGCCCGCTTTTATGTTTACATGCACAGTGTGTATCAAACAAAAGTAGTTGTAAAATAGACTTCATCAGGGAATTAATTACATTGCAAAGATGTGGGAATATGGGCTCACATAGAGTCAGGTATAATAATTTCTTAAGTTTTCTTTCTACATATTTGCCATCACACATGCCAGTACTTTATGCTGTCCCTTGACATGCTAGTATGAAGCTGAAGTGCCTCCTATCCAACCTTCGGCTTCTCAGTATGACTGATATTTGTCAATTTAGGTAAAAAAAGAGTCCTTGAGCCACATTAATTTCACCTATCCAGAACGCTGCAATACACGCTATCCTACTGAAGCATAATAGATGCTTCTTTTGCACAGAGACCAATTCTACTGACCTTCAAATCACCAATAAAACCCATTAGTTCTGATGAGAGGATGAGTTAAAAGAATCTTCAAGAAGAGAAAGCTATTTATAGTGACAAAGTCTAACTAAAAGGAAGAAATACTGATGGGCTTGCTTTATGAAATCTGTGCTTTGTTGTAACAATTATTGCCTAGAAAATCAAGATAAATAAAAATGGTATGATGGAATACTCAAATGTACCTTTCAGTAATTTTAAATAGAGATGATCACAGATATGACCACTCCCTTTTAGAACATCTAATTTAGTCTGTGCTTTCAATAAATCAGTTAAAATTATAAGCAATCATTAATTCCTACACATTAGGAAAGTAAAGATTTTTGAAGACAAATGAAGGTATCCAAAAGGAAGAGGAAATTAAAGTTTGATAAAAAGTGACTCAATAGTGGCTTCCTGACTAATATTCTGAAGAAATACTAAGACCAGAGTTTTTTGCTCATGCTGGATAATTCCCTCTTCTGGTGCTTGGTCCACAGCCATTAAAAATGTTTGCAATATAGAGCCTAAACAATTTTGGTTTGTTTTGGAAATAGCTGTTTATGTAAGCATTAATAAGATTCACACAATATTTTAAACGGTAAGTGTGCTAAAGTAATAATAGCCAAATGATTTTGCTCAAATTCATAAAGTCATCTCTGAGTTGTAAAAAGAAGCATGAAACATTTCAGTTCAAATGAAGTTAAGCACATGCAGCACTGGAAACTATCTCAGTTGACCATTTCATATATGAAACTCCAAGTACTTTCAAGACACATTTACAATGGACTTCTTTCCAAATCAGTCAGTGAATGAATTGGCAAGGCTGGTCTATTATCTTCTTTTCTCATCCAGTTATACTGATGAAATAAATTAAAATCTTATGGTATATCACATCAACTAGGTCATATTACGTAATTCCATTCACTCAGTTGCTGCACTCACTAAATCTTGCTGTGTCACTTCATGAGGAATCATGACATTTCTCAAAGTATCCTATAAATTACAGAAACCACTTAATACAGCCAAAGAGTACTACATTCAATAATGAAATGCTCGTACTTAAGCAATAAAATCGAGATTAAATTTAAAACCCTAAATAAAACAAAAAAGCAGACAGATTACTTCCACATAACTCAATTATTAACTCTACGTTACACAGTACCATTCCCCTTTGCAGCAAAGGGCAACCATGTCATTAAAATGACCTGTCCACACAGGATTTTAAAGAATAAGCACCTTTCCTGTTTCTATCAATGGAAGATAAATTAACTATCATTTCCAAAGCAGAAAGAACAAACTTGGCCCTTTTCTAAAAGCATCGTCCTCATAATGAATAATTCATAGCATGAAAAAAGCATAAAAATCATCCTGTTCTTATTCAAAAAAATTAGATAAAGGTAAGTTTCTCATTCAGATAAAATCTATCTTTTTCCCTTGGCCAAAGAATACTCTGACTTAATTTCTGTTTTGTTCAGAATTAAAATGGACTTGCGTAATTCAGCAGTGATTCACCTGAATCTTGTCTAAAAACTACAGTGAGAACTGAATAGCCCCTGCAGCCATGTTCTATTTTATTATAGGAAGGAATACAACTTCCACTACAAATTAATAATATAAATATTTCTTTCAAATAAGTAACATAAGTCATTTAGAAGACAAGTTACACTAGGAGGAAAATCAGACCATTGTAAAAAAAGAAGGCACTTAGTTTTCCATTTCAAGTCAAGCAAATTCTACAATGCAAATTAAGTTAATTGAAAATTAAGTTAATGTGAAATTTAAGCTAAGGCCAGACTGACTTCTAATGCAAAATTATAAAAGCTTGGTTTGGCAACACAGTCAAGCAAATTATCAATCTTGTGTTTTCTTGCATTATGAAAAGAAAAAGGTAAAAACAGTACTTGGGATAACTTTCCAATTTTGAATGGTGTCTTTCTGACAGAATGTAAAAAATGACAACTTGAAGATTCCAGAAAATAAAACAAGATAATTGATTTGGGGAGAGATGGCTCCTCTTTCTTTGCAAGGAATTGGTTACTGTCCTGCAGAAACCTGTATTGTAAACCACAAAGCAGGAAGAAGACAAAGGTAAAGCATAGAAATTGAAAAGTACACAAACCAGAAGGGAAAAAAAGGTAAAGTAACAATACCATGTACTACCACTTTCTGAAACAAAATGCACAATTTCTTTTTAAGCCTCAAAATACAAATAATCAATTGCATATTTATACTTTGGTTAAAGGGTAGAATGTAGAACGAGCATAATGTGAATTTTAAATTAAGAATACTTTACCAAGGGCGAGGGAGAATCCTCTATAGACACAATTAACAGAATTGCTTTAATACACTTAAAACTTTTAACCTTTGTGGTCTTTGAAGTGAATAGTGGAACTGCATCTATTTCATGTTTGTATGGAAGGGCTGTACTGCCGTGAAAAGTTTTACAGTGCTGTAAACTAATGAAATAAATTATCTTAATTTGGTTAGATCTATTTTCATTAACTGTATTACCCGCCAAGGGAATGAGGACAAATTTTAATTTTACTAATGTATTTGGGCTCTGCATTCCTCTGGCACGCTGTAATTGCAGCTCCTGCTCAGTACTGCTCGCTCTGCTGTCACCAGCCCCCTTGCCCCCACCAGCAGAGCTGCACGGTACTAAGTCATACTGTGTTCCCACCGGGGCTTTCGAGGCCACAGCTTGGTAGCAGCAACCAGCACATTAGGGATACAGAGAGAGCATTTCGATTATAAACAGCTAGTTGGGATACATTATGTATGTCTGGACTGAAAAGCAAACATATGAAAAGATAAATCTCTTTGACAGCGTGAGGAAAGAAAACAAGTTCTCAAAATAAGAAAAGGAAGACCTGAGACGTCCTCTAAATGAAATGCTTTTCCAGGCCTAGTAAGGCATTTTCAGATGTCCTTATCTGACCTGCTACCATGGACAGACAGCAGACAAACAAAACACAGAGAGAAGAGTATTCTTCGAAATATTTAGAAAATAGAAAAGTAACAGTAGTAATCTATTCAAAGCTTCTTACAGCACCTCTGTGTAATGTAAAAATGAGTACTATTTATATCTCTGGCATCATAAATTTATTACCATTAACTAACGTAACAACAGAATTATTTAAATAGCTTAGTCCAAAAGGGTAAGAAAATAGCAGTGTATGGTTATTAGAAAGTCTGAAAATGCCCTTTGTGTGTGGCAACACTTCTAAAGAAGTTTCTGCAGGACAGAGTAAGACTTGTAGCAGAGAGCAGCAGAGACCGAGTTCTGATCATCTCATTATACTCGGTGCCTGTCAGGCTGCACCTAAAGTACCGTGTCCACTTCCGGTCTCTGCAACTCATGAAGGATATAGATAGACTAAAGAGGCTCCAAAGGAGAGCCATGAAGATCATTATAGGGTTGAAGAACCTGTCGTGTAAGGAAAGGCTGAAGGAGTTTGGTTTTTCCCTCCCCAGAGAGAGAAGGCTCAGGGAGGTCCTCATTACAGCCGCCCAGTCTTTAAAGAGTGGCTACAAAAAGAAGGCTCTCCCTTCACAAGGAGCCAAAAGGAAAAGACAAGGAGCTACAAGTTGCACCATTTTTTTTTTTCTATAATGAGAAGAAATGATCTCTGGAACAGCCTCCCCAGGACATGGGACAGTCCCCATCACTGGAGATGGTTTTCAAGAACAGTTGGATAGAGTGTTAGGTAGTCTCCTATAGGTTTTCTTTCCCACAAAAGTTTACACCTAGATGACTAAGTCTCTTCCTAACTCAGGCTGTTGTATGATTCTTTACATGTGACCTCAGTCCATCTGCCTACATGTGTATTTGTACATACATCTATGAGAGTGAGAGCATTTGAGTGTAAGGATATACATCTAAACACAGGCACATTTTTATATAATAATAAAAACCCATGACTATTTTTGTAAAATCACCCTTTCTCATTTTGGCTTGGCTTCTTTTTTTTTAATTTTTTTTAAATTGTGAACAAATATAGAGTTACATTCTGACACTGAATTCATATCCACACAGCAGCATGTCACTGAAAGTAGACCATAGCCCCCAAACTGTCTCACCTATTCGACACACAGTATGAAATGACAGATTATTTTTCAAAGAACAAGATAGATGACAGCATGAAACACTGTTTGTAAAAGCATCACCACTACAGCTGTCCCTAAGCAATAAAGCTGTTTATTCCAACCTCCTACCTCATATAACTGAAACCCTCAGCACAGAAAACCATCTTCAAATCCATTCATGACTCTGAGACAAATAAGAAGTATCTCTTTCCAAAATATACAATAAAGGTCATGTCTACAAATGTCCATTTTGTATAGAAGTGCACACACTTCTAAATTCCACATTAGTATCTTCTCAAAACTAATACATACTGTACTTTCAAATTTGATTCTCTCTCTGTGTATACTGATGCATTCAGCATAAAGAGAAGTCTTTTCTTTTAAGGCATCTTCTTTGTTTCTGTGGTTATACACAAACATTTGGAAAATATTTAATAAATATGTGTATTACTATATTCATATCTAAGCTTTCTATAGAAGAATACAAAGATTTTTCTGAATTCAGAAGACATGACAACTCTTCTAGGGGTACAAATTAGAGTATGCTTAAAAAAAAATCAGAAATATATTGAGTTAGGATCTAAAAATCAAATGGATTTTAAATAAGAAAATTAAGTTTAGGTATAGAAATCTGTATCTGAAGCCAATTAAGTTCAAAGTCTGATATAAGCTTAGAAAATGCCTCTGATTTTGACTCTTACTAGAGAAAAACATGGTAAAAATTTTAACCTTAAAAGCAGATATCATAAATATAGGTCATGCTTATCAGAAGAGCTTGTTTGACCCTCTCATGACCCTTTTTAAGCATTTTGACAGGTAATAGGTAACCAGCTCCAGCAAGTCTCCCAGATCAAGCTGAGTCTGTGGGAATTGGGCACCCAACCCTCACCGGGGCGGCAGCTCAGCAGGGTCTGGGCTGGAAGCAATTCAACTGACCTCACACATGCCTCAACTCAATGCAGATCTAGACTCAGTATTACACAATAGGAGCTTCAATATTTTTATGTAGATGTTCACATTATAAACACCTAAATACAGGTTTCACATTTTAGAGTTCACTATTATTTTTCAATAATAATAATAATAATTGTAGTAGTTGTAATAGTAATAATAAAAAAAGAGAGAAATGCAACTCAGGGAGAACTCTCAAACAAGTCTATGGAATAATCACTTGACTGAGGTCATGTAAAGATCATTGACCACTACAATCTTATGGGAAGTCAAAGGCTATTAGAAATTATGTGATAATTTTGACCATATTACATATACAAAAATATTCCATAGGTGTGATTAGTCCAAGAGAAAATAAATGAAAAACATTATTACACCCGTGTTTAGTAATGGCTCCAAGGTGTCACGGTGCTCTTCTGGCAGCCAGCCAGCGCATTTGGCTTGCTCAGAGGTAGATGCAACTGCTGCTGAGATGTAACAGCCTCTCTTCGTGCTGAGTGGAGGGTCAAGTCAGCACTTTATAGGTTACATTTGAGTTCCTAAGCTGAACAAGTTAACATCTTGCCAATATAAAGGGAGCAGTCAATACTCAATTACCTGGAGCAGCAGCTAAGAGCAAATAGTCTTGGGCCAAATCAAGCTCTTCACCCTCTTTGTAGTACAAAAGCAAGAAGAAATAATCGCTATAGCACTCACTACTGACAATCCCATCAGGTAGAAGCCAGTGTAACCACATGGCCATCCCAAGTAGTAAAAGCTGGATTGGTAAACGTGTATGGGACTAGAGAAACTGTGAGCTCTCGCAGGGATATCTTGAGGTCTTCTAATCATCTCTTTGGCTAGTATAAATATTAAGTGAACTCTCTACCAATACAATGGTCGCTGCTTCTACCTGCCCATAGTTATAGCTATGGTCAATTATTTAGTACTAAGCCAGGTGCCAAGCCATGCCTTTCTCAGCTGTGCTCTACAGCTGTCCTAAACCTCTCCTTGCAGTAAACAAGCCGACTACATGGGCCATGGCCTAGTTCACTAACTTTTTGTTCCCATGATCAGCCCAAGAGTAGTTCTGCCTGATGCGGGATAGCCTCCCATATATCCCCTGCCTTTTGTATGGGACCATCCACTGAAGACCCCACCAAAAAGAGATAGGTCTCTGGATTAGTCCTAGAGCTTTGAACATATCCCTGTCTTTGTGACAGAAACCCTTTATAAGCAATATGACAAGCTTTAAAACCATCTTTGTATTTTATGACTTATATGTTGTCATAGTTCTATGTTCATTAAGGTTGTTATCCCAAGACACAAATTATAAAGTGCGTGTACTCAGAGAAAGAAAAGAAAGCAATGAAACTCTACCTTGACATTGTACAAAGTAATGGATAACCAATTAAAAATTATCCCCCCCACTGAAGCCTAGCTAATCCTTTTCCCAAATCTTAAAGCACAATTCCTAACTAATGTCAATGATTTTTACTGCAGTTTCAACCTCTCCATGTTAGAGATAAGAGGAGCCTCCACTCATTGAGACTTCCCATCTCCACAACAGGAAACACAGAAGTTGCAGATCTTTATAAGTTAGCTAGTAATAATAAAACCTGGAAACAAAAGCCAAAACACATGCCTCAGACAAGGAGAAAAACAAAAGACATACGCTAGTGGAAATTAAAATAATTTTATACATTAGCTATACCACTATGAAACATTCAGAACTAAACAAAATAATGAAGTTGCATTTCTGCATTCTATTAAGGCATTAAATAGAAGCAAGGATTTTGTTGTTAAATGGAAAATTTGACTTTGTGTGTAAATTGGAGCATGAGAATCCACAGAAAATTAGTGGTTTAAATGCACCAACCTACGTCTGAAGCTCTGGTGGTTTTTTTCAATTTACAGTGCTGCAACGCACTAATTTATAGCATCCAAATGTTTAAAGAGACTGTATTTAGTCATATTAAAAGCAGTCCTTATGTAGCTGAAAATACAAGCTGAAGGCAGGTACTCTACAGCTGGAGGTGTAAGACCATATGCTACTTGCATGTCTGATCTTGTTGAAAAAGGAACCAGAGACACTGTACCAGATTACTAGAATAACTTAGAGGAAGTGTTCTGTACAGCATATTTCTGTTCAAGAAATAGCGGTAGTAACCAACTTCTCTTCCCTTTTCAGATTATATCTAAGTTACTTTAATCCCTGGCTTTTGCTAGACCCTAGAAAGCTACTGGGATTTTAGGCATCAGTAATAACCATGATATTTGACTCCGTCTCCTACCTTGTATTAACAAACCGACAAATACAGATATGTATCCAATACAAATACATATATGTATATATATTTACATATGTAGATATATGTGTGTATGTATATATATTTACATACTATTTTAATTTAGCCAGTCTCTTAGTATTTGCAAATTTGATAGGTTGTTTAATAATTAAGGAGTGCCACTGTAGAATTTCCCTCTCCTGCTGCTCTCACACCCCTCCTCATTGCATAGCCCACCTGGGCGCTCTTCATCCTTCTGCAAAACAGGCCTCGCCAACAGAATAAAGAATATACTATTTCATTTCAAGGTTTCTTGATTGCTGCCAGTTCCAATATTTGACTAAATGAAACTAAAATGACCACCCAGGGAAGCTTTCTGTGTACTTAGTGAATTGGTGAAAAGTTTAACTCTTTCATGCATTCCCTTTTCACGTCTCACTGGTATGAAACAGCATGAGTCCAGATTTGATCAGGGCCTGAGCAAGTCTTGAGGCGAACTGAGAGGAAAAAGATTTCTCAAATAAAGGTAACATTATCATATACATGAATAAATTTCAGAGGAAATCAGAATTTTCAACTCCTCCTCAAAGTTTGGTTCCTGTGTGGGAAAAGAAAGTGCTGTGAAGGGCAAGGTGAAGAACGGAAATCAACTTTTTTCATTTCAGAAGTAAAGATTGTGAATTTTGTTCCTAGTACTTGACAATCTGTAGGAGAGAATTAATGAAATACTTAAGAGAAAGAGTAAATAATACAATCTTAAACAGTCTAACTGTATTCTGAAATTGTACTTGGATTTTTAGCTTTACAGTAGTGAAATGATTCTTTGCTACAAACAGTTTGATGTGACTTAATTAATAGGCTTTAGAAATATGAAAACTTTCTTAGAAATATATGGGTTATCATCCCCTGTACACAACCAGAGGGCTCTGGAATCAATGGGGAATAATGTTTAGGTAGATATAGCTAACCAGCATACCTTAAAGGACTAGAAAAGTAGAATTAACCTTTCCCATTTCTTTGATGTATCACTCTAATTTAGCAGAGCCTTAGCAAAACACAACAGATAGGAGCAAAAGCAATTACTTTCAGAAATTTTAACAGGCTTCATATATTCCTCCAGTTTTCGGTACTAAAACCTAGACAAGTTTATAGAATTAATTATTTCTCTAACAACTATTCAAACATCTTTAATTCTGTGTCCTTATTAGTCACTGCTACAGTGGCTTGTAATGATTTCCTAGAAACATGGTCTCCTGCAGTTTCATCTGCAGAACAGGCTGTGATGCTGCAGAATTACAGTTGGCTCCATAGTTCTGTTTATAGGAAATGAGGTGTCGTCCACACAAAAACAATTGCACTTTGGCACATCGAACCTTCACTCCTCAGAGTCCAGTGAATGTTCACATATGTTAGAAGCTGGCAAAGATCATCCTGGAAATTTTTTTACCTTAGACTCAAAAAGAAGAGATGAGGCAAGTTTTGAGGGAAGTAACTCAATACAAGCCAGAAGAGCCTTCATCCAACAAGAAAACTCTGGAGATTGTGAGATGAATCTAGAGTTTACTACTGTCTTCTCTGAGGAGCCATAAAGGCAGATTAGACTAGGACTATTATTACCCGTGGTATCTGTATGGGTTTGTTGGCACTGTCACTGCCTTGCCCTTGTTGCCAGACCTGCTGTCTGCTACCTGTTATGAAGGTAGTGACTGGAAGGGTGCACAGACCATTGCAGTCCCTCCACAGCTCTGTTGAGCACACAGACACAGGACTAGAAGTTACTAAATTAATGTATTATAGTAGACATCAACCTTGCCATTTGTGTTTCTTCTTTTCAGAAGTGAAAGGTTTAACCAGTGGGAAAGAAAAAGCCCACAAAGCATACTGAAAAAGATACTACAGTTTAAAAAAACCCAAAAGTGTAAGATTATCTCTCTGTCTGCAGCTTCTCCATCTCTTGCCAGGTCCTTCTCTCCCTCTCTCAGCAAAGCTGTGATGCATCTCACTCTCACTATGGGCTTTCTTCTCCTGTGCATACCCTGTTAAACAGGTTTCAGTCTAATTAATTATCCTGCTGATATGAAATCACAAAAGGATCCTGGTCTTCAAGGTACATGTAGATTCATTAACACATTTCAAGAACGAACCCTCTCTCTCTTAAGGAAAAAAAAAACAAAAATGATCCACAAACAAAAATAAAAAAGCAGAAAAATTGCTCAGAAGAAACATGGTATTTGTAACATCAGACTTCAACCACTTAACTCGGGTAAGAAACATGCTTACAGATCACAGCTAGTGCCCAATTATTTACCTAATTAGTGAATAAATTGAACTGGGTGAGCCGTTCAGAGACTAGAATCAGCGCAAAACTTCATATAAAACATCATATGTTAAAATATTCATATGCTCATCATTTTTTAAGATGAAGATTCGTAATCCAACTCCTGTTGCTGAGACAACAATTTCATTAACTGCCATGGTAAAAATCCAAAGATGCATAGAAATATGCCTCAAAAAACATCAAACAAGCAGAACCATCACAGGAGATGCTTTCAAATCTTGGGATCAACTTTCCATTTCAACACAAGCAGACACAGAGACAGTAGCTAATCATCAGCTCGAACTCTACATCTTCTGAGAGGAAAACAGTAACGGTAACAGTACCCTATCATTAAATGTGCTATGGAAAATATATGACTAAGACTGAGGTTTTTTCATAAAACATGTAGTTTAAAATGAATCTATGGCTAATTACAAGATACAAAAATAGTTAATACCTCACATCTAGGGGTCTTTAAGTTTTTACACTCTGCAATATGACTTAAGTCTCTAACAAGAATTGGGTTGAAATGTTTGGAATATTCTAGGATTTGCAGTGCTGGATTTCAAATATAGCTATGAGATGTGTGAGTGAAGGACACCAGTCCCAGGACACCAGCTCAATGTCTAAACCTTCCCCTTCATTCATTTGCCTTGTGTCAAGATGGCAAATTTCATTTTGAAGCTCCTCCGTATATAGCAAGTTCTGGTTTTACCCTCTATTGCTGTAAAATACAAATATGTATGTTTATGATCAATGCAAAACCTCATGTGTTTTCATGTCACATTGTATAAAGAAGAAAAGTGAGGTAATAATTCTACAAGTGCACTATCCTATATATGGGCTTCCTATTATATTTCCAGTCTCCATAGTAAATTTGTATTTGCATTTTACATTTGAAGACACTTCTTGGAAAATTTCAGACTCATACAAATACATGAAGTGCCTGCTAGGTAATTTTAATTTCAGACATTCAAACCTCTACGACTACCAGCTTATTAATTAAAAAAACCCCACAAGTTGGAATGACTTAGCCATCTCAAAAAACCCCAGGATCAAAAGCAGTATAAATGTTCACTATATAAATATGATAATGCTGTCTTCAAAATTATAATTAATATATTTTAAAATGTTAAGAATAACAAGCATTTACAAATATAATGCCAAAACCTATGCATATTTGGCTACTGAGCAGTAATATTATTAGCTTTCAACAGCGATAAACTCTCTAATTAAAAGAACCCTGTTGGTATCAGTTGTGAGGAACAGCAGCACTCCACATACTATATAAATGTGTTTAGGACTCAAAAATGAAATAATTTGCAGCTGTCCATTTCAGTCTTAATGCAGTTTTTTTTGAAGCAGAAGCAACCCCATACAAATTCAGTCAGCATACTGCTGGTGCTTCTATCGTGCTTAAGAGAGCCTGCATCACATAAGAATATGCTTCTTCGTAATAGCTTGGAGTAGCATAAAGATTAGATTGATAAAGTAATATATATATATATACACATATATATTACCTGTTCTTGCCTCTCCAGCCACTTGTCCACCATGGGATGACTGGCACTTAACGATGAACGAGCATTGTCTCTCTGAAACTGGTTAGACCAGCTACTAGTATCTCGTGGTAGGCTTCTGTAGTTTTCATCTTTCTAGTTTAAAAGAAACAAAAAAGTGTCTTATAAAAAACAACCAGTCCTTGCACATTAACAATGCAGCTGGTTACTAAATGAATACAAAAGGAAGACTGACAAAGGAGAATGCAGGTCTGTCTGGGCCCAAGGACAATGCGATTGCCCGGCCATTCAATTGCCAAGAGTTACCTTTCTTAATGCTCAAGAAGCCCAGATAAAGCCTTCTGTGGATTTGCAGCTCCTGCACCCACCTGTGTTTCACTATGTTTCACTTCCAGCCTCAAACATCTAGTGCACAGGCTTCCCTAGTACATATTCAGACTTTCAAAGCATCGTGCTCCTTAGTTTCATTCTCACATAAAGCAAACATACCATACAACAGTCCATCCATCCAGCCAAGGCCATTATATAATTTTCTCAAGTCTCTGCAGGTAATCAATTTTAAAATCAAAGCTGTCTCACTGCTTCAGGTACCGTCCTTTAGACCAGAATAGCTCACTATAGAGTTCAAAACCTGAATTTATTATTCCACATAATAATGCTTTGTTCGATTTGCCTGAAGGTATACAGTCACATTTATAAAACAGCAGCAGATGGAGACTGCACTAATGGAGATACATTTGTCTCTTTGAGACTGATTAAAAAAAGTTTGATGGGTTTTCTGTTTTTTAAATTGATGTGTTTGTCTGCACATCTTTCCCACAAGTTGTACAAATTCTTCAGCTTCTAAAGACAGTTAGTTAGTCTGTCTCAAGTCTCAAGCCAATAAAAATACAGAGGCAGATCCTTAAGAATGGGAGTTACCATTAGCCCAAAGTCAATGAATTACTGTTAACTTACATAGACTAGATCCCTCCAAATGAAATAATATGTGGCACTGAAATTCTGCTTAGCTTTTCAAAAGAGGATTATAAATATACTGTGCCATTTCTTCAGAAGCAGAGCATTTTTTCCAGCCAATGTTTGTCTATCTTCATGCCAAATCAGATAATTCAGACAAAGAGTATTTATTTTATAAATAGGACTGTAGGCCTATATATTTTGCAATACTACCTCCTTTAGGAATCTCAAAAATCTCTAAAAAACCAAACACCAGTGCACATTCACCAAAAAAAAATCCTCTTTTTTTAGAAAAATTATAGCACTCAGCCCATTTTTGACCTTTTGTTAAATCAATACCTCATCAGCATATTTCCTTTCTCTGCTTATTACATTGGTATTTCTTTGACCTTGTGTAGTATTAGTCCAATATTCTAAAGTATGGACTGTAGCATCAATTCCCTTACAACCGTCCTTCACAACTTTATTTCCTGTAAACTTATGACAGGCTTTGCTAGGAAATTCAGGTCTCAATGATATTAACTATGATACTGAGCTGTCCAAGAGCAGTCTTTTTCCCAGACATATCAAACTTACGCTTCCTTAATTGATGACAACTTCTTTTCTTGAAAAAGCCTTTGTAGTATAAAATAAAGTCATCCATTTCCAGACATTAAAGCTTGAATTCAACTAGCACAAGATAATCTTGTAAAAATGTCTGTACAAGTAACTAACCTAACAAATCACCATCGTGAATTAGTTTACTGTGCCAGAAACGAGAAAGAACTTTGCATCTTTCCGCAACTAAAATAAATAATCCAGTTTTCCCTTGTGGGTAACCACACAACAAACTAGAAACATGCTCAGTCTCTTGCTTAGAAAGGGACAGTGGAAGTCAGTCTCTGTTTTGTACAAGTGTTCCTCAGCAGAGCCATAAAAGCCAGGGAAGAACATGTACAAATTGATTTTTTCCTGTTGCTTCTCTTATTCAAGTCTGTTGACAGAAGTGACACAATTCCTATAAGCCAAAACAACAATTTCTCTTGTTCAAATTGGTAGGAAAGTATAACAACAAAATCAAAACCTGACAAAGAAACAACAAAAGATAACTTTATGCACAAAAACTCCCATTCGGTTGTTGCATGAGTTACTGCCATCTAACAATTACTCATTTGTGTCAGACTATCACCTGGTCTGAATGAACAGAAATTTCTTCTTACATAATGAGACGTTTTCTGTGTTTCTACACTTTATAGATGACTCCATTTTTTTATTAATGCATGCTTACAATGTACAATATAAACTTTTTAAAAAGACATTTTTTATCTAAGCTACACAAAAATGTCTCCACACATCATCCATTACTTGTGCACCGGAGCAGTTTGCAAGAGCAAAACAGAAGGAAAACAAGTTCATCATGGCATGTGGTGTTCTACAATCTCTCAAACACTAAGTTTCTGATACGAATCATGAATGACAATCATTGCTTAAGAGCTTCTGTTGGAACTTCATGCTGTAAAAAGTCCTATATGCCACAGCACACAATAGGAATTCAATTAGTTAAGCTAAAAGAGTTAAATTTGGCCTCTGTTTGGTGCATTTACACTTATGTCAAGAATTCTGCAAGGAGTTTACTCCTAATACTACCTGTGCTGATCAGAAGAGTATATTCATCCCATCTATTGAAATATTTCTGCTGTAGTCCACTTCTGTAGAAGGTCCTCCTAAGACCCTTACCAGTTCATTTTACACAAAAGTCAAAGTCACTTGGCAATTTTCCTTACAGCAGAAGTAAAAGCTGGAATGGTAGAGAGGTATGGTTCCTGTAACCTGTTTCTCAGTGCTGCTCAGAGACTCAAAGTAGCATAATTATCAGAGTGGAATAAAATACGTTACCAGCGCTGCAGTCACACAAAGAATGGTGTTGGTGCCAGCCAAACAGCAAAACATTAGAAAAACAACTGGCCATGGCCAAGTCCTCCCCTCCTTTCTTTGTCATTGCTTTTTGTCAAACAGCTGTCCCTGTACCTCACAAATGACAGCACTGCAGCAAGCACTAAGTTAGACCAGGAGCAGTGAGACCAGCACTTTCACATACAGTTCATTTCACAGACAGCCACACAACAAAACCCTAAGATGCTGCCGTCTATCTCAAACCCCACCTGTGCAGGCATCTTCATCACTGCTACTGGCAGATCTAATTCAAAGGCAGCAGTGGTGATACAGAAGTGGAGGTGAAAAACACATTGCTGCAGGTTAGACATTGGGATTTACTGAACCAGTTGCAATGCTGTTTGCTATTGTTTTATATGTAATTTTATATTAGAGTACTTTTTTTGCAAAATATAAAAATGTTAACCCACAAAGTTTTACTTGTATTCAAGATGATCTAGCATGAGCATACACGCTCCCAACATCCAACTGAAAAAATGTGTGTTGTTTTTCACTTCAATATCATAAAGAACAAGGTTTTATGGTACAGAAGCCATAACGATTGCACAGTGAGTTCTCATTTCTTCTGGAGCTGCAGCTGGAAGCCCTCCTGGGACCACAATTGACATGCATCATCAGTTACAATTAAAATCTCTAATTTTTTTTTTTTTTTAAATTTCTTTCCCAAAAATCTTTGGGGACCATTGGCCATGTCAACTTTATCATGTTTGAAATGGAAATTGATCAATATAGCGCTAAAACTGCCAAGTCACAATATTACTGTGACACTTAATGGCAGCATTTCGCAGTATTTTTAACGAGGACACGTGATCTAAAACCTTAAGATTTAGTTCAGTGTGGTGTCCCTGCGGGGCTTCACTAGAGGGTTGGGTGAAAGGGGACAGGAAAAATGAAGCAATTTTGCTGTACTTTTAATTTCAGATGATTTGCAATATATAACAAGTTCCTCATCAAAGACTTTGCAGTTTGTAGATGAAATGCTGCATTAGCATGATTTGTGTACTTCAATTACTAGATGTCAGTGCATAAACTCACTCATGATTTTAACCCACAGTTATACCCCCTACAGACTCCCAGCATCACTAACCCAACCAGAACATCCTCCACACAGCAGTCACAGTTATATTCCTGTTACTTCATTTGCCACTAGGCCACATTCCAAATATTGAAGAAGTTGGGGTTTTCCCTTTGTTTTGACCTACTGTATGACCTAATGTAAAGTGGGGTAAATTTTGCTATATTTTAATTTGGTTTTGTTTTTAATACTAGATAGCAATGCAACAGGAATAAAATAGACTGAAGACCTCTTCAATGTACTCATCTGAAAGTATATTCAAATATGTAAACCAAATTTTCACTTTAATTATTTCCACAGCAAACAGCACACCTCTTGTTTAGGATCTTAACAAAGAGAGATCACTTTAAGAACTGCCTTTTTTTGCTATCCTTTTTTTTTGTACACATTGCACTTTGGGAAAGGCTTCTCGTTTGCTTGCGTTTGATTCCTTGTGATAGCCTCAAATTGAGACAAGATTTGTCCATGTTGATGAGAGACAAGACTTCATTTAATCTTTTGACACTATAATTTCATTTGACAGATTTTGGGCAAGTTCTTGTCTATGAGTGCATCTATTGCTGTTGAATCACTATAAAAGCTGCTTTTCTTTCTTTTCATGCTCCACTAGGTCCATATTAGTCCCTGAATAGTTGGGTGTCACTCAGGATACTAAAAGCTGTAATTAACAAACCATTCATATAGTTTACGTAAAAACCTCTCTGTCTGATGCAAACATCTCTTTATGAATGCAGCAATATACACCTATACTCATTTTCAGTGCTGTCTGCAGGTCTAGTAAACAGATTGCTGGAGTTTTTTCTTTGATTTGGCTTTTGTGTTTGGTTGGGTTTTTTTTAACTAAACTTTAGACAAATAAATGACCAATTGGATCCCCATTTCTCAAAAAAAATATCCCTGTTTTATAGAGAAAACACATTACATATAGCATATGAATTAACACAATAGATTTACTGAACAAACAGAAATTTCCTTAAAAAAAAAACTTCTTACACAGAGGTCAGATTTAGAACTGTTCTGTCTGTTCATCATCAGCTTTTTAACAAATTTACCAAATTTCAACAGTTTGCCTCGAAACTAGTTGTACTAGTCACTCTTTATGAACATACACATACAGTAAGAAATGGACATTACTGCTTACATAGGCTTCCTTTCCCTCTCAGTAGATTCAGTCTATAGTTTTAAAGCTTGCTGGGTTTTTTTGAGGTTAATTGAACAACAGAACTCCAGAAGCTACAGTACCCCAAGCTACAATGAATACATCCCAGCCACTTAACACATAAAGAAGGAACTCGTTCCAGTCACCCAGTACCAGAAACCTTTGATCTTAGGCCACTCTCCAAGAAGTTAAAAAGAACTCCCATGCTAAGGAATTCTGGCAGCTTCATACTTCCTCTCAGCTCTGACCCAGAACATGGGTCATTCCCAGGAGCTTGTAAAAACTCCCTTAAGATGCAGAAGATACAAATCTAAGAGTATAATAAAGAACTTGGATATCCTATTTATGATGAAAATACATGAGAAGAATGACCACTGTGTAGTCACTCTGATGTTTTCAGAAAAACTAGTCTTCAGAAACAACTACCTCTACAGCTCCACGAATGGAATTAACGTGTTATGCATCAACAATAGCTCATTAGATGTCAATGAGGAAAAAGGCAATCAAAAAGCCAGTGTTCTGCTTAATTTCTGTCACCTTAGGCTCAAAAATTTCTCTAGATGCCCAAATTCCATGTCATCCTTTAACTGACAAGCAAGGTCTGACCTTAAAAAATACAAATCAATAACTAGGGGCCATGATGAACAGACAGTTTTCTATGCATGCAGTGTTATATTTAAATACGTAGTGTCAAAGAATATGGGCTAAATTAATAGCAAACTCAAAAACATGAGACTGTCTATCCAAAACATTCTGATGATCTCTCTTGTTTACAACAGAAAAATCAAAAAGGTCATGATCCCTGCACATATATATGTAAAGCCAGAGATTACCAAGCAGCACATATTGTTATTTCTCTGACCAAGGGACAGGAAAGAAATAGTATCTTGCACTTGCTCTTTACTTATTAATCTCACAATAAAATCTCACACGAGACAATGCAAAACAACCCAAATAACATACAGCAGTGGATAATTTGTAATTATCATTCAAAAGGTGGACATTATTTCTGTAAGCTTCTTTAAAATAGCATGGGTTTCCATAGTTTCATTTTAAAGAAAACAAATGAACCAGTTAACTGAAAATGTCTTGAAGCTAGAGTTCTTATTCTTCTACATATTATACTAAGAAACTAGCTTCCTTTTCCAATTTTTTCCTTAAAAGTGAAATACTCTCTTTTGCTGTGCCACTTCAAAGGCCTCTACAGAGGTTCTATGTATATCCAGCTATATATGAATCTATAGGGCTGTTTAAATGCATACTATAAATATGTACAATCCTGCCATTTTCACCAGATATTTGCTTTTGTACCTACATTTATACAATGCCTCGTGTCAGTCTGGATTTAGATGAAACAGCATTTGTAAAGTTGTTTCTTTAATTTAAATGTCAACATCACTTCATTTGACTCTTTGAGAGAGCCAAGAAATTAACTTGCAAAAGGGAAAAAACATGGCTAACATTTAAGAATGCTCTAAAAATGGGGTTTAACAAACAGAATGTTAATATTAAATACATTTGGGGAGCTAATGGAAACAGGAAATAATGGAATACAGGAAATTTAACAAAGATCTTATATTTAGATTTTAAAATGAAGGATATAAACCATTATCAGTATCTTTTTAAGTGCTGGACAGATGCTTTCATGTGGCCATACCTCTAAAAAGGTGCAACGCAATGTTTAGTAAATTGCATCCACAATCCTGAAATGAAGAAAGGAGCCCAGGAGACTGTTCTGTCTTCGCAGACTAAACTTTTTTTCCCCCTCCTCTTTCTTCATTATATTGACAAGCATGGAGAAGAGCAATGATTTAAGGTCAGAAGCACGAAGGTAATGCCCCAAACCCATGGCAATTGGCTGCGGCTTCACAGCTCCTTCTCTCTGCCAGTGCTTACCTGCCCCACTGACCCCCTCCCTATTTAGCAACACGGATAGAGGGGGCTCTACAAGTCTCCCAATAAAGTATCCAACAACTCATTTGACCTACAAATTCATTTCAGACCTTGGACAGAATCACCCCTGTGGTCTGTGAGAAAAGGCTCAAAGCCTCTTCTACAAAGCCACCAGATGGGTGGCTTGTACCAGAGGGTTTCTCTACTATCTGAGTTTACAGCACTATCCTCACCTTTGGCTCCTTGCAATCTCAAAGCACTGACCAGCTCCCCATCATTCTCCACCTTATAGTTTTAGTTTCTGTCCAGATTTTGTCTATATTTTACTTTATGTGCCTGGCAGCCAATGTTCTCAAGTTGGACATCTCTATACATGAGCTGAAGAGCTCATAAGAGACAACACCCCCCCGCCCCCTACTCTCCCTGGGCAGTAGCACAGAATTATCATCTCCTTTCTGTCATGCTGTGAAACAAAATCAGGCTAAGTGATATCTCTTTCATTTCCAAATTTAGTCATAACAAAAATGAGTCCAGGAGATGACTAGGCATTCCCAGTTTAAAATCTTGTATTTACTGGGGCTGAATTCCCCCACTCCTTACAGCCAACCATCTTCTCCCCAGCCATACTACTCCTTTATACAGATGAGTTTCACAAATGGGTCTGAATTTTATTCTGAGACTACTTTGCCTGATTGTCTTTCCTTGTCTTCTTGCGTGATTAGTATTCATTGCAAGATGACACAAGTTCATTTTAAAAGACATCAAATACAGTTTAAAAAAAAGGATTAAATAATCACTGTTTAAATCATGCAGGCTCATGTCAGAACACTGTAAGGAAGGGCAACTTGCAACCTGGATTGTACTTCAAACTTATTTTTCTTGCTAGCTACACAATGAACCAAACTCCAAACCTGCTTTGCACCAATGCAGAACCTTAATAATATGAAAACGATACAGATAAATATATGAATCTGCAGGAACTCTGGAACCAGAAGTGCATACTGTAAATGCACAGTTGTAGGTTAAAACTAAATAGATAAATGCAGGTCAAAACCCAGATCCAACTATTGCCAATGTTCCTAAACTTAAAAAAGGAAATCACTAAACATGAGCATTCAACTTTTATTTCTTAAAAAAAAAAAAAAAAGGAAACAAAACTAAAAGTCTTTTATCACTCTTTTACCAGTTAACTCTTTCAGGCCCCAAGTTTTTCAGCCTCAAACCCAAGGAGAGCTGCAAGAACATAAAAAAATGAAAAATATATAGTTGAACATTTAAACATAGGAATTTGCAAAGTCCATGTTCACTTAGACAAATGGCAGATGAAAAGTCAGTCATCCCTTACAACTTCAATTATCCCATACCATGTACTTGAGAGCTTTCTGTTTTCAGTATAGCTTGCATTGCCTCTCACACAGAGATGCTGTATAGCACATGTAGTGAAGTGAAAAGAAAAACAACCTGTGTGCATTCCACCACTCCATTTTCACTTCACTTCATCACTATTAAGGGACTTGCTCATCTAGACCCTACTTGGCACTCCCAGCTTCTGATGCAGCACTGTGTCCCCTCACCTATGGACCAGACATTGCTCACCCAGACACTGCTCACCCATCACACAGAAAGAGAGATGGGATAGCATAGCACTGGGAGAAAAATACACATTCCTCCTACACTACTGATGAAGAACAAAGATTGAGAGCCACAAGCAGAACTCCTCAGCTTCAGAGAAGAAACAGGGGAAAAAATCACCAGCCCTTGCATCTCTCTAGTACCCTGCACTAATACTCTGTCTCTTTTGGAGCACAGAAAGGAAATTTGATAGATAGGCTTTTACAAATGGATGACTCAGAGCAAAAAGAGGTAAAACAACAAAAGAGGTAGAGAAAATCACACCTTCAGTTTGGATTTGGTTTTGTTGTTGTCTTTTTCCAAGCTGGTCATGATTGACTTTTGGATGCCAAGAGTTGAATCCTGTGCACGTACACAGTATTCAGCAAACAGAATAGCACAGCATCGTGATGCACACTGGCTGCTATTTCTCTGTGCATTAGGCAAGGATTTTTCACATTATGCCTCTCATTCCCAACCTGCTGCTGATTATGAGAAATATTTTAATTGTCTTCACACTTTGGAAGTCAGGAATCTTGAGTTCTCTCACACAGATTTTTTTTTAATTGCACTAAAGTATCACTATTTGCTCTGCTAAAGAAAATCGGACTTTTCTTCATTGTATCCAGTGAAAGCACAGAAAGCAATAGGCTCATAAAGAAATACAAGTTATTCTATAAAAACAGAACAACTTTCCTACTATAATGGTGATTGAACACTGCAAGAGGTGCCCAGTGGTGCAGCTTCCGTCCTTGGAGAGGAATATACTCAAAACCCAACTGCACACAGACATGAGTAAACTGACCTAGATGAACATGTTTTGACCAGAAAGGTTAGACTAGACAATCTCCAGAGGCACGCTCCAACCTCAGCTGTTTGGTAATTCTGTCAAAGTCATGAATTTTACACACTACTCAGGACAAAAATAACACATACTATGTTTATTTTATATTGCATTCTGTTTAAGTCTGATTCCTCTGAAGTACTGCATCATCACGTGACAAACTGCCAGCAACAAGTCACAATCACAAAGAAAATTGATCCATGTAACTTCTGTTTTTTGACTTTCCATTTAAAAAACTCTCTGTTTTGTGACTCTCTCTCCTATAATAACATTTTCCTCATTAAAACACTATTTAATTTTCTGTGGATAGCCGTCATTCTCCCTTCCTTTCAGTCTATGTGAAATCACATCTGAAATGACAAAAGCCATGCTGTCTCAGTGAAAAAAGAAAAGCTGTACTCAAACAAACCTGAAGAAATATTCATGCCTATTGAACCCTTCAGAACTTCTGTTTAAAACATTGCTTTTTTATTTTGGAAGCAGAAAGCTGCATTCATTGTGCAGGTCTGAAACCTATCATAATGCCAGTCTCTTTGCATTTACCCTGTACTTCTCCTTAGCTGATTTTGTTGTTAACCAACATGTTCATCTGGTACACACCTTCTGGTACCTCCCTTCTGCAGGAATACAAAACAAAGAACGGTTTCCCAAGCAGCACTAGCAACACTTTAGTCTCTTGTTCTCAGAATGATGCTCAGTCTTCTAGTCCAGAGTCTTCCCTAGTCAATTTAATCAGTTCACACTCTGAAATTCAAACTCCCTGGATATAAAATGTCACTAAAGCACATAGTTCTAGTACAGGGCACTTCAATTCTGTGAATTATAGTTAAAATCTATTGCAATCCTGTATCTTTGGTGACAGTGATAACACAAATCTCACTAAGCTATGTTTAGAAAGACTCAAAAGCTAAATGAAACTAATTTTCACTTTAAATCTGATTTAGACCCTGGCACATTATTGAAGATTTTCATAGAATGCATGCATAGTTTTCTCCTACCTAGATATACTTCATTAGAGGGATATTTTTTTTTTAATTCTGTTTACAAAGAGGATAAGAAAGCATTGCATGCTTCACATCAACAAAAAAACCTACAATCCAATAGTCTGAAAATTTGTATCCATCAGTCTCAACCCATAGGAACAGTAAAAATACCTGTCAGAAGATATGTAGGAAACACAATGCTTTACAGGTAAGAGACTTGACACTAGACAAGATTTAGAACGCTCCCATACAATCTCAAATTCTTTCTCTGCAGTTCACAGAGCCCCAAAAGATTGGGTTTTGAAGCAGGAAGAAAGCACATCCTAAAAATAATTATTCCTACGAGGCATGGGTATTTTCAACCTCTGAATACATATATGGGCACACTCATTTAAAAACAAACAAGCAAAAAAATCTGGCTGCTGACTAAACAGCAAAGGCAAAAAGAGAAGAAAAAACAATTTAAAACATGATATGCCAAGTACAGTCAGATATGTGTTTGCTGTAGCTGATCCGCCCCACAGAGCACGTTGCATGCCATTTGCTTTGCTCCAGGTGGGTGAACCCAGGAGTGAGAGAGGCATAGAAGCCCTGTACACAATCATTTTTGCTCTCTCTTGAGCTCTCCTCCTCATTGTACATTTTCACTTCTTTCTGCTGTACCAATGCTGTTATTTCTGATGCAACAATATATGAATCAAATTCAGAACAGTCACAGTGGGAAATTTTTCATAAGCCAGTTAGCCATGGTATATCCCTGCGTTAAGCAAGGTAGGTTAACTAGAAAGCCTTGTGTCTTTCTGACAAGCAGGATCAAAGCAGATAACTAATGTGTAATGACACAATTCCTCATCACAAATCAAGATGCAAATTTTTTAAAAAACACACTAAAAATATATGTGATAATTCTTCATTGTTATAAGATGCACTGGTGCCTGCATTTATACTCTTCCAATGAATTAACATAAACATCTAAGAGCAAAGTGACTTTTGTTAATGCAGCACATACCTATTAATGGTAGACAGTTAAGCCAATAGGCTTTGGTACTGAATTATTAAGGAGATGATTCAAATTTAACAGTTATTCAGAAAACAATATCAAAAAACATTTCACTGCAATGGACAAAATCACACATGACATGCTTCAGCTGCACACAATCTCTGCAGCTGCACAGTGCAAGACAATTCAAACAAAATTACAGCTTCCAAATCAGGTATTACTGCAGGCATTTGAGAAGATGTTTTTACTAAGAGATTTCTTCTTGTTTCATTAGAATGGCTCAAGAAAGGAAAAGACAGGATTAAGTCAAGCTGTGAGTTATTAGGTAATACAGATATGCCTCTCACACCTACAAAAAAAAGTATCTGAAAGTTATTTTAATATCCAGATTTTTAAAAATCCCAAGAAGTTAATTTACCTACTATAGCTGCTATTAATCATGAGCCAGCTTTGTGAATACTTGCACAGATAAGGAGATCTAATCATTTGGTTGAGACCACTCATGGGAAGGATACAGAAGGATGCGGTCAGGAACTATCTAGCCAAGCAGAGTTACTAACTCTACAGTAACTTTTAAATAAACAATAATAGTAGTTCTTCAAATAAATAATTTCTTTGGGACACAGAACATCTGGTTTCAAGTCATCTTACAGGTGAGCAGCACAGAAACCAGAAATGGTTGAGATTCCAATGCTAAGGATACAGAGTGTGCTGTGTTATCCTGACCAAAAAAAAAGTTTCTTTACATTGTGATGATATGAAAAATGAATAAGAGAGCACATCCAGTTTAGTGCACGGGTTTCATACCAAAACATCCTACTTACTCTAGCAGAAACGCATCTCAAGTTCAACATACATTCAAACCTTCACAGGACCTACTCAGGCCCCTCCAAACCAACCCTTCCTGGTTATTTTCTCCTTTCCCTAAGGACACAGGAGAGCCTAATGTCCTGCTTCATCTACCATAATAACTACAGGTAGAACTATGTTTTCTTCCAGTTAAACAGAAGGAAAAACTTCTTTACTGTAAGGGTGAGGGAGCCCTGGCACAGGCTGCCCAGGACAGTGTGGAGTCTCCTCCGGAGGTTTTTAAAACCTGCCTGGACGTGTTCCTGTGTGACCTAGGCAGACCTGCCTGAGCAGGGAGGTTGGACTAGATGATCTTTAGAAGTCCCTTCCAACACCTACCATTCTATGATTCTGTGATTCTTCCACTATATTCTTCAAGCATGCCACATTTTTCCTTTTCCCTAGTGCCCTTTTCCCTTTCTGTTCACCCAGAACTACTGGCATATGTCCTGCTCCTCACAGCCTTTGATGCATGGCAGCACTCCCATTCCTTCATTTCATCTCAGTTTGGCCATCTGCCCATTTTCCTGCCATTCCAAGTACTTCTTACCAAAATGAAACAAACACCAATGAGGAGTCTTCTCTTGCTTGCCCCCGAGAAATAAATCCCTTCTGCCAGATACATGCAGTTTTCCTCAGCTAATTCCTCCAAAAATTGGACAGGGTTTCTACCTGTCAATTATTTCTCTTTAGAGGTGACGAGCTGAAAGTAATGTCACTTCTTAGAGTCAGTAGGTGGATGAAGCTTTTGGCAACTCTCCCAGAAACCCTTTTCTTGTTTCTGCAAAGATACTGCTGGGGCAAAGTTGCTAATCTACAACTGCGCTGCAAATCTCAGCCCAAGAACATATGTTCTTGTGCTGTCAAGAGAGAGAACTGCAGTGAAAACATTACGTAGTGCCAACCACCCACAAAAGATATATGGGTGCTCAAGCCCAATGCACTGAGCAGAAAATTAAGATTATTCTCATTGCTTTGCTTGAAATGTCTGTGTCATCTATAATCAATGAAACAGTCTGGAACAAAGCACAGCTATCTCTTCTTGTTATCTGTGTAGCTGAAGAAAACAACCTAACATAAGTAGAGAGCATTTGTTACATTTCAAATAAGCAAAATACATTTGTAAAAATTCAATGTTAATACTTCAATATGTGATTGGTGACAGAGACTCAAAAATGCACCTTTAGAATGGTACTGAAAATGACATTGTTGCTAATACTGGGAACGAAAAGAAGATTTCTTAATACACTTTCCTAGACAAAACAAGATTCACTATAAGATCTTGACTCACATGAAGAAATCAAAATGCTGGAGACAGAAAAAAAACAGTTTAGCACAAATCAACTCAGGATGAATTCATACATTGCACAAGCAATTATTTGTGCAAAATAAGGTAAAAGAAATTGTCAGTATCTATTGTACTAACTAACCTACATTAGCTCTTTCCACTCTTGATTTAATGTTCTCTTGTGCCTTGCTTCCCAGCACTACATGAGATCACATGCATTCTTTTCCAGTTTGGTCGTCATGCTCCAGTAGACATGAAATATTTTCACAAAAATCAAGAGCAAGTACATGCTGAACAACTAATGATGCAAGAAAAGTAGTGTGAAAGATTGGCTGTTGTTCAATTCCCTCCAATTTCTGCTAACTTCAGACACTCAAAGAAATCTGATTATGCCATGTAAAGCCCTCCATAGCTATGCTTGTGGAGTAATGAGGTACAGTTTCATGATGATTTCAGAAAAATTAACTGAAAATGTTAAGACTTCAAATGGATTAGATTATCAATTTTCATCTCCAAATCAGAACAACATGCACTTCTGTGCCACACCATCACAAGTGATAGAAAGTATACCATTACTTATCTGGAATCCCAATCAGGTAGAGACCTAACGTTACCGTGTTTAGTAAGAATGTGGACCTCAAAGCCTATGAGCACTGCCCTTTTACAGATGTTTCTGAAATAATCAAAAGCCCACCAAAGACACTTTATTCATTAGGAGCATACGAAGACTTCTTTATTTTGGGTGTGGGCGTCCTGGCTGAAGTCTGAGTTTGCATTTATACTACACAGAATTTATAAGAAGTAAAAAATAAATTAGTTACAATAAGCTGCTTATTTTCCAACAGGATTTTGTGCTGTGCAGTCAGAATGGTAACTGAAAGCATGGCTTTCTTCTAAAATCACAGAATCCTTGAGTGGTTTAGGTTGGAAGGGACCTTAAAGATCATCTAGTTCTAGTCCCCTACCTTCCACTAGACCAGGCTGCTCAAAGCCCCATCCAACCTCGCTCTGAACACTTCCAGGGATGGGACTCATTTCTATTGGCAAATATACATATGTTTTTCCTCTTGGGTTTGTCTGCAAGTTACCATCATAATTACGGGCAATGTCAGGGGCTGAACAAAAGGGAGTATTTCGTCCAATTTTCTTTCAATAATGCACTGAGAAGAGAGCTTCCTGCTGATTTCTCTAACTAATAATGCAATTCATGTAGAGATACTGAAATAATACTGAAAAAACAATGGCAAAAATACACACTCTACATTTCACTGTTTCAATTTTAAGAATGTTATCACGGAGAGAGCGCATTTGCAATTTGTGCTTTGTATTACTTGACTAGTGGCTCAAAGTAAAAACTAGCAATGCTGTGTCAGAATGACAGATCAGACCAACTGTGGACATGTAGGTTATTCATTGACATTAGGACTTCTACGGAGATCAGTAAAAATCATTGCAGACAGGGCCTATTTGCATTCAAAGAAAATACACGGCAGCATATAGGCCTCGCTTTACAGAGCAATAATCAGAGCTTCATCTACTGTTAATGGCAAAAAACAAGTTTTTAGAATAGCTGCTGTGGGCATTACTGAGAGTCTCCAAAGGGTGGGATACATATGGGACTCAAAAACTCCTCTGATACTGGGGTTTGGCGGACAAGGTCAGAAAACACAAGTTTAAACAAGGAGCAGATGAGCAAAGAACAAAACAACAATTCAAAATCCATTTTTGAGTCTTGATGCACATTTGTCATTTATTGGATAAAAAGGGAAAAGAAATATACCTTTCTTTCATGAGTGCTGGGCACGCCAGGATTGTTCTGCTTGAGAAAGCCTGCTGTTGTGGACCACCTTGTAGGGTTCTTCCTTGAAGGCTCTTCTGAAGAAAAATTTGTGTCACTTACAGAGGTTGAGAGGCCAATCAGTGCAGGGTCACTACTACGTCGGACATGAAGAGGCATATCTGAAGAATAAAACAGACAGTAAATAAACATTGGCTAGATTTGAAATGTTTTTCACATAGGAAAAAATATTTTTTCAAGCTCTGGATGGGTGATTTCGACCAAATGTGGTTTTAGAAAGTAAGGAGTTACTGACCTCAGCATAGCTCCCTCAAGGACAAGGTCTGTTTTCTCAAAACCACAGCCTTGCCACTTGGCCACAGGAGGAGAAAATGAGGGTAAAACCAAACTCTTTGAACCTAGCACTGCTCATTGGCTTGTCAAGTACAAACAGCACCACTACCATCTATTGATTGCTTTGTAAAATAAAAAAAACCCAGCATTATGCTTGAACAACTAAGAGGCTAAGGTGGCTTACAGGTATTTTAAAGTAACCAAAGGCCTAAATTCAACAGCCTGGCAACAAAGTAAGGGGTGGACTAGGACAACGTGTCCCCTACCTCACTGCCACAGGCACAGCATGGGCACTAACACGCTCGCGAGATGCTGTACATCAGCCTCTCTGCAGGGAAAGGCAGCCTCCTCGCCTTCTAAAATACACTCTCCATTTCTTTCTCAAAACTTATAGAAGTAACTGTTTTCTATTCTGCATTCTTCCTTTGCCTCTTCCTGACAGCTGAAACAAGATCTGTGCTGATTTACTCTGATTCCCTTAGCCTTCCAGCTGGCATGAGTGACAGAAGAAAAATATTTCATTAGTAATAAACGATGCAGCAGGCAGGTAGACTGATTGGAAAGAGATAGGGGTTTTTAATATATGTAGAGGTCAAATCCATTCTGGAAACTTTGATGGCACATTAAAGTTAGTTTCTCTTGAAATACAACTTAATTTTTTCCAATTTCATTTATTATCCTACAACAAATACCCACACATCTATCGTCTCTTTGCCCAAACAGTAGTTTCATTGCCTGTATTTGCGACCTCTTAGCAATGTCCCGTTCAGCACCAGAATGGAGGAGGTGTGATTTATCAGTTGTATTTCTCTTTACTGCTGCACTGAGAACCTTGAATGCCAAGTAGGAAAGGAAAAGGTGAAAGCTATGACACATAAGCAGCAGAGTCAGTGAGAACGGCACACTGGGCGACAATCGAAAATGAAAACCAGGACTATGGTTTAATGCTTTGATGAAATAGTCCCCAAGAAAGCAGAAGGTGCACGTCTTGCAATACTAGCAGGAAAACACAATAACAGGAGTTTGTTAAATGAATGGTCTTTTAGCTTTACAATATCTTTATGTTAATGCTATGTATAATAACACTAAAGTACTCTTTTCATATGACAATACAAAGACGGTGAGAAATATAGTAAGTCATGCCACACAAATGAAAATGTATGAAAATCCTTTTTCTTAATCAACTAGGACTCATGCTGATGAGATCTGTACAAATGTTACAAAACCAAACACAGAAACTGCCACTCTCATGTTCATTCTGTTAAATAAGAATAACAACAAATTAAATGTTATTTTTCTCCATAGTTGTACTGTTTCTGTTTACTTTTAAAATTCTTTTTTTCTTTCATTGCCATAACAAAGATAGTCACAAGAATTCATTTCCAGCAAATAAAATGTTTTCTTTTATACATATATTTACACCTATTTATACACATACATATGTATATACATATATATGTGTATAATGGAACCAGAAGTAATTAAAAGACTATTTCAGGAAAGATGACTTTAATTACACATGAAAGTATTTATGTTCTGAAAAAAATCTACTTTGATTTTGATTATTCAGTATATACTCAGACTTGTAACAGAGGGGTTTGACTGCCTTGTCTTCAACTACTGCAAGTTTCATTAAGCAGCTGAAGGTAAAGTCTCCCCTGTGCCCCCAGATAGCCAACATAACAAAAGCACACTACTGAATGGCAAGAGACCTCTGTAGCAAAGGTGGAACTGCTGCAGTTCCAGCAGTGGCCCCACAACACCTAATGAAGGTGGTGCCAACCACTACCAGCAGTGTCCGTGCTGCTGGCTTAGCCCTGAACATACATTCTCATTTATTACATTAGCTTGAGCAAGAATGTGGCTCTGTACTATGTAGTGCCATTTAAGAAAAATGTCATGGGTGAGTGTCAGAAGGATGGACATCACCTCAATGACGTTCAATGGTAGGACAAGGGGCAATAGGTATAAACTGGAACACGAGAGGTTCCCAAGAAATACAAGGAAGAATTTCTTCAGTGTGAGGGTGAGGGAGCACTGGAACAGGCTGCCCAGATGTGTTGCTGAGTCTCCTTCTCTGGAGACATTCAAAAGCCATCTGGACGAGTTCCTGTCTGACCTACTCTAGGTGGTCCTGCTCTGGCAGGGGGGTTGGACTGGATGATCTTTCGAGGTCACTTCCAACCCTTAAGATTATGTGATTCTGTGAAAAATAACAATCTGTATTTCTTCCAAGCAGCAACCCGAGCATATTATCCTGTTTGCCTTAACTATCCACCTTACCACAGAGAATTACAACTTTCAAACATGAGTTCACTAGCTCCTTATGCTCATACATCTATATATAAGCACGGTGATAGCAAAATGTTCTTGTATTTTTACACTTTTTCTTTAAATTGCTTGACAAAACAAAAGGTCAGTTGGGTGAGCTTCTGTAAGAAGAGAAGCTGAATTGCCAACAAAGAAAGAAAGGAAGATACTGGAACTCAAGTCAGCAATTCTGGAGCAGAATGAGCAATTATCACTGCCTTGCCTTTTGCTTGGTAGCAAAAAACTGAGTTTGCACCATACTAAGTAGCAGAGACTTTTCACAACACAAGAAGTTAATTATGCAATAGAATTCCCAAGTTTCTCTACAAAATGTTTATTGATATGCCACCTTTAATATGATCTGTTTCATTTTAGTGAGGTTAGTTACTGAGATTTTTTTGGACATTTATTGAAAACTTCTCCAATTTAAAAAAAAATACAAAATATATATGTTCTGCCCATATAAAGCCACATGATCAACTCTAGTCTCTCTTTATCAAAATGGTTTCATAAATAAGGGAAAGTGGTTTGTATTACTAAACAAACTCCTCAATGCAATGAATTATAAAAGGTAGTAATTCCAATGTGTTGAAGCTATGTGTTTCCCAGTTAAATCAGAAATTTCAACACATGGAAATTTATTTTTTATAAAAATAGTGGAGCTTGCTCTGGTGTATGCTGCTTGGCAATGGTCAATACTGGCCCAGGTATTAATCCAAGAATTAAATCTTATTCCCACTACATTAAGCACAAGTTCTGCATTCCTCTCCAATTCTATTCTGCGAGACCATTGTAACGTAGTTCTGATACTCTTCATTAAAACAACAGTATAAAAGAATATATTGAACAGTTTTTTCCACCAATATACTTTTGGTTACAATCTTGTGGTTTACTTGAATTTATAGATTTGAAGAGGATATACTTTGAAATATTAAAAAGAAAATCAAAGGAAAGGAACTTAATAATTAAACCACGAGATGAAGTACGCATGGGACCGATGCAATGTCACTGATTCCAGGATGATGGTTGATACCGTTTGAAGTCTGTGGTTTCTTTGAAGAGTGGATAAAACAGCAATGAACTCTAATCACAAGGCTTCAAATTCTCTGTGGCACTAATGCACTGTAAATATTGATTTGCTTCTGCAGCTAAGGTGCCTTTTAAATAAGCGCTTGAAACGGTAAATCTAATAATGAATTACAGGAAGTTTTAAAAGTCTAAGAATTAAGGAAAAATTAAATTAAAATTCATGAAAGTTACCACTAACTCAGTTCTTGAGCCGCAGTCAAGGACCTGCAGTATTCAAGCTTGAGTCCAACACTACAACTTCAGAAAGAATTATGCGTGACAGAATCCCATTAAGTTATGTATATAGCCACAGTTCTGCTAGAAAATGGTTATTTGTAGGATAAATCCAAGCTGGATAACAAAATGTTCACATTCATAATCATGAAATTCTGACTGGAAGTCTCATTTTATTAAAAGCAACAGCAGTTTCACTATAAATTATAAAAACAGCCAATACACATTTTATAACCATCTTTAAATGTTAAGAACACAGAGCTGTACCTTCCCTTCTTGCCAGCAATTCCATTTTTATTTTAAAAGGGTCATCACCTTCTCTGATTTTCAAATAAGCTCACGAGCAAAAGCATTTGAGGATCTGGCAAATTTCATCCCTAAATCTCAATATGTCGTCCTGCATGCAGGCATTCAGCACAAAGGATGGTGGTCTCTCAGAGGACACCTAATATATACCTTCCCATATACCAATTTCCTCTCAAATGTCAGCTTGGAGGGCACGACTAGAAAAATACATACAGATACTTACATAGCATAGCCAAGATAATTTTGCTTTGTGCAGATTTCAACTGATGTTTCAGCTCCTCAGTGCCATTGGCAGCTCGCACAATTTGGTGTGCAGTGAATTTAAGACACAGAAATGAAAAATGATGTTATGATTATTTCTGGCTACCTCATACAGGCCGTCAAGCCCATAAATGATGAGCAGACCTCAACAGGACTTTTTTTTCCTCTCCACACTCTGGAGTCTTCTCTGGGAACATGATGATTCAGTAGAACCAAATGACTCTTTCAACAAGGAAGGTTAGAGTTCCTGAAAGTGAGTCCATAGATGTGTACGTATTTTGGAGTGTGTTGTATACACAGGACACACATGAGATCCTATCTCAGCATCAAGAAACCAGTCTGGGCATGGGAGACAGAGACTGAACAGTTTTACTGCCTATCCAGCTCATCATACTGCTCAAATCCTCATCTGGAGTCCAAGAGAAAGGATGAATCAGGGGCATCCTGAGGCTCAGGAAAGCAGGACTGCTTCTTGAAGCTTGAAGTACCTAAGACTTCAAGTTAAGACTTTGTCTACATGTAATTGAAATACCTCTTAAAAATATTTAGATTAACTTTGAGTTTCACACTCCAGCACAGTTCCCTGAGCTCTGGTTCCAATTTCAGTAGGTTCAGTTCAGCTCCTTGTTCCACTCAGTTGGACACAGCAAGAGCCAAACATCCCTTATAACCTTTGAAAGCTCAAATCTCTAAATCGGTTCAACTTCCATTCTTGCAAATCTTGAGAGACAAGATGACAGTAACTTCCAAAGGCCACTGAGGCTGTTGTAAATTCGACTTTAGGTGGAAGAAAAACAGTTGGAGACAAAAAACAGATGATTGCGAACCTATCTACAAATTACATTAAACCCTAACAGGAGCTGACATAAACCAGCACTTACCTGCAAGATTAACAAAACAATGTAAATCAAATGTAGGTATCTTCAATTATAAATGAGGAAAAAAATTAAAATGAAAGAAAGATGAGCACCTCCAAGAGCTGAAGAACTGCCCTCTGGACAAATACATCATCTGTCCTGCAGAAGCAAACTCTACAGGGAGATGGGGCACGCGACAGGGAGATGGCTACACGGAGGACTGTGAAATGGTCTTGTAGGCGCCTGGAAGATCTCGGGCTGTAACGCGAGAGGTGGAGAGTACAGAAGAGGTGGGCACGGGGTGGAGTGAAAGGAGATGCTTGTGTTAGCTGATAAAAGCGCATGGCACAAGCAATAAGCAAGAATAAAGCACCATCCATACTGAGTATGTAGTGATCTTGTCCCCTCAGCGGTCAGTGAGCTGAGTGACCTGTGGGGGCGGCCTGGTGATGTTGCCAGTAGAGGCAACAAAACAGTAGCACTGCAAAGCTACCACCAGTTGCAGATCTTTTCAGAAACATACTTTTGAATATGACAGCAAAGGCAGAAGCTATATACATGTCACCACCTCTGTCTTCATGGCCCAGAGTAGTTTTATTTTTTCTTCCCTAGAGTTCATTTTACTTTTGGGTAGCTATTATTTAATAAAAGCATTTGCAGCATTTCCAAAAACAAATACTCTTTATTTGATCAACATCTTCCTAAATTTGTTTTACTTTCCCCAAGTTTATCCTCCTGTTACTAGTTATCTCTCCTTCATGTACAAAACTATCTTTTCTTTTCATGTGTCACAGATAATTATAGCATTTCTCCTCTAAATGGTACTACTCAGCACACAACTTCACCTCTGCCTCTCTTAATTTTCTACTGCTGTTTGTTTTTGTAAATATTCTTCTGATCTTAACTTGTTCAGAAGACATCCAGAATAACCCCTACTCTGTTTGAAAAGGAGTATCCTCCCTGTCTTTTTTTGAACTTTCACACTTACAGTCAACAATAGCCACATCTGGGTGTTTGTCATGGTATCAATCCAGGAATATCCACAGAAATTCTAAAACTCCTTCGATAGCCTCACTCACGTCAGCATATTTGTCTGGTTAATTATATGCTCATTTTAGATCAATATTCTTATCCGTTAACTTCTGTTTATTTAGATAGAATGAAATTATATTTTTCCACATTTCTGTTGGATTATTTATCATTCCTCCATTCATGTTATTCTCCTTTCCTAGTTTATCAACACCTGGAAATGAAATCAACAGATTATTGAGAATACTGCTTCTCCCAGATTTTAAGACAGAATCACAAAATGGCAGGGGTTGGAAGGGACCACCAGAGATTATCTACTCCAGCCCTCCCATGGAAGCAGGTCCACCTAGATGAGGTCTCACAGGAACGGGTCCAGGTGGGTTGTGAAAACCTCCAGAGAAGGAGACTCCACACCCTCCCTGGGCAGCCTGTGCCAGGGCTCCCTCACCCTCACAGTAAAGAAGTGTTTCCTTGTGTTTAAGTGTTTTTTGTATTGCAGCCTATGTCCATTACCGCTTGTCCTGTCACTGGAGGCAACAGAAAAAAGTGTTACTTAAAAACTGTTAATGAGATCATCTCTTAGACTTCTCCAGGCTGAACAGTCTCAGGTCTCACAGCCTTTCCTTGTAAGACAGATGTTCCAGTCCCCTGATCATCTTTGTAGCCCTAAATTATTTTTTAAAAAATCAATAAATATTTTCTTTACACAGGAACTCAGCAGCAGTGGCTTCTGTGGACGTTTTAGGGCAGTGACAACTGTTTAAAAACTTTACTCCAGTGCCAAGCTCAGATGCATGGATGCTTTCCAACAATCCTTCAACTAGTTGCTTAAATCTGGAATTTTCTTTCAGATTTCTCTTAGTAACTCCAGTCTTACACAGAGGAGATGGTACCACATCTTATTTCTTTTTGCTGAGGAGTCTGAACATGCAGAAACTACAGCATACGTGATCACATTTTGTTGAAACTGGCGCTTCTACCACATACAAGAATATTGGGCACTCCCAAGTTCTTCTGTATAGCTGAAAGCACATTATGTACATCTCCAATAGCAATCACTGATATGTCCATCCTTCACATCCAAAAAATACTGTGCCCTGTGGAGCTGCTCTGTGGCACCGCTCTTTGCTCCGTTTCCGCCCTCAGAACATGACACATCCAAGCAGCCAATCTGACCCTCTGATCACCTAATTAAAAAAGAACATCAAGTGAAGCCAAAACTAACATGAATCCTCATGACAACCTACTGAACAGTAATCTCCACTCTAACATTGCCTCCAATTTTTAAGATTTCTAAGCTGATTTTCAAAACCAATGTTTATGCTCACATGAACCTAGAATTTCCAAGAGGCTCAAATTTCTATCAAATGCTTTAACATCTGCAAATACTGCACAAATTGTGCATCACCTACAGATGCCACCTATCTACTGTTCATGGCTTTGAACTTTTCAGAGTTACAAGAAAGCTTACAATGACACAGTTAAGATAATTAGCATTACTTCACTCAAAAGGATGTTTATACTTTAAAATACCAACTTCTAAAATGAATTTCTCTACATTCAGAACTCTCAGTTAAATAACAAGACTGCCATCCCTCTTACAGAGAAAGAAAATAATTGTTAACTTCCCACAATTTCAGATATTTATAACTACTTCATGTACAAATCCAACTGTTTTCTGTTATTCTTCTAGCTATTCATATTCAAACAACAGCTTATGTACTTCCTCACATACATATTTTCTATGTTATCAAATATTGTTCTCTGCTTTCTTCTTTCTTTAGCTTTGAAATGGCACATTTATAAGCATTCTCACATTAAAATCATGATAAATTGCAATTACTCTTGTTTTCCTCATAGCCCTGCCCCATGCAGTTGGAGAGCTGGCAGGCAGCCACACCAGGAGCAGGGCAGAGGCCCTACCACAGCACTGAAAATGCACAACGTGGTCGAGCAGATGGCAGGTGAATGAGGCGGGTCAGAGAACTCTCTACACTCAGCCTGCAAAATCTGACGGGTGTGCATATGTCCCTAACCTCCCCACAAATGCAGAGAAAATACACTTGGCTGTGTAAAACGTACAAACCCCGTGCATGCTAGCCTAAGAAATCTAAGAAATACAACACACTCCTATTAGCATGCCTATGATAATAGTGACTCATAGAAAAGTAAGATAATCTCTGGAAGAATAGATGACAATGAAACAAATGCAACCAAGACACCAAAGCAAAAAGTCTTATTACAAAGCAAAAGAAGGAAGAAAAGGCCTTTACTTTCTCAGAATCTTTTTTTTTTAACAGAAAATAAGTTTTCCATTTTCCTAACCATGACTGCTTAATGACTTTGAAATTCAGAAATAAGAAAACATCAACCTGCCACAGATATATTTTAATAATGAGGTAATGTTAATTCCTTATCTTGAAAGGTCTTTAAAATAACAATCTTCCTTCTCTTTATCTCTTATTATTTCTTCTTACTTTTGAATACTGAGATCCAGGAGGAAAAAGATGATTGCACCTTGAAACTCAATTTACTTAGACACTGACTTTTAAAGCTAATTAGAGAAAGATCTTTAAAACCAAAATTAAAATTTAATTACCTACAAAATCTTCGTCTCCTTTCTCTGGGCTTTTTTCTAAAATGCAAATATCTTTGCATGCCAAAAGAAGAGACAAAAATGTCAGATCTTACAAATGTTCTACTTATCTCTGTCAAAAAAATATGTATCAGTATGTTTTAATGAGCTGTAGTATCAAGTTTTTTAGGTATATTCTTCATGGGTTCCCTTAAAACATGCTGGATTACCTCTTTATTTTCAAACTATTGCTACAAATGTAGGGAAAATACACTCCTAGTCCCCCAGTTGTTAAAAATTTTTGCAAAATTTATTTCTTCTTCAAACAGTTGTGCAACAGTGGAAGCACCATCAGCTTTGTGGCTGCTGAAGTTTTTCTGCTTATATCAAAGCTCATGCCTTGCTAGTAAGACTCTGATTGATATTTAGTTATATTAAAATGACACTGTATTTTCCATCTTCACAAGTCATTTTGGGCTGGTTTTGAGTTGATAATGCTTCAGTGCCCTAAGACACAGGAAGGAAGCCAGCAGAGAGTTTTCATACCACAACTTTGAAAAATCCCCCAAAACGGAATGGTAAGACTCTACAGTGAAAACTGTACGTTGTTTATGGTCTAAATGCTTTGGGTTGGGTCAGAGAGGCTTGCTCAGAAGTTTACAACTTTTTCCTGGACAGAAGGGAAGAAATACAGATGTGAAAAATAGGATTTAGATTGTAACTTGAAGAGCTCAGTTTGGAAGAATCAGGAATTATATAAATATGTATAATACACATTACAGTTCTTTCATCAGTATTTTCAGGCGGAGTAAATCTGCTGTGGTTGCCAGTGTTGTGACCCTCTTCTGGTCCCCAGGCCATCACTGTGCTTTTATATGAGGAGGAACAGGGGTTGTGTAGAAGTACCATTACTCTACAGTACCAGATATTAGGGGTTTTCAACTACTTGTAAGCCTTTATCCATTTCTGACAACCTAGAATAAACTTTCTTTCAATACCTGTTGCCAACACAGCCTCATACCTCACTACATCACCTCATATGTGAGGTAGGAATCCCTATGTGGATCATATCCAAATGCCAAAGAGTTAAACATGGCTAATTGCAATTCAGCATGTATGTGTAATTAGCACAGGGTTTGTTGTTACCCAAGTCCCTACCAAGCTGGTATGGGAATCTCTCTCCTTCCTTCCTCTCATCAGAGCCTACTGCTGTGTTCACTGGCTCATGAATTATGGCACAGACCAGTAATAGTCTATGTAACTGTGTAAAGGTCTGTGGACCATGCTGCCCACCTGTATCACCTCTGCAGCTCCTGCTCAGTGAAGTAAGCCCTACACACCAGCCATCTCCTGGACATTTTTTCCCATTCTCTGTATGACCTCATTTATCGTTGATACTTTACGTCATTAATCTTTGACACAGTGTGAGAAGAGGTATTTCTTTGCCAATCATCAGATGAATATCCATCTTTGAAAGTGTTTAGCTGTTAATCCAGCATGTCTCTACATTTCTGCTGAGAACTTCCTTGCCATTGAGCAAGTACTGGGCACCCTGCCTCTGCAGCCTCATTCCTGCATGGAAAAGTACAAGAATCATCAAAAATCCAGCTGGGGTTTTCATGAGATACAAAAATTATTGCTTACTTCCAGCCTGCAGGCTACTGTCAGGCTGGAGAAGGCAATAATTTGGGGATATCAGCACCAGGAGGTGGATCTGAACCCATGCTACCCAAAACCCATGTAGTTTGATTACAGAAATGACTTAGATTTGTACTTGAAGCATAATAGGTATGGTAACCAAGAAAAGTTGATTACAATAACGTAAAGGTTTTGTCAGAAGTGATCTGTGCATGTGTTTTCATAGCTATATGCACAAAATTTAAAGAAAAAACAAGAGGTGGGAAGGAATAGCCTCTATACACAGTACTGTGTTTCCAACACAGCAAATAAAATTTACAATATCTATTATAAGATAGAGTGAACATAGTCCTGAACAACTATTATAAGTGACTAACAGCTTTTGCAATTTTAATGGCACTTGTTCTTGTTTCCATGACAGAAACATTTACCAGGATTATTAGAAACATGTTGGTACGTTCATGAAACACACTCTCATTTAGAGTTTTATCAAATCTCTGTGAGTTAACATTTCGTTGAGCTCGTATCTGCCACCGATGACCAAGAAGAGTAAAAGATCTCTAGCAGAATTAGAAAAAGGCCATATCATGCCATCCCATGTGCTCGGATATACAATTTTTCTTCTGCACAGAGACACTAATACAGCTCAAAGGCAAAGCACAGAACAAAAATATCTCCATGAGATGAAATGCAGTCCCGTGTCTCACCTTTTATCAGGGGTAGGTCAGGGAAGCTGTGAAGTTTGGGGACTACACAAACCTAACAGCATCCAAATAAACCCTTTCCAATTACATGTGTGGGGAATAAAACCCCCAGTTATCAGCACATGCTGAAATCTTCTCATTAACTTTCAAGGTTAAAGACCACTTTCTGCAGAAAATTCTGGTGTTCCCAGTAGCCAATAGGGAGTAAGACAATTTAGACTGCATTGGAAGTTATTAGTTAGATTGTTTGGATAATGCCCACAATGGGACAATAAAACAGAACATCTGCTGCTCTCCAAGGGGTGACAGACCAGGAGATATCTTTAATTCTTCTTCTTTACTAGAAACAAATTGTAATAAAAACTGGTATTCCCTTCTTTTTAAAACCATGCCTAATGAGCAGTAGGAGACTATCATCTGCTTGAAGTATGTGCAAAGTTCAACCATTCTGTCTATCTTCACATGTATTTTACAAAGTCCCTTACAAGAATATTACAGTTCTCTTCTGGAAATGTAGAAAACATTCTACACCTTGGAGATACTTTGGCAACATCTACCTTCTCCCACGTCCTCCTCCTTTTTTTCTCTCTGCCCTTTTACAGCCCTGGAAACATGCAAGTACACTGCACACCTAATTACATATCTCTTGCCCTCTTTTTTTTATTCCACATTGCAAAGGCTGAAGAGAGTCAAAAACTATTCCCAAAAGTTCAACATCAAGAAGCAACAAATAAAAAGAGCCTCAGCTGAAGTTCAAAAAGAAATTTCACTACATGAAAGACAGTTCATGAATTTTTGGATCAATGACTTTCCATGCTTGCAGTTGCCAATTTTTATTATAATTTGTGATTGGTTCTAGCCCAGAGATGAAGATCATCTTTCTCAGTGAAGAAACAGCTTTAGCCAGAACTAACATAAGATATTTACTGAAATACTATGGTATATACTTCATGCCAGAATTTGTCAGGTTCCCAGCAACTAACTTTTCCAAGCTGTCTGCACTCCACAAGCCTCCCTCCTTGTCTCATCCTAGAATGTGCTGCAATAATTTCAAATATCTGCATGCAGAAAGGGAATATGAGGTGGACAAATTTTATTTGACAAAAATCATAACTAGTTTTTCCATTACAATCATTATTATTAAATTTATACTAATAAAGTTTCATCCTGTTTCATTTTTCAAAGACTATTAATAATGTAGTTATTGTTCTTTACCTCAAAATGTATTGACAACACTGAACTGATAAAATGAGGGGATAGTCAGCATATATTACTTGGTCCTCTTCCATTAGCATGAATAATTGCAGGCTGTTGCTTAAACATGAGGAAGCCCAGCAGAAAGACTGGAAAACCAATAACCTAGGACAGGTTATCCAGGAAATGCTCTGCAACCAGTCAATTGGACAAGAGTGGTCAGCAAAACCCCTCCAACACATTGCATTTTCCACAAAGTTGAAGAAAAACACAACTGATCTGGCAACTGAATGCTGCCTTCTGAACCTAAACCCAGTTAAGTGCCTTGTGCTATTACATGCAGCTTGTGCTCTGCAAGGTCTCCCTTTAGAAAGACAGCAAGTTGACAAAACCTCTATTGATGATGGACAGATGAAAAACTGGGGAAACAAAGGAACTACAGATGCCCTAGTCCTCATGAAGCCATGGCCAGGACTGCCTGCACATGGGTTAATTGACAGAGTACTCATTTCCCCAGGTACCACACACTCTGACACAGCCCCTGCAACATCAGGGCTAACAACCTCAGTCAATGAGAAAACATATCCAGGAGTAAAGCAGGAGCATGAAAGGGTCACTATCCATCCAACTATGAACATGGAATTGCAAAGGAGGAGCTACTCTGGATGAGTGCACAAGCTGTGCTTTGATGCATCAGTCAAGGTGTACAAGGCAGCAAAAGCACTATGATGACCAGTCCTCCGCATCCACAAGTTCCTCCTCAGCTGGTAGCTGCATATCTGTAAAATGTTGCTACTACAACCAAAAATAAAATTCATTGTAATAGTATCTTTTAACTTAAGTTCTCCATAAAGGCTCAGAAAAATACAATTAAAATATTTTCCACTCCTCAAAAGGAAGAAAGTTACCTTGCATGACCACTAAAAGAAAGTGATAGAAGTGAGCCACCTCCTGTACCGATGGAGTTTTTTCTTTAACCTGCCTGAACATGACAGATTTTAGGGACCAAGTCTCAGTATTTCTATCTTATAATAGAATTTATAAAACTTTCTGGTACTAAGACCTCCCTAGTGTATCAGTTTATTCAATCCATGCATCCTTATGAGGTTTGTATACAGTATCTGAACATACACAGAATAAACACAGTGAAGATATATAAAAAACTGCAAGAAAAACATATGTTCTCACAGATAATCAGCTTCTCTGCAGTGTACATCAAGCCATCAATGTGCTTCTGGCAGGAAACTGCCTCTGTTTTTTGAGGTGTTCAGTTCAAAATCTGAACATTAGGTCTAAGAAATTGTTCACATATACTTTGCCAAACTACAATATTTCTACGTTAAACACGGTGCTTCTGACTAAAAACTTCTTTACCATTTAATGAAAGTAGTTATCTTGAAGTTCACACTAAAAATACAACAGAAAAACAGATTATTCCAATACCTATGTTTATGCAGTCTCCAAAGTCAGCACGTTTTAACGCCTGTACGAGAGCTGGTGTATTTAATATTTTGTATGAGATGTCAAATATCTAAGATATTTACTCATCACCACACATATAAAGGCTATTTAAAACAGAGAAAATTCATGCAGTCACCCCAGAACAAAAATAAATTTGTCTTCATACAAACAGGCATCAGTTTTAGCTGGGATCTTGTCTGTACAGAAACTGAAACATTATCTTACATATTGTTCACATAAAAATGCTGACACAATTTCTTCAATATTTCTGAAACTAAAGAACTTTGTGTTTCTTCTCTGGAATTTGTAAAACTAGTTTAAAAGTTATTAAATCATGACATAGTTCACTTTTCTGTCTCAGATGATAATTGGATTTATGTATTTTTAAAGCATTTGAAAATACTTCCAAAGGATGTTTAATATCCTTTCTCTCGGACTCAAGTTCAAATTTAGAACAGAGAAAACTTTTTCACTGGACACACAACACACATGCAAAGCGCAAACCTCCTCAAAAGCTATAAAAAGGAGACACGACTAAGCATATGTGGGAAATCAAGTCTTGACTTTAAGAACAGAGGGTGTCTCCTCCTCTCGACAACAGAACATTTCTAAGAGAGGAGATCTTCACCACGCAAAAGCCAGGAAGAGAAAGGGACACTTACAAGGGAATGACTCTTGTATGTAAGTATTAAAAAACAAGGTTGTTGCTGGACAGGAGGGCAGGTTGGGCTGCTCCCTGCTCCATGTTCACCATCAAGCACTCAATTCCCCTCAGTTTTTATTTGTTCTTGGAATATAACCATCACTGTATTGTCTGCACTGTTGTTACAGCAATTCTGTTGTAAGGCAGATGAAAAGAATCCAAACAGGTACACTTTCTTCTTCTGAGATTACTAAAGCCATTTGTGTAAAGCAAGGTTGCACTCATGTTCCTGAGAAGCAGCTGGGTTATCTGAAACATTACTAAAAACACTGGTCAAGTGTAACCATATATACTGTTTCTATATAGCTGGAGAGAAAAGCAGTTACACATCTCTTAGAGCTTTCCTGCTTCAGCAGCAGCATCTCAGCAGGGCTAGGAAGCAGCTATGCTGAGAGGAACAGGAGCCAAAACCACCTAAGTCAACACTCCTTCAGATGTCTTCACTTCTCACTCCTGATTTAGCACAGGGACAGCACTGGGATGTCAGTCTCCTCAGTCTGCAAACTCCAGTTGATAGGGAGAGCAGAGATCAAGACAGAGACAGATGATGATGCTCAGCATATTCATACCCTACAGGCTGGTACAGAAGACACTCCACCAGGTCACTGAATGACACTGTTGCAGACATTGCTGTCAAACAGTCTCTCTCCCAACACCCCTTTCTGAACACAGAAGGCTTGCAGCTCTTGTCTCCATGCACACTTTCTGCTTTACAAAGTCCTGTGACGCAGGCAGAGACGATAGAAATCCACCTTTACAGCTAACAGCACTTCACAAACCTGTTTCTGAGTAGTTTTAACCATTTTGTTTCCCTTTTCATTTTACAGGAGAGGAAAAGGGAAGACTTGGACATCACATGCTTTGAATTACGTTCTTGAGGGACCCACATGGAGATGACTAAAGAAATACAACCTCAAACCAAAAAAATATAGTAATAAGTTCTTTAAGAAAACATCATTTTGCAGATCTTGATATTAAGAAAAAACCAACTTCCCCGGACCCAAACTGGAGGATCAAAATCTTTTGCATGAACAAAATTCACTCAGTGGCATGAGGCTGAAAAAATGTTGCTACTGCTTTACTACACGGCAATTTGCTTGTCTAGCCTTTCCAGTGATCTAATATTAGTGTGAGGACAGCAGAAGGGAAAATTGCTGCCTCAGTGTAAGGTTTGTTATTGCTTGACAATTCTAAAGAGTTCACTAGGAACTTCTAAAAGGAGCATCTCTAATTCCCTGAAATTACTGATAATCAGCCAAGTGAATGGAGAACAATTATGAAGAAAATTGAATGCTTCCAAATGCCAATTTGCTGTATATCCTGAATTAATATTGCATAAGCATTTTTAGTCTCTTGCTGTAAAAGCCAAGTAGTTAAAAACTTAGGTCCACAGGCATTTTTGCATGGCGTTCCTCACAGAAGTTTCTATCACCAACACTTCTGCATTTTGTAATCATATTTAGCATTTAATGTGGTGGCTTACATCTTTAACCTATTTTTCTTTGTTTTAAAAAAACTCCAAACATCTGTAAGGTAAATTGTCTTCCGCACTGAAGGTTCAGCAACAAGCACTCGTTCCATAACAGCATGAAGCCCTCTAATACAGCCAGAGATATAAGCTGTTTTTCCCTGCTAATTAAGTCAGACCACACTTGAAGCCATTGTTGCAAAATACAGTCTCGGGAATTTTTTGTGGTATAGCTACAACAGCAGTTGGCCACGAAGTACAGTAAAGAGGAGAAATGGAACAGGCTGCCCAGAGGGGTTGTGGGGGCTCCTTCCTTGGAGGTCTTCAAGACCCACCCGGACATGGTCCTAGGTGAACCTGCTTCTGCAGGGGGGTTGGACTAGATGATCTCTAAAGGTCCCTTCCAACCCTACCATTCTATGACTCTAAGAAAAGAGCTCAAGATGTTCATATTTCAGCTAAGTCAAAACAAATCCATTTCTGTTAAACAATCAAGAAAGTGTAAAAAGTCAATGCAGATATTTTGTCAGTCCCAGTTTCCTGGATAGCATCTCAGTCACTAGCCAGTCCCACAGAAGAATTAGACCACATCAGGCCATGGTGAGGGAACCAGATGCTGTCCATCCACTTTAGTTTATACTAAGGAGAAGCTGGATAAGAAAACAAATTTAAAAAAAAAAAACCCTTTAAACTAATTTTCTCCTTAAAAGAACCCCAAAACCTGAAATAAATGTTAACAAATTTACAAACCACAAAAAGCCCCGTATCTCTACCTACAAACAGAACATGGACAAATGAGAAACCAGGTTGCAGAAGGTTTTCAGGAGAAAAGGGTATTTACAGCACTATAGCTAGAGAAAGACAGGCTGTGGCAGACGGTATCATAAGACAACAGAACCAGTTGGAATGGACTCTGTAAACAGGGAGTGTGCAGCTGGAAAACCATGACCAAAAAAGTTAAGAACACAAATACAGAGAATGTTAAATGAGAAAAGCACAAGTCCAAGTTTGCAAAGAATCATCTGCTACACATACTGCAGCACTATGGCGAGACTCCAAACAAGACTCATAACTCAAATGCTGAAGACACCCTGTGATCATCTTGTCAAATACCTGTATCAGCCCAGGTACACTGTGCAATAATGTCTGCACTTAGTCTTTTAATTTCTGTTGGAAATACAGAAAAATATTGACTTTAATTTCAAGACTTCAGGAGACAGAGAATCCATCAAAGACCCAGGACTGTCATTTTTAAAGCTCTGCAATTCAGTGAATGTCTTCTATGTCTCAGACATCCACCGTTTGTGTTTCAGGAAAGGTAATTCAAAATGTCATCGTGCACTTACACAAATCTAAGATTACACACACTACCATTTTTCATTTTGTGATTAACACTTGAGAAACAACAAAAGTGCAGTCATGTGGGATTATCCTTCCTTTTCATGTCTTTAACTTTTTTTTTTCAGTTTCTGGCATGGACCAGGTCTCAGATTCTACAGCAATTTTGCAAGGAGAAGGAAAGGGAAAGAGGGAGGGCAGCGAAAAACCTCTTCACTTCTTTCTCATAATCGTACATCATTTACATGGCTCCTAGGGTAATTGTTTATGTGGCAAAGTAACATCACGGAATCAGTTATGTACTTTCATTCATCCTCAGGGAGGTAAACATTCCTAGCCACTAGCTCCTCTTTCTTTTGTTTTTCCTCTGTTCTGATCTATGTTTCTTTGTTCTTTAATTCTTCTTCTCTTTTCCTTTCTCCTGCTGTTTCTGATCATGGGCTGATATCAAGTGGTTATCTTCTAAAATTTCCATGAGGGATCAAGTTAACCCAGCTGCACTAGCTTCTCAATCTCAAAGACAGCAAATGGAAATGGAAGGAGCATCAAGTCCTAGCTAACCTCTCAAACTAGAGTCTCATCCCCATCACACATGCTCAGCATCTCACATTCTGCAGTTTAATAACTACAGACAGAAAGTGCAGTTCACATGAAGAGCCCTAATGAGCAGCCCTACATTTGACATTTCCTCACTTTTCATTGTTAAAAATGATCCTTCAGGTGTCTTAAAGTAAATGACAGAAAAAATACTGGGGAAACCAAGTAAGGAAACAGAGAGCAAACAATTTTTATTGCAGTGCAAGAGAAAAAAAGTAATAAAATTGTTATGGCTAAAATACACAAATGCATTTAATTGGGCTGGTAAAGTCGAAATTTAAACTCAGAATTAAGCACAAGTATCTACAAGAGAAAATTACTATCCATCGTGCTAAAACTATGACTTCAAGAACTTTTTCCAAGGTAAGATCAAGCAAACACCATATTTCCTTCCTATGTAACATATGTCACTGACTTAAGTTTAAAAAAAACCCCAACACAACAACAAAAAAAAACCCATCAAAAATAAAAAACCAATCAAAAAAACCAAACCACCAAACCCAAAACAACAACAACAGCAACAAAAGCCCAACAACAAAAACCCAATAGAAAAAGCTACTACAGCTTTCCTTACAAAAGCCACCCATTCTGATACAGCATAAGATCCCTTACTGGATTTAATAACTTACTAAACTTAATAAAACATGTCGTCAAAGAAATGCCTTCCTCCCACAGAGGTCTGAAACTTCTTTCCAAAGAAATTCTAACCATGTACGAATCTTATCTGCTTTCATACAGAAAATACTAAAAATCTCTTGTCCTAGAACTCAAGACATCTGCCAAATCTGGGAGGCGTAAAGTAGAGAAAAACACAACACTGATTCATAAGGACTTGGTGCCTGTTAAACACGATTGGATTTGCAGAAAAGCCTTCAAAGCACATGTACTCAGAAAATATTTAAAACATCTGGTGAAACCTGGATGAGGAGAGAAGGGAATACAAACCCATAACATGAGAACAAATTAAAATACTTCATTAAAAATATTTTTCACCCTTAGTAAAACATTCCGACTTTGAAAACGAAAAATGGAAATGAATGGAGCAAAATCCTAGCCCTGGGAGAATTCAGAAACCGAAGCTGGTACATGGCACATACAGCACAAATTGCTCAGTATGAGTGAAAGTTGATGTACTGCCTTGAGGGTTTGAGGAGTAATTTAATATTCAATTCAGCCTGTAATATGAATCCCATGCAAAGAATTCACATCCACAAAATCACTCTGGTAAAATGCAGAATGAAGTAAGACTCCTAGAAGCTTGTTTGTACACCAGCAGTCACACCAGGTAAATAGCACATAAATGTCCATCTGACAATACTGCTCCAAACCCGCTGCCACCGAGGACTTTGAGGAAATTCTAATATAAAGCAGGACTGAGTTTACATGTGCAGATGCCGTGCTCTTCAGTGAGCTCATCCCACTGGGCACCACCCAGGTGTCTGTGTGCCACAAGGAGAAGCCTGCAGGGCCCAATATCAGCACCGGGCCCGCTGTTCTCAGCCCCACTGCCCTGCCTGCAGCCCAGGCCCACTCCCAGACATTGCCACCTCCTGCACTCACTGTCAACACACCCTCAGGCGGGCAATGGCTCCCTCCCAGCGACACTAAGGATGCAGTTTGAGCATGTACATTTTTGGTACTCACATCTTCTATGGGCTTTCTGGATTTGCTGGCACCACAAAATACTACTGCACAGATGAACTGCCAATAGACATATAAAATTTAGGATAAATTGTTCAGATAACACAAGAAATACAGATCAAGCTGTAATAAACATTTATGCGTATCAGCAGTTCCACTGAAGCTTGTTCATCCTCCACTTTTTGTGAGCTAGGTTTTTAAGCAGTTTAGTTTTCTTTTCCTTCCCTCCATTACTGCTTACATGAGACTTCTCCTTGTCTTCCTCCTTCAGCTCCTGGTGACAGCCCTGATCACAATGGAACCAGTGCCATGGACCCTCTCCCCAAGCCTTCAGCTACACATTCCACAGACCGGATGGGTCACTGCTGAAGTACAAACAAGAAAAACTATCTCACTACCAACAAGAACTGTAAACACATTTCCCACTACCCTTTTGCATGGATGAAAGGAAAATATTTGTAACATTGCAATGTTCCATTTTAAGCAACACAGCAGAGAGCTATGAGAAAGCAAGATTACGGGAAGGCTTTTCCATCTTATGTTTTATTACTTTAAAGGTGAACTTAAAACACAGGCAGAGGTAAATCATCTACATGTACAATACTTACAGAAATATTGCCTACTATGTCAAACTAGAGCAGGAACTTTATTCACTCAACTTAATGGATATTTCTCATGGATAAATGTCACCCCAGTCCATTTGAAAAAGCAGTTCCATATTTTTTCGCTGCAGCACTCCTAGTAAGCCCTTCATTTTTATTTATTTTTCCATGACTCAAGAGCTCAACTAAAATTTTAAATAAAACATGAAGAGATTTGACTATGCAAGACTCTTCAGATGGAAATCATCATAAAGTCAGGCAGTGCTTGACCTAAAATCCCTCTGTCATCTAATGAACAGCTTAAACATCACAGTTTAAGATGGGTTGGAATAGAAGATTCTATCATCATTTTTGTATTTGTCTGAGAAAGCTTTCACACATAGAAAACATTTCTGAAGTTTTGGTTCCAAAAAGCACAAAAGTAGAGAGATCAAGAGAGGAGTTACCAAAAAGCATGGAAAGATTAATTCATATATTGTATAGGGCTTGTTAACAAAGCACATGTGTCCATTTTCCAACTTCTAACCAGTCATAAACTGGTGATTTTTTTTTAAATAATATACTAAAAATTAACTGCTAGCATTGCTTTGAATGTTATTTCATTTGAAACAGCCTCAGCAGGTGTTGCTCACCATTACTTGGTTTGCAAACCTGAAAAGGCGTGTAAGTCTACATTTGAGGGATTGCTCCTTTCCTCAGCCATCCTTTTAGAGGATGAGCATGTATACTGAGAGCTTTCCTCTCCCCAAGCACACTCGGCAGTCAGAACACCCTGAACAGCAGTCAGGGCAGGATGGCTGTAATGCCCAGAGGGAAAAGGGTACAGAAGCACTTAGTTGCAGACAGCAGTAAAGACAGCTCAAGTCTTCAGTGTTAATTAACTCCATGTCATGCAGTAGCACAGCTAGTCTAGGTCATACTCCATCTCATCCTGAAATAAGCAGTAAAATAGGTCAGATGAACTCAGTCTAAAGGTGTCCATTTTTCCTCCAGGAATGAGAAACTGGGCTATCTTGAGTATTTAGATCAGATGCAGAATCTGAAGCCTGTTGATATTAACCTCATTTGTTGTGTCTGCCTTCAATCAGTTGTTGTCCAGCAACTGACAGAAGAGCCTCAGTTTCACTTTTGGTTATGAATAGTGCTGTGTAAAGCACTGAATGAAACCTAGTCCCTCAGGATAAAGTTTTAATAGTTGATCATAGTTTGCTTTGAGAAGCCTGCTCCCCAACTCACATGCACAATTTCCTGAAGCTAACACAATAGCTTGGTATTGTTGTCTTTGTACAGCCCTTAACTGTATACGTGCAAGCAGTAGTACAGATATTTTATTTTATCTTAACCTAAGCACCACTTTTTGCTATTGTTTGTAAAACCATATGATTCTCAAACCTCTCCCCATGTACAGAATCACATCTGGTTTCTATAGATCAAAAAACATTGACAGAATTCATTACCTAAACCCACAATGGAGGCAAGAAACACAGACCTCGAAGACAGTCCAAGTTCACATCCACTTCTAATCACAGCCAAGCTCCAGCATCAGCCAGGGTGGCGAAAGCCCCTCCTCCAGCAAGGTGGTTGCCATGTGACAACTGGGAACCCTGTCTTTCCCCACAGTGTCACAGAGAGGGAGATGAGGGGGCCCTGCCTGTAGATCTGTTAGGGACACTGAGCTGCACTGAACCAAGCTGTGCCAGAGAGAGAGCAGGCAGTGAGGACAGGCCTCACCTTGGCTCAGGATGGGTTCAGAGGCTCAAGCCAGGCTTGGCACCTTCACAGCATCCAGAGCTATTGAGGACCAAAATCACTGGAGAAAAGTTCTTCAAATACATATACATGATTCTCACCCTAAATGCCCCTAACGTGAACCCATAGCATTTTTGAAGGTGGAGTTCATCTTACATAAGATTTACAAGGAGACATTAGTGGGAGAAAGAGGAAATTTTATCTTTATAAAAGTACAAAATAAGGCAATAAATTAATGAGAAGTTATTTCTCATCCACTCTATTTCTGTACTATCTTTCAGTCCTTTTCAGTGCATGAGTAAATAAAAAAACAAACTAAAAAACAAGCCTATTCAACTAGCAGCCATCTGTCCCTGTTTCATCCCCCTCAAAAGAACATGTCAAAAGACACAGAATTTAAAGCAACTCTTTCCCAGTAATCACCAAAAGAGATGGTCTTATCGCGAAAAAACATCCTCGTCTGAAAAAAAAGTAGATGAGTTCACGTGCTGCAAATGCAATAAAGAAGGAAGCAGGAAGATCCCTCGTGAATTAAGAACAAAAGCACGCAAGAATACTTCCATTGAAGTAAAATTTTAGCCTAATTAAGGACATACTTTAAGTATAATATCTTACAGCCTTGGACTTGTGGTCAGAAATATCCACACTCTTGTTTGGCAAGGGTACATGCACTAATTGTTGCATTGAACACAGAGTAACCATGCAAACAGCACGGCACAGAGAGCCCAGCATCACAACACTCTTCACTAGCCCCACAATACCCTTTGTATAAGATCATCCCACTTAGGACTAAATGAATAACTAAATACATTTGACAAACTCTTCCTCTCTCCAGTTGGCAAATTGTGAGTAATTTATGTCAGTAGTCTGCTCCCCTAGAGACCAGTGCTCTTACCTGAAAGCAAAGCAAAATACAACCACAATACCAGTTACTCTCGCAAACTAGTGGTTCAAGATATTAAGAATGCTTTGCAGCATACTGTTTTATCACATTTCAGAATAAGTACCTATAAATACTGCATGAAGTTTTTAGAAACTTTTGGATAAAAAAGTGGAATATGTACATATGCCTCCATAAAGTAAAAAATTTCACAGGGTGGTTGGCTGAACTGTGAAAAAGCATTCCCTCCTCATTTCAGATTCACGGTCTTCACTGTGCTCCTTCTTGTTTGCTTACAATGAAATGAAAAATAGAGTATCCAAGAAATTATCTCTAGAAAGAGTTGCAACACTTATCGATACATGTGTAATGACAAACTCTTTCAATAAAGAAATTGCTTTATCACAACAGGATTAAACCAATGATACTGTAATACAAAGAACTTGAGCAGGTACGCTGCAATCTTTAATTGGATAAAAAGGCGTAACTTTTTTGCATACACAAATGGTTCCCTTCAGGAAAAAGTTGCCCTTTATTTAAAGAAGGAAAAAATAAAACCCTGCAACACCACCACTAACACACGTATGTATCGAAACATTCTCAGAATACAGATATGATTTCCATAATAGCTGCTCTTTCAAATGATCATTAAATCTATTTGAGATGTCAAATTTAGACTAATATCCAAACCTGACTTCTTAAACTATTCAGATTCAATACTTCACATCTTCATAGCCCTTCCTTATTATCTCTCTTGTATTAAATTCTGTAACTATAGAACAAAAATAGCACCAGCTATCAAATACAAAACTATATTTTTTATGACTACCCATTATCAGTATTCAAAGACAGAAGCCCTCACCATATGGAATGACATCTTGAAATGCACCATGGTTACTTAGGTTTCCTCTAGAGAATCCAGTAAGCCCTAAAATTCTTTACTTTATTGGTTTCATGGATTTTTTAATCCTACTAGAAGCTACAGTATTTTGCTTGATGGTATACTGAGAAGACTGAAGATATTAGAGGTTAATTTAGAAACTTAAGCAGTTCAAAATCCATTTGTTTTCACAAATGTGTCACGGCCTCATCAAAAACACATGGTTTTTAAACTGCTCAACAATCCCAAATTAACAGCAGAGCATGATGCTTGGAGAAAACACCAACTGGAGATCACTCAAGTCAGAACTGTGCTGGAGAAAGAACAAATTTAGCCTCATGGAAGAAAGCAGCACCTGGTACTGATTTTTTGACTCAATAACTCTGGCTTTAAAACAATCACATCCCTGATAAAGCTACAGGGATAAATGTGACAAGAATTCCTGAATGGCGAGAGCACCAGAAGGTGAGGAAACAGACTTTGCTAAATCTCCTCAAGCTCCAATGCATGAGAAACCTCCCTTATTCAGTTGCCAGCAGCTCAGTTCGAGGCTCTTTTTGTATTATCCAACATGGTAAAGGAAACATCTGAGATCTTGGCAAGGAAGCTTAAGAGGGAATCATGGTTAGGAAATCTTTTGGAATTCATTCCTGGAACTGCACTGGAACAATGGGCACCTGAACACCAGCTGGTCACTGATGAAGGCTGCTGACCAAAGAGACTCACTGTGGAAAACTGACCTGACCCAAAGCTTTGTGGAACTAATGGAAAACTCCCATTGACTTTAGCAATTATTTACTGTAAAGCCATAATCTTGCATTATAAATGTGGAGCCTTCGCTGTTAAGAGCATAACTCCTGGATACAGTATAATAAAGTACCATAATGCCCAGATGCTTCTCATGGTACTGTGCAATTTGCTGTTCACTAGTATTGCTTTGCAAATTGTTTTTCTCTTTTGAGATGCAGTGACTGTATACAACTCACTGATTTCAAAACAGCTTCTAAATGTATGAAGTGAATGCTGAACTGAAACCATGACATCTAAAGTGCTTGAAACTCCATCTTTTTTTTTAATGCAATATTCTACATTCTACTTCAGATTTATTAAAATACTGAACAGTCCTTAACCTAAGAGAGCCTTCAGGGACTATACTTCATATGTTCTACTAATTTTCCAGTGAATTACTCAGAAAGTAGAGAGAGATCCACAAATTCAAAGGCAAGCAAGGTCATGAACTTAGCAATGAATTCCAAGTGAAAGTTTACATGCATGCTCTTACCTGTCAGGAATAAACTTGTGCTTATTGCAGAGTAAGGGCAAACATGCATAGAGGGAACCTTAGAGCAACAGCAATGCAGCTAAGTTAACAATGATGTGAAGCCGCAACAAGTTCCTTGCTTCTCTGCACTGTCAGTACATCTTCATAGGCAGCTGTTCACTTTCTTCCTAATATTCTCATCTGGACTTTTTTTTTCTTTCTATAGTCTGCTTCTGTGACTAGAATATGAAATTGATGCTGAGAATCCTACTAAAATATATGACAGAGACTCATTTGAGCAAATACATCACTGGAGTGCACCATTTCCACCTAGCTCTTCGTAATTTCTTAGACTCCTTCGGCCAGCATTTTGGGGAGATGCTCACCCCCCAGCCTTTAGGAGAATCTTAGTTACCTCTTAATTAAGGAGCTGATGCACCTGCCAAAGACATCCTGAAAACAAAAGCATCAGTCTTGTCAAAGACATAGTCAGCTGATCTGTGTCACAGTGGCACAAACTAGTACAAAAATAAATCATGCTAGGAAGCTGTATGTGTATGCTATGCTTGCACAACTGCCTGCTAAATATTTCATTATGAACATCATTTGTTTCTACAAATAATTACTTCAAGAAGCAAACATTTTCATTTTAATAATCATGTTTGGAGTCACAGAATTACTCAGTAACTCTGAAGGTCTGATGAGACCTCTGGAGGTCTTCCGGTTCCACACAAAACAGGATCAGCTACAGTAGATTGCCCACTGCCTTGTTCAGTCAACTTCCATCCATCTCCAAGGATGGAGATACCACAACTTCTCTGAGCAGGCTGCTTTGCTCAAAAGGTGAAAATTGTTTCCCTAGTATCTTAACTGGCCTTTTCCTTGTTGCAATGTCTATTTGTTACCTCCAGCAACAATGTGCCCATGTGAGAAGAGTCTGGTTTCACCTTCTCAACACCTTCCCTTTAAACAGCTCAAGAAAGAAAGATCTTCCAGCCACCTTACTCTTCTGTACTTTGGGACAGAAAAAAGCCCAAACCAAAAAAAAAATCAGTCCCCTAAATCTCTCTTAATACATATTACAAATTATGTTATATATTTTTTAAAAATGTAACTGTGGCTGTTGAAACATTCACACCAAAACCAAGAACTAAAACCACTCTTTGTTACTTAACAAAGCTAAATAACTTTAAAGGAAAACCAGACAAAGAGATGACCCTTTTTGCAATATCTCATGTAGCTGGAAAGGGATTTTATTTATAATATTTTAATGCAGCATTGTGAAACAAACAACTTGGTTCACAGGCAGTGCACCCGCTGCTGAACTGTCACTGCCTGACATCCTGTCTTATCTGCCAAATTGCTCATTAGGTTTGGCAATTTTCACCTGCGCCTCCAGTTTATATTTCAGCGGGGAATAAACATCAGTGTGCTTTAACAATCTTCTGCAGTGAGCTTCCAACCTCTTCTCAGAAAGCATGCAGGCACACACAAAAAACGCCTTGTGTACTATATGCTTAGAAAAAAATGCAGCTCAACTGATGAAATACAACAAGAGGAAGTTTAACTTGGTTAACAGAAAAGCAGTAAAAGAGGCAGATAGTAAACATAAATAAATCAAGTGCTTGTATCAATGAATTGTATTTTCACACTGCAAACCAACGTAGGGGGTATAGGCCAGCCTCATTTTTATTTTCACATTTAGACGGGAAGATTCAATTTGATACAACCCCCCCACCACGTGCAAAGTCCAGGCTGTGTTTGTGCATGGGAAAAGAGGGAATCCAGATGAATATTACTTTTCCAGCTGGACCTGATCTAGCTAACCTTTCACTTGCTGGGAGAGGAGCAATAGCGTGATCTATAAACAAACAAAAGGGGTAGCATGGCAACCAGAACAAAGAGAGGAAAATCTCAGCAGGCCCTTAAGCCCCAGCCTAATGTGCTGAGCTGCCTACCCCTCGGGTGGCAGAACGGCACACAGCTACACTTCTGCGAGAGAGCTGCTGAGAAACACAGCCCAGCTCGCCAGCAAAAAGCACCAGAGACATAAAACAAAACGTCTAAAAAGCTATAAACCAATTTCAGATGGAATACTGTTTTTCATTTGTTAGAAGTAAAATATTCACCGCCAACCCTGCAATTAGCTAGAAAATTACAATAATTACAGCAATTTTGTATCCCATCTCCAATCCAATTAATAGATATATGACCTTGTCAACATGTAATAATCAGGATCTGCATCTACCACAAAACTGGATGGGTTTTATTTGCTGAATAGAACTTACACAGTAAGAAGATAATTATTTGAAATACTGAGAATACCATTTGTATGCTATGCTTCACTTCACAAGTTATAAAGGGAATACAATAGGGATATTATTTCCATTTTCGATGTATATTTAAATGAAATTCTTGAAATAGGTATGTTCAATATAGGATAATATTACTGGACTGGGATTCTAAGCCTGTGGTTTGAAACATTTAAAAACAAAACATATTTCTTTTCCAACATTAAAAAAGGAATTAGCTAGATAAGTGAACATCTCTGATTCGTGACATTTATGACACGTTGTTTCACTCATTTAACTTTTGTATGCTTTTAATAAAAAGTGTCAAAAGAGATACAGTTCTTACCAACAGTTTTTAAAGTCTTCTGCATTTCTATAGACTTTTTGTATTGCAGAGTCTCAAAGGACATTTTGGTCATTTTAGTAATCGGTGAACTAGGTGAGTATGGCATGTATTTCCCACAATGACACTGAAGATAAGTGAGCTGTCTAATACATCACTTTTTTTTTTATCCGCGCTATATGATTTGGATGCACTAACATCAATGTATTGTATAATACACCAGATAATACACCAGATCATCACACTAAGGAGAAAACGGATATCTATCTCCCTGCTCTAACCCAGCTGGACAGTTTTTTGGGTTATGGATGCAAACAAGATATGCATTTAGCAGTGGTATACCCTAGTGACAGCAAAACAGAACAGCCTTGAAATTCCTGAATATTACTTTATTCTGTTATTAATACTTTTCCTAATTTAATCCTTTTTTGTAATGAAGAATAGTTATAGTTTGAAAAAGATACACTTTCAAGTTCATGTAAGCTAGCTGTTAAATGTTGTTCCCTTAATTTTACAGAAAACACTCAAGTATAAAACCCTTTAAAGTTAATAGAGTGGTAACTTGTCCATTTGCATTTTACCTGACTACTTAAACAAATTTCATCCATTAAAAGAACACCTACAAAAAAGTAATCTCTTGGGAATTACAAACAAGTGTTTAATATACCGCATCTCCAGCATATCAAAGGACTTGATACTAGCTTCTGCTAAGAATTTTCTGGTGTGGAGTCACTACTTTAAAAGTTCAAATGCTTGACACTACAAGTAAGAAGGTAAAATGCTTTACCCAGCCTTGTCTTGTTTGGATGGTACTTTTAACAAAAATGAAAATCACATTGTAAATATCATTGTGTGATTTTTCTTCTTAATAAGGTGAACCATTCAAAGATCCTTTCTGAACTAGAAATGTGATCTATAATTCCTGCTTTATGGGTTTGCGAATAATGTATCTCATGTTGAAATAAACAAAACAAAGGGATGTACCTGGCTGTGGTTTCTTTTTTTTTTGTAAACTGTATTTTTGCAACACAGTAAATGCACATATTAGCAGGTGTTGTTTTGGAAAGGTGATAAGCATAAGCTAGTAACATCGACAGGTTCAGTAGAAAGTGCTCCTATCTTTAGCATTTTACGTTTTTCTTTATTAAATTACGTAAAACTGAAAATTACACCATGCAGCAAGTGCATTTGAAAATTTTGCTGTGATTTTCAGTGTGAAGACAATTTTAAACTGGCAGCACAGAAGGCGCTTATTGCTCCTTAAAAGCAGTTTATAAATAATTTATTAAAACAGAAAGGTTTGTTTACTTGCACGCAACAAGCATTTACGCAGTTTCTCAATTCTAATCAGCTTTCGATAAGGATAGATAATGAATCATTTTCCCAGCAGCATGAATGGGTAACAGCACTTGTCATCCTCATAAATTAAGATGAAACATGTTGAGATACCGAGAACGTTTACTTACTCGCACGAAGGACTGAAGGGGTGACCTCAATTTCACTTGTGGCTTGGTAAGGCTGAAAGGCCGATGCCGTGTTGGAGCCAAGCTCACTGCCAAAAATCTCTGGGCTTTGTGTGCCTGTCGAGCTGGCGCTGGTGCCATCACCTCCATGGTGTGGATCTTGCTCATCAAACACAGCTACAAGCTGCAAATGACAATTTAATCTACTGTTAAAAAGGACTCAGTAACATCAAAGTGCCCTTGTAGATGAGCATTTCATCATTTCTTCCCACCAAAGAGCAAGAAAGGTCTATCAGTAGAGACTCAGATCAATGCCTGGATCACAGCATCATCAGCCCAAGGAAAGATAGTCATTAACTGGATAGTGTAAAGGGTAAACAGCTCTGATGGGACACAAAGCCCATCACTGTGAGCCACAGAATGAACGGAATGAAGACAGGCAAAGAAGGGTTTCACCTTCCACAGCAAACCACTTCATCTTACCCAGCAGTGCAGAAAACTGAGTGCCAATCAATGCCTATGAACTGGTATTCATCACCTATGTTTTGATCCCTCTACATGCACCATTACTACAAAGTCAAATCATGAGCAAGTCCACATTTTAATCGAATAAAAACATACAATAATAAATTATGTCACTACATCAATACACATTGAAAGCTACAGACAAAATAGGAGGCTACAGGAAATTGTTACAATCCCTACAAATTATCATCTATTAATCTGCCACTTATTATTTAAGTTGTAGGTTTCACCCGCAAAACTTCTTCTGTGCAATTTATGGAGATATTCTGTTGGTTTTTTTTCACTCAGCTTCTCCAAGAAAAGTCTAAGAACTTGTTTGAAACTTATCCAAGTCACTAATTCAATACAGATTTACTAAATCTGTGCTCACCCATTACATGGGAAATAGGAAAAACATCAAGGTGTTTTTTTCTAATAAACCACTGTAAATTAATGGTTTTATTTGAAACAAATAATTTATCCCAATTTATCTTTGGTGACCTACTGAAAGAGAAAAGGCCAGCTCTTAACACATTTAATTTTAGAACTTAATTTTCAAGATGAGTACAAAAATTTTATGGATAACAGCATTGTGCAGCCTATAAATTAATCTATAATGTAATATTTGAAAGACATTTCCAAGAAAGTATTACATTGTTTGGTCCAAATTGGTAGGGTAAATGGAATAAATCAACTTAAACCTACACTGGTCTCTGTAAATTGTTTATTTTGTTAGAACAACACTTAAAGCCTTGTATAACCTAAAGGAGTCAGAGAAGTAATTTTCTCTTTTTCCTTGCTTTTTAAGTGAATTTAACATCATCTCATTGTAAAGAATTCAATATTAAATCCTTTACTCAAATCTAACTTACATAAGCATCAGTTAAAAAAATATAAAACCACAACTGTAAGCTCAAGGGGAAACCATTTGAGGAAATTTAGAATTTGAAACTACTTTTGGGCATTACTTTGTTAAAAATTTTGAAGTTAGAGAGAGTAGCAAACTTCCACCAGTAATTCTGTACCCAATGTATATTTAGGCTCTGACATATAAGAAACAGCAAAAATTAATTGGTGATAGGTAAAGAGCCCATGATCTCTCCAGTGCTATTTGAAAGAAGGGGAGCAGAAGGAAAACCAGGTTGCAGCTGCAAACAGCTAAAGCATGTTTTCAACACACATTTCATTATTTTAGGCTTGAAAAATCTACACACAAAAGAGACGTGACAACACCTAAAATGTCAGTAGCTCAAGAGTATTGGAAATTTAATTTTCTAACACACTGTGAAATATCAATGCTTAGAAAAATTGAAGCATATTTCTCAAAAGAAGCAGATTTTACTCATAACACTGTTACTATCTGTTTTATAACACTCTAATTACCTATCTCCAGGAACTGAAAATAAATTAATCCACATGTGAAGATGTGCAAGGTATTAGAACGTAACACAAACAACGCATTTAAGAATTCTAAGCATGAAACATTAAATCTTTTTCTCCTTTGCATGACTTATATCAAGAAATATTGAAAAACATTACTTAATGCATGCTGCTGCAAGTATTTACATATACATAAAAAGGCACGTGCATATAAATCTCTACATATGCATGTTCTATTTTAAGTTGCCTCCAGCTTTCTGCTTATGCCGGACAGTCTACAACCTATGACTTCAGAACATCTATAACCTAATGTCTCTCATTTCAAGCTTAGCTTTTGATCTTATGTATTTTCACAGGTATTTGCTGTTTTGACAGCATCAAACCTTCAAAAGGCTTGACTTCATTAAAAAGCATACCAAGTTTTAACATTTTTGCATAGAGCATGTGAAGAAATAAGCCATGTTAGTTCTCTCTGAATCTAATTAGTATTAAGAATGCAGGTTAGAAAGCTTGCTGTAAAATTGTTTGCAAAAGTGCAGTCATTCCTCATAATGAGACAGAAAGTCTACCAGACTAAAAGACAATGTTAATAAACAGTGTTGGATCTTGACTTCCAGCGCTCAGGGTGTGACTCTGCAGATGAGGAGCTCACAGGAACCAAAGACAGCCAAAACATCTTCCACTGTATTCTGATATCAAGCGTTCATTTTTAATTTCTCCAATATATTTTCTTCTAATCAAGCTAAATTCTTCAATGAAAGGAATTATACACTTTTGTACCTCTGGAGGCAAAACAAAACATGCTGAAGGCATGCTTTACAGCCAATTAGAAGAAAGCCACACAAGTAGGTCACTGTACATGTCACCTGGACATGTTCCCATGCAACCTGATCTAGGTTGACCTGCTTCTGCAGGGGGAGTGGACTAGATGATCTCTAAAGGTCCCTTCCAACCCTACCATTCTATGATATATGAAGACTCCTTTGCAGTAGGAATCCGCAGCAATACACTGCTCTACACCAGGAAAACAAATGACCTGTCAGAGAGATGCTACTCATGTTTAATGACCAAAGAGAAGGTTTTAATTTGGCAAAGCATACAACACAGATTACTAACCAGCTTTTATCAGCCTTAAAGTCAATGGTAGACCTATAGTGTTTTCCTAGGCTTTAAATATCAGATCTATAAAGACAGTAGAAAACAAAGACAATTATATTTTTTGGATCAACATCATCTTTGCTGAAAGGAGATTGCTTCCATGTTGGCTTTTGTCTTTTTTAATATTTATTTTTAATAAGAAATAAATGACTAAAGTACCATAACCATGTACAGTGTCAGTCTTCAGATGCAAGAAACTGCACGCTCCTTTCCAGAATCACTCTGTAATTACTTCCAATATTCGACATCAGCTGTGCCTCCTGTTTTCTGTCTTTCAATTTTAGATCTCATCTCATGCACTGACCTGAGAAACTCATCATACCATCCATTCTTATGCAGAAGGGATCAGCAGAAGGGCTGAACAAACCATGACAATGCACAAAGAAAGAAGGAAATAGCCTAATATTAGCCTGTTAGATCAATATTAGCCCTTTAAAAGATTGTCATGGTTTGACATGACAGCCATTTCTGGTAAGGGGGAAGGGGCTGTAAAGATGGTTCCTGTAAGAAGTTGCTCAAAACTCTCCCCAGCTCTGAGCCAGACCCACTTCTGGTGCTGAGCCAATTAGATGCCTCCACGACCACTTTTTAAGAGGAAGCTGGAAGAGGAGGGTTCTTCCTATTTCTTCTTGCTTCTGTCCCTTCTTCTTCTCCAGCTGGTGGTGGTGCAAGGAGTGGGAAGAACGACAGAAGCAACCATGCAGACTCCAAGGTCAGTGAGGGAAGAGGGTAAGAGGTGTGCTGGAGTAGAGACTCTCCTGCATTCTACGGAGAGAACTGATGAAGCCAAGATTTGTTTGTATTTCATTAAGACCCCACAACAGGTGCAGTGACTCATTTTGCTAAAGACCCCATGCCAGGGGCAGTGACTCACTTCATTAAAGACCCTGTGCCAGGCGCAGCGACTATGGCCAGAGGAGGCCATGTCTCATGTGAGGGACCCCATACTCACAGAAGCTCTAACCGTGCAGAGGAACCCACGCCAAAGAAGCTCATTAAAATTATGCCCAGAAGAGGCCACATCCCAAGGGAGGGACCCACACCAGAGAAGTTTGTTAAGGACTGTGTCCCATGGAGGGACCCTGTATCGGAGCAGGGGAAGAATGACAGTTGTCTTCATCTGAGCAGAGAGAAGCAGCACAGCTCATCTGTGTGAGACTGACCACATTTCCCATTCCCTGCCCCCCTGAGCCGTTGTAGGGGGAGGTGGTAGAGATATCAGGAGCAGTGAGCTGGGCCTGGGAAGAAAGGAGGGATGGGGGAGGGAGATCCTAAATTGCTGGTTATAATTTTTCTCAATCATCCTACTCTCTTTTTGCTTTTATTCCATTCTGTTTCGTGTAGGTAGTAGAATAAACTTTCCTATATTGCTCTCTAAGTCGAGTATCGGGGTCTGTTTTGCCTGGAACTGTAATTGGCAGAAAGCCCTCCCTGTGCTTGTCTCAATCCACAACAATCTTGGTTATCTTTTTCCTCCCACTTCGCTGAGGCCTCCGCCATCCTAAGAAGGGTGGGGGTGATTGGGGGCACTGAGCGAGAGACTATCGTGGTGCTTCTGTGCTAGCTGGGCCAAACCACGACAAAAATCTTCCACCAAAATCCAATGAAAATTGGAGCCATTTGGCTCATCTGAACGCTTTTTTAACAAAAGGCAATGCCACAGCCAAGACAAAATATCACATTGACAATATAAATAAATAAATAGTAGTATTAGTAGTTATATGTATAATGTTATATCCACTCTCCATTCTATGGGACCTGAACTTGAAAAAAAAAAGCTGTGAAAATATGATTAAATAGGTTACAGCAATTTTAATCACCCGGGGTTATACTATTTGCATTTTTCAATCACTGTACTAAAAATCTGGAAATGAGAAATAAAATCAAGTAGCAACAAACCACTTTGCCTTCTCAAAACAAATTTAATAAATGATAGGCTTAATTTGGATTGGCATGTTTACATTTCTAATTATAGTATGGCAAAAGCAACAGAAAAGAAGTTTCAATACAGAGCTACATCCTTTATCCGTGTTAAGTTGGCATAGGAAGAATCATCTCTTTAAATAACATAAGAATTTCATCACCAGTCTAAGCATAGACTAAATTCTCAAGAAAAATGAAGTTTCATATACTCAGTAGCACTTTCAAATACAAACACAGCAGCTTTGTTCAGATCACAACTTTTTGAAAGGTTCATTCCATTTCATAAAAGGAACTGCACTAAGTCTTCAAAAGCTCATTATGCAGAAATTAAAATACTATTTTTTAAACTTCAGAGTTTAAAAATGTAAGAAATCTTACATACATTATCAACAAAATATATTATTTTTTTTTCTTAAAAAAGCAACAACATTCAGTGTTTGACTAACAGCAATTTCTTTAAAAATCACGAAGAACTGAAGTAAAACTCAACCATTATCCCAGTGGTAAAAAGTGTACTTGTGATCTTTAGCGTATTTTAAGAGATAGGGTTTTTATTGTTACCATCATCCTCTGAGGAAAAAAAAATAGGAGTACAGTTTAAAAAGCAGCTACTAACTCGATGCTCTTCTCTTTTGATCGAAAAAGACTCTACAACAAACAGGAAGCGAGAGCATCATAATTAAATTCTTTTTGTTTAATATACTAGCTTCATCAAGCAAATGTCTTACAAAGAAGTGATTATACAGTCTGAGATAGCAAAACAAAGTTTTACTGAGACGCCTTTGGCTTTGGGCTAAAGCATTCCTCCAGATCACTCACTGCATTCAGCACTCTATAGCACATCTGACTGACTTCTCACAACACCATGTTGTACGGAATTAATTACACTCCTACATTTGGTTCTTTCTGAAAGAGATATCAGGATGAGCTTCTCTATGGCCCTGTCTGGGACTCAACATATCATACTAACCAGGTTATATTTACTTATATAAATAAAAAGCAAGAAGATTGATTTAAATATTGACATAGCAGCAGCTTGTGTTTCAATATTAATTATTACAATTTCTGTCTATTCTAAAGTAATTAAAAATTAGTAAACACGTATGCAGTCTTAATTAATAGACTAAATTAAGTATTTGAATGCTAATTTACTGGATTAAAAAACTATTCATACCAGCAATAGTTGTTTACATTTTCATTAAGTACTAAAACCATATAAAACAATTTCTCATTATCAAATGGTATGATCATGTCATGTCTCTGCAGCACAACTCTAAAAATCTTCCACTTCATAGAAACCTGTAAGACTAGAAACTTTCGCTGTACTTTGTTCCACCATGACAAGTAAGATTGTCAAAAAGATCACTTGAATTTTACACATTCCTAAGTGTCTGTCCAAAATTTGTTAAGTTTTTGTAATATATACTGACATATGTGTAGGCACCAGTAATGATTTCACTTATATTAACATCAGTTAGGGTTACAGCTTTATTTTCCTTCTCAAAAGACAAGTGATCCTCTGGTTTTTATACCCTTTGGTCTTCACATCATCTGGTTTTCATATCCTCTGCACTTCTTGTCCACTCTTTTCATCACACAGTGAAACTGAAATCACTTATCTTTTTTAATGATTCAGAGTCATTTTAACTATCTGGTTCCTTCTCACCAGAACAACACTAATCAGATAATTTCATATAAGGACATTCCCAATTTGTTCTGCTGTTCAGTGACCAATTGCTCGCTAGTTGATCTGTTGACCAACAAGAAGAGACTTGATTCCCCTGGCTGAACCATGCACTTCCCCTCCTGGCCCACACAACAGCTTCCAGATGTGGTCTTCCTTTTCACAGCTACTATGGTCTTCTGGCATTTATGCTGCACATCTGAAGTATGGCCATTTGTCCATGAAACTGCCTTTCACACAAGTGATTATTTTTTTGCTTCCAGCAGAATAGTAAACAGAAGCCTTCTGAGGTCACTCTGAGTTTATGCTTAATAACTGAACTGTTCTGTTCCTTGAAGAGAGAGATTTTTATAGTGCAAACGAGATTCTAAAATCCGAATTAGCCGTGTCAATATATCTTCATCTAAAATAGATACTTTGGGCATTTCCTTTAAAACCTGATGCAGCAAACGTTTCCAGTCTTGAGCAAGCCTGTACGCTAAACTCACAAGGCTACCACTGAACTGACTATACGCTTTCTCTGCCATGAGCATAACCAAAGTAGATAGTCTGCATGAGAATATAAGCAGATTTCTATAGTAATTCTTTTGGGTTGGCAAAAACCATGTGTACCCAAAGTAGTCTGAGTTATTAGTCCATGTTACAATGCAGAACTAAAGAGTATTTAGTTAATAGGGCCCAGCAGTAAATCAAATTTCAGCTAATGGCACCTCAGACTCCAAAATATCCAAGTTGCTTGTGAATGAACAGGTAAGTATAACAAGAAAAATAAACATAAATTTAGGAAAAAAAATAGCAAGGGAGTAGTCATTATTATTTAGATAGTAAAGAAACTAAATATCAAATCAATTTGTAGGCTTTCTGATGACTTGACTTTAATAGCCCTGTGGCAGACCCAAATTCTTATTACTCCGTGAGCTTCACTTTTCTACATGGCTCATTAAAAATCCATTTACATATAACTACTGTTTCAATGAACTGGTTAAAAGGAAATATCAAGAAAAAAACATGGTCATTTTCACAAATAATGCACTACTATCCACAGACATTAAAAAAAAAAGAAATCAATTAGGAAAAATAGCAGTTACTAAGAGGTATTATGTGCTATACGTGCAATCTGAGCATCTCCTCAACAGACTTATAGATCACTCCGGGTTCTAAAAGGAGAAAAAATGCACAGCCTCACTTTTAGATGAATTGTAACACAAACAACAAATCTTTATAACTTCAAGAAAATCTTTACCTGTCCTAGTGAACCACCTTCAGTCACAAAGCCAGAACTAGCTTTTCATAGTAAGTTTTCAAAGTAACGTAGCTAGAAGGGAGCCAAAGCAGTTAATACTCTTATAGCAACTACTGCATAATTCCTTCTGGAAAAATACAAAGGATGTTTAAAGGGTCACATTCTACTGCCAAATTAACACTTTGTATTAGATCTTCTGTGGATTATACAGGAGTGTAAGCTCATACAGAACCATAGAATAATCTGAACTGGAAGAGTCCCCTGAAGAACATCTAGTCCAAGTGCCTGTCAAACCAAGATTAGTGAGAGGAGGTTGCTCATGGCCACATCTAGTTGTGTTTTGAATAACTCCAAGGATGGAGACTCCATAGCCTCTCGAGGCAATGTCTCCCAGTGTTTGACTACTCTTGGTTTTAAGACTTTTGTTTCCTCTGTATGAATTTGAAATTTCGCTTGTTGCAACTTGGCCTGCTGTCTCTTGCACTACTTCTGCATATCTCAGAGAAAAGTCTAGCTCTATCTTTGTATACCTGATAGAGAGCAGCCATATCTAGAAAGCTATGCCTTAGACAACCACAGCCCACATAGCATGCACCCTGAAGGCCTCCCTTTCCCCGTGATGGTCTGCATTCCCCTTAACTGACACGGGCAGCCTCTGGCTGGGCCATCACAGCAATGTCTTGTTTAAATTGAGGAGGTAAAAATATTCCATTAGCAAAGTCACCCCTCAACCTGCTGGCCACAGGCTTGCCCTGTAGAGCCCAGGCCCAGGATGGAGCTGGTTGTCTTTATCACAAGGGTACACTGCTGACTCACAGTCATCAGATTGTCCACCAGCTCTGTCCCTACCCAGGCAGTGGACCCCCAGCCCATGTGTGTGGGCTTATCCCAGCCCACGTGCAGAACTCTGCATTTGCCTTTGCTGAATATAATCTGCCTCCTCAAAACCTCATGAAATAAAACAACCACTGCTGGATAATACATCATAGGTCTCATGGAAAGTTATTCTCAAATCTGCTGACTAAGTAAACACCTTTCACTTCTGAAGCTCAACATAACATACCAAGTTAAGTCATATTTACAAGAACAGAATTCATCTACTGATACAAAAGACACTTTTATTTTACAGATAATATAAAAATCTTCAGCTTTCTTGATTCTTTACATCTAAGAAACAATTCTGTAGTAAATATACAAGCTTTTTATTAAAACATTGTTTTGAGAATTCATTTAATGGCATTTTCATCTGAGAAATTCTAGAATCAATATTAAATTGCAATCTGATCTTCTCCCAGTAGGAATTAAACGCAGTTTTAGGTATTATTCTGCAAATTCCCAGACTACTAAATATATTTTAAACATATTTAAAAATTTAAAATATTTAAAACATATTCATTTAATGTTACATATATTTAAATTACCTTTTCCCTCTATGGCTGAGCAACAGACTAAAAACAAGCCTTGACTATGGCTCCCTGGTAAGTAATTTGTGTATATCTTGTCTGAATTGCCCTCTACTTGACCTCCATGGTTTAAGTCGGGCTGAGTCTGACCAAGAAATAAGACAATAACTGAGCAGTGTTAAAAGTACTATGAACTGCCTGTCAGGTTGCCTAAACTTGTTTTTTTCATGACCTCAGACCTTGAATATACCACACATACCAGCTCCGCATAACATACTGAAAAAGAATCGAGCTGCCATGCCACGTGTGCAGCCTGATGGACACATGTAAAAGGCTGCCCAGAGAAGTGTTGGAGTCTCCATCCCTGGAGATGTTTAAAAGATGTGTAGATGTGGTGCTTAGGGACACTGTTTAGTGGTGGACATGGAAGTGATAGGTTAACGGTGAGACCTGATGGCTTTAAAGGTCTATTCCAACATAAACTATTCTATGATTCTGTTACCCACAGCTGTTAAGCAAAGCCCTGGCAAAAGCATGGGCAGTGCCAATGTTGCACTCTAATCTCTAGAAGGATGGGGACAGTTTTGCAAAATCCAAAGAGGAGAAATACTGCACATGCATCTCATTGCAAAAATGATTTCATTAAGATTATGGGGTAAAAGATTCCAGAGTTTCCAACTAAACGCAGAAACTACTGCTAAAATAACAGTGCAAGAATAGAGAAGAACAATCTCCCTTCTTTAAACAATCTCTTTTTTTCTTCCTTTGATGCTTCTCAGCAAAAATGAAAGTATTTTACTTAAAGAGAAGTTTGCTTTCCTCAGTTGCTACAGTCCCTCCACACAGCAGGTACCAAAATGCTTAATTCCATGCTCATTCAGGCTATGAGAACAGCTGGGGAAAATATCTCTGTCCTAAATTAGAAAGATTTTCAATCATAGGGTTTTTTATCACGGGAATTTTTAATGGGTTGTTTCCTCACCGACTCTTCCTTTGAAAGCACAGAGTATAATGCTACCCTGTTATTTCCTTAAATCCTCAATTTATACAGAAAAGATTTCTTTCAAAATCCCTTTGTAAAAACAGCCCTCTTGTTCAAGGGTAAGGACATACTCTGCAAAATTACCACAATGTATGATTTACCATGGTATCTTTTTTTGAAAAGAAATAGGAAAAAAATGTATGTATCCTGCCTTTCAAGAGGTATGTAAAGAAAGCATAGTATCAGGAGAGACAGTGTTACGCTTAAAAAGTAGCAGGGATGCATCTAAGTGCATGAATAAGCCAATTTCATCCCCACCATTTTTGATCCCTCAGCACAAATGAATATATGCGAACCACAATGAGGACAATTATGTTCATATTGCTTTGGAAGCAATTTTACATATATTTTGCACTGTAAAAATCTGCCTTCTTTTTTAAAAGGACAGAGCTCAAAAAGATACCCTGATTTTTCTCTATGAGCTGAGCTTGTGGGCATGGGATGACTCTGCAGGTCAGCAGATTTCCAAGTCAACAGCACGGACCATACGGGAGTTTGGTATTTTATTTCTGCCGCAGAGGTCAGCAGTTAAGCAGTGACGATATGCAGTAAGTAATCCAGACACTGCGTTTAAATTAGAGAGGCCAGTGTCACACAGAAGATATATTGCTGAAATAAAGATGTATTAAATCTTAACAGTTGTCTCATCTGTCATTGGGATCTGCAGCCCTTGAGTACCAAGGAAAGAATGGTTTCAGAAACCTCCAAAAAGACCAGGCTTTCCACTCCTTTGTTACAAGATCAAAACAACAGCATTTGAAATCTGAGATTTTAATTTCAGCTGAGGTACAAAAAGGTATCTAGTTTGTTAAAGCACAGGCCAATCTTTGCAAGCTTATTAAACTTCAAGAAAATAGACTTTGTAAAATACAGATCTTCATTTTATTTAGCGTTTGCTGTTCAGTGTAATTTGCATGCAAAAGCCAGGAGAATGTGATTAAAAATACCCATCTACAGACATAGATGAAAAACTTCAAACATTTTCTGATTCCCTTCTGTTCCACTCATTATTTCAATACCTCACTACAACAAAGGAATAGATAACACTTGTCCTTGACATTAGCCTAAATTATCTTCAGTGTGCAATACAATACCTATTAAATTAGGCTTATTTTAAATCAACGTCAAGGTCTCTTCCAAAGGTAAAACTCTGTATACCTTTTGCCTTTCCTATAACACTCTCTTTTTTCCCTCAAGAAACTTTTCAGAGGTCTTAAAAACAATGAGATAGTGATGTGGGATTTTTTTAACTAACTTCATTATCTTCTATTAAAAAATGTCAGAGAGAGATGTCTACCTTTCGCAATTTAAAACAACAATAACAATATTCTTCATTTTGTGCATAATGACAAAAATAATCAGCACATTAGGCAGTAATTCATGCCTCCCCTTCTTTAAATAAGGCTCTAAAAAGAAACCTTAAATGCCAACGACTGGTTGTTCCCTCATCACTAACATTTTGTATTATTTTTAAATGTAACAATAGTGAAAACAATGCAAATTAAGAGACCATTAGGACTATCCTTTGCAAAGTGAAGAATAAAAGGCAGCGGTCCAACAGCAGCAGGCTGATGGCAAGCAATATTAACTGAGAGCTCTGTGAAGTCTGCCCTCATCTGTGGCTACCCACAGGCTCAGGGAACTGGACTCATTATTATATGAACCTATGCCAGGTAAGGAGCTCTGGTCTTAAGTAAAAGACATCCACTAGACAATTTTTGATAGTCTAGAAACAGAGAGGATCCCAAAATTGCCATACTTCGTTTCTTTCTAAACACCTTCAGGTTTTCTGCAATCAAAAGGATTATAGTGATCTCTGTATGAACTAAGAAAACCCTGGTACTGCATTCACATCCAGATGGATATCCATCTACCATTCACCACCATTTGCTAGAAAATAGCACTTGTATTCATTTCCCACAAACATCAAGTTAAACGAAACAGTAACTGAGCCCCAGGAACTTTCAGTGAAACCTAGGCTCCCAATGACAAAATCATTTTCAAAATGATCTGGAGCCACATTTGCAACAATAGTTTGGCAGATAAGGTTGCAGAAACATCTCACTTATTTTCAGCCCACAAAATCATTAGAAATGAGATATCAAGATATTTTTGAAACTGTGTTTTCAAATGCTGTCTGGTGACTTTTCAAATCTGACCTCTAAATGCTTATCAAAACAAAAAGAAACAGGAAAAACAAAAAAAGCAGCAGGAAGACAGGAAGAGTTAAGAAGGGAGGACCTCAGAGGGAAATGAATTGGTTAATAGCATCACATCCATCTTCAAAACTAATACAGTGGAAGTCAAAAGCTTTTGTTTATGTGAAATGTGGGAACGAATAGCAAAAAAGATACTACTCTAATGACAGTTTTCATCAGCCTGTGATTCTTGACTACTTGGTGAAGAAGTCTTTACCATCTTAACCGTGTTCTCTCTTTACATAAGGATGCAGCACTTGAGCTTTAAACCAAAAGAGACAGGAGCATCAATAGGGACTTTTGATGGAATTATACTCCCAAATCAGTTATTGTGAAAGCTTCAAACACTCCAGTCTTGTTTTCAGGATTCATTTTGAAAATTAACTCCCTAAACTGCTGTGCAAAATGGGACCAATGCACCTGCTTCATCTAGATAAATTTAAATATATATTTTTCAAAAATAAATACTCAAAAGAGAAATTACATTCGTATGCACAGTCATGTCAAGCTACCAAGCCTAGGAACACACTCTATCATTCTTACATTTCACCTTGATTTACTCCATACCCATGAATGCATTTTCCAACACATAATATAAATGTCACCCAGCCCGGAGAAGGAGCTACAGGCATTGCCAAAATTCATCAGCTTCAACCTGTGGACAAGAACTGCACTGAAAACTTCAAAACCGATCCCTTCCATCTTGCAGATGCCCTAATTCCTGCCCGTCTTCTCTGGGCCTCTTTGTTTCTCCTCGTTTCTCTCCTAGAAAAATTACAGTTGCAAGTAGCTGGCACTCCATACCAGGGCAGCAGACCTGTATCCGATTGAAGTATCTATATTTCATAATAAATTCAAATATGGTTGTAAAGTTATTAAAATCATTCATGATTTTATCTGTGCCAAATGGATCATTACACTGTCAACACTCATCTTTGTTATGCAAAAATATGCAGAACTTAACATCTTTTGTCGAGCTGGCAAAACAGTACTTCAGTAGTAACTCTATTTTTCATTAAATTTTGCACAAGGTCAAAGTGTGCACGGAATCTGATCAACAAAGGTTCCATTCAGAAACATCACACAAAACAAGCTATTTCACTTGTGGAGCAAAAGATTATTTGTTTGAAACCTACAAATAAATTCTTCTGAATGGTGTTCATGGAATGCTCATTGAACTAATAAGCCTTGTGATTTATAATTCCCTTTAATTTTTACTATTATGGGTTTTTTTTTAAAAAAAATAACTTTCAGAACCCAGCATTTCCTTTTAAACACCCTTAAAAACCTAAAAAAAGAAATCTCTGAGAGCCCAGCACAAAGAAAAACTGTTTTTCAATAGCTGGGAGAGGCATGGCTATCTAAGGCCTTGCAAATCAGCATGTTTAGGAGGATGTTGTTGCTGAATTTAATTTCTTGGTAAATTATACAGAAAAGTACAATCAAAGCAAATCAAAGGAGCACTCACTCTGCTTCTACACTTGTGGAATAGTTAGATATTTCATTAAGTTAACATCCATTTGAGAAAGATTTGGTGATTCTCTGCTCATTTGTGACTACTAAAAAAAATTACTACTTTGATTTAAAATATTTCCAGTTTAAAAATACTTTAAGCAAAACATAACCACATCTACAGCTGATGGCAGCTTGAGGAAGCTTGCTTTGCTTTGCCTGGCCAGCAGTGGAAGGAAGAAGAAAACCGCTGGGAGTGGAGGGTGGGAAGATGAGAGAGAATAATATTAATATCTTTCATACAGGGACAGGCTGCAGGAACTGGGGCAACATCTGGAGGAGAATGAGGGGAGATCTTATTAACATTTACAAATATCTAAAGGGTGGGTGTCAGGAGGTTGGGACATCCTTTTTTTCTATTGTATCTAGCAACAGGACAAGGGGTAATGGGATGAAGCTGGAACACAAAAAGTTCCGCTTAAACTATTTCACTGTGAGGGTGATGGAGCAGTGGCATGCACAGGCTGCCCAGAGGGGTTGTGGAGTCTCCTTCCTTGGAGGTCTTCAAGACCCTATGCGATCTGATCTAGGTGAAATTGCTTCTGGTAGGGGGGTTGGACTAGATGATCTCTAAAGGTCCCTTCCAACCCCTACCATTCTATGATTCTCTGATTCTAAGAGTATTAGGGCAGCTGGGACAGTTAAGGTTGGTTGGTTGGAGTTGGGGGGGGGGGGGGGGGGGGTCAGATTTTTTTACTATTGTTCTTTTCTCTCAAGTGTTCTTCTATGTGCTTTACAATCCTGCTTGATGGAAACTTTCTGTAGGCTCCAAGTCTACCTCCAGTCTCACTTCCTACCTTCCACTTCTCTCTAAATGTCTTCTGGCAGAAAAAGAAGCCAATTTGGTTTGGTTACCTCAAGTGTAAGAATCATTATCTTGGGAAGATCCAAACATCTTGCAATAGCTATTCTGAGTCACTGTCGTTAAATCTTCATTTAATTCTTATTTCTTTGTATTTCACTTGCCAGGGTTAATCTTTGCAATTGGATGAAGTTGTGGAAAAAACTTTTTGGGGTGCAGTTTGTAGATTGGTGCCACATAAAACAGATGCACTGCATAAGGCTACCACAGGTAGCTGGGTAAATTATGCTGTCAAAAGCGATTAACATTTAAAAGGATTAAACAGAGGAAACAGATAATACCTCCAAGATCTGTTTTTAATTAAAACATTCTACTAATTAATATTAAAAGGCAAAGACCGATAATCAGAGAGAGCATACCTTCTAAAGAGAATAGTTTTTAAGCTTTTCATTAGAGGTCACCTTTTTGATGTGTAAGACCACTTTTAATTTACCTGCCTCACCGGAGACTATTCACTTATTAAAACAACTCTGCCCACATAAATACAAAAAACCCCACATTTAATCAGACACATTTATGCATTCACAGCTATTTCAGACATCCTTGCTTTAAGACAATCTTGCCGCTCTCTGAAAGCAAACCTTATTTCACAGTCTCTGTGCCTAATTGTTTTATCCCAAATGATTTCTCGGCTTTCCAAAATAATTATCAAACATTATATCATCTATGCTAAAACACTAAAAGGGCATCAACATTGAACCTTCTAAATGGCTAAAATGAATAGCACATACCAGGAAAGTCTAAAGCGTGTAGCCTTTGCACATAAATCAAACCGCCTTAACGCATCCTGACAGCTCCATCTAGCCACAGCGCCGCAAAGTAACTTTATCCCAGGCAGAATGAATTAATTTACAGTCAGCATATAACAGCTATTACAAAAACTCTTGTGGTCAAAAGCATCATTTCCAGAACAACTTCACTATTGTTTAACATTAGATTAACACTTTCACAATCATATCTGTGCTTCAGGTTACTTGGGTTTCAGAGAAACGTGGGATCAGAAAAGCCACGTCTTTAAAGGCTCCACAATTAGAGCATCTGGATAATGTTGCGAACAGATGCTGGAGTCAGAACTTGGCAGGAGTTCTCAAGATGGGAACCTCGAAAATCCTGGGGAGAACACAGAGCAGAATGGGATATAGTGTAAAAATGCAAAGCGCACAGTGACAGAGTGGGAGAGAGGCAACACGCAGGACGTGCACGTGTCTGATGGAGCAGATCAGCACCAATAATAGCAAAATAGTCAGCTGCCAGAAGTGGGGGAAAGGGAGGGGAAGTCTCATCACAAAACTCCAGCACTACTAGTTTACAAATCTGCAGCTTATCAACTTGCCTCTTCCTCACCTATGGCAGCATCGCTGGGCAGTGAGGTGTGGGCAGTACCACTGCTGACCTGTTGCTGGCTGACTGCCCCAGCTACGCTCTGATGTCATAGACTGTGTGGTCAATGAGGAGAGTAGATAGCGAAAGATAGAGTAGATGGCAAATTTTCTCAATTTTTCCCTCTTCCATCCATCACTGACAACTGTAATGATCTGAGATTCACCCTTCTGTGTATACTGGGGGGCTGCACACAGTAGTAAAACAACACACATCTTTTTAACTAGCTAACTAGCTCTAGATATTCTGCTTTAACTCTGTGTGTGTTTATGTTTATATATATATATATATATATATATATACACACATACTCTCAAAATACTACAATAACTTGAGGAAATTAATTCTCATTTCCTTATATTCCTGTTGTCTACAATGTCAAATACTGTTGACTTGGCTAGTTTAACAATCAGACTCATTAGAAGTGACTCATTTTAGATGTACAGAATGGCTGTAAGACCTTCCATTAAAACAGAAAACACCACAGAGTACCAAAATACACTTTGCTTAGACCTAACTTTGGGCATACAGGTTTGAAAGACTGGCCTGCTACTGCATGATGTTAACAGAGGACTAGGCAATGTGTCTCCTTATCATATTATGAAATTCCTGATGAGAAGTGGCAAATGGCTGAAAAGGACGTTCTTCAGTGTTTTGAGTTGTATCTAATGCAATTTACAGATCACTGATAAAGCATTTTGTCCTTAAGCTGATGTAAATTAAAGTTTCAAATGCTGCTAGTTTACCAAGAGTATTTGAGGTTCAAATCCTATGCTAAATCCCTTAAAACTCCAAGTGATAAATCCTTAACTTTCAAATATGTATTAGTTCCATTTTATACATAATTCCAGAATAACTAATGCAGAAGAAAAGGAGATTAGTCCTCAGTGGTGGACTTGTGAAACTGACTGAAATATGCAAACAAGAAACATAACTATGTCAGGCTGCTGTGCTCACACCAGGACTTGGGGTGCAGGCATGCACCCCAGCTATCAGCATCATGGGGCCACAGGTGTCCAAGCCTGGTCCACACTGCAATTTTAGAAATCACACAGGAAAAACTTCAGTTCTCACTATGCACCAGAGAACCTGTTCCTTCAACCTGGCAGAGGCATGAACAGAGCAGAGAGAAACAAACATGTAGACAGAAGAAGAGGTACACATCCTCACCCACAAAACTAATCTTGATAACAAAAATACAAATTCCACTTGCAGAGAAAGGAAAAAAAAAGCTTAAAATGGCAAACTTTTCCACAAACATGTATCTAAATCTTAAGAACATGAAAGTAGAAATGCTACTAGAACCTGAGAAAAAAGCATAAGAGACCAGAGAACTATTTCATGATGCACCAAAGATGGACTTACATCTTAAATCCTTCACTTTGGATGTTTTGGTACAGATATTTCTGTGGTGGAGGTGGTGAGGGAGAGTGGCACTGAGTACCACTAGATAACCTTGTCAGAAAGGTTAACACTGCCTGGACTGTCTCAGCCATGCCTTCACATTCACACATACTGGAGAGATAGGAGGAAAAGAGGAAAATAATAATTAAAAATAAATAAACCAATATACTCTCTTAGAAAACAATCGAGCACCATCACTTCAGTTTTCCAACCCCCCCCCCCCCCCCCTTCTCACAAGCACATTGTAGGTCCACTTGAGACTGTGTAAGTTCTGATCCTACCCCATTCCCATCCCTAAAACTCAAGGCTGAGTAAAGGGACTTGTGGAGTACACAAATGCCTACAGCTGGGGAGCACAAAATGAAGCTACTCATAACTTTGAGAAGAAACTGTGGCCCTGCTGTGAACCACTGCAGAGCCAAAGCACCACATGCTCATGAGGACAAGTTCTTTCAGCAACTGAATTCAGTGCTTTGCATTGCTCTTCTGAGCAACAATACAGTGCACGTCCTGGCACAATGCACCTCAGTGCAACACAGGCTTGATGCTTCCCAAAACAGGTCCTGGGACCATGATACATGCCCAGGCCATAAGAATACATATGGATTTTACGAAGAGCGGGCTGTCTCCTCACAGATGATTGCACAGAAGTAAAAAAAGACAAGGAAGAGTTAAATGAAGAAATACAAAGCATGCTTGTGTTTTGAGAGCATAAAGTAGTTGGGATCAGCCTCCAAACCCCTCTGAAACAAAGTATAATTAATTTTTGAGGCTTGTAAGGAAAACCAATAAACAGTTCCATATAGAGTGTTCTAAATATTGCACTGGAAGTACACTAGAATCTCATTCACACTTTGCTGATTTTTACAAATTTCACTCAAAAGCAAAGTATTTTTCCATTCACATTCCAGTAAATATTTCCTAGGAGAAAGCTCTGAATTTGAGCTTTCAGGTTCTGATACAATCCCAACAATATTTTAGAACGCCTTTTAAATTCTGCAAAATAAAACTATATTGAAAAATACAAAGTAAGTATGGATATTTAACAGAAAACTTGTCTTTTCACTCTATTCACTTTGATCCTAGAAATCTAGCAATATGGAAGAATTCAAAAAAAACCCACGAAAAAACAGTAACTATAAAATTATTAGAATCCATTAAAAGGAATTAATTTAACTAGACTTGCCCCAACAGCTGATTTTTTTATATAAAACCTTGAAATAAATACAGCAGAAGTAAAACGCTTCAATGTATGACTCTCCTATATTTTATCATTCAAAAAGCTGAAACAAGAAAAAAAAGAAAAAAAAATTACCTAAGGCACTCAAGCTGTAATTAATTCTCAATGGAAACACACGTTCAATCCAATGTCTTACTTTACAGATAAACTAAGAAAGGTTTTTTGGCTTTTAATTGGTTTGGGTCAAGTAGAAACAACTTGAACTGAGCTGACAAAGACTAGTTTCCTCTTGAAGGTTTACCTGTAGAGCACAGTCAGACACAGAAACAGCTACAAGTTTTAGTGCTGGCAAAAGGCACCTGGTAGCAGAACCTGAAGGGATGTTTTTACTTCTTCCTTTCTCTAATCCCCAAATGACAGACTTTGGATCGTCTCCCATTTTTAGCCCTCCTCTGGTGATAAAATAATTTTAGACCAGTGATCAAATTTGAGATGAAATATTTCAGATCAAAATATTAATCTGCTTTGCTACCCAAAACATGAGCATTGGTTGGTTAAAGATGCAGAACTGCAACTCTCTCCACCATAACCATTTAGGTTCAGCATGGGGCCACTCTCCTGGAACACTATGCAATATAGAGACAGTGAGCTGCAGAGAGCCTCCCAGCTAACGCTTTGGTGTGAGAGAGTCTGTACACTAACTGGCAACTGCTGTTGGCTTGGGCTTCTTAAGCCAGGCAGAAGCCTCCTTGACTGCTTGGCAGAAGGGCAGGAGACTCACACATTTCAACTTGTCAATTCCATCAGCACGTGCTCCCTTTAAAACCAAAGAGGAGATATTGCCAACATCAGCACAAGGAGGAGCGCCACAGGAGGAGAAAGAGAGCAGGCCTACTTGTAAGACATATGAACATAGAATACATTGGCAAATGGAGGTCCTTTGTAAGCTCCTGCTCGTACCTATTTGTTGAGGTCTGATTCATTAAATAGGAAAATGGAGACTGGATTAAAACTTCACTTTCTGCATTAAGCCATTTACCTACAATAGGCACCAACTACTGGTGGTTACAAACTAAAAGGTTTCATATGCTTTAAAGATTAAGCTGTGACTATATTCAGGCTATACTGCTTCACTGAGACACATCAATCACTCCTGCCAGTTACCCATGCCAGTTAAACCTAAAGTAGAATCGTAGAGCTGTTTCAGCTCAAAGAGACCTTTAAGATCAAGTCCAGCCTTTGTCCCAGTTCAACCAGTAGAACATTTCCCCAAGCACAACATCCACCAGTCTCTTAAACCCCTCCAGGGACGGTGACCCCAGCACCTCCCTGGGCAGCCCATTCCTGTGCCTGACAACCCTTTCAGTAAAGAAATTCCTGCTCATATCCAGTCTGAAACTCCCCTGGAGCAACTTGAGGCCATTTCCTCTTGTTCTATTGCTTGTTACTATGGAGAACAGACCCCCACCTCACTACAACTTCCTTTCAGGTAGTTGTGGAGAGCCATATGGTCTCCCCTGAGCCTTCTTTTCTCCAGGCTAAACAGCCCCAAATCCCTCAGTTGTTCCTCACAGAAGACATGCTCCAAATCCTTTATTTCACATATATTCTGAAGATGTTTTTCTGATACTCCAAAGTGTGGGATTTTGCAAGACTGTTAGCAGAACAGGTAGCCAGCAAGGAGCAGCATCAGGTATTAAACTGCTTGGCACCTATTCAGCCAGACATACTTCCTACAACCTGTGCACCAGCGTCTTCAACACACTGGATTCATTGTGTTTAGAGTCTGTCATACAACAGAGTTAACTTTGCAAACTGACCTTATGATTAAACTATTAAAAAAAATGAGTGAACTTCATCTTTCAGTAATATTTTTTCCTGGAGAAGAGTTGCCTAATTTCAGCCATCAATCTTAGACTCTTGTTTTGAGAAACCCGTCTCTGCATATCAGCAGGGAATTTAGCATGCCCAATGCTGAATGGCTCTCTGGAGGGTGTAGCTGTCTTCCACTAGCTGTACAGACATGAGGATACCAGCTTAAATTCAGCACAAATCAGATGCTTAAAATTAGGCAACATAAATAACCATCTGTGTTACTCAACTGCAGAGGTATTTGAGAAATAGAGAGAGCACATTAAAAAAAAGGAACACTGTAATCTTCCACTGAAAAGCTGTACTTCCAATTATTAAACTATTAGATGTTAATATATACGAGAATTGCCATCAAGTAGCATTTACAACATAAGGAACATTAAATCTACAGAACATATGTTCAAAGAGGAACAAACATAGTAACATTACATGTTGTGCATCATTTTAAGCACGTGGCATAAATCATGGAACAACTGACTAAAGGGTACAAAAAAGAAATTTATGAGACCAACATGGCTATTAATACAGAGTGCACCAGGTTTTTTCCAGATGAAGGCTAATGCTTTAAAGCTAATCTGAAAGAAAGGAACAAAAGGTTATGAAGTGCTCATAACACCATGCATTCTATGATCCAATTTTTATTTTGAAATAGTAGTTCAAACTGCACCAAAATGACATGATAGGTCACTTTCACGTCTTTGACTCAGCAATCTAACAAGAATTGACTGTGCTCAAGTGAAAAATGAATAGGCTATAGACAAAAATTTGGATGGTCGGCATCTTTACTCTTGTAAACATGAAAAGATCTTAGATTATCTTGACAAGTGTCCAGCCGCATTAGTCACACAGGCAATCAGTCAAGTGTTTATTGGTGTCACAGAGAAGACTATGTGGAAAGCTACAGCATCATTTAATTAAAACAGTGAAAGCATGTTAGGAAAAATTCTTGTTAAAAGTACTCATAATCTCAAAACCCACACACATGACACATGTAATGGTAATCACTGACTGCCTGCAGGTCCTAGTGTGACCCACAGAGGTACTGACCATGAGGAATCATATGCAGTCTACACAAAATCTGAAAATAATAAAGGGGTTACTTGCCCCAGTTTCCCTGAAATTGTCCCCAAGCAGAGAATTGATTTGATTTTTAGCCACTGAGTCCCGTGATACTCTTGGCTGAAACTGCCCCTCCTAGGCATTTACAAGAAATGCAGCCTAGTTTTCGTTTGCAGGTCATTTTAGACACAACCTAGTAATGCAATCAAGTGTAACTCAGCCTTCCTTAGTGAATAATCCTAGCTCTTAATGCTCTGAGAATCAACCAGGAAAGAACTTATATTAACTAAGGCAGAGCTGCCACCACAGGCCTTTGAGACATAAGGGACTGCAAAAATGAGTGACTGTTTAGATTTGGGATTCCAACTTTCTGTCCATTATTAGTGATCTGTCTACTTTGTTCTTGTGAAATACGAATCCTTTTAAGCACTTTGAAATCACCTGCACAGGCTACTTTTCATTAAAGACTTACAATCAAAAGTATTACACTAACTAGGTGATGGAGGCAGAGGATGGATTCAGGCAGCTAAGTGATAAAAAGCAAATCCACATATATGGGCAGCAATTCCTTTCCCCAGGCCATTGCCACTAGGCAACAAATCTGGAACATACTCTGACATTCTGCAACTGGACAGCGAGAAAAAGAAAGAAAAAAGAAACAAACACGGAGCATATTCCCCATGCACCACAAGTCAGCAGGTACGGAAAAGGACGTCTGCCTTGCTGCTATAGTGCTGAGCCCACAATGGAGATTATAGCCACATCCATTGAAACGTAACTGCTCCAATGTCTGAACGCCTCCACACATATGCCAGATACTCCTGGAATCTCAGGATGAATTGTTCCATGTCCCCAAGTCAAGGTCCTGAAGAGTTTGTAGCACACTAAACAGGCTTAGCATGCCTACGCAGTTACCATTTGTTACACGCTGCGTTGGGCTTGAATCGGTTGTTTCTACACCAGATGTCCCAAAAAGTGTATTTTCCTGTTAAAGGCTATACTTCACTGCAGACTTTTCATTAAATCTCCTATAACGTCAATAGAGAAAGGTTTAAACCTCCCAGAGTAAAGGAAACAGAGACACATCTCAAATGGTGGCATCTCCAGAACATATGGATGTCTGTGTCCACAAAAAGACATGCTGTCTTTGTTTTGGCTTGTTTTATATAATCCACAAGGAATTACTAGTGCCCATTTAACCAAAAGTTTACAGTGTACCACTGCAAATAAATGTATTGCTTTTATTTTCCCTGAAATCAACTTAACTAGCTCTCATTCTTTTTATATCATTTTAGACAGTTAATGTGTTCTCTTCCCACTGGACAGAGAATGAATACATTATCTGTCCATCTTGTGGGGCCCCTGACAGCCAAATAAAACACAGTTATTACTGTCAGAACTCAAATTAAATATTCTGAACGTGCAAGAAGTTATTAGCCTGATGTTCAGAAGACAAGGTAGAAATGGAAAAGTGAAGGAAAAATATTTCCTCTACTTTTATAGGCTTTGAGGGGAAAATTAAGTTATATTATTTTGCTTGTGTAATTAGATTTGGGTTGGGTTTTTTTTTTCTGTATTGAAATATCTTAACTATTCCATTAAGGAGATGTCAGATATGATTTTTTTAATCAACATACTGATGAGTAATTACTTTTTCCTTAGAAAAAAATAAAATATTACCTTACATTTTATATCTTAAATTATACATACTGTATCATTCAGGTAATGTAATTTCAGTGCACAGTAAATTCTCACCAAGTAAGATGCATTGTATGACAGATCAACCCAGAAGCACTAAACAAAACCAGTTACCTTTCAAATCCCTTTCCTACTGCAGTTTAAACCAAAAAAAACTAGCAGCAAAAAACACCATGTCTGCCATGGGCATACAGAAAGACCAACTACTCTAACTAGGTTCACCTATAATGAGATGGCACAATCCACTCCGCATAGTAACTGGAAAATACGGAATAATAATGTAACAGTGAAGAAAATGGACGTATTTTTCCTCCACACTCAAGTGGTGGTACAAAGTGCAAACTGAAGATCAGTGAGATCTCACCTCTCACAGAACACTAGTGGGAGAAGAACTGCACTGAAACTGTACTTTTTGCAACTTTAGATGTGCAGCTTTAGATCCAGTATGATGTGGGGCCAGTTCACCATAACCAGCTGCCAAGGGTCTGGTGCCAGGCGGCCCCTATCATTCCTGTTACAGTCAGTAGTTGCCAGAATTACAGATCTAGCCAAAGAGTTTCTCTAGGAATCCTTCTTTTTGAAGTCATCTAGAGGGATCAATATTCTTTGATGATGAAATCACATCCCTAGATAGCATGCACATAAAAATGGCATTAAAACAAATCAACTCTGTAAAAGCATCCAGCTTCAGTAAAAGCTCTGTAAAAGCCATTTTGACACCTAAGCAGATAAGAGCAGTGAAACCTTCCACCTATATTGAAGACACAGTTTGTTCCATGTGGAACTAATCTTTTTTTTTTTTTAAAGGAAAAAAAGCATCCACAACACCCCTCGCACCAAAAAACCAACCAACCAAAAAGAAACAAAACCAAAAGAACAAATACGACAACTCCCGCAAAAAACAAACACCCAACAAACATATAGCTGTTACTGTGTCCATCCATCTCAGTATTCTTCATCTAACAACCTTCAACAGCAAATGCCTAAAGAAGAGGGCAAAAAATACTTCCTATCTCCAATTCTCCAGTGACTTTCAGCTCAGGGACACCCAAAGCTACACATACATACACACAATTTTTGTGCTTAAGACTCTTTAAGTCAAAATTAAATATACATTTATAATACAAATATTTAAACCAAATATTTTGAAAACTATCTAAATCCAGACTCCTTGATTTACTGTTATTTGTGTCACTTTTCAGACCTGGTCAGATATGCTCTTTTCAAGCAGTGCATTTCAAAGCAAAACTACCAAATTACAAAGCTAACAATTTTTTCCCTGTTTTTTTTCTACAGCAATGTTTATCAAGCCTATCCATACAAACCACAAGATATGTTTCAAATGAGCCACAACATCCAGCAGGTTTGATAACTTCAGGAATAATCCTAAGAAGTCTTGATTTCCTTGTGTTTATTTTCAAACTTACTTATATCAATCAAGAAATGTCTAAAACTGCATTGCTGCCCTTTCTGAGTTACAGAACGTTTGAAAGAATTCTGAGTGACAGCTTCTGACAGTGTGAGAACCAGTATTGCCAGCCAGGTTCAACAGTCATTTGAAGGAGCTTCATGCAAGTTCATAATATTCATATTTTAATATAGTCAGTTCTGATTCTGTAACAATGCAAGAGAATTCATATCCAACCTCATTTTCTCCTAATGAAGATGAATTACACAAGTTTCTTTCAGAGGCCCGGTTGCTTTCCGAATGCGAGTGGCTTGCACTGTACTCACTTCGCTCCAAGAACAGCCACTTGGCTTTTCTGAAAAGTCTCAGTGCACAACTGAAACACTGACAAATCATAAAGAGTTGCTCTGAACTTTTTGATGGGTTTCTCTGCACTTCAAGGCACATCAGGAAGAAGGGAGGCACCTACTCCTGTGAGAATCTAAGTTCTGCAGTCACACAATGGCAAGATCATCAAGTATTTTCTCCTGATCTGCAAAGTGATAAATAGTTTTTCAGCCCTTAACTGTTTAGAGTAAAATATAACAGCAGGAGCATAACACTGTTGTTTGTCTAAGTGATTCTGGTTTTCATTACATAAAAATTGTATTATGTTGTGTTTATATTTCTTTCTGGAAAAGAACTAAATAAGATTTTAAAACCTTTTCAATATATCAAAGTACTTTGCAAATAAGGTTTGTGTTCACCTTCTATGACACAATTAGGAGTCCTTCTATAAAATCCAGAAGTTCTGCTATTGTAATTGCATCATGCCTTTCAAACCAGGTGCTACACCATATATATTACAATTTCAATCTTTGTAGGTCTACTTTGCCAAAAAAAGGAATGGAGAGGGATAGGAATCAAATAAGAAAATAAGTGATTTTAAGTGAAAAATGTACAAGAAATGTGCTCTAAAAGTAACAAAAAGCATTGGGGAAACAAAAAGAAAAGAAATTGTTAATCACAACAGCACAGTCTTGGAAAACTGAATTTCTCAATCAAGATCAAAGTAAAAATTGCTAAGGCACAGGTTCAGCAATATCCTTAACACAAGTGTGTTAGTTCTGACATATATACATTTTAAAAACCTATTGGAAAAGGAGAATGTGAATTAATTTTGCTGAAGAATTCTTTCATAGAGAGGTGAAATATCACTTATTTGTTCAATTAAGTTCTGATTTTTTTTTTCCCATAAAAATTAACTTTCCACTGAACCCTATTTGTGACTGGTTTTATTACAGTACCTACTCTTCTTTTTTCCCACAATTTCCAGTACTCAGTAACAATTTATAGTACTTTACAAAAAGACACTTATAAACTGTATGTACAATAGTTATTTCCATAGTTGTCGTCAAAGACCATTACTTCTGTGAAAGCCATTTTGGTTGAGAGTCTATAGGGTTTACAATGTCTCATTTTAAGAAACATAAGCATACTACCTAAACAGCATCTTACAACCTATTCAAAACTGAGTTCTCCAAGTTATTTAAGCAATTCAATCATTGATGTAATTAATTTTGATGTAAATCTCTCTCAGGGACTTTAATGAGTTAAGTCAGGAAAATCCAAATTAAATTAAAGAAATGTAAACTGGATCTCAGAAGCTCATAAGTAATGATGTTAACAATATTTCCCCAATGCTACCTAGAAAATAAATTTTTTAAGAGGAAGTTATTTCTTTGAGGAACACAGATATTATTCAAGGACTCCATTAAGTATTTTTGAAAGATTCAGTTAAGGGGATTCGACAATGAGCCACAGTGAGTTTTGCTTCTATGTTATGCACCTACCTCACCTGCTGTTCAGAAATCAGCACACAACATAGTGTCAGGTCCTAAAGTTCAGGGGAACTGGGAGGTGTGGTGAAATGAGGACATTTCTTTCCAGATCTTATCCATTGCAGGCTTTTTGGAAAAACATAGCGTGAGAACAGCTTAAGAACCTGGAGAAGCAACATCCAACCCCAAAAAAGTGGCAACTACAAACTATGCCACTGCATGAAAGCATACACTGAAGGAAAATTGATTCAAAGGTAGAACTGCATTCGAGAAGATAGCAAAATCTATTTTCACAACCAGTTACAATTCATGTTTTTCCCCAGGTCTTACACATGAAAAGCAAAGAGGAAAGATGAGTAAGGCATTACCAGTACAGACTATCATCAGGATGTCCTCACGTGTATCAATGTGCAATTAATAATCACAGAATCTTAAAGGCTGGAAGGGACCTCAAAAGATCATCTAGTACAAGCCCCCTACCAGAGTGGGACCACCTAGAGCAGGTCACACAGGAACTAATCTAGGCAGGTTTTAAATGTCTTCAGAGAAGGAGACTCCACATCTCATCTGGGCAGCCTGTTCAGTGCTCTGTCACCTTTGCAGTGAAATTTTTCCTCGTGTTTCCTTGGAACCTCTTGTTCTCTGACTTGTTTGAAATCTGTCTTACAAAAAAGTTTATTCCACCCAGATGGAGTCTCAACGTGACTAAAAACTGGGTCTGTAAAACTATACTATGTTTCAGAAGACAGTCCAGACACAGGAACATTAAAAATTTTAACTCTGTCTTAGCAGAGCAGCATGATAGATGGCACTTTTATGTTGTAACTTAATAAAATACTCTTTTGGCGCTCCTACCAGAAGAATCTAGCTCTAATTAAAAATATCAGGGGATGAGAACAGTCAATGGTTTGTATCAAAGAGAAGATTCTGTGCAGACAGTCATCCATCCACATATAACACCAAGCTGCACCTACAGCAGAGGTAAGGTCCCCGTATTTGGGTGCTCTCTAGGTTCCCACTCATTCCCTTCAGTTTAATGGTAAAGTAAATGAATCAGCACCAATAAGTTCCTCACCTCAGACATGAGAGGGAGTTTGTTTTCAAAATGGTTTTCAGGCTTCATAAAGCTCTGCAAGGAATGATGCCAATAACATTTCCCAAAAGCCTTTCGCTTTTGGCTTGGTTTTGCTCAGTAACACACCTCTTACATACTCCTTCCTTTCTGAAATACTAAGACAAATTTTCATTTAAAAAATACAGACGATGACAAGTGTCAGCCAGAGAACTAAATACTTATCCTTTCAGGAAATATCTAACTTGTGCAGAGGGTTAAGTACATGCAAAACTAGACTATGAAAGTCTACATATTAAGCAACTTTGAAAACTTGAACTGAAAAAGAGTCTTGAAATCTTCAAAAAATAAAGGGTCAGTAGCAAAATAATCCTGCAAGCTTTTCTGGAAGTGTAGAGTAGTCTCCATAAAAACAACAGTCCCACTGAAAGTCATGAGCAAATGTTAATCTGCTTTTTTTAAGGCAAATATCACTACAAGGATGCACAGATGCACAGGAAGGCTTGAACAACTTTCTTGTATCTACAGGACAAGATTTTCAATACAGGTGTGGAAACCTGAGGATGATATCTTAATGATAATTGATTTCTGCCTTCTAATTACCCCAAATCCGTCCCTACCCATTAAAGTATCTGTCGGGGGTGGGGGGAACAAAACACCACATTGTATTCTTTTTCTTTCCTCTCTATCTATTCTGGCACAAGAGACATGGATGTAGCAGACACTGAACCCCAAACACTTCCTCTGTATTGTTTCTCCATGTTGAGATCTCAGTGATCTTAGTCTCTGCCATCTACTTCTTTCCAGCTCCATAGGCAGCAACATGTACCCTGCTGCAGATCTTGTCAATGCCAGTAGAAACTATGACAGACAACGCAAGAATAGACATTCTGATTTTTTTCTCTTTTTTTGTGACACTGAAGAAATACTTGTTGCGTACATCCTTATGGCAAAAGTAGTTCCATCACAAGCACAAAGCACTATGTGAGTTTGTTTCTGTATTATAGGAAACACTTTGAATCGAGAGAGATGGGATAGACGGACAAATAAAAAGGTGGTTGTAATTTACAATGAAGGCTGCGCAATTTGTAGCAAACATTTGTTTGGATAAGCAAAAAAAAATCCTGAAAGCAGATCCACTGTGTATTTCATATCCTAGAATCTCTCTAATTTTGAGCATGTAATTTCTGCCCCACCCCAAACAATTTGCTATTTCAATCCGAAAGTAATAAAACATACAAACAGCTTCATTTAGTTGGAGAAAACTAGTCATGGTCTTTATTGCTGAAATTTGACACAGAAGTCCACTTAAAGCTTAACAGGAGTTTCAGAAAAACACTTGATGTGACACACTTGCTCTACAAAAATCATTTGCTTTTGTCTTTATGTTACGGTTTGCACTTTATCTATAAAGTTAAGAAAAATCTAAGCAGCCATCCTATTCCAGCAAAAATGTTTAAAGTAAAGAAATAACCAGGAATACCTGTATGTGTGCAGAAGTCCCCTGCACACATTTTTAAGAGGAAATTTCAAAATAAATTCAGCAATGCCAAGTTTCTGTATAAATGAACAACTAATCTACATTGGCTAAAGACAATCGGCTTTGACAAAACTCTCAGCTAATAGCAAAAACACAGCTTTTTTCCCTGTTTTTTCATCATTTTCCACTGAACTGGGAATTTTAACTCAGTCCATTTTTTTTAATTAGATAATCTTTTAAAAGGAAAAAAAAAGCTAAAATACAAGGAACTTTTTCACATCCTTTCATTTTTGTAGGCATACTATCCTACAGATAAATTGTCTTTTGCAGATCCAAGCAGAAAACAAGCAAAACTGTCTTATCACATTATCCTTTTGCACGTATTTATCCTTCCTAGATGCAGGATTTCAACTGTCAGGTAAACACAGCAGAAAATGGGAGGCAGAGAAAGTCTGAAAAGAGAAATCTGATGTATTGATAGTGATGCATAATAAACGATAGTAACACTTCTATGAATGATGACTTCTCGTAGGTTATTATTACACCTTCCCCTCCCACTTCTCATTGCTCCCTCTCCCTGGAAATAATATGTCCGGCCATTCTGTTAAATAGAAAGTGTTTCATTTCATGATCCAAAGATACTCTTCTATCTGCTGAAATGGTATTTGCCAATTACTGACACCACCACCTATCACTGACTGGTATTATTAGGTTCATTTTTTGGATTTTTTTTAATATGGAAAAAGCAACTATTCTTTCATTTTAAAACGTGGGCTGCATTACAATACACAGCAAGTACCTCAGAGAGAAACATCTTTCTGTTAAGGAATAGATTTTAATCTCAGTGTAGTGATTTACTAACAGAAAATCCCCAAGCAATTCAGAGTGAAAGCAGCATGTTATACAAAATGCAAACAAACAAAAAAAAAGTGGACAACTGCAAAATAAACATGAAATGTTTTAAAGTCCAAAGGAAAAAAATACTTTCTAGTCAAGAAATGTTGTACTAAATTCAGAAGTAATTTGACACATTGAACTCCAAGTGTCTCTGAAAGTACAAAACAGGAAACTGAACCACATCCCACTTGATACACTTGAATGAGACTTATTAAGTTGAATGATGTTTGCTTCAAGCCATAAACAGCAATACAATATTCATCAAAGCTCACCAGATTAAACATTTCTCCCACTTCCTTACCTCTGGCCCAACCAATTTCCCCTAAAACTAAATCAATTTTGAATAGAGAAATATAAGAGCTGACACAAATGCTTCCTGACAAACCAAAAAAACCAGGAAAAGACACCCTATAGTGTGAGAGCATTTAATTCATGTAAATTTAAAGAAACAAGTTTTACAGAGGAAGGCAAAATACATAATAGGCCAACTCAAACATTCTGAGAAAAGACAGGCTTCTGTCTTTTCATCCCTTCCCTCATCGTTCTTCCACTGACATAAATGTATATTTTATTTTTAATGAGATACATTAACATTAGGAAGCAATGCATTAGCACAAGGGAGTATATATTACATTCATCTCCCTCAACAAAACAAGTATAATGTCTTTTGCAGCTACTGGATTGCTCAGTGCTCCCTCATCTCAGGTTGCTCCCGGTGACACCTGCAGCAGCAAACAGGCTGCAACATCTGCAAAACTGTCAAGACCACAAACAAGTCCCTGTGCTACAAAGTACAACAGGGAGAGACAAGGAGGAAAAGTCTAATTGTCTTCAAATCCATCACCTAACAGCAAGGAGAGATTGCAACAGGTGGGCAGGTGACTTCCCCAACCCTTGACAAGGGGGTTAATGGTCCAGTCATCTTCCAATATTGGTGCAAAACATGACCTCCAAAAGTCAATAATATCTGAAGTAATCAACAAAAGCAATAGCTTCGGTCATCCACACAAAAGATTTTTCTCTCAAGTCTATAAGTCTGTTGTTCTATAATTAGAGAAAACATACAACTACGCCAATTCCAAAGCAAGATTAAACATGACCAAGGCCTTAGCATGTACCACTGAGTGGTTAATGCCTGACTTGCTTCTAATGGATCAAATCTAAAATGCAGCAATAAAAAACCCCACACCAACCGGGTTCATGTTGCGTTCTGGTTCAGTGTGACAGGGAGTATTCTATTCATTGTATGTCTCTCAACATACCTACCTGAGTGCCTTTTACAAGAAGGATACACTTCCCTTGGCATTTAACAGTAGAACTGCACTCTTTATTTATTCTAGACCTTAATAGGCTTTCTTACTCATCCATCAAAAATCACAGATAAATGACTTATTAAAAAAATGACTCCCAGAACAGCAGTATACTTTGACTTTGTACTCACTTACTCAACAACTTGAACATCAAAAAGCACTTCTGAAGAAAATGTCTCAAGCAGAAAAATATAACAGATGTGGATATCATTTAGAAATGTTCACATATGATCCACAATATGATTTCAACATTAAATTAGGGTTTTATACCAATTCTGCAGAGAAGTCTGATTTGTAATAACAGTAATTTTTCAGTTTTCTCATATTTCAAAACATTCTGCTAAAAATCACAGCTCCTCAGTTTATCTTTACGGTTGACTGGGACTGACAGATTCAGTAGGGGTTGCGTATCATTAGTACCACGATAAAACGAAGTGCATTAGTGTGTGTAATTATTGGAAGTGTTTTCATTAAACCAATGGTTCTTTGGTTTCTCTACAAAGAAAAGAAATATGCCTAGAGCTGTAAAACAAAGGTTGAAAACCACAATTACTAAGCAACAAATATACCATAGGGTGCAAAGGAGACCAAATGCATCCAGAAAACTTGCCCATGCGTAGGAAAGTAGCATGTAATTATCCTCAGTCTATGCAAGATGACAACATGTAACTCACATTATGCTTCCCATGACACAGATTGTAGCCATGCACTGTCCAGGAGACCTTTAGATCTAAAAGTTCTTTAAAGCATAGGTTAAGAACATAAAACTGATGCCAACATGATGTGGTCCACAGCCTGTTAACTGCTCAAAGTTTTTGCCTACTAGCCAGTTAAGATTGGTAAACATTAACTTCAGCGGCATTCTAGAAATAAGCAGTTTAGAGTACCTACATGTAAAGAATTAAATGTGATGCCTCTACTTGCTCCTCCATTATAATTCTCCCTAGTGGATACTTATCGAACACTGATCATTTTCCTGGAATATAAAATGAAATAAAAAGCCTCTAATTACTCCTGAAAGAGCTGCTAATTACTTCTGATATCACTTTTATGTAAATTGTGCATGACAAATTTTTATTTGAAAGTGCCAAGAAGGAGAAAATAGAACTTGGATGACGTACTTCCAACATTTTATGAAGTATACTCAATCCTTATGCCAGATTTACTTTTTTTTTAGTCAAAAGTTCAAAGAAAACAAATTATGCAAGTGTCAAACAGTGGTCCATTCATGAAAAATGCTACAGTCAATTTATGAAAGAAATTTTTAATTCTTCTATCAATAAATTCCATTCTAGGCTCTCTGTCAATAATGTACAAGACAAAACAGTCAAAAGAATGCAACATCTTCAAGGACAGGACTTGGAACTTTTGTCTATGTGGCAGAAGACTAGCTTCCTCCTGTGCTTCTGAAAGTCCTCAAGTATTTGGCTTCCTCCCGTAAGGCATCTTTCAGAGTTCATTCTAAGTCCACCTTCTGTAATAATAAATCTAGTACTTGGAAATATGCAGCAATACATTTTGGCATAAGTACATGATTTGCTATATGTTTGCACACTGTTATATTATGACCTTTTCAATACTATAATGATCAAACACTTTTTTAAAGTCCTTGGACTTTAATGTGTATGCTCTATGGACCACACATATGTTATGAGATGGTCAGCATACGATATACTACGATAGCACCCTATGTTCCTCTTTCATATACCCCATTCTCTCCATAGCACATTTCAGTCATTTTTAGCTTTAGTAAAACTGCAGAAATGAGTACTCAACAAAAATTGTCTAAAACAATGTCTAAATGTCTAAAACCTCCAGCCCTGGACCATCTGGTGGTCTGTGAATCACTCCTAAACATGTCCACAAAAAGGATCTATGAAAAATCAAGTGGTGTTAATGTGCATAAATTTGCTTTTAAGGGGTCTCATTTTAACTAGGACACTTCAAAAGTCTCTGCAAATCAAGGAATGTGGAAAAATGTTCTGGAAGAAAAAAAAAAGCTTCTACAGAAGGGCCTTGCAATTTGATATTTCTGTTTGCATTATCACTTTTTTCTTCTATTTTTTTAAACAAGCATTTACTTAGGCTTCACTGATTTTCAACAAATAACAGAACATGGGGAAATCCTGGCAGAACCCATTGCAACTCAACTTATAAATGAAGATACTTCAAATACAAGTATGCTTGCCCCCCAATAATTGTACCTGCTGTCACACTAGTGTAACTCTGCAACTTCGCTCCATTACTATGGGGACACAGATGTGAACTGCTATTGAGCTAAAGCCAGGCAGAGACTAAGAAGCCACCAAGATATCTGTTCCATCTACCTACTCTCTCAGATAGATTTAACATCAGAGTATTTTATAGAATGTTTGTCTCTCCACTCAAATGTCTAAATTATATTATTTAGCATTCCAAGGCAAGCCAATGTCTTATGATGGAAGATAGTGCCTGTAACAGACTATTAAGACTAAAAAGCCCATGCAAGTTATTCTGGAAACCTGTAAAAGCTAGATAAGAAACCTAGATTCCTCGATTGCAGTCCTACATTCTACATTTTATTCAGTGGGGACTCTTCACATTTGTAAAAATTCATTTTGAAAAACAAAACATCAACACCATCTGCCCCAGCATGCTAGAAAAATGATCCTCATATTTATTATCTTATATAAACATTTCTATCTTTGGGCTGCTTGCAAGGCCTGCAGAATTGAAATTTCACTGGCTACTTACAAAATGCATTTTAAAAATACAGAGGAATTTGAATCATTACCTCCAAATCCACATATTTTATTCACTGCTAATTTCAAGAAGCAAACCTTTCAAAGGGGTTAACAGAGAGGTATTTGAAAAATAATTTGTAAAGCTGCTTTCAAGATCTGGGAGGAAAAATTAAGGGGTTTTTTTGGTCTTATGCCTGACACCATCGTCAGAATATGAAGACTGTATGAACAAAGGAAACAAACAAAAATTTTTTTTCAGAAGCTGCATTAACATTGTTTAAGAAAGTATTTAGTGCCAGGGCTAATACACACGTAAAATGAAATTTAACAGATGTGAAATGTTAAAGAAGAGTGCACTGAAAATGAATAAAAAATTATTTTTACTTAAAATGTTATAATTAGCTGTGCAAAAATAATTCTTAGCAAGATGCCATTTCATATTTGGCATTACAGTCTGCATGAATGATGTCACACATACAAACAAGCCTAAATAAATTCTAATTTGGGCCTGGATGAGACTTCCTAGGTCAGAATCAGCAAGCACAAGTAATGGCTACACTGGGTTTTTTTTCAGAAATAAACTGTTCTGTTTGCCATATGTATGCAAAGATGTTTTTTCACTTAAGATATAACTAATGTGTGTTACAGCTAACTAAGAGCCCCCAGCATGGCATCAGTTTCTATACTTAACACTTCCAAGACATTCTAAGTACCTGAGTCTGAACAGTACTTTACAAACTGATTCAGCCAGGGAATATTTTTTTATAGGTTAGAAGTTATGACCCAGGTTTCCTAAAACAGAACACCAGTGTTTGTCTAATCAAGAACAGTACTGCAGAGATGAAGACTGACCATGAGATATGGTTATGATATAAAGCTATTTCTAGCAACATACACTTAAATAACTACAAAATGAATACAAGATTAAAAAAGCAAGCGTACAAGTTTCTAAAACATAGGCATGTCTTGAAGTTCATACACTGATTTGTAAATACACTGTATGTTATTTTTCAACAAGAACACCAGTGGATGGCAGCTCAAACAACTGCCTTCCTGACACCATCAGACACGAGTCTTGGCACAATTCTAGTTTGCCATAACAAGCGTTCTACGCTTTACTCTGGCTGGATTCCACATTTGAATGCCAACTAAACAATAACCAAACATCTCCCAGTTAAACCCCATGTAACAGCCAAGACAAGAGTATTTCTAGATAGGAGCTAATGCTGATGTTAAGGCATACTGCCCAACAGCTCATTATCTGAGGCAATTTTTTTACTTTAATAGCCATCTTCTATACAGTTGGGCCGAACACTGTTTCCACCTTAAGTCTGCATTTTCTTGAGTAGCTAAGTCTAAACCACATCCCTCAAGCTCTTTATAATAGATTATAGTTTTATTATTTTCCAGACAGGACGTTAATCCCCATATATCAACAGAGATGTGAGTTTCTGCTTTAGTAGTTCTTTACTGTCACTATCCAAAACCTCCCTGGAGAGAAAATGTCATTAATATTAAGACTAAAAGTAAACTACAATAATTTAAAGGCCCAACACAGATGTTTTGACAAATCCAAGTCCAGTATCCACAGTAATGTTCAACAGAAACAAGAACTGCATGTAAGAAGAAATACATCTAAGAAAAACATACCAAGCTACTCACTCTGCTGGAAACCTCCTGACTCATACAATCATCAAATCATTTTGGTTGAAAAAGATCTTTAAGATCGTCAAGGCCAACCACTAACCTAACACTGCCAAGACCACCACTAAACAATGTCCCTAAGCACCTCATCTATGCATCTTTTAAATATTTTCATGGATGGTGACTCCATCGTCTCCCTGGACAGACTGTGCCAGTGTTTAACAACTCTGTGAAGTGAAAAGGTTCTTCCTAATAGCCAATCTAAACCTCTCCATTTCCTCTTATTCTATCATTCATTACTTGGGACAAGAGACTAACTCCCACCTCACTACAAGTTCCTTTCAGGTAGTTGTAGAGAGTGATCATGTCTTCCCTCATCTCATCTAAATTGAACAACCTCAGCTTCCTCAAATGTTCCTCATAAGACTTGTTTTCTAGACCTTGGACACACTCCAGCACTTCAGTGCCTCTTGTAGTGAGAGGCCCAAAAGTGAACACAGAAATGAAGGTGCAGTCTCACCAATGCTGAGTGCAGAGGGACAATCACTTCCCTAGTCCTGCTGGTCACACTAGTTCTAATACAAGCCAGGATGCCATTGGCTTTCTTGGCCGCCTGGGCATATTGCTGGTTCATGTTCAACTGGCTGTTGATTAACACCCCCAGGTCCTTTCCCACGGGGCAGCTTTCCAGCCATTCTGCTCCAAGCCTGTAGAATTGCATGGGGCTGTTGTGGTCAAATGCAAGACGTGGCACTTGGTCTTGTTAAACCTCATACAACTGGCCTCAGCCCATCCAGCCTGACTTGTTCTATGCACCCCAAAACCTTTCCTCTCTCACATTAACTGGGACACATACAGATCCACATCCTTCCCACCCTGCACCTGCCTCACTCTCCATAACCTTCCAGATCACATAACACCCTTCTCTGCCAGAGATGGGGACTGATGGATATTAACTCATCAGGATATAGGCAAGAAAGGTCTAGCCAAAATTGGCAAGCACAACAAAACAGGAAGTTTTTGTTGGAAAGAATTAACAAAGTAATGTCATAATAATATCTCTTTCCTTCAGTTATCAAGGTGTGTTCTACATAACTAGTTATCTAGTTATCAAGGTGAGCTTCTAGATAACAAAAACCAAGATTACTATCAGTGATATCAAGATAGACATACTCATCTTTCAGCTTTCAATTTTGGTGGGAATGTTAGCTTATCACAACCCAATGTCCAGTTCAAAATCTGAAAATTACTTCCTCTTGAGAAGAAGACTCAACCACACAGGGAATGACTCGCACAAGAAAGTAGGCCAAAACTTCCAACAGTTGTGGGCACGTAGAATAGCATGTGTGCAAAAAATACACTCAAGTTCAATAGGACACCTAGCATAAGCAGCTCCTGACATGCAAAAAGGTCAACAGAGTTGGGGCCTGTGTGTCATGTGGGACAGCACCACATCAGTCCACAGACTAAAAGGTTACTTTTCGTACATGTCTTTCATGTAATGTGTGCATGGTACAACTATTAGAGCTACATCTTCAGTGCAAAGTGCACATGGAGTAGCAAGACATCAGTGGGAATCTTGCTTAGGATAGGATGTTCTGTTAACTGGAAGACAGCAGAGTAGATTACAAAGTGATTAACATAAGCAAGCCTATTCCATCCACAGCATCTCATACAGCTATATGGGAAGCAAATGCTTTTATAATGTCAGTATTGATGGCACTCTGTCAAAAAAAAATCCTGGTTGTAAATTAAATTGGCTTATATCTTCTCTCTTTTTTTGGTGAATATTTAAACTGTAGGCATTCATAAGACATTCTGTTCCATTTATTACAAGAAAAATACTTTAAAGCACTCTTAATGACATTTTAAAGACAGAAAGGGCATATCTTCATATTCTGTGTTAAGCAAAGGGCAAGAATTTGGGTGTATTTTCTTAGAAGAGTGATCATGAAACAGCAATAATCTTGTAAAACTGCTTTACTTTCTGCCTTTATTTTTAGGACTCTTAAGGGGATGAGGGTGAGAGGGGGGGAACGTGAGGAGAGAAGGGGAATTCAAGAAAGATCACAAAGAGTTTGAAAATTCCAGGGCCTTACTTAGTGTTCAAAAGTAAGACAATCTTGGTGGTTCCTCTTTTTAATCTGGGAAATGCTTTTTTTTTTTCCAGGTACAGTAGAACAGAACTTCTTGAAAGATCTCAAAGAACTTCATGGAGTAAGGAGCAGTAGCTCCTGTCTTGATTTTTTTAACCTTTTTCCAGAACAAATGGTTTCAACTCAGACCACCTGATAACTCAACAAGCTTCCCCCATCTGACAGATTTCACCAATCCAGATGAACAAAAACCCTTTACAAGTCTGAACTGTGCCAAATCTGTGCAGTACCCAAAGAGAAATGTATCAGCATTTGGCAGCCACGGCATACACACGTACACTATCAATCAAGTATTCCTATTGTGAAGGTAAATACCATCAAACTTTACAAGGTTAAGCCTTTGGTTTTTGTACTTTCTCCCTAGTCTCTATGCATTATTTTAAGAAAGAATCACAGCTACAGATACCCTTATCATGTGCTTGCAGAACCAAAAGGTCACATCCTGCAAAACAACACAGAAGCTCTGAGATAACAGGACAGCCACCTACTTATCCCTCAAACAAAGCATGTCATATTTTTATCTTGATTGCTCAACTATAGGGAAGTTGCTTTCTTCTGCTAACTTCAAACAGATTTAAATTTTTCATACTCTACATTAAAGAATTGTTCAAATAGTCTACACTAAAGTAGGAAAAAAACAAATGGAATACAAATTTGTGCTACTGTGTAAGCAGCGTGCTATTTCTAGCACACTGTGGCCCTATAATGGTACAGCACATCATACCAGTATATTCTTACCAATTCTGAAAACATTTCTGAAAGAGGCTGTAAATCATACCTATCGTGCCTTTATGAAGGTATGAGGCACTGTCCTTATCAGTTTTTGAAACTTGGAACCACCCACATTATTTAACAGAAGCAAAAACGTGCAAATAGAAAAAGAATATTCATCCCAAAGTAATAAAATATTTCCCACTATAGAGAAATGTGTCTGCATTGCATCAATACAGTTGACAGCACCGACAGTTCGTTCTGTATGTACATTTACTTTACCACTGGCAGTACTGATGGCTACTTGAGAATGAGGGAAAGAGCTGGAAACAAAAGACCCAAACTGCATGTTAGAGCTTTTAACGTGCCTAAATCAATGCAGAAACACAAGGTTAATGAGATCCTATTACCATTATTTTATTTTTATTTGCAGTGGTTTTAGATCAATATAAAAACTTCAACTCACCTAACTAAATCTATATAGTGCTTTCCAACCAGGCCATGAATTTATCATTACTTACTGCCTGGGGAATCTGTGATTCCCTAACACACACACACACACACACACACACACACACACACACAAACCCTTATGTTCACACAATGCAAGGCCAGGATACCTCAAAATATAAAGTATATACAGAGCAGTAGTTCTAAATAAAGATAAAGCGTGCCTGCACTACAAGCTGCCACCTTCTCACCTAGTTTTGAAATTGCTTCCAATTCCTGTAAGTGACTGAACTGCTGTTACTATTCAAAAAGACACTTATCTCAGCATTTTTCTTAAGTGGAATTTTGTGACACTTCTGCAGGAGGTCTGCAGGCTCACCTCATGCAGAGCACCTACTCCAATTCAGTAGTTAAAAATTTAAATACCATGCTCACGCATTCATTTCCAACTTAGTCTAACTTGCACTTTCCAGTAGTTACCCAATGGACAACATTGTGATCTAATTACACAGCAACAGAAGAAGAAGAAAAGGCTGAACAATTGTCATTACTCCCTGCAGCCTCATCTGGGCTGTAACCTTGCAGCATTTAACAGATAAGCCTTGGTACAATTTACATTTACATTTTCAAATGTATGATCTATCCAACTGCCCTCACAATAATGGTTTAATTAAGATTCAGGACATTACTGTCCAGAATAACTTCACTAAAAAGGCGTATGTTAAATAGTCCTATAACCAGTTGACTATAATTGAGCTCTGTCACTTGGAAAACCATTGCTTAACTAGAAGAAAAACCAATATTCTCTCTATTCAAAACGTTTTCCATTTCACGCTGCAATCAAAGCAGCACCAGAAATGCATACTGAATAGTCAAAAGAACCAGAGGAACTTAAAGAATTCACTGAGATTTAAACATGACTTTAAGGCAGTGAGTTTACTAATAAGAATTCAACATCTAACATGGCATTTAATCAAGGTTTAAAGCATTTAAGTCTCCCAGTGAACATAGACGGACATTACTGAATAGCATTATCAATACGAAGAAAAAGGAACATTGATACTCATTAAGCACAAAGAAAGGCAAACATGACAAAAATGAAGAGAAACTAAAGGTCAACATTATAAGATGGAAATCAAAATGCAAAACATGTATTCCCGTCATTCCTATAGCTTTAGGTGCTGAAATCATGGTCTGCAGCAAGTGGCTCAACTCACAGGGTCATATTACCAACCATTAATCTTCCTTATAATGAAAAATGTATACAAGGGGAAAATTGTACAAGTTACTATTCCTTTTTCCTTCTTATATGAAGTTTTTCAGAAAATTGTCAACTTACTACTCTCTTAGACAAGTAGGAGAACAAAAAATATTCATTATAGCACTGCAAAGAACTAGTAACAATGTATTGGTTTAGAACAAAGATTGGTTTTCCTCAAAAAAAAAGTGAAAATGTCAAAGAAACACAAAGTTAATTAAATAATTCTCTTTGTCAGTTAAAGATGTATGTGTTTTCCAAGAGGCACAGATCACTGCCTTCATTACATCAAAAGCTCACAAATATTTTTGAGGTTTTTTTCAGGGCCAGCAGTAGGGGACATCAGAAGAGGTGAGCAACATACCTACCCTAGAACTATGAAATATGAATACAAATAGTCATCAGGGCAAGTAAAGGGGAACAGTAGCCATCATTCATAGGTCATGTAAACATTCCCTCTCCAGCTTTACTTGAATCATAGCTAGCAAATAAACAAGAGAAGCCTGTAAACTGTAACAGTCAGCTTAATTCTCATCAATACATGTCAGTTCCATCCTGCTGCCATCCCAGAAGTCAACCATGTAATACCAGATCTCATGACCCAGCGTCATATGCTCTAAAATTATGCCAACAGCTCATAGCAAACACTCCACACTGCAGCTTGAAGGTAGTGGGCAGAGGACTGGGCTCCACACTCCACTCTTCAAAAATGCTGGTGCTTTTAACATAGGGAAATAGTGAGACTCATCTCGGAATCAGGAGAAGGAAAGAGAGACAAAAAAAATCAGAAGAAAATGAGAATTTTCAACTTGCTTCCCTCTCAGTTTTTGTCCTGAGACTATTTTTGGTTCTGCTTCTCCATGTCTGTGCATTACCTGATGTACAGACTCTCCCATGAGAATTCTTCTTATTAATACGTGTGGGAGGTTTTGTATTTTCTGCTAGTATCTCATTGAGAACACAGCTTTTAAGTGAATTTTTATCAGCAGTTAGTGACATAGGTGGTTTTAATCCTGAATTGTTTTCATACACAATCTGAACAACCTAAAATAGATCTCTACTGAAAAAGACACAGGAATTTATATCAAGATACTTAACAGCTACAAAATGCACTTTCTCTTAACAGCCAAAGAGTCTCCTTTCAGCAAAGAATTTTAGTAATTTGCAATTTAGCTCCATCTTCATTTGGAACAAATAGTTGATATTATGGAATAATATTAACAATTAATTACTGATAATTTTAATTCTTATTTCTTTTAAAGGCAATTGCCCTTCTGCTCTGGAAGGATTGAAGTGTAAACACTGAAAATGTTTGCATCTCTGAATTCAAAGTATCCCAGCAAGCAGCAAGGAGTCAGTTGAACTGATAAGCAGGGAACTAACTAAAACTCTGTTGAAAAGTAGTGTTTGCTGCTAAGAACAAAGATAACAAAGATAACTTGCACTAAAGAGTGAAAAAAAGAAATATCACATTTTCTGTCAAACATTTCTCACCAGTCACTAAAGAACCACAATAGCCATGGGCATAGTTAGATTACTGCAGGCAAATGAGTTACAATTCACTACATGAGCTGTATTGACCAAGCACATATCCCTTGCCTGCTAGAAATACCTCAATTTCACTGCAAGGGTGTAACTAAAAATGCATATTTTACTTTGCCACTGTAGTAGACTCATATATTCTTATGAAAACAGTACATCCTACCTGCCTTCTTGCAACCTCTTCTCCATGCTGTTTGTTTAAGGAAAGCTTTGGCTCCTTACCACTTCCAAGTGACTCAGTTGACTTGATAGTGGTTTTATAAGTCGTATAAGCTTACATCTTCTAAATATTAATTCCTAATAAGAAATCAAAAATTGCAGAATACAAATGCCGAGGTATTTTGGCCATCAAGGGGGCTGCAAAGACCATGTACATCTGGTCTCTGGCTGCGTTCAGAATATCCAGCCACTTTTTGCAAGGGAAGGGAAAGTAAATCAACAGTACAGACTAGGAAATCAAGGTATAGTTACACTAAAAAGCATATAACAAACTCTATTTTACATCATGAGGTAGTGTTCAACACAAAAATATAAATGAGATTGTCTTTTTCCATTTTGATTTTTTTTCCTCCCACATTGTATTATCAATCACAAACACCATAGTTCCAGTATCCCGATTTTTTCTGGTGATCCACACCTAATCTAAAGAGAAACTACTGGAGACAATGGTGGCATCACAAAGTTAAAGCACTACAGAGTACATTTTCTCTTTAGTACTATGCTCTGTTCATAACAAAATTTGAAAAAAGCTTTGCCAAACATTCTCCATTAACATTATTGTATAATAATTTGTAATATTTTGGGGGTTGTTTTGTTTTGGGTTTTTTTCCCAACACCTATCTTTTATGTGAAAATCCAGATTCAATTCCTTTAAGCATGCAACAAATTCAGACAAGGGTCCAGTTTAAAGATATCTAAGTCTACCAGCACCAGAATAATTCACTCATATGTGACATGCTTTAAAAAGTTCTATTACTTGATTCTATTTTTTATTAAAACCATAGTGAAAACTAAAGTGATAATTAAATTTCCTGCTTATTCACAGATGTCATTTCATTGGTCCGTTACTAGGCTGAAATTGCTATAATTATAGGATTTTCTATTGTTTTATTGTATAAACTAGCCATAAGCATTTTATAAGCTTTACAAAAAGCACTTTGTTGTGAAGCTTCTACTTTTAACCCGATTTCTTGGTTTTAGGGACGTAAGAAGATGAGTTCATTATAAAGTAAAGAAGATAAAGCAGGGTCGCACATCAATGACCCACCATACAACAGTCTGTGTGTTAAAGAGAGTGGTAGGAGCCTGGTGATATGAAATATTCAGATCTCCTGAAAAGATACTAAAGTCTATTCCAGTCTCACAGGAGGAAATAGATGCATTTCCAGCATATTTAATAAGTATAATAATTGAACTACTTCGAAGTTAGGGTGATAAAAAGCAACATTTATCTTTTCCAGCACATTAGCGTACAATTACAGCTGGCCTAAAAATAGACCGAGTCACTCATAGTTGAAAAGATCAAAAATTATATAATTTGAGTGACTCGGTCTATTTTTAGGCCAGTCATTAAAAGATGAAGACTTTCACGAGATTGGGGAAAAATATCATTGCTGTTGGTAGTCCAACAGACATATTTTCTTGAATTAAAGGCTAAAGCTAGGAACTTTAAAAAATTGTGTTAACAGATTCATTATCTCCAGTTTATGCAACTTGTTGATAAAAGGAAATTACTTAACTCAGTCAACAATGGTAAAACTTTCTTTTTGGAGGCATACAAGCAAATTAAGACCTCCCAAACTTTAAAATCACTGTTTTAAAAGAGGCAATATTTTACTCTAGATCACCATATCTAATGAAAGAAAATTCACTTCTGTGTATGTTTAAACATACTGCTGCTAAGAAAAAAAACTTGTAATGAATTAACATAATCAGCAGAGAAACTCAATTTTCTCCCCTGCATGAGCAGGTAAATATACAGAACTGATTGATATCTCCCATTGTGAGTGTGGCTAAGTGTTTCTAAGCAACCTTGCTCCATCATCTTCTGTGACAAAAACAAGTGAAGAGTTTGAACTGCAATCCAATAGAGCTGTGAATACTAATGACCAAAAATGTTTCCAGTCGGAACATAAAGACATCACAATTACAAAAATACTTAAACTTGTATTACATTGCTTGAATTTTCAGTTTAATTAAATTTAGGCATACCTTCACTAACTATGTAAGAAATAAAAATGCAGATTTCAAACAACAAAAGCAGGTAATTTTGTTTTAATATGCATCTCCTCTGCAGCATAAAATAACCATTAACATATCTACTTCAAAAATCTGAAAGCACACAACTGGAAATGGCAACATTACTTTGCCAGAGAACTAACTTTAATCCTGTTATCACTTCTGAAGAGCCAACCCACATCAGCAGAAAATTAGTTGCTTTGACCCCACCAGACAGATATATCATGTATCACCACACAATAGTATTGGAAATGGAAATACTGAAAGTAGCATACTGCTATTCTACCCCCAAAATTAGCTTGAAGTTATATAATTGTTATTCGTTTCCAGAAATGTCATTTTGACAGACTTGCAGGAACTACCATGTACAGTCAGAAATTTGCCTACTATTTCTTGTTCATCCACTCCAAATTTTGACTAATACGTAAGAAACAAGGGGGGAAAAAAAGCACCATGTGTTTTTACAATATGTTGTGTGGTTAAGGACAACTAATCTCAGTATCACAGAATCTTAAGGGTTGGAAGGGATGTCAAAAGATCACTCAGTCCAACCCTCCTGCCAGAGCAGGGCTCCTTGGAGTAGGTCACAGAGCAACTCATCCAGGTGGGTTTTGAATGTCATCTGGGCAGCCCCTTCCAGTGTTCCCTCACCCTTACAGTGAAGAACTTCTTCCCTGTATTTCTTTGGAACCCCTTTTGTTTGATCTAATACTCATTGCCCGTTGTCCTGTCACTGGACATCACTGAGAACAGCCTGGCTCCATCCTCCTGACACGCACCCTCTACACATTTGTAAACATTAATGAGGTCACTCTCTCGGTCTCCTCTTGGCTATTAACAATTCAACAAAAGAAAATCACATTCTTTAGAAAAGCATTAATTTTATTGCTTAGGCATTAGAAATGTCTCCCAAGAAAATGTTTTTTCCAGAAAATAAAGCAAGCTTGGACAGTTTCCTGCTTATTAGAAATCAGAAGAAAAACCACCATATTACTACTGTCATAGCCTCTCAGCCTAAACAAGAGATAATAATCATTAATATTTTGTCTTTCAAGGACAAAATCTCTGTGTTAACTCTACCTAAGTTACAGCTTCCTCTCCACTACTGCAATTTATCCCAGACAAAATGAAAACAAATTGTAAACCATTCAATAGTTAAAGCACTCTCTAAAACAGAATCCAAAATCTCACTGCCAAGGACAAGTGTACTTCTCGTACAAGAAGTACAAGACAAAAACAGGAAAATTAAGGACACGTAGACTCATTTTTTATTCCTATGACAGAACACCATGGGCTCACCATAGCTGATCAGGTACAAGCATTATAGAATTTCATGCCTTAGGTTGGTGTTGGCTCTGCTGCACTATCCCATACAATGAACTGACAGTTGCTTGCCACCACCAAATTCAGGGCTAAAAGCAAGATTTTCACCACGAGGGGAAACTCTGAACAGATTGAGACATTAGCTTCTGTGTATTTAGCTTTAACTGTCTTTGTTCCAACATATAATTCAGAAAAATATGAAATCAAAGTACCTGATAAAGAAAGCTCCCCCTTGCATACACTGTTCCTGTGTTCTCTCATACCTTGGCACAATCTGCTCCAGAAAAAATCAGCAGCAAATCCTTCTTAAAAACTACTTACTTTGCAGTGGTGTTTTCACTTGTGAAGTTTTGCCCATAACTGAATAGTTACTATATAATGACTTTAGTTAATGCTAACGTAAACTTAGTAATGGAAGTACTGACAACAATTGTATGTGCAAAAATGTGAAAATATATGATACATTTAACTATATATTGGGTGATATCAAGAACAGGGAAAAAATAATATGCAGTTATTTGGGTTTAAAATCTTAACAACAATTAACAAAATAATTTATTATGTTAAGACTATAATAAAAGAGTCTCTGACATTTTTCCAAGTCAAAAAATACTTCCCCTCCCCCCCACCCCGCCCCACAACCTCCACTGTTTTCTGTTTAATATAACCTTGATGATGAGAATGTTTCTACGGTAACCTTGGAGATGTAGAATCTTTGAGTATGGATGCATCCCAGGCACTCTTAGGTAATATAACAAACAGACAAAGTATAAGATTTTTTTTTTAAATCACAGATGCCAGGTTACAGCTTTTTTAGAGGCTTTGCTTTTGCTCAACTGACACCTTAAAGATTTAAGGACCGCTACAGTGTGGCTAAAAACTGATTTCTCATACACAAGGTTCAGTCTTAATACTGTCAAGATTATTTTTTGGGACAGCTAATGGGTTTTTACCAGGTAGCAGAGCTTTTCAGTGTATTTTTACAGCTATGTATAGGATGATAAAGAATTCTGTTGATATAAGAATATGAAAACATCATTTCAAATGTATGGCAAATTGAAAATGGAAAAGATCTGGAAGAAGCTCATATACATATTTTCACTAACAAAATTCTATATGAAAAAGCATTCACATAAAGAAAACTTTTCACCATAGTATCAATAAAAACTAAATCAAAATACTGTAAAAAATCCTTCATAAGGATAAAGGCATAAATATCAGTACTTTATTAAAAGTTCCTTTACATTTGTCAGTTTTATGCAACATTACCTAGAGACTAATATTAAAGATATCATATTGATATACCTTTCAAAATTGAAAGCAATACAGACTAGACACAGGATGCATAATGAATTCATAAACTGTGAAATCACAGAATCCTAAGGGTTGGAAGGGACTTTGAAAGATCATCTAGTCCAATCTCCTTGCCAGAGCAGGACCACCTAGAGTAGGTCACAAAGGAACTCGTCCAGGTGGGTTTTGAATGTCTATAGAGAAAGAGACTCTACAACCCACCTGGTCAGACTGTTCTCATTACCATTTTGCTGTGATCTTCCTACACTGCTTTAGGATTGCTCTGACAGTGATGGGGACTCTAGCCAAGGGTGCCTTGACGTTTCCTCGTACATAACAGTGAAAGGACAAACCAGTGGCTGGACTTCTGAAATACTTCCCATAAAACATGTAATGAAGCTGTCTCTCTAGGAGAAGACTTTGCTAGTAAAATTACAAATCATCCTCTTGGATCCAATAGAGGTCACCTAAAAGGTTCTCAGCATCTCTCATTAGAGATTTACTTTTACAGAAACTGTGTCATCTTTGAAAAAGTGATGCTAAGAAGCATGACATAAACCCTTCCCCAAGCGTGAAGCAAAACCCAGGCTCTCACTTTTGGTTTTAAACCTTTATATAGAATCAAGTAAAGAATCTTCCCATTAGGTAAATTTCGTCTTGTGACACTTTATTAGTACAAACAGTCAATATATTATGCAAGAGCACACAAGAAAGCTTAGGAAACAATAAAATTTTTACACAAGGGTTTCTACTTTTCCATATTAAAAGAACACAGCCTGAGATTCCTTCTGCAACACCACAGGAAGTCATTCTCCACCCCAACCTTTTCACATCTCTTTGATGAGGTCCAATTGCCATTCTCTCCACAATTTGCAGAGCTCTTGGACATAATTACACCTCATAGGAAAAATGATCTTAGAAATCACATTTCAAGTCCTCTCTCCTCCTTGTCTTGCTCTGACTCACTGTAGATGGCAAGCAAGATAGGATTAACCAAAGAGGCTCAACTATATCTTGCAGTTAGGAGATAATCACCAATTACTGCTTCAGACAAATCTGATTTACCCTTACTGCAAAAGAAGAATTGTATGATGGGGAGAGAAAGGAGGAAAGAGACCTTAAGATTTTGATAAAGCAAACTGATTTTCCACTAAGAAAATCAAATTTTATACTTCAAGTATTCTCTCCTGATTAATACCACTGTATTTTCTAAAAATTCTAAACCAAATTGAGTTATTGATCAGTTGGGGCTTTTATTCAATTCACTGCTGGCACTCATTTCTCTTTATCTAAGTATTTATATAATAAACATAACAATAAATGGTCATCACCATGAAAGCTGAGTGCCTTACAGATTCTAAAAGGAATATAATAAATGACTTCCTTGTTTCATTGAAAGCCTTGTTAAAAGTGAATTTCTCTATAATTAGATGTATACACTGACATTAGAAATACACACCGATTTGCACTGTTTGATAAGGAATACCTTGTTTCAAAGTATAATTTATTTCTAAAAAAAAATCACTCTATCATTAATTCTACTTAAATTTTACATTTACTTTTATTACACATCTTCACATTATGAAGAACAACAGGAAAAGCACACAATAATTGGGATACTTCAATATCTGCACTCCGTAAGATTTACATTTATATAAATGAATGTAGATTTAGAGGAAGAATTTACACATCACCATTACAAGCCAGATTTTCCAGATAACCTTCCAAAGTAATCGCGCCTACTTTCAGAGACATTACGGATACTTCATCTTTTGGTCAACAGAGAAGTTGTGGATGCCCCATCATTGCAAATGTTCAAAGTCAGGTTCAAGGGGGTTTTGAGCAACTAAATCTAGTGAGAGATATCCCTATGCATGGCACGAGATGATCTTTGAAGGTGCATTCCAACCCAAACCATTCTATGATTCTATGACTTTTTTTATCACACCAGGTTTTAAACTTCTGCAACAGCAAGAGCCCTTCAAAAGTATTGATTGTTGAGAACCATTACAGACACCTACCAATCCAGTGATGATAGAAAGAGAAGCCCAATACTATCCATTTTCAGTCCAGGGCAAAAATTTTGGAGATTTGGATCAGGATAAAAAAATAACAGCTCATGTTAAAATTTTAATAAACGTCCATAAAAGCTCCATTGTTCACAAAGATGTTCAACTTCTCCATGTTTCCAAAGATGTCTTCTAGTGAATGGACTTGGCTGTGTAAAAATAGTACTCCCAGACATAACCAGTAGATACATTCATCACCAATCAATCATTGGGCTAAAATTCCCTCTAGAAAACATATATACTATTATAGTCTTATTTACCTCCTCTAAAACAAGCACTTTTTTTTTTAAAAAAAAAAAAAGAGATTCCACAGGTATACCTTTAATTTTAAATTGTTCTGATACAACACCTACCAAATTAAGAGGAAAACAAGTAAGCAGAAGCAGATTCATTGACTGAATGAGCTGGGGAGATCTATTTGTGGGCAAAATTATCTTCCAATTCTAAAATAGGCTATAATACACTACTGAATGTACTAATATACATATAAGGTACAAAAATCCATTATCGTTTTCACCAGACACATAATTCCTATTTATGATACACAATGTTGTGTATCATCTGTAATCACCAATTTAGATTATAAAAACCCTCAAGCCGTGGAACCAATAAATCATAGAATAGCTTAGAGCTATTAGAAAACATTAATTCTATTCTCAAAGCTAAATTACATTTTGCAATTTCTATCAATGGGTTTGAATGGAACCCTGAAATGATTAATGTTTTATCAGAGATAGCACAGACAGCAAACACAGAGGATGCCATTTAGAATTTAATGCTAGTACTGTGTTAGTGACCAAGTAAAAACTGATAGACTTATCACCAGTCTCAGCACTGTTGAGCACAACAGATTGCAAAAGTAAACCTTGGATTTGTAATTAAGTCTGCAAGCTAACAGGCTCTATACTTGGTGGTCGACGTGAGGTACTGCCAGACACAACTCCATTACAGTCCCAATACAGCTGTGCCAGGGAAAAATTCACTTGTAATTGGTATCAGCATAATTAAAATGTATGCATTTATCTCAGGTGTCTGAACCAAGGCTCCCTCTGCTGTCAGATAAACTTTTGGAAAAGGTTAGAAGCACTCCTAGGCAGTGTTCTTGTTTTACTATCCATTCATACTCCCACTATAAGAATAAAAACAATTGAGTCAAATAGTCTGACTATTCCAGTTAGTGTTCACTAATCAAGAGTAGGGTTGCACAGAAAATAATTGCCTTTCTGTCCAGGCACCTGCTACAACAAAGGGAAAATGAAGCATTTAAATAAAGAAAAGGTGAGGCATTGGTACTCGGGGACTGGGGCCAATTACAATCATGGTTAGTTACTAGAAAAGGCAGTGAAGCAAATATCAGAACAATATCTACATATTCTGATCTCTAGTATCTTCATTCTATCTTTTCTAAAAGCTGTATTTAAATACAGTAAGTAAGCTGGACAGCAGACAGTAATATGACCAGCACAGACCGGGAGTAATAGATAGACAGGTGGCACAAAGAGCAGAGCTCACTTATAGGCACGAGGCAAAATTTAAACATGCAAAAATGGGAAGATAAGTAATCTTGTATCACAAGATTAAAAGAACTAAGATCTATAAACTCCGAGGCAAGTCATCTGAAGATAAACAAGCCCTCTCCCAAGAGCTAACTTATCATATGCTACAAGTCTCAGTGAAACATCTAACAATAAGTGGTAGATGTTTCCCAGACTTAAGGACACACTATGGAAGATCCATCTGTATTACTAAATAGACTACCAACTAGTTCATTTAAGGCAAATATAAGTAAATGTATACGCATAATGCATATAAAGAGATAAAATAGGATATTGTGGTAAAGCTGAGAAATAACACTAGTACCACGAAGTAAAAAGTGTATTTTGTTCAAATTAAATCTGCTTTCTTCCTTCTCTACATCAAAAAGAAAGCTGAATTTTCTGTAGCAGTAAATTGTGTATTATCCCAAAACCACCTTTTTTTTCTTGAAGGAAAAAAAAGAAGCAAAAAAAACCACTACAAAAAGACACACACAGAATAAAGATCTACCTTGATTTTTATCACCAATTTCTCATATATATATAAGTGATTTGAGTCTGTATTATCTGTATATAAATATCTCTTCAAAATCAGCAGTAAATTTGAATGTTAGTTTCTGTCCTCACAGAAGAGTTTCTTTACATGGCAGTACAGAATGGGCTTTGTTTAGGTTTATATTTGTCTAAAACTGCCATTATTTTAGTTGTGCTGTGTTTTCTGTAAAATTTCTATTAACTTTTCCTCCCTTCAAAGAAATTAGAGATTAAACCTTGTCACTTCTCTAAAGCAAAAAGTAAATTGTTCTCACAAAAATTATTTGTAAAAGACCTGCTAAAAAAAGAAAAATCAATTAGGAGAGAGAGTAATCATGGAAATCAACTTCCCCTTTAAAACAAGACTACAGATGAGTTGATCTTCCTGTTTCTAAAATTCCTTCTCCACAGTACTACTTAAGTAAGCTTATGGGGGAACAGGGTAGAGGAAATAGTACCAATAAAGTTAGGTTTAGCTGTATTAATTAGCAGCAAGTTTGACTAATTGTCAATCACAAGCTGGTGAGAAATGTTGAATTTTCATTTCTTCACATTTTCTAATCAGAGAGAGATCTGGTTGAAATGCTTTAGTCGGCTGTGAATTATATGTTAATTATATTTTAATCAAATATGTGTTACCATTTTGTTACACTTTTTTTTTAAAGTTAAGACCTCTACTAGACACGGAAGGAAGCATCTCTTTTGCCCTTGTAAACAGACAGAATTACAGGTCACAACTCCAAAAAAAAACTGAGGAGGTATGCTACTAGATTCCTTCTGACCTCCAAGTCTTCCCCTCATCAAGAAGTATATCTGAAATGCTCTTGATGTAACTACATATTCATATTCAACCAGATCATTGTAAAAAATGCATTGATAAAAGGATTACTACTAAAAACATCTCTTTGTGATTCACTGCTTTGTTCACCAATTCCTTGGCTAAAAGCCATCCTCTTAGAAATGATTTGGATAAGAAAAAAGTCTACTGTTTTTTGTAGTTGTGAAGGGCTTAAAAAGACATGGAGTAGCAGGAATTGGAGAGTTTTTCTGTTTGCTCTCCACTACAGGAAAATTAATAGGTAAGGGAAAGATTCATAAATGATAATTTCCATCCAAATTTGATAGTTTGAATAATGATATCATTAAATAAAGCGGAGGTGAAAAAAATAATACCTTTCATGAATGAACATTTTTGTGAAATTATCGTATCTGTTGCTGCTCTTTCTCACAGAACTCTGAGAAACTCAGGATTCTTTTCTTTTAAATTTTTACTATTGTTTACTTCCACTGTCCCCTTCCCTCACGTCTTTTTTCTTCCCTCACGTCTGGTTTCCTTCCCTAGTCAAACATGCATCCAGACTGGCAGCACATTTTCCTTTCCACCCTTATTTCAGCACATTTGTTGTTTCAGAGACACTCAATAGGAAAAAGTGGTGTAAGTCAGCATATTTCAGTCCCAATCCAGCCCTTCTAGTGCCCACTGTCCACAACCAATCCCCTGTATTGCTAAAACTGGACAGTTGTCTTCAGCCTAAATAAATATCTGCACAATAGGAATGTTGTTAAATACTGACCTCCCCCAAGCCCTTTGGGTAGCCTGTTACACAGAAACTCAAACTACAATTGTTTTAGTCTGAATTAATTGGAACAATTCCCACAAAGCATTTTTATTATGAAAAACGTATGCAATTTTGTGGATTTGGCCTCTTTTTTTCCTAAGATTAGACTGAAGTGCTTATTGCAGTTTACCTGTTCTCACTTAAAAGGTTTCTTCACCTACTAAATAAGCCCATTCTCTATACAAGGAGGACTGATGATAGCAAGTTGCTGAGAAACTCTGAAGAGGACATTAAAAAAAATCAAGTCACAACTGAAACAGAGAACTCCCTGTCAGAACACATATGAGTTTTCTAAGGAAATGAACACCAGAATATTTCTTACGATCATAAAAATCAAAGCCTAATCAAAAGACAACACAGACTTTTGGCTTCAGCATCATGACGACTTTTTGTTAAATGCCTTGTTGCCATTTGTTCCAGTACATCTCATCTAAGTATCAAATAGCTGCACTGCATTTGGCATACTAAGCCTTTCTGATTTACACTAGTCACATTAAATTTAAAGTCATAAACCCAAGCAGAAAAAGTCACGTTTCTTTTGTTCAGGAAATAAAACTGCTTTCAGCAATAGTCAACTCATATAGATTACTTAGTGGAAATCTAACTGTAATCTCATTTTACGTTATCTCCTAGAAAGACTTCAGCTTTAAAATAAAATCAGCTTCCAGGCAACAATAAGACTGACAATTCATGTAAGAATTTAAGAGACAATACCAAAGTTAGAACATACTTGCCTATATGTGTATTTATATGTACAAAATACATATGTACATGTCTTTAGGTACTAAACATGAATGGTAAACTGTGTAACAAACACAGGAAAAGAATGATATATAAAAAAGGTTTCATTGTACACACTTTTGCATAGCTTAGTTAAGCCTGTTCTTGCAATAACAAGGATTTCCTTAGAGTTTCAAAAGCCCCAAAGGAAACAGACAGTGGAAGTTCAAACAGAAGGCAAAATTAACAATTACAAAAATCATAAAATATCTTTCAAGATAAGGAGTAAGGAAATGGTAAGTTCTTTTCCATACAATTTTGTAAAAAGGAAGTGGAATAGAGACATTTTTTGTGCCAAAAAGTTTAATGATATATGAAAAACATCAGTAACTCAAAGGTTGTAACAGGACGCTAGAAAACAGGTTTTGGTTGGGTTTGGGTTTTTTTTCTTTCCCCCTCCCAATTAGAATTCACCAACAATATGCAATGAGTCCTTCGTCAAATTATAATTTTGACTGATGATACTTTAACTTTCTGACAGTCCAAAATTTACATAAAGTAGAGCTAAGAAGAGTTTGAGACACATGCCTCAACTATCTGGTCTTCTTCAATGAGGAAAAAATGGAAGAAAGAAGCGTTTTATCTTCCCTCTTTTCAAAATCCTCAACAACTAACTGCACACAATACTAGCAACACCTCTGCAAGCCTGGAAGCCTGGGAAAGAGCCAAGAAGAATCCATTTCCTATTGCTATCATCTCACTCAAACCCAGACTCAGCAAAGCATTTAATATTCAAGGTTAAATATCAGTTTAAATAGTCTCAATGAAATGAATGTAACTGTTCCCTGTCCAAGTTCTTTACTGAACTGGGTCTACAGGGAGGAAATCACCTGCTTTATGGATACAGAAAAGTGTGGAAGTCAGTCTTCAGGAAAAAAAAAGAAGACAGCAGGAGTATGCATGAGCACAGGAACTACCCATTGTTCAAGGGCATCCTCCAAAAGCATCTGCCATTACATAAGAAATAGAAGCCACAGAAGGACCAAAGTGTGAGATAGTAATAATAACATATGGTTAGTTCAGAGTCTCATTAATTTGGCCAAAAGTAAAGCTGCTAAAGCTTTCTTTTTAATTTATATTTAGTTGAGAAAGTAACAGTGCCTCATTATGGTTGCACATATAGTATTCATTGCACATTTGCTTATAAAATGCTTTTTTTTCCAATGTTGTGTGTTTGTAGGTTGAACAAATGACGGTTTTTATCACAGCAATTTTTTTTGTTTCCATCTTGTAATGTAGCCTCCCTTGGTTGAGCACACCTGACTCAGTGGCTCAGGAATGGGGAAAAAGACCCCATTAGTTCGAGCTCTGCTACTGACGTTACAACATTTGAAGCATGAGCAATTTAGAGTGACTCTTCTCCTTCGAAGTCGGACACAAAATAAGACCATTTTGGCCACTTTCAGACGTTGTGTGAAGCAAATAACTCCCAAGGAGAAGATCTGGGATATGTGGCAGGTATGATACTGTCTGACAGCACGGTATCTACATTCTCATACAAACATCAAATAAATGAAAAAGACCTATTTTAAAAGTGTTTCTGTTATTTGTTTGCAGCCCTGAGAAAGGCAAAAATATACAGTATTTCTTTGACTTTAAAAAAAATATGCTTCATTATGATGATGTTTTTGTTAAAAAATACTATTTTCTCAGATTATTTACAAAATATATTTCCATGGTCTAGACCAAAATGACACGGTAATAGGTGTATGTACTGTGGCCTGTCTGAGGCTGCAAACAGAGGGCCCCAAGAGACACTCCGCACCCACACCTGAGCACTATCTGCTAGGGTTGCCTTGCTGTGATGTACTGTTTAGAATCAGACTAAAAAATGCTTCCTCCAGGCAGAACAGGACTCCTATATAATTTTTTTCTCATGGGTCACTTAGGTAAAGTTTGCATGGTGAATGACTTCGGCCTGGAGGCCACAGAGCAGGACCTGATCCTACAGGCTATGCATAAAGGCACCGCACCTGCAGCAGCCAGGCCAGCCTGTGATGGATGAGGAAAGACCCCTGACATTGCTAGTCTGAGCTTCCTTACTTTTATCCATTTATTTGCTTGACTCAATATTATCTGAGAGCATGTTTGAATTTAATTTCCTTCGGTTTTAACAAGCACATCTTCTAAAAGAAAATCACATTTAGCAAAAGCCCACTGTATCTGGTGCTCACAGATAAAATCTCAGCCGCGTGCACAAGATGGCTCTATTCATGACACCATGGCTTTTCCCCCTCAACATCAATGCAATCTCCCTGCAAGTGTTCAATATACTCCCAACCCCAGCATGCCTCCTACCGAACCCACACAAGTTCAATAAATAGCTTTCTCTAAGCAATATCCTGCCTGGGCAGGAAGCTACAGGGCAGCAGAACCCTCAATAGTTGAGCATCCACATGGCCAGCATATATAAAGATCTTCTTAGGTATACTACATTATCCCTGAGATGCATGAGGATGGAAGCATAGACACCCAACAAAGCAATATCCAGTAAAAACAATGATCAAGAGTCATAAACAGTAGCAGCACAGAGAAAAGTCACCCAAAAAAACATTCCACACATAGGCAGAAATCCACTGATCTCCTTAAGATTTTTATGTGTCTGTATGGTAGCCAAGGATGCACTCCTATTTCTCTAATACAATAAGAAATATTTATTATCTTTCTAGTTGTCAGAATATACAATGGAGTAGTCTGGAATATAGATTTAGGACCCTACACAAAACAAACTGGAGTATATAGACCCCAAAATCTTTTAGTTCATTAAGCCTCAACGAGAAGCATTTGTACAAGCCATTTGAGATAAAAATTCAAAGATACTATGTGAAAGAAGTCAAGACCAGCCAACTCATGCTGAAAAAGCTGAAACAGAGGTGATTCTTTTATTACAGACTGTATTAAGTATTTTCTTTCTCTGAGTTGTAAAGACCTGTCAGAGCAATTCTTTTTATAATAGCAATACCCTACTATAAATTACCTACCACATATTTAAAACATACATATACACACAAGTTAAGTTTTCCATAAATCTCCACCATTCCAGATTTTTTTTGTTTTAATGTCTGACACAATAGACAGATGCACAAATCATTTTTCTACTGCTGTACAACCTCAAATATAATAAGTCTTTATGGCTTGAAATATGAGATTTTAACAACATCTGTGCAGTTAGAAAATATAACTCAGCTTCCTAATCACTATAGGGAATAAGAGTCTTTTCAAAAGTACTACCTATTGTAAATACATATTAGTGGCACAATGTTAAAATGATTATATTTTTATTTAATTACGATCCACTCTACACGGCAGTTCACGTAGCCTAGATCACAATTAATCTTGATTAGTGAAACCTGCAGCATAGTACTGCTCAGAGTAATCAGAATGATTACACAACATATGATCTTTATGTTTCTGTTTTGTCTCCACGGTGGTTATCAGATACTTATCAATTTTCTAACCCGGAAGAAAGTTTAGACAGGATGGCAACATGGGAACCAGCTAACCTGAATGTATTTGACTTTGGCTGCAGAAAAGCCATGAACACCGAGGACTGATTTTGATTGTTACTTCTTTTTTTAATTTAGATTTTTAATTTTTTTTTCTTTTAAATCAAGTTTGAGACATTTAAATATTTCAGAATAAATTCTGTCCTAAAAGGAACACAAGCAAAGCTGTTGTGATCAGCTAGCTGCCATAAACTATCTGCATTGAAAGAACCTACAGGAATTGATTCTTTATAGAAAACAGCAAATTTTAGTAGCCTGTTCAATTTAGGTTATGAACCTTTCCCTAAGGATCACTAGTTTGCTAAGGACACGATCATTTTATTTGCTTCTTATGCCAAGCACAGCAGACGATTTATTAATAAGGTCTCAAATTGACGCTCCTGACAGCAGGGCAGAAAAAAGAAAGAAATTTTTTCAAAGGAGGGGAAGGGAGGGCAGAGACTAGGACTGTGTAATAAAAGGTCTTGGGCAAATGGAACAAGGAACTGGAACTATACACATAAAAGAACCAAGACAAAAGCAAAGCCAAGATGGAAGAGGCTGAAAGCGAGCAGGTGAAATATATCCAATTCAGTAGAAAGAGGCAGAAGAGTCTTCAGCAGCCACCACTCACGCTCTCCCATAGTCAGCAACTGAAAACACTCCTCATACTCAGCACTGGTTAAACATATGAATTATCTCCTCACCTGCATGCAAAGTGAGACTGAGGGAAATACCCTACTTCTATGCATTACAGCATTAATGGAAGTTTTGCAGCAGAACTAAACTGTCAGTTACCAGCTGAAGTCGAATGTGGTTTCCAGTTTGCAATTCACAGACACGAGAAGGAGGAACAGACTTATAAACTACTATATGGAACTTTTAAATGTACACGTAGAGGTGTAATTCTAGCATTGCTTCATGAAGAGTGCTTCATTTGGGTATGTAGTATTTTAATCACATTTTAGAATTACTAACATTCTATATGAGCACCTATGGATTATTCATACTTACAGCTAGAGACTTTTGAGACTGTATGAAAGAGGCACACAAATAATAAAATCAATAGTGAAAGATTAATTTTGCCCCCAAGTCTGAAGTTTGGGCATATCTATATATACATATATGGTCTGTATTGTGAAAGAGAAATGGAAATATCTGTTCTTGAAATCAGAGAATAAATACTGAATTATCTGTATTCTTCTGTGTCTGGTTCCAAATTACCTATGTGAGCAATATTTTCCCCAAGAACAATTTACATCCTAAATGTGAAATGTACCAATAAAATCCAGTATTATTTTTTAACATGGATTAACAATAAAACAGTATTAAAAGCATCTTCTTTCCCGCCCTTAGATGAACCTCAGAACTTCCAGTAGGACATTTCTGCAATTATGATCTAATCAGTGGGGTCAATGAGAGCCACTGACCATGAAATGGAAAGAAACGTTTCAGTGGTTATATAATGACACCTTAACATGGTTTCTCGTTAATCAATTACTGCCATTAGCAAGCCTCTGAAGAAGGAAGATTTGCAAGACTCTGCAAGGAGGCAGCTAACTAAAACTGTCACTGTGAAAAAAACCCCAACCAAACAAACAAAAAAAAAGGCACCAACCACGAGCACATAAGGAAATAGTGAAATAATTAAAAATCCCAGAAAAGCAACTACTCCACAGATCAATAAATCCAGAATTAAGTCCCAAGCAGCCTGGTAACTTAAAGCTGTGCAACGGTGTTAGCAATTTCAAGTTCCTTAGGAAACTACTGTAGTGGTGTCACTGCCAGTAATATAAAACAGATGTTAAATGTTTTGCCAATATATGCATTTTACATTACGTAGGTTCCCTGAAATTTCAGTTTTAGAAATTTATCCAGTCACAGTATGTCATTTGGCTTTGCTTTATTTTTAGACCTTTTTTGACTTGCATCCTACCATGAAAAATAGCCTCATTGATGTAGGAAACACAGTGTGTAAATACAAAGTCTTGCAGTGAAACCACTACTCAATTAAATGGTATCGTCTAAGTTTGTGCACACAAAGAAAGAAATCACAATGTAGAAGAGTTTAATAGATTTTTTTCACTTTTTATCATTTTGCTAATCCTCATTCATCTGCAAGTTAATAAATTAATTCATGTTAATTACATAATTAGAATGAAAACTCCTCCGACTACGAACTTCATTTCTGTAAAGTGCTGATTTCATTGACTGTGCTCTATAAATGATAATGACAGAGCTTGACTGTGAACAGCAACATTAAAACACCAGAATACTGTGCTCTTCTGGGAATATATCACAGCCAGTATATTACATCTTATATATTGCAAAAAATACAATACAGAAAGGAGCCACTTCATACACTTTTACAAACCTTAAGTGACCTACATAATAATACAGAAAGTTTCTTTTTCCTAGCAGTCAAGCTGCCATTTCTCATCCTCTGCCTCACTTACCAGGATTTCCCACTAGTGCAGCCTACACAATCCCCAATCAATAAACTAGAAACCAATGTAAAAATTACAGTTGAAGTATATGGTATTGACAGAGACAGCATGACAACAGCTCTCCACACTGTGTGTTGAGTAGCTATACAAAAAGCACACATAGCTCAAGCACTCAGGATTCATACAACTACTATTGCCAACAGCTCCAAGTTTGCTAAACCAAAAATTTTCACTTAAGATGTTTTGAAAGAGTAAGTTTTCTTCACATCAAACTTGAACTCCAGATTTGCAAATACCTACAGACAAGACTTCCTTGCCTTATATGCTTTGTAAAAGAATGCAGCCAAATAGAAGCTTCACAACAGAGGCACTAACTTTAATATTAATTTTATATACACTACTAAAAAAAAATGTTGTTCCAGAATTCAGCATGTGAGACTGCTGCTCATATTGCTTCTATGCTGCTCCCAACATTACTGTCTTTCTGCTGCCCATTTCATCACAAACTACATTTTAGCTGAGTTGCGGCAAATTATCCCTTGGGATCCTCCAGCTGCCACAGTTGATGTGCAACAAATTCAAGTCAACTATTTGGTGCAGATTACCATTGAGAATTGGTTAATGGCATAAATCACTGCACCTCCTGATCAAGACTAAAACTTCTCTGATTCTTCATAATTGAATCATTTACTCTGCTTTGTTTATTCTTGAAATATGGAAATAGTAAGCTATTCCAAGTCACGTTGTTCATACATCTCTTCAGATACATATAGTACTGACCAATCATTTTTCAATTTAAACTATACCAGATTGAAATGAAAAAAATTGAAATAACCATAGTGATGTGCTTCTGAACAAAGGTAGTAAAGACGAGAAGTGAGTTTTGGAAAACCAGAAACATCATCCAGTACCAGCTACAAAATTCCAGGTGAACCCAAAAGGAATACCCAAAACGCCTCAAATCCTTGGTAAAGAAAACACAACATTCTCTCTAAGTAGCAGCACTTTTCTATACATCTTCCCATTTGTTCCCTGTGTTCTTCCATGTGTTAATGAAAGATCCCATGCAAAGATATCAATTTTCACCCTGGTACCTTAAGGCAAAATCTGCTTTTCTCACATTCTTAAAAGAATACCAAACCTTCTCCCAAGAGTGGAATTTTGCTGCTCCATTATTTTTGCCAACTTCTGCATTGAAAGATGTTCCTTCTTGTTCATGTGGCTGGGTGGGAAAGGCACACAGCCAAGTGAAATTAAATATATCCACACCCTTCTCAAAATAAACAAGCCATGACATGGGGAAAAAGAAGAAAAAAAAATTCCCACATCCAGAAAACTAATAAATTTGCTGTTAAATTAAGATTCTCTTGAACCCAATTTAATATTTTCTAAAAATGGCAACTAGAAACAGAAAGTAGAAAACTACTAATAAATCTTACAGTTAAAAAAAAAAAAAAGGATAGTCCACACCTAGGAAGGAAAACTGGCACTTAGGAGTGCAGTAAGGTCATGCATTTTGGAGTGTCGTTTACAAATCTGACCCTTGACAGCCAGGTTAGTTCAAACACCCACAATCAGCGCTGAGGCTGTCTGGCTTTGCATTGAATCAGATAAATCCTTATACAATTTCTTCTGCTAGCTAAGGGATTAACACAGGTAGTAATTTCTTAAAGAGCAGTAATAACACAGATGAAAGAAGTTTCTCCAGTGATCGGCTGACCTTTCATTAGCTCTCCAGTTGTAAAGCTGTAACAAAAATATTTTATTATTTGATTGGGTTACCCTAAAAATACATATTACAGAAGAACAGATGGCACCAAATAAGGGTACTAGAGGAAATAAAAACTTACAGATCCCTAAGAATAGAAAGAAATATGCATGTATTTAATGTTCAGCATCAGAAGTGACTCATAAATCTCGGTATTAAGCCATCTGCTCAGCTCTCATCTCCACTAATTCAGTCCTTATGTTGAATTATGCTCCTTCGTTATTTTTGTAAACACCTCCAAAATGTTGTATCACTCCTGGTATATGTGTTTCCCAGCCTGGAGGAAATGCCATAGGACATGTGGCTGCTGCTGTGCCTCAGCAGAATCAAAAAAGGAACATGAATGCCTGCCTTCTGCTGAAGGTTCATAGACACAGGTCCCACCATGGATAGGGCAGGTAGTCGATTACATTAATGTAACTAATGGCTGCAAGACACCAGATGCCAAAGGAAATGCAGTAGTAAAGTCATAAGCATCTAAAAGTTTATGATTCTATACAATGTTTGATTACAGGAGCCACCAGGACAAATAATTTTGCTGCAAATATGCTAGTTCACTTAAAAGCAAATCTATTCAGTACTATTAGACACACCAAGAGTAGTTACATTTCTGTAGAGTGACAGAAATTGTTTAGCTTTCTCCATGAAAGGGATTCTTTGTCAAAGAGGGTTTTGCTGGGTGTTTTACAGAACATTGCCATAGTATATTACCATGGCCCCAGCCAGTCTAAATGCCAACTGCACGTAGCGAAGTGCCCTCCTGGCCAAGAAAGCCAATGGCATCTTGGGGTGTATTAGAAGGGCTGTGGTTAGTAGGTCAAGAGAGGTTCTCCTTCCCCTTCTACTCTGCCCTCAGGAGACCACATCTGGAATATTGTGTGCAGTTCTGAGCCCCTCAGTTCAAGAAGGACAGGAAGCTGCTGAAGAGAGTTCAGTGCAGGGCCATCAACATGATGAAGGGAGTGGAGCATCCCCTTTATGACGAAAGGCTGAGGGAGTTGGGGCTCTTCAGGTTGGAGAAGAGGAGACTGAGGGGTGACCTCATTAATGTTTACAGATGTGTAAAGGGCAAGTGTCAGGAGGATGGAGCCAGGCTCTTCTCAACAATATCTAATGACAGGACAAGGGATAACGGTTACAAGCTGGAACATAAGAGGTTCCAAAGAAACAAAAGGAAAAACTTCTTCATTGTGAGGGTGATGGAGCACTGGAACAGGTTGTCCAGATGGGTTGTGGAGTTTCCTTCTCCGTTCCTGTATGACTTGCTCTAGGAGGTCCTACTCTGGCAGAGGGGTTGGACTAGATAAACTTCTGAGGTCCCCTCCAATCCTTAAGATTCTGTGATCCTGTGATTAATCATTCAGTAATATCAGACAGTTTTCCTTGTAGAGTGTGAGGTTTTCAGAACCTCCATTTTTCCATTCTGATGCTTTTGAAATCGTCAAGATGCATGCAGTAATGTAAAAGAAGACAAAGTGAGAGAAGAGAAATAAAGAAATAAAACTTGCCTTTCTCCACTGAGAAAACTCATTTCAGGAGATACAAGACAGTCCTCCTCTGCTCAGTTTAGCCAATTCCAAATTTTTTCCTGTGACCTTGCCTAGATTAAATTTACAGTCAAGCCATCTTATCTTTTAAATCAACAAATTGGATTAGTGACACTCTGAGCTGGGAAACAGAGTTTTCACACACTTATCCAGTCTGCACGAAAATAACTCCAAATTCTATCCAATTTAGCTAACTAGTTGCTGTGTCCAAAACTGCTTGCAGAAGACTGTTTCATACAATATTGTAATTGGCTACAAGCACAAATTGAGAGATTGATTGCAAACTGCTACAAAATCCTTATAAATACATATAAAAAGACAAAGACATACATTTTCAAAACAGCAGCAACACAAGTGATACTTGGTTGTAAAAGGAATATACGTAATTGCTTGGAGCTTAGCTTCCTCACCAGCTCAGTATCTACATATGAAACACTGTAGAAAGCATTCAGAGGTATCAACAAGATGGAACTTTACCTTTGAAGAAGTAAAACCAACCTGACCTAAGGTATAAGAGCAGGTCTCCAGTGGAACTGCCCCTTTAATTGTCCTAAGAACTGGTCAATATTTCTTCTTTTAAGCAAAGTCACTGCTAGGAAGAAACCTGAAGGTTTGTACAGATCTCATGCCGCCTACTCTTCTGTATATTATATATGAATATGTGCAGGATCACAAAGAGTCAAAATGTTAATAACTAATCAAAGTAGAAATTAAATGAAATATTTATTTCACTGTTCATCATTCTTTCAATACTTTGCATATCACAGGCCACTAAGTGTGTTACTTTGAAAGCGACTTTGGTAGAGCAGGGGATTTAAGGAAGCAAGCAGGTGGAGTAGGTCTCCGTCATTTGAAAGCTGCTTCATCTCCTCCAGTTCCACTTCGGCTGAACCCTAGGCAGCACCTGGACACTGAATACTTGGGGTGGTGGGGTTTTTATTTTTACCTTGCATAATCTGTTTTTAAGAAAAGTGACAATAAATGTAAAGTAATGAAAATTAGTTACTCTCTACAAGGAGATGAAGAGGAGCAGATGGGGATTAGGAACAACATCTCATGTACAAGCAAACAGCAGCAGCTGGAAGCCACTGGACATTTCCCTGTGAAGCCTTCCAACAACATGAATCTTGACCAAGTCTGAGAGACTCTGAAGCTGCTTTCTGCCTTACCTGTGTTGAAAGTCTGCTAGCAACACAGCTGTGGTCACTGCTGGACCAGAGCTTTGGAAGAGGATTCATCAACTTGGATAATCAACCACAGAACTGTGTTTTGATGCTACTAATGAATTTCAAAGTTTTTCTTTATTTTTACTTACATATTTGTCTTAGAAGTAAACAAACTGCAGAGCTGCACCACTGCATTAATAATTATATAAAATACATTTCAGTAAGACAGTAACAAGCAGGCTTTCTATAAAACACATTTATATACTGTATGTATCCAATACAAACACAATAGCCATTAGTTCTAACGAGCAGAGTGCTATTTACCATCAGTGTCATGTATTAAACATTTTCAATTTATTTTCCCAACAGTAGGTGTTGAAATTATATTCATGCCACAACGTCTGATCCACACCTTAGCATGAAAAGGTTAAACTAATATGATCTCTTAGCAACCTTATTTGGAAAAACCTAACATTATGGCCACTTTCCATAAATAACAGCACAAGTGGGGGGTTCTATTTTGTTTAGCAAATTCACGAATCCCACTGGAAAACTGATACAAGAAGTCATATCATCAAATAGAGGGTGAATTGGAGATTTCTGTTTTACTATTTGAAAATGTTCTGATTACTGACAAAGGCAGAAAGGAAATAATTGAAGGAAGCATCATCTCTTTATGAGGCCCTCATGCCATGCAGGTGAGCATTGCTCAGACTGTATGATGAGCTAAGGCCTATTTCGACTCTTTACGCCCTTTGGTTTTAAGTTTTGAACACAGAACTACGCTCTCTAACAAAAAAACACTTGCCTTTTAATTTTCAAGATCCTTAAGTCAGCACATTATGTGTGCACACTTCCTCCACCATGCATTAAAGCACTCTTGGAGGCAGTACCAACATTTGCTTTGGGTTGGGGGAAGGTGGATGGGGGGTGTTTAAAAAGCAAACAAACAAAAGAACAGCCAGACCAAAATTTTTCACCTCTGAAGACATGAAGACAATCCAATAGACACTAAGCTCTTTAACAGAGAGAAGCAATAAGCCCTGCAACTTGTATCAGTTCACCATGAGGAAGAATTGCTTATCAGCAGTTATTTACTTCTGAAATACCTACAGCAGGAAACTGCATCTGCACAGCAACACCCAAAATATTACAATCTGAAGAATATTTCAGCATGGGGCAATCACAGAATGGCACTCTGTAGAGATATTAACCCATAAAAGATAGCTAACCCTTGCATGTAATAAATGCTTTGCACAAAGTTTTCCATTATCCATGCAGACATCTCCATAAGCGTACTACCTCAGTCATCACATCTTTACAGAAACAGTCATAACTATTTCAAGCTGACAATTCAAAACGGGTATTTTGTACCCTATTAAAAGGTAATTTTGTGATAAGGTATGGCCTTAGCAGTAAAAATGTGCTCTGACTTACGTGTAGTTACTATCTTAACACAAGCCTAATTACTACGGTTCATCTTCAGAAGACCCAGCTGGAAGGAAGCATACAATATTCATATGGGACATAACTAAAAATTACAGTTGCAGGCAAGGAACACTGGGGGGAAAAACCTACAGGCTGTTGCATATTTTTGAAATTCTGCGTAGATATTTTACACACATCTTTAAACCAATATTTCGGTTTCACTTTAGCTTATTTGACTTTGCCTTATTAACCTGCAGAGAAAGGAACAAAGAGAATATCAATTTCACATCAACCATGCTATTTTCAAAACTCGTATTTTGAAGCAACAGTACTTCTGCTGTGATCATAGTTGTACACACCCACCTTTCAGGCTCTACTTCCTTCAACAGGGAAGGGAGCTTGAGACTTCCATCTCTTACTGTGCTGGCTGCAATCTCCCATCATGCCATCAGGCCTGGGTCTGGATTCTGAAGTCCCTGCAAAAGCTGGAGCCATAATTCTTTGTCCTGTTGGGCAGATCAACTGCTTTGCCACTCAGCTTCGACTCAGATTCTTCTTTGGGAATCAGGCTTACTCTTCCACCATGGTGTGAAGAAGGAATACGTAAATGCCATTGAACTTTATGTCTCCAGCCTCAATACATTCTTTGGGGAGATTTTTTTGGCTTTCAAAGTATGCTAGAGTGAACCACGACTAAACTAGAACACAACTGGAAACACACAGGACCATACAGAGGCACATAACTAACAATACAGTTCCTATTTCTGGCAACCGCAAAAATCGGTTGTTTCCGAAGTCACAAATACATGCATGATTTAATGCAAGGTTCACCACACTGGATTTCCAGTCTCACTTCAGTGCAACCACAAAAACCTTTTGCAAACTGATAAAGGGACAGCAGAAAATGAGAATATATGTTTGGACAAGGCTCTATTTGCTGGTCTAACAAAAGACTTCTCCTAGTGTAAACGTCACAAACATCATTTCCACCAGGCATTGCCCTTGCTTAAAACTCCTCTTTCCTATACTTCCTTGAGTGAAACTGGAGTTCTTTATTGTTCCATCCAAAAACCTAGCAAAAATCTAATTCCACCTGCTTTTCTCTGCTAATCAACTTCCTGAGTCTCTCATGCCTATGCAGTGATAGATCTGGAGTGGATGCAAAGCTGCAAACATCTGTTGGCACTATTTCCATAATAGGATTACACAAGTCCTTGAAAAACTAAGATCAAGTCAAAAATTCCAAAAGACTCAAAAGACTCATTAACTTCCTGGTAAATTCTAGTGGTTTTGTGTGGCCAGGTTTTGGTAGCAGGGGGTCTACAGAGGTGGCTTCTTTAAACCAAGACCTGCCACAAGTTTCCCCTGTAGCTTATACAGCTAATGCCAGTCAGTTCTAAGGTGGACCCGGCACCTGACCCAGGCCTGGCCAATTAGTGATTAAGGAAACATCTCTGTGAGTAACATGTTTGAGAAGTGGAAGAAGTTGCTGTAGAAGAACTGCAGCCTGTGGGAAATACGTTGGAGAAGTTGATGGAGGACTGTCTCGCATGGGAGGCACCCCACACTATAGCAGTGGAAAGTGTGAGGAGGCCTCCCCCTGAGTAGAGGCAGCAGCAAAGTCCATCTGTAATGAACTGACCATTAACTCCAATCCCTTGTGCTGCTGGAGGGAGGGAAGAGGGAGAGTCCCAGGAAGAGGGAGGGGTGGGAAGAGGTGTTTTAAGATTTCTTTTTTATTTCTCATTTTACCTACTTTGTTCTGATTGTTCATTAGTTGAATCTGTTTTGCCCATGACACTAATTGCTGAGTGATCTCCCTGTCCTTATCTTGACTCACAAACCTTTTATTACCACCACATTAATCAAAACTGGAAGTTGTCTTTAGAAGAAGGGTGACGTGAGATTTCTCCCAAGGCATACTTTTTCACAGCTGTAATTGGTAGCAGGAAAACACAAAGCTTTAAACCATGGCTCCTCAGAAGCTATAAGGCTGGTTTGTTTGAAAATGGACATTCTCAAACATCTGAGTGATGAGGACTGCTACTGATTCCCCCCAACACAATGGCAGGGTAAGAGGTACACAGCCAAGAGGAAAACAGCAACAAAAGATTATTATACATCTTAAAAGGCACACTGTGATAATGAAGGGAACAAGACAAAATACGTGTAGTTTGAAAAATAGATGGAGCCACAAGCTGCCTTCTTTGTTAAAAGATACATGGCTCATGGCAAATATAAGCAGAATCAGGAGGGATCCAGGTGGGACAGATAGAGCAAGATAGTAAGATCAGAAAACTGAAGCTTTTGAATCAGATTCACTTATGAGAAACACAGAAAGGTATCTTGTTCATTTGCTTCTGTCCTCTTTACTGGAGAGATCATGATATTGCACATCCAGGAGCATGCATCACCTTTCTGCAAGATGAATACTGCGGCAGTAGTCCAGAACATGGGAGTCTCTGGAAGAATAAAGTTCTCTTTCACCCAAATAGTAGCTGCAAAAGATCAACATTGCTTTTGGAATAGCAAATGCAACACATGAAGAAACTAATTCAGTCACTGAATTACGAAGTAGAAAGACTTCAGTGCTGCCTTCAGCAAGACACAAAAACAAGAAAACTACACTGGTTTTTTACTTCTTTTTTTTCTTCATGAAGGCATAAGCTTTTGGCAGATAGGAGGAGTGACACATTTTAGAAAGGAAGTATTTCTAAAGAAGTCATTTTTTGGATAAATATTGGTAAGTAACACTAAACATGATGAAATTCTGGGTATAGTGACATTTTTCTTACGGCTATTCAAGTTTGCTTGAAATCTCATAATCATCTCCAATTTGTACCTCCACAAAAAATATCTTTCTTAAAATTCAGTGGTTTATTTCAAAGCTAATGCAGGCTCACAAATTTCTTAGTCATAATAACATTTGCAGTACTACATTTTGATAAGTAACATTAAAATCTCTGAACCACAAACTTACAGTGACCTCTGCTGAACAATCAGTGCCTCTTCCACAGAGACTGATAACAGAGGAGCTACACTGCCAGACCCAGCACTTGCAAATCAGCCACACAAGCAGTATTTTGAAAAGAATGTCACCATTTAAGCTACAAAATCCAGAGTTTATTTGATATTAGACAGATACGATTTTATGCAGAGTATCGGGAGGAATCTTCTGATAATCCAAAACAAAAAGACAAGCTTTGGACACGGTCACTTTGTGAGATATTTAATGTTATTGGCTACATCTAGCAATTTCAGCTATTCACTAAAGAATTAAACGTATTCCAGTAAATTAAACAAGAGGCTGCTCTTGCTCCCAGGGTCCAAATAATGACCATGGTGAGGGCTGTAGTACAACTAAGAATACTTAAGGTTTTATAAACGAGAAAAATCAGAAATCACTGTCTGGCATGCTTTTAAGACTGTAGCAAATACTTCCATTTCTGAAAATCCTTTTTCTAGGTTAGGTGTAGTTGTCCAGTTTAACCTAGCCAACACTGGACTGCTGCTCTTCGCCAGCTGTAACATATTAGAGCAAGGCAAGCACAGAGCCGCCCTGGGCATTCTGGCATCAGTCAAGGCTCCACAGGGTACTGCAGTGACTGTGGGAAGGGGATTACTTCTCTCGCCTTCTCCTTATGCTGTCTCCCACACTGCTTGTTACATGGGAGAAGCCCAACCAAAGTTCTGTCTGTCCAGGGGCAAGGGATAAAAAGAGCAAGTAGAAAGAAAAAAATTAAGAACTCTTCAAATTGCTTATGGTCTCTGTTTCTGAGGTTGCAGTAAACAGCAGAGACTCTGACAAAAGCCACAATATCCTAAAGCTTTTTCTTCAGGAAAAACCTGGAAAGCACAGAGGAGGGGTCTCAGTGCACTCACTCCACACAGGAGTACAGAAATGTGGTTCCTCTCTCTGTGAAATTAAAAACAAAACAGAACCAAAAAACCAAACCAAAAATAACAAAACTTTAAAAAAACCCCAAAAACACAAGTCAAAAAACCTGTCTCCTCTCAAGATATTAGGGCTCTCTCCTTAAAGAGGGAGATCATCATAAAAATCCTTAGAAAAGTCTAGACTCAGTCAACTACCTTCACCCCTGCTTCACACAGCTGAGTTCAACTGTTTTGGCTTCAAGAAACAATGGTTTTGTTAGTTCACCTCTTTTTTTAATGAAATATGAAGAATATATACACAAAGACATGATGTATGTCATTCATACCTACACAAGCTAAATTCATTAAAATATTCTTCTAGCCTAAATTATTAACATACTTAAAATCTTTTTAACTTAAACATTGTTTTCAAATTGACAATATTCTCCTTTAGAAGTCTGCAAAAGAATCACTGATGGATTTAGACCTTTGGGAAGTCCAAGAGTCTGTAGACATGACAGAACCAAAAGCTAGAATACACAGAAACACAGAGCAGACATGTCCTAGTGATTACAAATAGCTATATAAACATTGATATATAATACATACACACACACATATCTATACATATAACTGCTTGTTTATTCACAGTTTTCATAAATTACTTTTGAAGCTCTTATCATTACAAACTTCTAAATCAAATTTGATACCATTCGTATAAGCCACTAATGAAGGAAATCAAAGCATGCATTGACAATTTTGCCATGAATTGCTGGTTTACAGAATGAACAGCACTTTGCACTCCACAGTCATCACCAGCTTCCCTTTTGCCATGAGAGGACATAAAAAACTAGGCCACTCCCACCAGTGAGTGCTCTCAACTGAGCATGGCCCATCAGCTGGCAAGAAGACTGCCCACACCTCCTCCCTGTGTGTAGCATGGCAGACAACTGCACCTTCCGAATGAAGAATATGAAGAAAGAGCTAGTTTCAGTCACCAGAAAAATCGTACATATTTTGGATTTATCGATGTTTACCAATAACAAGTTTTTGTCAGTGCTTACAAGAACCATTTAATCCAAATATCCACATCCATATGCCACCTTGATTTTATTTAAACAATACGCAGTCAAAACACCATATTAAACCATGAATTCAACATAAATAGCTTACTATTAAAAGTGTCTACACTGCTTTCAAGTTCACATGCGTAAAACTGGACTAGCTAAAACCCCCTCTCAAATTGCATTATGCGCCATGTTACCAAGCAAGGAATTTGCATATTGTGCCACCAAACACTAATCTGTCCCTGAGAGACTTTCACATCACTGCATCCGTTCAGACACAACAGCTCCCAATGCCACACTGCAATATCAAAGCACCAGTTCCTCTGTGCCCTATAGTTCTATGCCATGAAGACTCATGGGACTCTGTAGTTTGTTACTGGATGTAGTCTAACAAAGTTTCTTTTTATGATTACAATATAACTTTTTATTTTTATCTTAAATCCTTGAATAATTATGAGATAAGCAATAATGCAATGGTTGGAGTAGTCCTAAGCTATGGAAGAGTCACAAACTGACAAATTTCAAAAGAGGATGGCAAAAAAAGATACAAATTGGTGCTGAACTCATTCAAGTCCTAAGTAAAAATTCATAGTTTTCAGTCTTAAAAATTTCACTTAACTCCTGTGATTTTAATCCAAATTTTCATAACAAAGGTTCTGCTTAAATCTCAAATGCTTCAGTTTTCAAACACACCTTCTCGTGCAGTATCACAAGAATGATAGTCTCATGACCAGCATTCACTTTAAACAAATCCCAAGGATTTTTAAAAGGTAACCTCTTGAATTTCATCAACCAAATCAGGGTTTTTCAACCTTCAGTGAGAGCAGAACTGAAGCTCCAATGATCTAGCACAGAATTAAAGGATAGATTTAAGCTTCATATCTTTAAGGTCAGCAGATAGCAAGTTTTGCCCACTATTTCTGTATAGACTCATGGCAAGCTTTGCAATTCTGATACTTTCACATTCAACATTAAATACAACCATATGGTTACAAATCCAGTGTGTCCAAAATGTATCCTATTGTGTTCATTTAACAATACTTATATGATATAAAATGATAGCATACAAAATTAATATGGATATCATATGTAGTTCTTCCATCGTTGACTCAAGAGCAAGATGGCAAGTTACAAATATTTTATAGTATTTTACAGTGACTATAAAATCACAATATGATTTCAGTATTTTATGGTTCTAAATAAAATTCACTTTGTTTTGAATGAATGAAAGTGATGCTCCCACAGGAAAATGCATCTTTAGTTTTTACAGCATTCCATAACATACAATATGTACAGAGGGTTTATTTAGCTTCAGAGACATATTTTGACATCATAAAATTTCCTGTCTTTGGCAGTTCTGAGTGACTGGAATTAACTTATTTACTTGGAATTAACATAATAACTTAACCAGATGGTATGAGAGTTACAGTTGATTAGATCAATGACAATAATGTCACCAAGTCTGAGCATCTGACCTTGGCAAAACAAATATTGCAATATTTACATTAAAAGAGGCAGATAAATCTGTAAAGGATGGCTGTTGGTAAATTGTAAGAACACAGAGCTCCTCATTAAAAGAATGTTGCTAGAGAAATTGAATGTTATCTTGTCACCTAGTCTATGAAGATGCCTCCATTCTGAAAAATATTTTTAATGTGCATTCCAGCTAGCATTCATTTACATATATGTACCAATTTTCTCTTTTATTGCTTCATTTCTAGATATAACAGACACTTAGATAATTGAAAATTTACATAGCACACTGAACAGGATGTGGGTCATGTACTGATTTTAACATTTCTATAAACCAAAATTCCAACCAGGCATATTCATGTAACTTTTTACTTATTGCAAATACTTTAAAAACGTACTTCATTAATGTATTTTTACCCTAAAGCTTTTTTGAATGTCCAAATAATTTCCCAACTGCATCTCAAAATTAAACTCTTTAGTTTTCATCTCTGTACCCCAGGGCTTTACTGCACAACACAACATATTTAAATATGGTTAAATGCTACTGATGTTGCAAAATGTTATTTCTTATTGAAAATCGTCATTAATATCACTTCATACCTCAGAGAGTACAGTAGTAATTTGGTAATAAAACACACTATTACCATCATCTTCTAATAACCTGAAAGTGTTGCAATCCTAAGGCCTTAAATGTGTTACGGAATATTATTAGAACAAGCACATTCTGGTCATTATTTAGATGGGAATATTTCCCATGTCTCTCATAACTCATTCAGTAAGTGCACGTTCCTGCTATAATTAAATTTGCCCGTTTTAAATTGTCCATAATATGGTAAGGTTCATTTTCTAGTCCTGTGGGACACATCCCTGGCTCCACTTTGGGCGTAACATACTTTTTAATGATGTATTTTCAATTGTTTATTTTTATTTAAGTGACTGTCTAGAGTAAGAACTTGAAACATCATGAATTAGATAAAACAGTTTAAAGTGGAGGAAGTGAAAAAGAAACATCAGTAGCTTCCTAAACATATAAAACAAGAGCTAAATGTTTTTCCTGCCTTGAAGTGACTTTATGTACTTGCCCAACAGTAAAAGCACTGTCTTCCAGGGAAAGATTCTGCTTTGAGATGAGCAGCATTTACTGGAGACAGTCAGATTCATAGGAGCATAAATGCTGTCTCTGAGGCTTGGCTGGGAGTCTCCCTATCAGAGCCATGTGCACGCAGCAAACATCCATTTCACTCCTTTCAATTCAGACCAAGATACTTAATGCAGCAAAATAAAAATCGAATTAATTTCTTGAATTAAAAAAAAAAAACCCAACACTAAAGCTGCAATGTATGTGAACACTCAACCATCTCCAAGTGCAAACTGTTCAAATAAAAATTTTTAAAGATATATTTTGCAAAACTGGTGTCATTTAACAGTATTAATATCAGCATCAGTCTATGAGGCATCTCTGCCCTCCCCTGCCAAGAGAAGAGCACCGCAGGGAAAGCTCACTGCTTCCACATCCCAGCTGAAAATAGGTTAAGCCGTTTTCCTCCATCTAAATAAATGTCCACATTGAATTCTTGTAAGGGATCTGCAGTGGATTCTGTACACAAATAAACTGCAAAATTTGCACATATCAGGCAAATTGTAGGAAAATCATAAGCAAACTGCATCCAGACAGAACTAACAAGTGAGGCTGCTCTACTGCTTGGCATCCTCGGCTGAACCATGGAGTGTGAGCCAAGGATACAAACCACCAGAAAATCAAAACTCCCACAGAATGGCAGCTGGGTTCATTAGCTCTTTTGATAACATTAAGGAAGAAAAGTGCATTTGTATTTAGAAAAAAAATAATGTTTAAATCTTATTCTAAGGCAATGTGAAATTTATACAAGCCTGCATGATAGCATAAATCCACTAAATATATACAATGCTGTAAGAAATAAAGCTCCAGAAGGGAGATCCCTTAAACGTAAATGCGGTGTATAAAGGAACACAATTTATTGAAACAGGAAACAAAACTATTCCTTTTGTCTTTCTACAAGCATCTCTGGTGTCTCAAAATGCACAGAAAGATAAATACTTTACACTACATTTCTGCTACACCATAGATAATAAAAACATTTCAAGACCCAGCTCTTTTAAGAATAAAAAGTCTTCAGCTACCTGTCAATAACAAGAAAGCAAAAGTATCCAAGAGCAAAAAGAAACTCAAGGATAAAAGGAGCATCAAATAATTGATAAGGACAGCTTTTATCATTTGAGAGGGTCATCTTGCATACAAACGGGAATCGCTCTGTTCAGAAATACTGAAATGTTATGAAGAAGACTGCAGTCAAGCACTCCCAGGTCCTTATACTTGTGGCATTTCTTGCATATCATTAACATTTTGCATTCCTGACAGCTGACACTAGATATCCACTGAAAAAATAAAATGAGTTACATAGATTCTATCTCCATGTTTACACACACATGGATGAAGAAAGCCAAAGAGAAATCCCCAAACTTGCTTAGCAAACATCAGTATGTTTCCTTCTTTCTGTGATGTGCTACTGTAAAGTTGCAGGGGAAGTACTGTGCCACACCACCATATTCACAGATACTTATTTTTAGACTTTGGCAAGTCTGCAGATTTACTGATTTGCACCAAGTACAACACTGGAATTCAAGCAATAAAATTGCACTTCATGCCAGTCATACTCCTGTACCTTGCTGTTCTGCAGACAATTAATTTAGGAGTAAAGCAGTATTTTTCCTTTTTGAACTGCCTTATTAAGAGAAATGCACTATGTAATTACCTTTGCAATTATATTGTTATCATCCTTAAACATTCAGAAAAAATACCAGTCTTTGCCCTTCAAAAATTACAAAAATTCTAATTCTTTCTTAATTTCAAATTTTAAAAAGATTTGTAAAATTGACATGTCTTCAATGGTTGTAATAATTAGAGAAGCAGAAAGAAGTGATTCAGAAATTAATAAAGGGAATTGAGCCTCGACTGGAAAATGTCTAGTAGTCCATAAAATTAAGAATGTTGAAGAGTCCTATTGTGTAAAAGCACTTTCCTAAAGAGAAGAGAGAACTTTGAATCTTCAGCTAATGAGCTGATTTCAATAGCCTAGATCATGCTATAGTATGTTACAAAAGCTTGTAGCATTATTATGTTTTCTTTTTACACAAGTTAGTCATACCTAAATCCTTTAAAACAAAACAGATACATTGGTATTACAAATCATCAGGTCAGATTCTCCCTAAACATAGTGTAAATGTAACAGACTTCTAAAATGTTTAGGAAAAAAAGAAGATCCAACAGTCACAGTTATTTGTTTGCATTGAAACACTTTTTTTTATCTGACAAATAGTAAAAAATGGATGCCACAAAAAACTCATCTGCAGTTATTTTATCCATCTTCACTTTGTGATCTATGTATGTCTGAATAAGTTACAGATTTTACAACATTTTAATAGAAAGTCAAACCACCCGAAAAAGACTCGTGAATTCATATCTTTCATTCCCTTAACATTTACTAATTTTCATCAATGCAAAATAAAGATCAGCTCTACCATAACTTGGCCTTAAAAAAAAAATTAAAAGTATCTTACTAGAAGTCATACAGGTAGAAATATGGCTTCATTCACCTTTCTGTATAACAGCAAAATACTGCTGCTAGCAATGTTAATCTTTCAGTAAATTACTTGAAATGTAAGGAGAAAACCAAGCAGTTTCCCAGCCTTTTGGGGGCAGTAAAAAGAATTTAAAAACAAAACAAACAAAACAAAACAAAACAAAAAACCCAAACTCAAGCTCACAAGTGTAATTAAAGACATTGGACACAAGAGGTAGCTAGTGTCTCCATAATCTTGCAGACTAAGCTGAAACAAGGAAGAGAACAGAATGACAAACGAAGTCGCTTCAATGAAAGATGTGTTTTTAAAAGCAAGATGGTAAAAGGACAGGTTTTTTTGGGTCAAAGCAGTCATAGAGAGCAATGAAGGTGTTACTCTGGTTATACTTCTGTGGAAAGCACCTTGTTCACTCTGAGTCATTTCACAACAAAGCCCTGAGTCTACACAGAAGAGTTTATTTTCATCCCAGCTGCTTCTTTTCTCCCCAATAAAAAGGAATGTCATCTGGCTTTGCATGTAACTCCAGTATTTTCTTAAGGATGATTATAACTGACCTCAATTCTAGGCCCTTTAAATATGACAAATATACCTTCCTAAAAGCACGGGAATATTGCTACTGAAGATTATAATTACAAATGCACAAGTTTTCATACTTGTTTTCAATTACACAAATCAAAATCTGGTAGAGCTGCAGAAAAAATCAGCTAAAAGGAGCATGATGTGAATAATACATCAAGTTGAACTATCACCTCTTCTTGATAAAGATGTTTGGAAAATTAATGCTTCAACACTGTGCATCTGATCATTTTAATCATCCTTTAATACAATGGACAAATCCACCAAAATCCAGAGGGATTCAGTTACTGTTATGCTTCTAAAAGTGCACACCAGGAACTTCCAAATGCTTCCTAATGACAATAATTAAACACCTGGCTATGATGACCTGTACCTGTCTGTAGTTCATTCTCCAATAGTTTCTCCCATTAATTACAGACACGCTGAGAACAGAAAAAGAATATTCATTATGAACAACAACTCCAGGCCACAGCAGTCTGAAGCAGTCAGGGCAGCTCCCTGCCGCAATGCCTGCCAGCTCCTGGCAGCCTGCACATGCTCAGGTTTCAAACCAGATGCTCAGGAACAGTTGTGAGAGCACTGAGCTTACGCTCACCTGCCCCAAGTAAGCATGCTGTGAAAAAGGAAGCTTTTACTAAGGAACTTTTATGCTTGTCTAAAAATACAAACCACTGTAATTTTCATACAATCTGTACATGTTAACTGTTGTATAAACCCCAAAGCATCAGAAAATAATGGCCAAGATCTTGCAAAAATGAGATTTTTTTTCTTTTGCAATACTAACACAAAAAGCCGGTATGTTCATGTCACAGGTACAGTTCCTAACTCAACCAACATACACTTGGTGGTGAATTTTGGACAAGGAACAAACACCAGCCAAATCGAAGGTCTCTCTACTCAAAGGAGATGCAACATTCTTCTGTGTGTGTATACATACACAAGTATATATACATAAATATCAGATTAGGATCTGTTCTTCAGGGCTGCATCATTAGAGCAGGCATTGCCCCTGCAGTTGAAGGATCCCAGTTTTAGCTAATGTTCCTCAAATATATAAATACACTAAAGATCAAATTATGACATACCCGTTAATATTTACCGCAAAACCAATGCTTGAGAACTGTACAAAAATCTGTATTTTAAATAAAATCTATTCTTACCTACACAAGATTTCTTTTGGAACAAAAAAGAGTGAAGGAGATTTTGCTAAGTGATGCTGCAATATGTAATACTGAGTGCCATAACAAACCAAATATTATTGTCATTTCAGTATCCAGTTCCCAGAAAGAATCTTTCAGTAGTAGATCTCAAGGCACTTAATGTTTCAAGATGAAAAGGAAACTACCTACACAAAAGCATTTAATGTATATTATGCAGTGAACTGTGGAAGGTTTTCTACTTTATAAGCTGAAAATCTACTTTTTCTACATTTTCTACTGTATAAAATGTACCAAAGTATAAAAAAATACAGCTACATATATACCCTAAAGGCAGAAATTCTGAAACATGAAAGGGAAAAAAAATACACTATAAGCATATATTTTGAGGGAAAAAAACCCATGTTACTTAACTTTGCACAATGTTCTTGAGAAATACATAAACTCAACTAAAAACTATACTAGTTCCCAATGTGTATTGAAACAGAATTAAAAATAAGTATGATCTTAGGTTTCAATTCTGATTTCTTTTCAGGGCTCATTAATTCCACATTAAAATGTCATTATTAAAATTTTAGAGAGCAAAGAGTAAAATAAACTGGCATCTCTTTCTTAATCTGTAAATTTATTATTTCATTTCAGTTGCTGTGAAAAACATCTGAAGCAACAATTCTTTCCAACTATTTTTATTTAAATAACTTAGTGAAATATTTAATTTAAGCAGCTCAACACACTGAAGTCTCAATGGAAAAGACAATTTCCCCAGATTGAGCAGTACCTGCGACAGCTTCAGCACTACCTCTGAGAATTGTCTACATGGAGAAGCAGGTAATTCAGCTAACACTCTTATCCACCTAACATCATTAAACACCAACATTTAATTGACAATACAAGCCACGGGAATTCGATCCTGTAACATATATATGTTGAAGCACTAAAGGAGATTAAATATCAACTAGGGCAGCTGGATACCTTTTTCTTTTGGCTTGAACTCAAATAAAACAAAACACAGGCACATCCTGACTAGAAAGCCAACAGAAAAGGCCGAGACCAACAGGAGCCTTAATCCAGGACCTGCATCGTCCCCTGCTAAATTGTATTCCGTTAATGAAGACTGGTTTACTCCAGTCCCCAGCTTTGCATGCTCCTTTGCCAATGAGGAGGAAGGCGATCAAGAGGAGAAGCCAAGACAGCAGGCCAAGGCTAGGCTTGCTACCAGGAAGAGGCATGAGAGAGAATTAGCCACACAGATAACAAGTATGCACCAACAATTTAATGGTTTCTGAGAAACACTCACAGCACTGGGTAAGATGTCTGGACTTTGTCAATATCAAGAGGCTTGGCTTAAGCACCCAAGACACTTCTTTAAATTGGACCTTAACCAGCATCTGGAAACAAGGCTGCAGAGACTGTTGCAGAAGCTAACTTCAGTTCTGCTCACTAACCTGCTTATGCTCTCCCAGTGGTTGATAATTGGAGAGTGGTTCCACCAAAGCACGGCTCGGAGAGGTCACACTGTGGCTGCTCCTCCAGGAGAATTCAGAGACAAAACCTGTTCCCACAGAGCTGGGAGAAAGCCCTCATACTAGCTACAGTTAGTCTTCAGGGAGGGCCATTTCAGGCTGATGTCTTCAGGTCCATCTGCAAGTGCCTGAACTAAGCAAAATCGACTATTTTTTTAAATACTAAGGATTGGTTTGACTACTACAGACATGACTCATACAAATGCTGGGTTCAAAATGGACAGCAGGAACAGGGAGGTGCTTCTCATTGGGTTGCCATTTCAATTGCTCCAATAGCATTCCCTAGTCTACATCAGGTCTTTCTACGTTTTAAGAAAATAAAACTGAATTACTGTAGCCTTCTCTTATTATACATTATACTAGATAAAGGAATATTCCACCTATCAGGTTATAGACAATACAAAAAAGTACTCAGATTCACACTTAGTGAATACATTTTCATGCTGATACATTTCCAAACAGTAAGAACATCTCTTCATCTTATCAATAACGATTGCAATATAATTACCAAAAAAAAATCACACTTTTATAAATATTGATATAAATTAAAAAGTACTATACAAACTGACACTAATAAGGTGTGATCAATATTGTCCTTCACAAAGAAGTAACATCCTTACTCTAGCATTTAAAATCTGCAGTTATAGCCAGTACTGTGCACAATCTTCAAAAAGTAGAAAGCAAAATTCACATTTTAAAGATGAACATATAATTTAGATATTCATCTACTGATGCTTATATAGAAAGTTAAATGTATCTGATGTACCAGTAGCAAATCAGAGTTTTTTCTACAGAAAAACCTACACAAAGTAGTCCGTATTAAGAAGCATCAATCTGTGATATAAAAAGATAAAAAAATCTATACTATCTTATGCTACTGAACACAGAGGTATTTTTGTTAAGCTATCCACTGTAAGCACAAGATCTCAGTCCTCAGTTGTAATGCCAATCTCAACACTTATTACTTCATATATTACATTGGGAAAGGGAAAAAAAAAACCTACAAATCCTCAAACATCTAAGTGAACTCAGTTTCATCTATCATTTTAATGCTCATCCCTCAGTTTTCTGATGACCTAACACCAAAGAGTATGGCAGGCTCGGTCTCTACCACTCTAAACATCTTAGGCTTAATTTTGCAATCTTCTGCTTCCCTCAACAGCTTATTTACAGCTCTGTTTAAGAGCGCAAGTCTCAAGAACTCATGTCTGAAAAAACCTGCTTGCGACCTTCTACTGTTGACAATAAAACCTTGGTATTTACCTTTCCCCTCTGTTTCCTACTTTTCTTTTTTTTTTTACTTTATCTATGGACAAACTTGCTCTCTTGTACCAAAGCTGTTAAAACTTTTTTTAGAGACAGACCTTGTCAAACATCTTTCAGAAATACAAGAAATATCAAATGGATCATCTTAATCCCACCAGATGAATTCCAACAGATTTGTGAAGTATGACTTACATTAACAAATACAGCTTACAAGACAAAAAACATGTCAACCCCTCCCCACAAGATCGGATTCATAAAAACATCAGCATATAAGAAAAGCGATCAACTGTGAAGCCTTCCTTCATGTTTCTTCCTTGCCAACTCAGATCTTGCTCCTGCCTACATGCATTTGTATTGTATAACAAAATTGGAGCTGGCCATACCACATTCTTTCTCCTCATTACCTATGTGTGTCACACCAACAATCTCTCCAAAACAGACCTGTTCACAGTCACACAGGATGTTTTTCATAGAGTCAAAATCCATTCTGCCACGGAAAGGGTGAAAACTTTTCCCCAGAGGTCCTTTGGTTGTTCCACTGACTTCCAGGAAAGATATCTGTTTCTCTTTTCAATATTTCTGACTCACACCACTCTTGAAATTACTCTGCTTTCTTTCTCAAAACAGAATTTATTGAACAAGTCAGGTTGCTATATATTGAACATTAATCTTCTGCTCTTTGAAAGGACAGTCCTATCTGCAACTTAAAAAATCTGAAGATTCATTTACTCATTTTCTTCCACACAATGTCTCTTTCTCTTAACAAGAATGTCATAATTAATTATAACTGATTCTACATAGGAGGGATTTACCTTCAAACTCTTTAGACTGGCAAAGTATCTACAGCTTACTCCAGTTAGATCACTGAGATTTCTTTAAATTATGCTTATATCCTGTACTGGAATTTTTTAAAATCTAGAAATTATTTCTTAATTTCTTTACTCATGTATCATCTTAAAAGATTTTGGTTAAAAGTATTTTAGAAAGGTACTCTCTTAATTCTGTCTGCAACGAAGCTTGTTGCCATGTCACTAATTTACTGCTCCCAAACATCTTCCATTAAATTAATTCACTATGTTACAGATGTTGCTATTGATTTATCTACTGAACTAAACACATAATGAAGCAGAAGGTAAAATCAACAACAAAAAAACCTCTATTGCTTTTTTTCCTTCCCTCTTACTGACTTTGTCATGGCTCCAAGATTAATTCCCACAACAGCAATAAAAAGCCACGTTTTTTCACTTCAGTCTCTTTGTAAAACCAGCTTTTCTAGCAGTAAAAATGAATAAATAAGTAGTGATAAAAAACAAACTTGAAAACAACATTGAGGATGAGGTGTTCCATCACGTTTCCAAGGATGGAGGTGAAATTTGATCTAGGTGGACCTGCTTTGGCAGGGTGGTTGGACTAGATGCTCTCTAAAAGTCCCTTCCAACCCCTACCATTCTATGATCCTATGAAAACAAACTAAAATTTACTTTAAAATTCAGGCTCTCTTTTAGAAATTAATATAATTAGTATTTTTAAAGGGACAATTTTTCTTGAGATTATGATTCCTATGTCATAATTTAGGATTAAAATAATTAGAATTAAACCAGAGAAACTTGAAATAAAATCAAGAAATCTGAAGTTTTTCTGTTTTGGTTTGGGGCTTTTTTGTGGTGTATTTTGTTTGGGTTTTTTGGGGGGAGGGGGGCAGGGAGAAGAGTATATCAAAGCATTACACACTGCCACTATTTTTTATGAATCCAATCCAAACACTGATCTAAACAGCATGAGTGTTAAGACAAACTAGGTCCAAATCTGCAAATGGGTTTCAAGTTCAAGGTATGAAAGTAATAAAGTTTTTACTAAAATACAGCAAAATATTAATGTGCTAATCTCTGTAAAGTTACCAATGCATAAATTCACTGACTACTACAGTAGCCTATCTGGACTCCATATCACCAGTCCACTACATTTGGAAATTATTAAGGACAGGTAAGAGCAGTCACAAATATTTGTTTAATCTGGATTCAAAATCTACGTAGTATCTAAGAGGTCCTATGGAAATCTGAAGGAAACATTGGTCTTTCTGTAAGACAAATGCAATACCTTTAGAGGGGCTAGTCAAGCATTTTTCCTCCTAATAAAAGTGAAGTGAGTACACACATAAGAGATCCTTTTTTTTTTAAGTTATTTTGGCAGGTGAAAATATAGTTGCTTTTTGGCAGCCATAAAAATGAAAGAGGCAGAGAAGGGATGAACAGGTAGATCGAGGTGGTCATCCCGAACTTTGCATCACTAAGCATCATAGAACAGCTCCATAACACCTTCACAGAATAATCCTTGAAATTAGTGGCAAATACCACCTTCTTTTGCATTTTATGGCCACTCAGAAGACTTAGTATCTGAAGCGAGACAGAAGAGCTAAGAGGCAAAGGGCTAGACACAAATGCCCTGAAGATCCACTCCATTCTGGTTGGGCCCAGCTGCCAACAGTCACAAACCTTAAACTTCAAAGCCATTTAAACAGGGATGGCTACATACACAAAGAATTAAACAGCTTACTATAGAGTTTATTTGTTTACCAAACCAACACTTTATCATCTAGAAGGCTAAAATCTCAGGATTTTATTATTTATCACATTAGCTATTGTTCTTTTAAGATGTATGACAAAAAATAAATCCCCTGATCCAAATGCATCAGCTCAGGTATCTAAATACTAAAAAGTTATCTGACTGAGACATTAAGACAAAGGCAATGCTCAAGTTAATTCATCTGCACCTGAATAAGTGCCTTTATTCAGTCCATCTAACTTCTGACAGGGCATGGAGGGAGGAAGAAAAAGGAATTCATTATAGTGCAGTAAGTGAATAGATTTTATATGCACATAGTACTAAATGGCTCAGTGGATTGTTTTATAACAGCAATCACACACATATTCAATGAATCAGAAAATCACCGTAATTCTAAGAAGCCAAGAAACCTCTACACCATCGCTCTGCAACTTCTTCCCCCAGTGCAAAATCTCCCCATGTCCATGCTCCATCCCCCACCCACGGAGCAAACAGGTGCAGTGGGCTGACAGGGAAGATGGGGACGTCTGGGTCCTGCATTTGCCACACTGGGATTGCACTCGACCTATAACACAGAGTGAAATAATACCGCTGCCCACTGTCCTTCGTCAAGGCAGCAGGGCGGTGTCAAGAAAAGAAACATGTTCTCTGCTGACAACTTGTGTTAATGAAAATGCATGGCGAGACGTTAAAAGTTTTCAAAGCTGACTTCTATTTCTGACATCTGACAGATCTATGACAGTTATTTTTGATTAAAAACGTGCAACAAGAATGACAATATTCAAAACAAAGAAATCAATGTAGTCTGCCTTAATGTGCCAAACTACTAGCAGAAGAACAGGACTTAATTCAGTAAAGTAAGGTATGTAGAGGAAAATCTAGGAAGCTTAATAGGAATGTTTCGAGTTTACAACAAATTAAAATGCAATGGTCCTTAATGAACAAATTGACCTCAAGAGTGATGGACTGTGGGATGCTGAAGTTCTCACAAGCACAGAGTTACGACACTTCATGTTTGACCTTGCTCTCGATAAAATCAGAATGAAAATAATGATAGAAAAATGAATGGTAGAGTCATTGCTACCTCAATTTTCTTGGGTTTCCCTTTTAGGAAACAGAAAACAATTGTGTGGGATTACTTTGGTTTTCTGGAGAGCTTGTTTTGGTTTATTTTTTTTTTAAAGCATTAAGAGATGAGGTAGAAAACTGCATTATGAAAACTTGCCATAATTCATCTTAAAGATGATAATCACAGAAATAAGTAAAGAGGTTTTAATTTTATAGCAAGCCTTTAAACTCTGTATTGTAATACCTATGGTATATTGCAGATACAAGTTCAAAACCCCACACTTTTTTTTTCTGATCATTAGGAAGAACCATAACCACAATCCCACTGATCTTGATTTTTGTTTTAAACGTGAGACATCTCACTATTTGTGACTCTGCTGAAAACTAGAGTAATAAAGGCTGTGGGAGAATAAAGAAAATTAAAACAACATTGCATTTTCCCAGATAAATTAACCTAGAAGAAAAGCTGTCAGTCATGGAAGTTGATACTATCACAACAGATGACAAGATGCTACTTAGAGCAGAAGCGTGAAATGTGACCATCACTCTCACTACTTTCTCTCTATTTTAAATAACAGATGAAGAATCATTAATATTTACTGTATTTCAAATCAGTCAGATAATGCAATCAGCAGCCTGAAGTCAGATTAGGCAGCAGCTGGTTAGATGGATGTCATCTGTCAGGGGTTGTTCTTCTGAAAGCGGTAATACTGTCAGTGAAAATTACAGTCCACAAATCAAAAGAACCTTAAGTGCTTGAACTGAAACACATACGAAATCAGACAGCTCCCACTGGATTTTCCCATGTGCTATTACCTCCATGATCAATTCACACTTCAAGTGACAGAAATTGCTGAGAAAGCAAAACACTGCTTGCTTTTTATCTCAGAACTACACTTTGAACCAGGGGACATATTTTTAGATAATTAAAATTAATTTTCCTTCCTTTTTGTCAAGAAACATTAAAATCAAACTACTTTAAGGCAAAGTGCTTACTCACTCTTGTACAGAATTACAGGGGGCAAAACTTCATTGCTGTTACAAAAGTGTCAAACTCATTTATTGGAAATGAGATAATTTTCCATTGGCAAATTCCATGACATTAAACCATAACTTTTTCTTGTAGTATTAAAATAAAAGACCACAGTCTCAAACTTCAAGTCAAAATACTGCTTTATATAACCACAAAATCCAAGTTTTAAGCCATGCAAGCATCCTTATTCCACAAAAACAATGTTAGAGGACTTAAAAGTTATTTTCAGTACTGAAGGGTACTAAAACACTCGTTTTCTATTTCTGCTAAAATGATAAGGAAACGAGCATTTTGAAATGGAGTGTTACCAGTAAGTATGACCAGAAATCATTCTCTTTTTTTCCTTTTTTTTTCCATCTAGCTTCATAGAATCATAGAATAGTAGGGGTTGGAAGGGACCTTTAGAGATCATCTAGTCCAATCCCCCTGCAGAAGCAGGGTCACCTAGATCAGGTCGCATAGGAACATGTCCAGGCGGGTCTTGAAGACCTCCAAGGAAGGAGACTCCACAACACTCCTGGGCAGCCTGTGCCAGGGCTCCCTCATCCTCACAGTGAAATAGTTTTTTCTTATGTTTAAGTGGAACTTTTTGTGTTCCAGCTTCATCCCATTACCCCTTGTCCTGTTACTATCTACTATAGAAAAAATGGATGCCCCAACCTGACACTCACCCTTTAGACATTTATAAATGTTAATAAGATTTCCTCTCAATCTCCTCCAAACTAAACAGCCCCAGTTCCCGCAGCCTTTCCTCATATGAAAGATGTTCCAGTCCCATGATCATCTTGGTGGCCCTGCGCTGGACTCTCTCCAGCACTTCCCTGTCCCTCTTGAGCTGAGGAGCCCAGAACTGGACATAGGACTCCAGATGAGGCCTCACCAGGGCAGAGTAGAGAGGGAGAGAAGAACCTCCCTTTACCTGCTGGCCACGCTCTTGATGCATCCCAGGATGCCATTGGCCTTCTTGGCCACGAGGGCACATTGCTGGCTCATATTTAGTTTATTATCAATCATGACTCCCGGGTCTTTCTCTCTGCAGAGATGCTCTTCAGCAGTTCAACCCCCAGCAGCTCAACCCCCATAGTTTGTATTTGTGTTTTTTTCCACCATTAGATGGAACAGAACAGCTAAACCTAGAAATATATTATTGCAGCTGACAACAGTGTCTTTCTAAATGCACTGTCCCCATTTTAAGGATAGTATCCTGCACAAACAGCAAATAAGCAGCAATAAAAATATACACAATAAAAATATACACAAAATACAGCAGAAGTCAGGCAGGGATTTTATTTTTAAAAACAGCATGTTGCTTCCTTGCTAATCATGGAATGCCACCAAGAATCTGCAATGAATAGTCAGTGTGCAGGGGTACAGGCTCGTTGTCAGCTAGGTGCTGAGTGGATTTGCAGAAAAGGATAGGCAGATCCCTCTTGGACAGCACTTTGAAGGCAAGCCAGGAGTGTGCCCTCGTGGTGAGGGCAGCTGCCTGCAGACCCAGCTGCCACAGCATGAGCATGGCTGATGTGTCCAGCCACAGCCACCAGCATGGTGGAGGCCAGATCACAGGATATATAAGGAGGTTCCAAAATAGTATAGCTTCTTCAGTTTTAAGAGGAAGCTAAAAGAGAAACTTCTTGATGCCTTCTATGGCCTAATGGCAGGGCACAGAGAAAACAGCTGGGATCCTCTGGGAGGGGACCAGTAGTGGGAGGAGAAGCAACACTGACACTAATTGCAACACCAGGAACTGAGATTAGGCTTTGGAAACACCTTTTCATCCTGGCAGCATACACTGAAACAGGTGCCCAGAGAGGCTATGCAATCTCAATCTCTAGAGATCCTCAGGTCCAGACTGCACAGACCCTGGGTAAACTGGCCGTCTTTGGAGCAATTGACTGGATTGGTGACTCTAAAAGTCCCTCCTAGCCTCAACTATTCTGCAATTGTTTCATTTCTCAGTCTCCTTGGTGCATGCCTACATTTCAACAGAATATCAAAAGCATCAACCAAGGCAGAATTAATGTATTTCCAGTCATGAGAAGTTTGGTTGAATACATCCAGAATCTGTCTCTGCTCAGCATGTTGCATGGGCACAAGGAGGACCAAAGACTTGCCTTCCTTTGCATCTCCTTCCCACTCTGCCTTAGGTGCTTTTGTGCACTGCCAAATCAGATGTCCAATCTGCCATTCCACTCCCTCAGCTGGCAGGGTTGGACCCTTTAAGGCCCTTCCCATCCAGTTTTGCTAAGGGAGACTCATGCTCTGCTGCAATGTCCATGGCTCTAGTGACAGCAAAGCCACTCTCCACCTCCGGATTGCTCCTCTCAGCAGAGACTTTTGTCTCTACTTCTTCTTTCATGACCACTGTCCTTTTTTATTGGCAGAGTTAGTTTTCAGGCTGATTAGCATGCATATCCATCTCAGCTCAATCTACAATCCCCAAAATCGGTGCCAGAGAGAGTTGGGAAGCACAGTCATGACCAAGAGGATGGTGAAGCCACCCTCCTTCACAACACCACAGCCTTAGATGACCTAAAATCTGTCACACCTTCTGGAATCCAAAAGTGTGGTTAATCATGTTAACTCTTACCTGAACTATAACAACAATTACTCAGACAGAATTAAAAATAATAGTTCCATTTATATCAGATGAAGTTGTAATATTGTCAAAATGAAGTCTAATATTTTGCTTGCATTAAAGAAATCACCAATTAAATTTGAAAAGCTTCTGGCAACATGCTGTTTTTTCAACACAGCAAAATATTTCCTGAGATGGTATGACTGTACGTGATGCCATATTAATTGCAAAGACAAGGTGGCAAGGGAAGGAACCTGCCACCTCTGGGAGAGGGACACTTCTCTCTCAGCATGCTGGAAATCAGCACAAAGGAGGCACTAACCACCACCAAGGCAGGATGATTTATACTGCTGTAGGAAGCACTCCAACATACACATCTACCACGATGTCCACAAACAAGCCTCAGTAAGAAAGGAAAGTTGGAATTCAAGACCCATGATGGCCGAGACTCTCACTATCACATCACTCTGCTTAGATTTTACTCTGCATTTAACTCCAGGTGGGCCTACTTCACTGACCACAGCCTATCTCACTCTGCTAAGATCACAGCTTTAGTACTAATTACTAACCTCCATGGCCAACAGCTGGCCATGCTTCAAAGTGAATTAGTTTAGTTAGGACAAGTTACTTCTAATAACCCAACTGCCAGAGGAAGCTACACTCTTTTATCTCCTAGTGCTCTGTTACACACACCACATGGGTTTTTTCTTTAAAATTAAACCAGATAAGCTTGTAAAAGAAAAAGGATCAGATTCTCACAACAAATCCTAAGGGCTCATACTTAAAGCTGACTTCTTTCTACCCAGGGACGACATTCAATATTCCTAAGAGACTTCAAAACAAGCTCTTGCAAGAAGACAGGAAGAAAGTCAACAGAAGAAAGCAATCACAGACCACGGTTTTCAAAAGTAATGGCCGAAAACTAATTATTTGAAATGCCTAGTTTTTCTTTACTGCTTAGGTATCTTTAATAGATCACAAATGATTTGCTTTGCTGGTATTGGTGATACGTGTTTTGCTCATCAGACTTGTCACACCCCAGTAGCACTGCACTGGCACATCTATGTACATTCAATGTGACATGCCATTGCTACCTTTGAGCTGCCCCCTTCCCCTGCATTCCCAGCCTTTCCCATGTCCTTCTTCCGCACACTAATTCCTTCTAATAAGAAAGTAGGAAGTGTAACTCATAGGCCTTTGCCTGCTCTCAGATGCTCATAACAAGTGATCTGGAGAATGCCTATTAACTGAGTCAGATTTAAACAGAGGGATTTGGAGGTTTTCTAACACCACCCTCTTTGTACATACTGTTCCGCATCGGGGTAGTGGACAGTGCATCCCACACGGTTCTGAAATTACAGAGTTTAAAAGAAAAGCACAGAAAAAGATATTTAGCTCAATTCTATAGGACTTCATGGGAAAAAAAAAATAGGAATCTATGGGAACAAACCAGAAATCTATAGTCTACACAAGCTTTTTATACTCTTGCGTGAGTTTGAAGATCTGCCAAGCTCCAAAACATTAGTAGTTATCAGGAAAACATTTTCAAATCTTAATTAATCTACTGAGGCCCCAGCCCGTGTCATGGTAATCAGTCAGCTGGCGATGACAGAGAGAAACAATACTTGAGAGGCTCTCACAAAACAGCTAAAAATAGCACTGGATCTCTTTTTAATGTTCCTTTGCACATATGCATCTTGATCTCAAGTTTTCTTAAAACTTATTTATAGGTTTTACATCATGTAACTGAAGTTGTTCTTCATTCAAAACAGAAAAGGGGAAAACTTCTAAATCTACCAAACATTTCACAGATTGTGTTGCATAACACTTGTATACCTAAGAAGTTACTGCCAGATTACAGTTTTTGTAATCTGGTTTTCCATCCAGATTAACTAATACAACAATATCAGCAGCCAGTGAAAGTAATTGCCATCAGATTCTCTACCTCTGAACAGGTAAGTCTAGGGAAATCAACAGAAGTCATCTGTAGTAGTACATAATTTGAAGGGAAGATTACCTTGGAAGAAGTTCATGTTTACATTACATGGGAAAAATTTTATATTAGATGAAAAAAAGACCCAGAAAAGTAGTGCAGCAATTTTCCTTAGACACATTTGTATCATTGTAATTCGAAGACTGTGACAAGTGCTTTTTTAAAATGCTCTCAGGCTCTCATTAGTATTTTATATTTCATTTTAATATTTAATGTAAGAACTTTTTTTTTTTTTAGTTAAAGAAAATCAAAATGGAAATTTTACCACAAAACGAAAGAAAAAATCAAACTCTGCAAAAAAGGCTGGTCAGCAATACAAAGGCTAAAGAAATAGAAAAGGATTTTGTAGAGTATTATAATTTTAACAGACTTTGATTGATATCAATCTACCAAGACACTTAGAAAGCTAATTTTGGCTTCCCAGGCTGTATACACAAAGGCAGAGTCTTGCTCCTCCAGGGGACTACCCAAGCAAAACCACATGTATTGTGAGCACCAAAGTCTACTATTGTCTCCTAAAACTGCAAAGACCAAAGCAGAGTTTTAAACACTCTCAGATGTTAAATACCCATAAGAAAAATTTTTTAAAAAAAGGAAGAAAGCAATGAAGTAACAAAAAAGACTTTTTAAAGTAATATTTCTCCTGCTACAGTAAAGAACTACTTACCACTTATTCAATACTCAGGCCTACATAATTACAGAAGTTAGGTCTGGCTGGCTGAAAACTGATTTGATTCCAATAACTTCAAATCTGTAATTTTCTTCAGTACTTTAAAAATTCAACAGTGACAAAAGCAGTTGTGTGTTTTGATCAATAGTATTTCCAACATGTATTAGCCATAGTTGCCATTGGAAGGGGGTGGGGGCAAAGCAGGAGGAAGTAAAGATCTTTTTGTCTTGTTTATAATTAAAAGATTGAAACCTGACTAAGCTTATAAGAAAAGTGAACATTTTTTTACAGTTAACTGGAACATTGGGGGGGAGGAACATTCTTCAGATAGAAAAGCCTTTCTTCAGATCTATCCAATACACAAGTTAATCAAAACATGGCTTTTCCTATATTGCTTCATCTCAGCTGTTTCACTCACCAACATATTGTAACCAAGCCAAAATAGTGAAAGTTTCTTAAACTAGCTCCTGTAATTTTGCAGCTATGAGCACTGCAATTCAGATACACGTCCATGATTTCAGCAAAACACTTTCTGAAAGTGACATCATAAAATGTAAAGTTGAAGCAGATAATTTTTTTTTCTTTTCAGTAAAAAGTAGGATTTATAGGATTCAATAATTAAACCAACAAGAACACACATTCAGGTCTTGTTCAAGCATCCGCCTGAATTCAGTAAGTGAGCATATTTTTCAGTAACCACTAGAGGTCACACAATAACCATGGCAACTATCCAAAAGATGAGAGGACTCAAGAATCTTAAGGTCTGCCTTTGAAATACAGGGGTACTCACTGATTTGCACCTCCAAATACACTTATCAAATTAATTTGAGTAGACTTGCTAGTTCCTCAAAAGATCCAATGAAAGTGAAGGCTCACAGACGTCATTTGGTGTTTCACAGTTGTAAAATTCAGATTTACAACTTTTACTTCTCAAATTACATCTGATAATAGAAGAAGAAAAAATAACCAGAGCTTGGTGCCCTTTTGAAAGTGTTCCTGATTTCTTAAAATATTTCCTCGTACAAAATTTCTGGAGCTTAATTTAAACAAAGGGGCTTCAGCTATGACTGCATTTAACACTAAACCTGAATATCCTAGTATTCTAGTATTTAAATGAACAGGTTAAGCTTTCAAGAACAACAGAAACAGTAAAAAAAACAAATACAAACCCACACATACCAAATTCATTCTTGTTTTAAGCTAAGACTAAAGTATACACTGGACACAATAACTTAAATTCTCTTAAATCTGAATAGATATACTGCCCTCAAAATTTAGGAGCAGATGTGGTGGCTGGGATCTGAACACTACTTGCTTGTAGAAATTCACATATACTGCTAATGAAAATCTAGTCTACTTTAAAGCATTTGCAGAAACTCTATTTGCAAAGTATTAAAATACTTTATGTTCTGAACAGCTAATTAAAGTTCCCCGGCAAGCTCCTTTAAACCCTACAAAAAGGCACCGTGTGCACACAAATGCAGAGCGAGAGGTGGCTTACAGTCAGTGATCCTGTGTTCCTTTCATGTTAGATTAAATCAGAGATCGGTATACAAAGACATTTCATTTCAACTTGTTGCAGTTCCATTTACCATAGCACACACTACATCTTCTCTTTGGAGAAATTTCATTTAAATAGAATACAACTAAGACAGATGAAGACCTGTGTTAGAAAGTCTCTTACTACGGCAGTGCAGCACTGCTGAGGCATTAAGCTGCCCTCTAACCCTAAGAACTGGTCCCACCAGAACAGGTGCTGCTGCTGCTGACTTGCATTACCTGTTCTGGAATAAGTAAAATATTTCACTCCCTAAAGCTCTCAGTCTGGTACATTTTGACACTAAAAAAGTAAAATAATAATAATGAAGAGCAGTGAAACAGTTGTAATTTGAATAGTAGTTTCAAAGCTCTCGGTACCCATCATGCTTTCGAGCACAACAGACAACACACTACCAAAAACTCGCCAGGCATATATTACACTAAAGTAGCAACTCCTTGAGATAAAACAGAAATAAATCACGTCTTAAGAGCAGAAAAGACTCAGACTTTTCTTGCAGTAAAATTAACTTCACAAGTCTAGCTAGCTCTTGAGAAATAAAATCTGGCTTTAGCTGCATACAAGTTTGTGTGTATACACATACGTACTCACACGCGGATTGCAAACCACCAGATTGTTTTCCTCTTCGTATTAACACAGCAAGTTTTACAATCTTTTTAAGAATTTATGAAGGATATGTTTTTGAGGAATATCCAAATACAAACCTGCTTTTTCTGTGCCTGTCTTTTTTGAGCACCCAATGTAGCTGACTTAAAGCTGAGAGACTTGGACTGTCTCCTAACTTTCACTGAATCTCTCCGGCGATCATATGAAAAAGACGACGACTTCTTTGTAATTTTCCTCTTAGGTGTGTCTGCCATTTCAGCCACCAAAGTACAGTTCAAGCAGTGTCCCAAGAAAATGAAAACTCAGTACCATCAAGATTCCATCAAACTTACAGCAAAGTCTTCAGTCCTATAGGAAGTGGAGCAACTACAAGGAATGGAGCCCACCTAAGAACAATTTGAGTTCTTCCAACAGGTTGTACAAATGGCAAAAGTTGATGGTCCTGCAACGCTGTATGCCACCGAAGAGCAGGCAGAACTCCTTCTTGCTGTATAAACTCAAACAGGCTTCAGCAGTGATGCCAATCTGAAAAATGTAGTGACTATCCTGCTGAGCACGCTAAAGGTGAACGGAAGGTAGGAAGGTAGTTCCCTGCACACTAACAGGGTGTGGAAGTACACCAACAGGGTGTGGGGATGAAGCAGAAGACTTTCGGTTCAAAGCATCTTCTTAACTCCTTCCTTTCTGGACTACAGCCAGAATACTGAAAGCTCCCAAAAAAAGACAGCATTATTTTCCTCTTGTTGGATCCAAGGTACTTAACTGAAGGAACCTTCAGCATGAAGTAGGTGCCCCATTCATTAGGGCCACTATTTTAACCTAATTCAAATATTCCTTCTTCTCTCTTTGTCAGAAAGACTATTCACACCACAAACTTATAAGTGACATCATCTAGCAGGTCAAACGGAAAATAAAGTCCAAGACTATGTATGAATCTTATCACAGTAGCATAGAATGGTAGGGGTTGGAAGGGACTTTTAGAGATCATCTATTCTAACCCCCCTGCCAAAGCAGGTTCACCTAGATCAGGTCACACAGGAACACATCCAGGCTGGTTTTGAAGACCTCCAGAGAAGGAGACTTCATAATCCCCCCCGGGAAGCCTGTGCCAGTGCTCCATCCCCCTCATAGTAATATAGGTTTTTCTTATGTTCAAATGGAATTTTTTTGTGTTCCAGCTTGTTACCCCTTGTCACTCTGCTGAAGTCCTGTTGCTATCAATGGATAAGAGGGTAATGCTAATAAATTCTCATGCTAGCGACAGTGTGGGAATATTATCAGACAGCTAAGATTGCAACTTTTGTACCAGGACTGTTTAGGTCGGAATGTTTCCCTTGCATAACATGTTAGTCAAGGAACCCTACAAGGGTGTAGAGCCCCCAAGACTTGCTGCTATTGATTTCTATTAAGCAAAACATATCCAAAACTCATAGCTGTGTATATTGGAATGCACCTGCAAACCTAATGCTGTCAGATTCAAATCTGTGTTAAAAGACAAGGAGGAAGACTATCTTTTAACAAACTTAACACTGTTGTTCAGGGTCTTCTCCAGAAACTTCTCCTTATTTTATTCATTACACTACTTCACATACAAAACAACTGTGAATAATTTATACTTGCAGGATTATCCATTACTATAATTAAGCTTCAATATGGGTCAGTCCTCTGGAGTGTGTGTCTCATCACCTTGTTAGGAAATATCTGTGAGGCTGGAACAGCATTTCTTTTAAGATCTGCTGATATCAAGGAGTAAGAGAGGAGTGCTAAAGAATTTCCATAACCAACCTTTTCTGCAATTTCTTCCTTTGCTGTAGGATGACTCATACACCTCTAGGACAAAGGACAAATTGCTAAAATTAATGAAAAGCTACCAGAGTATCATGCATTTATTAGACATAATGGCCTAATTCTAGATTTACTGCAGACTTTTGTGGAGATCTACCCTGTGAAGAATTAGAAAGCATTGCTTCATACTATCTACAACTACATCTAAGCAGGGAGTTTGTAATTATTACAGGACATAAAAAAAATCCATTACAAAATATTTTTAGTACAAAGTATCTCTTTATTGTGATGGGCTTGTAATACTGTAGGCAATCATCATCCATATCCACATACTGACCTTCAGTGTTACTAATATTAGACATTGTGAGACTACCATCATTTCAATCCTCTGCGGTTTTCACCAAAGTTTAAAGAGACTTTCTCACAAATTGAAACCCTACTTAAGTTACCAGTTCCTGTGATTTACAAGCATCATCTCTTTGAGGAGTAAAAATAAGCAGACAATTCAGCATTATGCATTAAAACCATGACATCTCAAGAAAAAAATATGTCCTCCAAAACTTCTTGAAGCATCTGCAGCATTTGATAAAAATCAGAGATATTCTGATAGATCATAAAAACTAAGGTCAAGGAAAGTTTGAAATCTTTTGCAGGTACCTACTCTTACAACATATTCTAATCATGCTTGTTACACAAAAAAAAAATATTAGTAATTAAGACCAACAAAGACACAAATAAACTTTTAAAATCCATTAAAATGCATCTAACTTTGTAACAAATACCAGGTAAACTTCTGATCATTTCACTTCAATAAAAAAAAACACATTAGACCTAAAACAGGTGCAAGAAATGTAACAAGAATAATCAGAGTTAATGAAAGGATTTCTGAGAAAAAGCGAATTACAAAGGAAACCAAAAAGGACAGAGATCCTTAAAACATTTAAAGATGCAAAAAAAAGGTCTAGATTATATTTATTCAAAGTTCCCCTAAATATAAGAATCTGCAGCACTCAAGAAATCACCTATGAAAACAGAATATAGTATTTTACACACAAAACTAATCTCCTTTCATTTATGATAACTTTAGTTTCACTTGATGTCCCAGACCTTGCACTGCAAAAGAAGGAACTAAACATGAGCCAGCAATGTGCCCCTGTGGCCAAGAAGGCCAATGGCAATGGTATGCATCAAGAAGAGTGTGGCCGAGGTCAAGAGAGGTTCTTGGTGAGGCCTCATCTGTAGTACTGTGTCCAGTTCTGGGCTCCCCAGCTCAAGAGGGACAGAGAATAGCTGGAGAGAATCCAGTGCAGGGCCACCAAGATGATGAGGGGACTGGAACACCTTCTTATAAGGAAAAGCTGTGGAAACTGAGACTGTCCAGCCTGGAGAAGACTTAGGGAGGACCTCATTAACACTTACAAGTACTTAAAAGGTGTATTTCAAAAGGATGGGGCAGCACTTTGTTCTGCTGTCTCAAATGACAGGACAAGGGGTAATAATGCTGGAACACAGAGAGCTCCACTTAAAGGAAAACTACTTAACGGAGAGGGTGAGGGACCCTGGCATAGGCTCCCAAGGGAGGGTGTGGAGGCTCCTTCTCGAGAGGTTTTCAAAACCCACCTGTATGCATTCCTGTGTGACCTGATTGAGGTGAACCTGCTTTAGCAGGGGGGTTGGACTAGATCTGTAGAGGTTCCTTCCAATCTCTGCTATTCTGTGATTCCTCGATGTCACTTCTGATTTTACGGTAATCTACAGTTTACTGCTTCCATCTTCTTTTCAAGGCTGAGGGTCCTGACCCATTTAGACATTGTTGGTAAAGAAGCCTTTCATCTATACCTGCAAACAATGCTAACATTTGCTCTGTGCTTTTGCTATTTCTACAAAATCTTTTCTGATTGCTTGGTTTATGGCTGAAGGAAGCAGAGGGCTCACCACCAATATGTTCAGTATTAAGATTCCATCACTATTCCCTTCCTTTCCCCTTGCTTCACCACATGGACCACACTGATAGCTCCAGAGCCACCAGCAGCCTTGTTATTTTTGCAAGGAGTAGTCCTCTGCCATTTTAGTGAATAACTCCACTATGAGGCAAGATCAAAAGAGTGCTGGGGCCTGCGTGAAGTAAACGGTAGGATGGGGATGATAACATGGGTGAGAGACAGACACAAGAGTAAGCCACTGAAAGCCACCTTAGATCTTATTGCATCTCTCAGAGCTGTACCTTGCAGTATAAGCTCATGTTTCCAGAGGTCTATTACAAAACCAAAAACATTTTCCCAAATGTAAAAGCTCGGAACTCCTTATTTTATGCATTCAGCTAAAAGATTCTCTCTGAAAGCTCGTCACATTTGCCAAAGTGATATTTTATCCATAACGGATATTTTATCCATTGTCTACTCCCTCTCTACCACAGGATGCTTCTACAACTCTTCATAACTAGCATTTACAATCAATATTCCATTTCACACACAATAATGGAATTTGTCACTCCAGTATTCAAATCCTCCTTCCCATTTTTTAGAACAACTGCAAATATTGAACAATACCTGCTCATTTTCTATCTTCCAATTAGTTATGTATACATCAGACCCTTCTGCCTATCCCATGGGGTTTCTAACTGTGCTAACCCAGCCACTGTTGCTCAGGTTGATAATATTGACAGTGTTGACAACACTGTCATGGTCTTCCCTAGCATATCATATTTGTGCATAGGCCTGCTGTTCCTCAGACAACAGTTTTTACCAAATTATTCCATTTCCAGAAGTCAGATTTACCTGCAGCTCTCCAGATCTCCACAGAAACTAATTTTCAAATGTTACTCCTCTCCCACCTAGGAATTCTTAATGCATTGATATATCTATATGAATAATACTGGAAAGAAATTGGAATATTGCAATTTATCCCAAAAATAAACAATAAATATGAATACAAATGTTATCTTCACAGAACTAGAAAAAGCAAATTATTATGTGATTAATCATTTGGAGAATAGTGAAAGATGTAAAACTAAGAACTAGAGACGAAGGCAACATTTAGTTACATCTAGTATCTCTCAGTGATTGGAAAATGCACTTTTCAATATTAATATATAATGCCTAGTATTTCCTCATTTCTGTGGAGTTTAGACTCATCCATAAACATTATCAAGTTAAAACTTAATTTATTAGAAATATCAAAAGCATTTTAATTCCATCCCTTGACAGAATATAGTATTTATATCTGGAGTATGTTATTTGCAAATATGTCTTCATTAAATAAAAGCTGGGAATAAAGACTACATAAAAACTTTGATTTTTTTTACTTGAAATTCATCAGCAAGATAGACCTAAAAATCATGCACATTAATGCACTAAAATCTGGTTTAAAGAGACATTCTGTTTCTACCAGTTTGTCCCAACTTAATACCAAATTGTCTAAAAACTAAAATTAAGTAATTAAAAATAAAACACTGTAGAATACTAGATGAGATCAAGAGCTTATTGTTAAACTGAAGGTTTTTTTAACTTTATTAACAGAAAATAATCAAAAGGTTCCCTTCCCAGTATCACTACTTTCCCAAGCTCAGTGGCTCAAGTAGTTATTTTAAGCCATTACAAGAAAAGAATGCCTTATGCTCAAAATGCGCTTTGCCAAGTCACTTGTGAGTAATAACAAACTGTTTCAAGGTCATCCTGTTTTCCTAGGATACAGGGAAGGCAGTCACAGAACAAGGAGAAAACATACATTGTGACAGAGATAATCATGGCAGTAGTTGAAATTTAATGGAAAAGTTTAAAGGAAAAAGGAAGAAAAGCATTCCAGTCATGGTATTGTAAATACTAAGAATTATACTGTTGAGCAATTTGAGTATGTTTTGGCATTTTTAAGTTTCACTGTCAGGCTTGTTGCATTGGATCTTGCAGTTCTTTCAGGCACTCTAGGGTATCTGTTAACAGCAGAAAGAAACTTGTACTTCTAAAGTACAAGTTGTTTTTCTCCGTTCATGAGTTTAGGGTTAAATTCTTACCTCGACAGTCAAAAAGAACTCAAATGTAAATTCAGCTGTAAGTTTCCTTAAATGATTCAGAGAGACACCCAAATTTAGAACAAACAACACTACTTTGAGTATTCTGATTGTGTGCTGATGGAAATCTAAAGATAACACAAGTTTATCCGTGCAACTTTCATCAAAGTTCAAAAGCTCTCGAACATTGTGGAGAAAAGGAACAGACGTGAGGTTACCAGAATCTCATTCTCTCTACCAGCATCATGTTGTTACTGGTCTACATAGAATTTATGATAGAACTGGGGTCTTGCAAAACCGTCCCTAAAAGAAATAGTGACAGAACAAAAATCAATAGCAGTAATCATGGCTCTCCAGTCCCTAGCTAGCCTTTAACCTCAACACCATAACACATTTGCTCAAAATAGACTTATTTTTGTGTTGGTTTCAATGTATCATTTGTTACAAACAAACACTGTCATCTTTTCCAAACCAATATTTGTGTATCACATGCCTCTCTAACCCAACAGTGCTTTCCAAGAGGAAGTAAACAAAACAACAGTATTATTTAGAAATGACCATATGTTTAAAACAAAAACCAGAAGACCATTTACTTTCCACTACACTGAGAAAAGTTCCTAATATGCCTTCATATTATGTGAAGAAGCTGCTCAAAGGCTTTCTGCCATAACACTTGAAGTAAGCAGGCACTAAATTCACAATAATATTAACAGTCTCTGTACAAGCAGATGTAAATCAAGTGTTATCGTTCTCATGGAATTTCAGTAGCCATTTAATTACTAAACATATTTACCTCTAGATCATGAGCATTTACAAACTCCATTTTATCAAAAATCTACTAAATCCATCTCCATCTTATCACCAACAGCATTCCACTCAAAATAGCAACTTGTCGTGTGTCTTTCTAGGCGGTTCAGAGGATATCTAACCAGCAGTATTCACTGACATCACATTAACCGAGGCCATATACTAATATCATAAACACAATACCGTGGTAAGCAAGAAACTTCACTCCAAAAGCATCAAACTATATTCCTTCAGTTTTTATCTCTACATTCAGTGAGTATATGAAAGAATGATTCATGGTGAAGACCTGACTATTTGCAAAAATAAGTCAAGCAAAGAAAGACTATTCTTTACAAAAATAAACCCAGGATGCAACTAGAACCATAACTAAGTGTTGAATTTATTAGAACACTGATGAAGGAAATGGCAAGATGTTGATGCTTTTACATATACAGGTTGCTAACCCCAAAGGTAAGTCAAAACTTAATACATTTGGGAAAATTAATTTATAAAAAATTGGCATTAAGTTCATACCCTGCTTTGCTTCAAGCTACCTCTATTTGCCCAGCTGCTCACCAAAACCAGTGGCTCTTAATGATAGATCCTTGTTCTCTTGGGAAGGAAAGCCTCTGATTTTTCAGAAATGTAGGTACACCAAACATAGCCATTCTGATCTCCAGACCTTTTCACAGAGCAACAGCCTGAGCATTACTATGCTGGAAAAAATTACATATAATTGCACATTAAACTTTTTTTTTGTTTAAACTGTGCAAATCACAAGTGACTATTTCAGTGAGAATTCAACTGGGAGCAGGTTATAGTACTACACATACTTTTAAAATGAGAGATTACACAACAATTTCCTGAATATTTTTTTTTGTGAATAAACAAGGGCTTATGAGGTCTCCAAATAAGTATTTTCATCTTACACCCCAAGTATGGGCGATCATTGATGTGTCTATGGGCTTCATCCTGTCAGAAGAAACCATGGTTAAGGATGCCTGGGTTTCTTTTCCTTCAGCTGGCTGGGAATTTTCTTCTGTTGAGAATACCTGCCTAACTAACAACTGAACTGAGGTAATCAAGTACGTTATCATCAAGCTGGAAACTTGTCAAGTAGACATATGTTTTCTGAGAACCTTCAAACAAAGGGCTACTTTTACAAGTAAATCCAAACAAAATCTATCTTTAAAACACTGTTTGTAATCACTAAATGCACAAACCTCTGTATTTTTAAAGTAATGAAAATAGGTTATGCAGTGAAAAAAAAGCAAGTTAAATGTAGCTATTTTTCCTTATTTCTGGATATTGATTATTTATTTGCCCAAGGTTTTCAATGAGTTTCCTCAAACAGTACTGAACATGCTCATACTTAGGACTGGAATGGACGTTACTAGTTGAAAACACATTCTTGTTTCTTATAGTCAAACATTTTTCAAAAATAACAAAAGTGAGTCAACCCATCTGTACTCATGTATACACAGAGATTAATGTAAAAAAAAAATTCTATATTTCCTTTGAAAATCACCTTTCCATAATAAAACCTGGGAAAAATTTGTGCTTCAATCAACAGATCACAAAAAAGTATTCCAATTAAAAAAAATGAATAAAGTTAACTCTTACTCACTCATATTTTTTCAGTAAGTGACAAAAGAATACCAAAATATAGGCACAGAAGCAGCTGAATGAAGTCACCCAAGCATGCTGCATTTTAATGTGAAGGACATCATCAAAGATACTTCTATTACTCCACTCAGAACAGCTGTTGTCTCTAAGCATCTTTGTATTTGTTATAAGATATAATATTTTCTCCATGGAGACAGTGAAACACGAGTAAATACAGTCTTCACATTAGTGTTTTATTTTACTAATATATTCTGTATTATCCTTATATGACATTCTACATCAATTGTGGCATAAAAGCAACATAAAAGACAACAATTACATCTATCACTGTAGGAATGATCCTTACATCTAAAGAACTATGACAGGAACAAACCAGTTTTCAAAAGTACAGATGACAGGTGGCAAATAGCACAACTAACTTGCCTTCAAAAATGTGAAGAACTTCCTTGTGAAAAGAAACACAAAGATACTAAGTGTTTACTTTTGCGATACCTTAGATATGTTTATCCCATTTTAAAAAGTTATAATAAAATGTTGAATTTTGAGCATAAGTAATCGTACAGACCTCAATAATAATTGAATGAAATATTTACACACCATCTGTTTAAATGCTAACAAGATATGTAAAAGTGTATTTATACAAAATATCACTAACTGGAGACATATTCAGAATCTTGCATTAATGAGACCTGTATCAGGTCCTGCTAATATAAAACTAGTTGATAGACTATGGAAGAAGCATTAAATGCAAAGTTAACAATCCAGAACCAAGGGGGCCAAAAAGGCCATTTGTAAACTATGAAGCAGAAAAACCGAAAAACTATGACTGATGATTGCAATGTTTTGAAAGAACCAAACGTGAAGGTCAAGTGAGAATGATTAATTCAAGGACATAAACCAGTATAGCACAGTGTATGTTTATCTTGCACCTTCCTAATCAATTCTACAAGGTCCCTTTTTTTTTTTTAAGGAAATTTAACTGATAAGTGATATCAGTAGAGACACACCAGATTCACAGAATCAGAGGATATGAGTTTGGTAAATGCAGAAATAAATACTACTAATTGCTAGGTATCTTGTCCATCTATACACAAAAACAATATTGTAACAATGACTTTGCCTGTTTCAGTTGCAGTCAGAGTTTTCCAACTATTAGTCACGCACATAAAACACCCACAGAGTTTCACTGTGAGGAATTACCCCACTTGAATGCAGCAAGCCAACGTAACAGACAAAGAATGAGGTCCTGAAGTCACCAGAATTCAAGCTTTTCTTTCTGAAGGGAGGAGCACGGGAGGAGTCAAAAAAGTTTAAAAACATAAATATACACACATACATACACATGTGTGTGTATATATAGTGACAGCATGCACCAGCCTCCTCAAGGCCTATAAGCAAAAGCTAAATTAATCATGCAGCTAAGCACTTCAACATGACATAACCAACTAAGAGGTTTTAATTAGCTTTTCATGAAATCTTAGCTGGGCACTATATTTATGGAATAAATTCCTGAAAACTCCACACTGTTACTCTATACAGCTTGAGTAATCCCAACATTTCAGACAGCAAGGAGTCTCCATGTCCCAAGACTCCTCACATATTATTTTCTTCTACAAAAGACTGGTTAAAATAACCATGTCTATTAAATTTTGTCACAAGAAATAACTGCAGGCCAAGTATTTATTTCTGAAAATTAGCCTAAGAGTCATCATTTGGTCAGTTTTCAAGGAGCCTTTGGAGTGTTTATTGCTTCCAACAGAAGCAATGAAGGATTCTGTGAAGGAGCAGGGTCCTGAAACACATTTCCATACTGAAGTCTGTATGAGGCTCAGGTACACTGAAGAGCTTCAGCAAACATAAGCTGCTTTGAGAAGTGGCCTATTTACATATGTCTTTACAGTTTGCTACAGTGTTTCTTACCTTACCCTTTCTGAACACATAATTCAAAGACACAAGATTCTATAACCTCAGCCACTCAGCCAATAACCAAAAACCTCTTAGCTGACTATGATCTAAATCTCTACTTGAAAAAAGTAAAAGTACTCAAGACCCAGCAGTGTATAATTATTTTCTCAAGTTCTGTATAACTAGCAGTTCCTCCCAAAAACATTTTTAAAAACAGTCCACCAACCTTCCACGGTTAATAACAACAGGGTGTTTTTGCACATACTCAACTGGTAACATGAAGCTAAAATATTCACTTACAGATTCCATTTTTTGCATTATTGTTCCATAGTATGAGGTGTTTTTTTGTTCTTGCAGATGCCTTTTCTTACTTGACTCTTACTGGACAACCAAAAGGACTTTTGCAAAGCTCATTATTTCACTAAAAGATTCCTTGTACTTTTTTAAAAGCCCCTTAACAGTAACAGACTTCTCACATCTGTCAAACAAACTGTAACAAAAACTAAAGCCCCTGTATTGACTCCAACTTTTGGACATGCACAGGGAACACAGAAGGCTGATACACTGACACGCAGTGCACTCTCAGCTGCTTTCACACCTATTTGTACTTACACGGTCTTTGTCATCAGCTACATCACAAAGAATGTCATCGAGATCTAAGATGCCACCATCTCCATGTTCCAGTCGATGTACTTGTATCCAGTAGTTTGGATCCTGCATAAAAGAAGAAAATGTTAGGTATCACATACCAGTGGGAAAAGGTTATTCCACCATATAGTTAACATGACAGTCCTACAAATGCTCAACATTAAAACATCCATTTAGATTATATTACTGAAAATAAACCTAAACTGAGATGTAAAGCAAAAGTTGTGGTTTTTTTTAAATTGCCCTGGATTAGATATATACTCTTCCCATTTTTATCAGCTCTGCATGAGTCACAGTCCCATCACTGACAAGCGGGAGAAAAGCATTCCCACTGTTACTGAATATATGCACCATATAAAAGGAAAATACACCGTCCTCAAAATAATCTCTCAGACAGGCATAAAATACAACAGCCATCTGTAAAGTGTGCAGTTCTTTTACAGGACAGCTGTAAAGGACATAAACCAATATTTAAATGATATCAAGCAGCTATTCTACCTGTGCTTTGAAAGAGTTGGTAGATTAAGATATCTCACCTTATAAACAGAACATTTTCCAGATTTTTATTTTCCAAAACACATATACACACACATATAGACACACATATATGTGCATACATATGCATAGATGTGTGTGTAGTTTTGGGTGTACACGTGTGTCCACTGGCAACTGGGAAGACTGGCTTTGTGTCTTCATTATTACTTTTGATATAAAAGGAATCCATAAGAAATAAGGTTCTGTCCACAAAGTGTCTTCTACATATCACTACATGACCTGAGCACTGTTTACTACTCAATGTGCTATTCTTAAAATGTTTGTTTTCTAACAGAGGAAAGTTGTACTGTAAACACACAACCTAAACATGATACATAATAATCTTTTCTTGCTTCTCAAATACTGCCCCATAACAGTGCCAATGCCCCGGGCTGTTGCTAGGTGTACAGCAATAAGAGAACCTCCTTGCTTTTCCCTGAGCAGGCGTGACTGCAAAAAGTGAGTAATATGAGGATCTTTGAACTTGCAACATCTTGCAAAGCACCAGATTTCCTAAAAATAGCAAACAGCAACATAGTCTTTTCAGGTATCCGCATCTAGAATTCACAAAAGAAAGAACCAGTGGTCTCAACCAAACAAAAAGACTGTAACCAAACAAACTGGAGGGGGAAAAAGCAAACAAACAAACAACGCACGCCTCCATCCTTAAAAACTTTAAAATCATTTGATTTCTTAAAGGATGGAACAGGAAAACAGAAAGGGGCCACCATAATTCCTCTAAATATGTATGTGTTTTTAAATCTTGACAGGTCATGTCAGATGAAATCTTGGACAGCATGCTGCATTGAAGAAGACAAAGAGTTATTCATTTTGGTTTTAATTTCCTAGAACTCTCTTTATTTGCATGTGATATACATGCACAGGTCAAAGATTTATTTGATAACCATGAAACTGACTTCATTGCTTGTGTAAGTACTCCCACCTTGAATACTGCTGTAAATCTTCATCAGATGATGATCAGATTTCAGAATTACATTTTCTAGTCATTAGGCTAGTCATTTCAGAAATTAAATTACAGATATTTTCCTATAATTTCTCTAAGCATTAAATATCATTCCCTTACATTTCTTCTAAGCAAATACTTATTTTACAGTTAACTGATTTTCCTAGTATATGGCTTTTTCCCAAACAGCATTTACAGTCATAGCACATTGAGAGATTATTCAGTATCCATTTTTTTAAAGTAAAAATTCAGGAATAAGTAAAAATAGTACTACATTACTCACAATGTCATGCATACAGAGGTGTACACGTAGCTACATAACACAGAAATTTACTCTGTAAAAAAGGTACATAAGGAAAACCCTTGGATAAACTTTTTTATAAGTTTGAATACTCCCCTAAAACACAGACAGAAGCAGCTTTCTGTGTACATCAGAAATCTTCCAGCATTCTTAAACAAGTTCTAAAAGGAAGTTGGCTGAAGAGGTGCCTTTGTAAACTCTGCTCTCAAACTAAAACAAGAGAATCATCCCTCATCCTCCAGCTCCTCAGGAAATCTCCTCTGCCTCTCGGATCTACACCACAGACTCAGTCTTTGAAGACAAAACCTAACTGATGAGCTACAAAGCATCTTGCATTGCTAAAGGACTTGATTTAGGCTTCCTCTACTAATTTCTCGATCTAAAAGCCAGGTCAGAATCGAAACATAAGCTAGGTTACACTGCAAAGTCAGAAATTGAGAACCTCATTTGTGCTTAAAGAGACCCTGAACCCTCACATGTCACACACTTCACCACTTTAGTTTGCATCACTTAACCTTCTTACTGAAGAATGGAAACATTAAAAACAGGTAACTGCAATACTGGCTCAGTGACTTGGGCACATTCATCAAAACAAACAGCATCCAAACTGAAATTACAACTTCAATATTCCCGTGTCCTTATTTTTTTCTTCCTGCCACAAGTATTTCACACCTCCAAGGCAAATGTAAGAAAACGTGCACGATTACAGAATCAATAGTAGAAACGCCCACTCCTAAAGCACTATGGTGCTATTTCAGCATTTACAATCTACATTAAAAATAGCTTTGATATATAAGCTGCATCACTTTTGCTAATTAGTTCCTTTAAAAGTTTCTCGATATTGCATAAGAAGTTTTAGATAGATTTCATTTTTCCTGCATCACCTATTTGTTGTGCCATACCCTGAACTGCTCTGGTCGCTTTTCCCGTCAGACAAGGTCCTGATACAAAACAATACATTAGCAAGACCAGACAAGAAATATATAAGACTAGTTTGGCAAGATTTTACTCTGGCAGGATTTGGTAAGTAAATATGAAATAACAATGAAACTTTTCATTAAAGCCTTCTCCAAACTTCACAGAGAAGTCCTCCTCTTGAGGCTCTTTTACTCTATTAAATGCTTCACATAAATCAAGGGTTTGGTGGCAGAGGCCTGGGAGGGAAGAGAGATCTAGGTGGGAGGTGAGTACTCACATTTTGTAGTGATTAGTTGCAACACACTAATAAAAAATAAAACACAACAAACCAGCAAACAAAAAATCTCACTCCAATCCACTGAAGCTAGTAAATCTACAGAGCTAAGAAAATTCACAGCTACCCACAGTTCCAAATTTTAACAACTAATTCTATGTATTAACTGAACAAACAAGATGGAAACACCCAAACTACATAAATGTTCACATTTAAATTCCTAGTCATTGTTCTGTCTACAAGGAGCATATGTTATAAATAGTCTGCTGATATGCACTCTTTGGTAAATACAAAAGATTCTGGATCAAAGTTAACATTGATTTGAATTCACATCCTACTACATTGACATTGCACAGGTATCTGCATTTACAGCTTGGTCAAGTTGTATTTCAGTAAGGAGATATTCATAATTCTCTACACAACAGTAGTAATATAGTCTGCATTTTCCAAAGCAGTCAAAAATGCTGTTTTGGCTTAGGCTAGTTACTGAGTCATGAAGTGGAAATTGGCAATTACCAGAGTTTACACAACTCCATCTGTGGGGTAAACTGGTCCAATCATTCCTTCAGGACACCTGAAACACTTTCAGGGTCACCCTTTCCAGGTGTCTTTGTGGGGCTCTCAAGTGATACCTTACAAAAAGGGACTAGCTCCAACATCTACCTACAGAGAGATGACCTGCTCAGGCCACGTGCAACAGGGTGCTCACATGAGTGAAAGGGAAAATGTCTTCCAGTTATAAAACAAGAGAACAGCAAAATTGACCAAATCTACAAAAGTCGGGTTCTGTAAAGATTTTTAAACATCTAAGCAATATTTTTAAAACTACTCAGAAGCTTTTCATGAATCCTGCTTCAGTGTTGTTCTGGTTTAAGAAAACATCCCAGAGTTAGATGCTTTGCTGTTGTTTCAAAGTTGATTTTCTCATTCTGTCAATGAAACAAAGCCATGATTATACTCTCATTGTCATGATTGTGTAAAATAGTAATGCACTCTCCCAATCTGCATTAAAAATATAAAAACAGGCTTTGATAGAAAACTCCTTAGCTACGCTGCTCTACCAATGTGTAAATTAGCAATGTGCAATTATTTTATTTTCTAAAAGCTGTAGAGATGCGTTTGCTACTGGTTCATGCAGAAGAACTAGCAAGTTCACTTCATTGAATACAAAGATGGAAGTAATGCTAAACCTGATTTATAATACCTTCATTTAAATATTGCATCATTGGCTCAAGTCTGAGCAAGTCAGATCTCCTGTTTCCTGTGTACACCCATTTAGCTATTCTACTTGACTATGATTATAGAGGTACTTATAATTTAAACTCATGAGGACTACATTTTCTGCTCCAAAGTCCCCAATAAAGGAAGATAAATATTTGCTAAGTGAACATCAGCACTGAGAGTGGAAGCAAGAGCCCATTACAAAGGCAGCAAGAATGCAGCCATTCATATTCTGTTTATGCCATACAACATGACTTCTATAAAGCACAAAGGAAAAACTGAGAAAACCATTAGTTTAAGTAACATCATTCAGTACTCTGTAACTAACAATTTTATGCTGCCACATGATGGAAACAAAGACCATATGTGGAAAACAATACCTAGAAATAGGAATGGAAACTGCAATGTGTTCTTATTAATGGCATAAGAAGCTTTTCTGCTCCCTGAGATCTAAATAGGTATCTTGGGTTTTTTTTTCAGATATATCTTTTCCAAAAATGTCTAGAGATGTTTAACATAAAAAGTTACAATAAATAATAATATGTTGCTTAAGAATAATCATAAGATTATTAAGCATCACAGACTTCTTAAAAGTAGAGGTCTATTGAACAGAAAGCAGAAAATCAGGCTCCTAAAAAGCCAGTCTAACAATGCTTATTGTTTACAAACTATGCCCAGTGCTGTGATTTCATCTCACCTGCCCCTCGGATGATGTCCTGAAGCACCAAGAAGACAACTTTATCTGCATGGCTACAGTCACGTAGTCAGAAGTGGGATGTGGGGGGTTATCTCTTGCATTTGGTTTGAAGCCCACACAGAACCACTACTGGGGGAGGATGGAAAGCCCTTCCCAAGGGATGTCTGCACTACTTCAACTGTAGGGATTCAGGTTTTCAGACCAACTGTAGCTACAGCTACGATTCGTTGTACATCTTAAAATCAGGTAAAGCAGATTTTTTTCCACATACTCCCCTATACTTTCTAATCTGTTCAGGGCAAAACAGGATAAGTATTTCTTACCACACAGCAGTATCTGGGGAAATGGACTGGCTTTGCCAAGCTGAGGTCACGGAGGTTCTCCATGCCTATCAGAGATATCTTTCTAAAACTGAAATGATTAAAAGCTAGATATAATTTATAACTTTTTTTTTGGTTGTTTTAAGATTTTTTTCAGTACATAAAACCTTAAATGATTTCTTTAAAATACTGTAAATTGAACAGTCATGCACAGGTTTTTCATGTAACCCTGAAAGGAAAATGGACTCACCAGCTGGCTGAGTGAAAGAGCAGACAGAGATTGAGTGTGTCAACATAAGGTCTCATTTATAAGTGAGGAGATAAACGGAAAGTAACTATGTATCTTTTAGTTTTGGCTTAGAACCACCTGGAATCTAAGATTACACGGCTACAAGTGTGGCTACCTTCACTGTTTTCAGTCTTTTCAGAGCAGATAAAGCCTTTGTGGTAAAAAAGAGTACATACAGATCAAAACCAACTAAATCACCAGGCTGGGGTGTGTACTGGACTTGTCTGTTCAGCAGCATATGGCACTTGGGCGTGTTAACACAGTCTGAAAATAAAATAATGGTTAATAAAAAACTAACATATCTGAAAATTTGCCAGCTAATTCATTCATTTCCCTGTCTAGCTCTGTGTTGCAGAAGGGAACCATCAAAACAAGCAGTCAGGTGCCTAAGGAAACCCATGAACGCTTGCAGTGTCAGCTGGATTCCAGTTACGTTCCACAGCCCGACAAGCCAGCAACAATTCCCTAGGCTTGAATTGCATCTCCCTCCCATCACTCGTTTCCTCAAATTTCAGGCACAAAGACCTGCTTCGTAACACACGACAGCAGCTAGGGAACATCAACAATTACTCTAAGGTATGTTGATAGTGCACCACGGACAGTTAGGAGTAATGATACAATGTAAGTACATTCACCATCTCTGCAAGAGCACAAGCTGGCAAAATACTTAATTAAAGCAGCTCTTTAGGCCTCCAAAAGCAACTGATACCTGCAACAACTCTTAAATTACCAGGTGAAGAACTGAAGGGACAGCTATCTTCTCTGTTTCTGACCACATTCCATCTGCAATCACTCTCTTCAGACCAACTTCAGAGCAGGTTTACTCCACCTTGCCCTGCATCCCATGAAGTCAATAAAAACAGGGCTACAGATACTACAGAAAATGAGTGAACACTGTACAGCCTCACCCCATAGTCCTTTCTGTTCCTCAATCTATAGAACTGTTCTTTGGTCCAAGGATGTAGCAAACTAAGTTTAATTTCTCTGTATTTTGTACTACTGAGAAATAGGGATACATACCCAGGAAGGTTCCAAATCATGTCATCAGAAGACTGTTTGGTATGAGGTTAGATGTCTTCAAATGTACAAGTGTATATACAATACCTTCAACCAAAAGGTATACAGTGATCCCAGATATGAACCAGTTATGAAAAAGACATACAAGTTTGATCACAAACTGTCTGCTGCCAGGGTGCAGGGCCAACTCCTACACACTCACTGCTCCCAGACCCAGGGCAATTCCAGCTGCAGCCCATCCCCTGTCACTGCACAAGTCTCCTCCTTCCCCACTGCTGGACTAGACATAGAATCATGGAATTATTTAAGTAGCAACAAACCTGTAAGACTAGCAAGTCCAACCATAAATCCAACCCAGACAGTCCACCACTAAACCATGGTCCTAAGCTCCACATCTACATGTCTTTTAAATACCTCCAGTGATGCTGATTCCACTACCTCCCTGAGCAGCCTGTTCCAATGTTTGACAGCCCTTACAGTGAAGAAATTTTTTCCCAATATCCAAGTTAAAACTACCCTGGCACACCTTATTTGTTCTTGTCCTGTCACTTGTTACTTGAGAGAAGAGAACAACACCCACCTTGCTACAACCTCCTCTCTGGTAGTTACAGAGAGTGATCATGTCCCTCCCTCAGCTTCCTCTTCTCCAGGCTTAACAATCCCAGCTCCCTCATCAGACTTGTGCTCCACAACCTTGATCAGCTTGATGCTCTCTGCACACACTCCAGCAGCTCAGTGTCTGTTTTGTAGTGAGGGGACCAAAACTGAACATGGTACTCAAGGTGCAGTCTCACCAGCGCTGAGTACAGAAAGACAATCACTTCCCCTGGTCCTGCTGGCCACACTAGTGCTGACACAAGCCAGGATGCCACCAGTCTTCTTGGCCGGCTCGTATTCAGCTGGTTGTCAACCAAGAACCCAGGACTGGGGTCCTGGCTGTACTTTACACAGCTCCGGGTGGCCCATTTCAAAACTACTCCACTGAAGACACTGCTCTTCGTCAAAACTTGGGTGAGGTGTCTTCACGGCAGACTGTCTGCTAGCCACTAGGAGGTGCCACCAGTCAAGGGCAGGTCCGGGCTCCCAGAACCCTACCGCAGCCTGGCTCTTCTGCAAGCCTTAGGCCAGGCCCTGCTGAAAGGGAGAAGTGGCTTTGCGCTACCACTAGAATGCGTGTGGCAACCAGCTTTGAGAAGTAATAAATGAAGGACACGACTTTACATTTGGCTATGAAAGATTTTTCACTGTGACTGATTGTTTATGCTGTGCACAATTACGTCCTGTTTGCTAGGGGGACAAAAGCTAAACACTTGAGAAAAATATATTGAGTGACCTATCTCTAAATTGTCTCATGTCCAGGCTGTGAGCAATGAATAACACTGTCCTGCCCAAACTACAAAATAAAACCTTCTCATGGGATTTATTCCTCTGTAGGAAATTTAAGTGTGCTAAACCCACAAGTAAAGAAAAAGATATCCTTTTCTGATTACTTTTGCTGTAACACAGAACTTACTCCATAATCTGCATTTAAATACAAGTAATGCAACAAAGTAGTTTATCAATTACAATTTGTAATTATTAGTATTAACTCTAGATGATAGATATGAATTACAGTAATCAAGTCCATAACTCATGAATATGTAGTGAAAGGTACTGGGTATAATGGTGCACAATCTTCTATGCAGGGACATTAGGATTTGTGCAACAATCCTGATAAAATTGAGATCATCTTTGAATTGCAGCTTGACAACTGAATCATGAGTGAATTTGATGAGTGAGGTGCTTTCCATTTCTTCCAAGAGCTTATCTCTCACCTCCACTGATCATTACAGCACTGCTTCAATTTAAGCATTCATTGTTTTTTCCAGCCACTTTGATAGCTCTTCAAATTCAGTACTAGATTTAGATTGGAATGATGAATTTTACTGCAATAACCATCTACCTAAGTATGTCTGCACATATAGATAAATATATTGTATGCTGACACGTCTATGATTGATCAGTGTTGATTAAACAAAAAAGTGAGTCTGGCAAAATGTTTCACGGGAAGATATAGGAGGGTAGAAATCATTGTCTACCCTAGTGACACCCAGCATGAGATGAAGAGCCTAATTTATTTCAGAAATGTACTAGAAATAAGACTTCTATGTGGAGACCATTAACATCAATCACTATGAAATATAGAAACACCAATTTTTATATATGCTCCCAAGTGGGCACTGTCAATTAATTTTGTAGTATGTGAACTCTGCTTAATGAACAATGACTAATATACAGAGTTGCAAAAATATTACTATATTCAGAGTCTCACATTTACAACATGCTTTAAACTATGAAGGTGAGACAAAATATGAAATGCCACTCTCTGTTCTGACAACGTTCCTCTGGGAGCTTTGAAGTCTTGGTGGGTAGGACTTTGCAATGTAAACAGCTTTGTTGAACCATCTGTAAGGAAGACACAAGTTATGTGAATCACAGGAAAGTTTACCTTGATTTAGGTCTGCTATGGTATCTTATGTTTCTGATAGGATTTAGCATGCCAGATGCCTTCCTCTTCCCTGCCACCCAGTTAGCCATGCCCAGGGACACCCACGAGCTGTCCCTGCCTCCTCTGCCATTGCTGCAAGTGTGGTGCATGTGGGAAGAGACTCCCCATGCACAGCAGCACACACAAGCAGTAGGTTGCTTGGGCACCCACTGCTGCCTACAGAGGCATCCCCTGCCTAGCTCAGAAGAGAAGCAACGGTCATGTACATCCATCAGGTCAAAATGGTACATGGCACAAGTAAGTGATTAACTAACCTACAGAGCAACACCAGGTCCTAGGACTCAGATATGCAGAGCATTTCTACTGACTTGTGTTGTAGGAAAATCCTGCTAATAGTGAGTGGGGGACTGAAAGGTTCGGGATTTTCCACTCTGCCCATATAAAACTGCTCTGAAGACTGTATTCCCTTCCCTTGTCCTCTACAGCTATTTGCATATTATAGCTCATACAAAAAGCTTTCTCCATATCCTAAATAGGCTGACATGAGGACCCCTGTACATCACTACGCTGCCAGTCCATTCATAAGCATCAGGCACCTGTGGAACAGTATCTCTGTTTAACATATGCCTGTGCACACACAAGCGTCACTGGGTCAAACTCACCACAGAAAAATTGTTTCCAGTTAGCATCTGCAAAAGTAACACGGAAATAATCATAGCAGAGTATTAATTTTTCGGTTACATACTTTTCAAGGTATTGAACCAAAACAGGCCTTATTTTCATCTCTAGGGAACAATTTTTAGCAACAATATTTAGCTGTTACTTATCCAAATGACCCAGTCTTTTTGAAGCAGTGCATTTTCGGTACCTTCCCATGGCATGTAGTCATTCATTTTTAAATATGTCTAATGCTTTTATGAAACTTTGAGAACAATTACTATATAAACTCAACTACTCTAATCTTGATTACTTTATAAGGTTAAATAAAACAGATTTGTCAATCTCTTTGAAATCAGGTTTCTGATTGTTGCTAATCCAGAGGAGGAACTGCAATGCAGCACTTCATGTTAGGGTGAAGGAGGAAAAACACACTAAAATCAAGCTCCTAAAAACAGTGATCTCAAGGATTATTTCTTTTGTTTTCAAATGTATTCAGAACTTCTAAAGATACAGACCTATTTTTCTTTTTTTTTAATTGACCCTATGTTTACATAACCTTATGTTTACAATGGTTGTATTCCCACTGTGACCACGCTACAGGGTGTTACTGTGTTTAAGATGAAATGTAATTAGCACCATCGAAGGCTGGAGACTTCACTAGGAAAATACAGAACTAACACCGAATGCTATCAACTTCTCATTTTACCTTTCCTGGCATTTCAGTTTCCATCCATGTTTTGTTCAGAGGTCATCAGTTACAGTCGCTCCTCGCAAATCCACAATAATCCTCTTTTTCAAATCAATACCTAAATTCCGGTCTGGTCTAACCTTGAGGCCAGCCCAAGTTTAACGAGAAGAGACCAGAATCCCACTCCCATGCTCTCAAGTAATGAAGAGAGCTCGTAACAGGAAAATTCTAACTCCTTTCCTTGCCCTGAAGTCTCATCTTACCAATGACTCTTCTCATTTTCAAATTCCTCCCTCAATCTCATTTCCAGTTACAGAATTTCATATATATACCAAAATTCACCTAGCAGTTGTCACCCACCAATGGCTGCCAGCTACAGCACAACCTTCCTTCCCACTTCTCAAAACCCACTCTTCTCCTCCATCACCCACATGTAGCTAGGGCTCACCATCACTGCCATACATGGCCAGCAGTAGAAACAGAGAACATTTACAGGATGTTAAAGCAAACATAGATGACAACTACTGAAAAAAAAACTTCTTTCACAGCATGCCCCTTCTATTGACTACACAAGTATTCCTTCCAATTTGATGTGAGATAACCTCACAGGCCTGTCTTAGTGCCCACTGACATAAGCAAAGCTTGCCAAATTAAGCCTTGAAAATGAATCTACTAATGTAGGAAGACTGGGGCTAGCATTAAAAACCTCCTTTTACTTGCTCAGTTATCTTCTCCCTTGTCACCTCCAGCGATAGGGAGCAGCTAACTGCAGTACAACGAACTCTAACCCATTACACATCTTTCAAAATCGCTTAAATCACTAACAACATGTCTGCACTCGTTAAAATTCAAGGAGTAGACTTTATTAAAAGAGAAGCAAAACCAGCTCGTCTTCTTGACCAGAAAAGAAAGCAACAAAAAATAATCATTAAAATCAGTGAAGCAATGCCAAACCCTATTCTGAACAAAAGGTAAACCTTCAAGTCTTCTCAACTGAACTATGGGTATATCATGTAGGAAATTGTAAAAATGGCTTAATTTTTCCAGCTCAGGGCACTAAAAATTGTGTCTCTAGAAGTTTTTATTAATATAAGAAGGATACAAGATTTGAGTGATCTTCTAACTTGTAAAATGGTCTAAATTAGAAATTCCCGTGCTTGTAACAAAGTCGACCTTGGCAGAAGATACAGTGAAATGACTGCAATTGCATTCAGAGAAACAATGTTAGAAATATACTCAGATGTACCATAATATTCCACCCAGAAGTAATTATCTTCCTTCTCTTCTGCTATTTGAATTAAGGAGTATCTTCTACTTGGACAAGCCGGAGTTTGATGCCTCAAGTTTCCAGTTCTTTATGTGATTTGAGAAACTGACTTAATGGCAAATGTCATATACAAACATAAATATATATAATCTGATAATTCTCCATAAATAATGACAAAAAGAAGTTTCACATATGACTGATTAAAGAAATAATTAGAAATAAACCCTTATATTCATTTTTGTGCAGTTCACATTCACAGAAAAGTAGTATTTTGTAAAGTACTGCAATTTTTATTTTCTGTAATGATTTTAAAACAAATACAGTATATCTGAGACTAAGAACAAGCAGCAGACCCTGTCTAATGACCTGTAGAAAAGAAAAAGTGTTCTTAGAAACTATATAAATTTCTTTTAGAAAACCTGTTTATATTATGCACCTGGGATCTCTCCAGTTAGTGCCCCATCAAAACGCAGACAGAAGAAAGTGCTGGCATCTCTTGTTAACTTTGATCAGTGCATAACCAATGCTGCTCTTACATACATTAAGACAGCATTTTATGCTCCACTAAAGAGGAAAAAAAAAAAGCTTGCTGTTCTGTAACACAGTAGAACAAAAAGAATATGATGAATAGAAATCGACAAAAATACAGTACTTTTTTTACTGTTTTAGCATACATTTATGATTTCTGCTTCAGCCAGTACTGCATCAAGTGAACCAAAGTTTTAAACCATTTCATCTAATCACAGGCCTCCATCCATGCAAAACACTTCAAATTAACTAATTTAACTTGGCAAGTTTTCCGCTAGCAACCAACAGGCTTCTGTTTTGTCACTCATTTTTACATGAATAGCAACAGCACTGTTAAAAATACAATGAAAAAACTGGCAAAAACTGGCACAAAAATATCTTTAAAAAAAAATCCTCATATTTTTCTACATAGCAAGATGTCTGGGCTGACAGAAGTTTGCAAGCATCAAAATAACAACCCTGTATATATATACACACATCCACTCTTGTATATAAAACACTCTCTAGTTCTTAAAGCCAAGAATACTGTTCTTAAAGAGGAAATGTACCATGAAAGGTTTTTGTGTTTGGATTCTCAGATTTCTATCATGGTCTCTTTTGATTGAGGGAAAAAATTATGTATGCTTACACAATTGAAACTACTAAGCAAAAAAACCCATTATTATTACTATTTTGAAGAGCCTGAGCATGTATTTCCATTTTCCAGAAAGGGCTGGGGGAGTGGCTTGCTTTCCAGAGGAGAACTCTTCAACTCAGTAAGCCCTACAGCCAGCTGCTCTTTTCATGCTTTTTCCTAAAGGAAAGTCAGTAGCATCCAGGTACAGACAACAGCCTCAGCACATGCAGGGCAAGCCAGCTACATATACAGGGCAGTTATACACAGCATCTAAATTGTCACCTCAGGACTGAGCTGCTCTGTGGCTGTATCAGACAGGCTGCTGCGAGAGAATTCCCAGGGAAGAGCCTCGTCTATATTTAGTATGTTGCTCAGATATGGAGAGGTCGTGAACTTTAACTACTTCAGTAAGATACAGAGCAAGATCTACTAGCTGCAAGCTACAGATACAGGTGGCTAGGGGTGCTTTTCTGTCTTCCTAGTAGGCAGCATTTCCAACTCACAGCCTGAAATCCCTTCAAAACTAAAGGGAAGAAGAGTAAAAATCAAGTTTTCACTGAATTTTTATGCATAAGTCCTGAAGAAAAGGGCGAGGCAAGAAACCTGTTCATTTAGACCTCCATTTAGAGACTAGACTATTTGTACAAGCAGATGTAATAAAGCAGGTGGAGGATGGTAGCACAGCACACACACGGTAACGCAGGAGGAGGGATTATACTCTCCTGGCTGTCATGAATCAGACACTGACTCACAGTAACACCCTCAACTAGGCCAAACTTCTGTTCCAAGTTCACATGGATTTCATCAGGTTTGTACAGAACAGTAAAATTTCGTGTTAGTAACATTTTTTTTTCCTAGATGATTCATGCCTCTTCTACCCGTCCTATATTCTAAAACGTTGATTTCATTTCACTGTTCTTTTAGATACCTGGCATGTTGTTACACTAGTAATGTCGTTCCTGTCTAGAAAGATCAAGTAAAACACAAAAATAACACTAAAGTAAAATGCTGCCATTTGAAAGAAAAAAATATTTTAGAAGGCTTAGAGGTATGAGGAATTCACACCCTTTGGAGGAAGTTGTAAGCTCTTTGAAAGTTGTAAGCTTCTTGAAAACCAAATTTGACATAAAATCGTCAGTTTGGCAAAGCTTTCATCTGATTAGGAGTATTTTTCTAGAAGACACACCAGTGTCGTCAATTGAGACATCTGACATCCGGGTTGAAAGAGTAGCAGGTCTGTGGAACGTGCTGCAGAGTATGGCCTTGCTGTTGGACCTCTCAGCTGAGCACCATGCCCCTTGAGGATGCCCTCTCTGAAAGAGTCCTCACATGCATTTTAGGAAGTAGTTTTTACAAAAGTTGACACTTTCATTGACATTTTGTAAAAAACCTAAAGCCTTACTTGTTTTCACACAACAGAAAAAATTTTTATTATTTAAAATTAGGTTGTTTCAAAATTTACTTAGTTTTAGGGGGAAAAAAAGAAAATATTTTAAGGTGTCTTGGACACAAAACTTTCAGACTTCTTCATCTCACAGAAAATATTCTTTTCAGATTGAGTATCTACATCAGATGAGATCAATCATAATACTGTGAAAGTCAAACATGCTCCTAAATTATAAAAGAGAAGGGAGGGAAAAAATTCAGACGTTCTCCTGAACTCTGGAATTTTTCATGCTTCCTATGAGAAGTACAATCTCATTGCTCAATACAATAGAAATATACAACCTGCTCTCTGCATTGGTCTGTAAAGTAAGAGTAAAACCACATGTGTTTATATTGTTAATTCAGAACATGCGATGTTTTGCAAATTGAAATAAATCAATTAGAATTTAGCATTCTGATGTTTTGAAGTGATAATTCACATCCTCATATACAGTAAATATAATTAAAATTCTTACACTTTGAATTTTAAATCAATCTTACCTGAATGACTGATTAAATGACATTTTCAAGAAATTTTAAAAGAAAATATTTCCCTGAAATTTTTAGTAGTTCACCACAAGGCCTCTGATAAACCACACATTTCTTTTCACAGAATCACAGAATCTAAGGGTTGGAACAGACCTCAAAAGATCATCTAGTCCAACTCCCCTGCCAGAGCAGGACCACTTACAGTAGGTCACACAGGAACTTGTCCAGGTGGGTTTTGAATGTCGCCAGAGAAGGAGACTCCACAACCCATCTGGGCAGCCTGTTCCACTGCTCCCTCACCCTCACAGGGAAGAAATTTCTCCTTATATTTCTTTGGAATCTCTCGTGTCCCAGCTTATACCCATTGCCCCTTGTCCTATCATTGGCCATCACTGAGAACAGCCTGGCTCCATCCTTTTGTCCCACCCTTTACATATTTCTAAACATTCATGAGGTCACCTCTCAGTCTCCTCTTCTCCCAGCTCCTTCAGCCTTTCAGCTTAAGGGAGATGCTCCACTCTATCATCTTGGTGCCCCTGTGCTGAACTGTCTCCAGCAGCTCCCTGTCCTTCTTGAACTGAAGGGCCCAGAACTGGACACAATATTCCAGATGTGGTTCTACAAGGGCAGAGCAGAGGGGGAGGAGGAGCTCCCTCGACCTAATAACCACAGCCCTTCTAATACACCCCAGGATGCCATTGGCTTTCTTGGACACGAGGTTCTCAGAAAAAAGAGCGTACCTTCAAAAAAAGCTATTCCAAACATGAAACAAACAGAACAGCAACAAAATTGTGCTTAAGCTTTCATATTCACATGTGTTCAACAGATAAATATGACACTGAAACAAATAAGATCAATATATGACAGACATCAGGAATAGTTATGTGAGTAACTACATCTGCATATATTACTCTGTACAGAGATACTTAGGATGCAAAATTTGGACCTCGGTGACAGCTGAGGAGATGCCTGTATTTTGATTCACACTATCATAATTGAAAAAGAAAAAAAAAAAACACAATTACTTTTCCTTTAGGATTTTCACACCTCAAAATCCAAAGACATTCAGATGCAAAGCTTTACTTTGAACTCATCTTTTTTGTGGTGATCAAAACCAGGGAAGGCTATAGGTACTTAATGAAATGTCAGGATATGCCACACAGGCAGCTGCAGAGGGGCGTGCAGGCAGCAGAGCTGCATTGAGTAGGGACATCTGTCTTGGAAACTTTACAGCTCATGGTTGTTCTACTTGAAATTATACTGACCTACCTAACTGAATTTCCTAAACTTCATTTTATCATTTCCAGATAAGATTGTGCATGGACAGGTTTGTTCCACAAGTAAGAGGTACCTGTAACCTCTTGATGCAAAACTAGTTACTTCTAATTCTGGAACTGGCATATCCATGGCCCACTTTGGTGTAAGCTTAACAAAATGAGAAAGAATGGGCCTGAAGTATAGCCTTCACACTTGTTACAATGCATGAGAGAATGGCTCTCCTATCTCCCTTCTCTCCTCCTCTACTCTCCTGGTTACTTCTGAAGCCAAAAGAAGAAAATTAAAAGAGGGCTTCAGACCAGAAGTAAACATTACTTCTGGTAATTACTGCCATTACAGTCCCTTCAGAGATTCTGGGGGTTTGTCCCACACCAAAAAGGTGTTAAAGTATAAATTATATGGATGAGGCATGGGTTAGCCACAGCAGGTAGGACGAAAGGCAGAGGATGCAGTTCAGCAGGTAATACTCAGCCATCTTCTGAAGATGTGCAGAAGCAACTCCAAGCACAACAGTGTCACATAAAAAAAGAGATAAAAGGGGGAGGGAAAGAATCCATAATTTGTGGTTACCAACAGGTCTCCTTTCCTTAAAAGCAAAACTCATCATCTGAAAAATATAGTTTGTCTTTGGAGTACAACTCACAGCTCAAATTTTCACAGTGCAGCTCAGAGGAGATAAGTGCAGGGTTTCATGCAATTAACTTTAGAATACTTCTGTCTACATAAGTCCCTCCTGTTTCAAACCTTAAAGTCAAAAGGGAATCAGGGAAAGGTTACTCAAGACTTCTGTTTCTTACATTGCCTTTTGATTACAGACTCAATCCAAAAGAGACTACTCTGAAAGGCCAAGATAAACGTGCAGACACATAATTGGTCTTTGCTCAAATAGCACTCAAAAGTCAGGAGAAAGTGCCCTCAACTCAAGTTTCAGTCTGTGCTTGAATGACACATTAAATTGTTAACTATTTGCCTGAAAAGCCATGTATACATGCTACAAGAATGTCTTGCCAGGCTAAAGCAGTTATGGAAGATATACCATAAAGAGTCCTTGTCTTCCGACATCTGCATTGTTTTTCTTACTTGCCTTCAGAAAACATTATAACTGGGCATAGGGGACCAGGTATTCTAGTGAGATTCTTCCATGATGTGTCTTTATAATGGGTCAATGTTAACAAACATTTACAACATTTTTAACCCCAAGTATGCAAAAAGCAAAGTAAATAAACCAAGTTCAGTAATACATCTGATTCCTAACCTCTGGGATGAGTAAAGAGGAAAACTATCATTTTCCTATAGAGCAGGTACTGTATTGTGATATAGGGCAGTTGGCACACACGAATAAGTAATGTCTAATGACACATTTTCATAAAATGTCTACGTAACAGTTATTAGTTTACATGACTCCCTCCTCCCCTAGATGAGATAAGATTTAGTTTATGTGAGAGGACAACTAAAAGGAAACTCTCAGAAACATCTCAGGGACAGCAGGGATAAATTAAGGAATTTCAGCATAATGTTACTACCAGAAGTTTTGGTCAGTTTTAACATGCAGGACAGAAACAACTTGAGGTCACACATGATATTCCCCAGCATAACAGTACTGCCTCTGGAAAAACATCCCTGCAAAGGTCTGAGAAAATCACCACTCGTTCATTTTTCTTCATATACACTTTTGTTGCTTATTCTGTTCCTGTTTATGCTGATAGAAGTGTTTTGATTACTGTGGTTGAATTATTACTAGAACATTTTTTGGTTAGAAAAAAATGACTTCAGACTAAAATTATTTTCTGATTCACGACACAGGTTTTTCCAGCTCTTTTTTTGAAAGCAGAAGGGGAAACTGAGGCACATTTAAGAACTTAATATTTATCTATTCAGTCTTCAAAACAAAATGCTAATGCTGACATACTTGAGGTAACTCATTTATGCTGCACCACCTGTGGAAGTCTGGCAGCAGGCAGCACAGACACAGGACACCCAAAAAGGTGCAACAATAGGGCTGCTCCAAGCTAGGGGTGGAAGGGAGGCACAGCTGCCTGCTAGTCCAGACCAGGAAGCACATTCCTTCAGGACAGCACAGCATCAACAAGGCTCAAATCACAACCCAGAGATCTCACTGGATGGGATGCTGTAGTAGTTTAGCACTGGCTGGGTGCCAGATGACCACCAAGTTATTTTATCACTCCTCTTCCTATACTGGACAGGGGAGAGAGAAATATAATGAGAGGCTCATGAGTCGAGATAAGGACAGGGAGATCACTCAGCAATCAGTGTCACTGGCAAAACAGACTCAGCTTGGGGAGAAATGGTTTGATTTATTAATAAACAATCAGAAAAAAGTATGTAAAATGAGCAAATAACAAATCTTAAAACAACTCCCCTCAATCCTCTCTCTTCCCAGTACTCTCCTTTCCCCCCCAACAGCACAGGGGATGGGGATTGCAGTCAGTTCATTAGAGATGGACTTTGCTGTTGCATCTTCTCAGGGGGAGGCCTCATCACACTTCCCACTGGCACAGTGTGGGGTCCCTCTCATGGGAGACAGTCCTCCATAAACTGTCCCAACGTGGGTCATCCACCGGGAGAACAGTCCCTCAGGAACAGACTACTCCAGCCTGAGTCCCTCACAGGATCACACAGGAACATTGCTCTCTGGAGTGGGCTCCTCTCTCTCCACAGGCTCCTAGGTCCTGCCAGGAACTCACTCCATTGTTGGCTTCCTACGGAGTCACAGCCTCCTTCAGGCACCCACTCACTCCAGCGTGGTGTCCTCCAGGGGCTGCAAGTGGATCTCTGCTCCCCTGTGGCCTCCATGGACTGCAGGGGCACAGCTGCCTCACCATGGTCTTTATCACAGATCACAGGGCCTAAGCACCTCCTCTCCCTCCTTCTCCACTGACCTTGGTGTCTGTGGAAATGTTTTCACATTCTCACTCCCTGTTGCTACTACAGTTTAGCAACTGTGCAGCAACTTCTTCCCCTTCTCAAATGCATTACTCACAGAGGCATTACCTTAGTAACTAATTGGCTAGGCCTGGGTCAGCGGTGGGTCCATCTTAGAATTGCACGGTAATGGTTTTATCAGCTACAGAGTAAGCTTCTGGCAGCTCTTTGTTTAAAGAAGTCATTCCTGTAGCCCCGTGCTACCAAAACCTGGCCCAGGCAAAACCACTACAGACGCATCTCTCTGCACACCTCATGCTGACCCACAGCCAATGCAACTTACTCCTGGCGTGGTGTGGCAATATGAGCATGTTAAGCAAGCTCAGGTCTCCAGGCCTCCCTGAGCTTTGCTGCTCCATCTATCAGTACAACCTGGGTGCTTTTTGCCCTTGTCTCCTCACTTGGCTTTCATGTGATCTGCAGATAAGAATCTCCCAAATGCCTCTGTGGCACGGTGAAATACAGCACAGAAAACATGGTGGGGAAACAGAGCTTAAGTTGACTTCAACAGCTATAAAGGAGCCTCAAATTCAACCAACAGGCACTTTGGCCAACAGCACCAACAGCTCTCGGTCTGTTGGATGGTAACTGCTATTCTATTCTCCTCACCAGAGCCAGCATGTCAGAACCTGAGGTAAACAAAACCAATGAGACATGGAGGTCTCCCCCATTTTGCCATGGATTATCACAGGACACACAAGTAAGGCTCAGTGCACAAATTCATTGTATGCTGGCAAAGGATAACAAGATACTTCCCAACGTCCTTCCCGTCTCCTATTAAAAAAATATATATATTAAATATCTAAGTTAGGTAGGGTTTTCCAAGCCCTCCAACCAAACAAGGGGTACAACCAGGAACACCAAGGAAAAGACACTGTAGCAAAAATCACGGATACTTCTGGATACACTCATACTTCTTGTCTCTAGAGGAGGAAAAAGCCAATTTGCTGCGGTCACCATAGACCAGGTCACCAACCGTAATCAAGCCAAAAAAGGTCCTCGATATTCTTAGAAACTTACTGCCCAAATACTATAGTGCTGCTGAACAGTCAAGTTGGGTTATTTTTGGGTTTTGGGGTTTTTGTTTTGTTTTGTTTTGTTTTTTTTTTTACACACTGCATCCCTGCTGCTTATTAGAGAACAGAAGTCACTCCCTAGAAAATGCACTGTTGAGACTTGTAGCATGAACCCACATCCACAACCAGCTCCTTACATATCATTACTGGAAGGTACGAATTGCAGAGGGGGAAGGCAGTCCTCCAGCAGGTTAAGGAAGTTCACCCAGACATCACATACATCTAGTCATTCCAATGCTCCTCAAGACGAAGCATCTCTCAACCACACAAGCTCCAAAGTTCCCTCTCTTGCCAACATGTTGCACATGCCCACGTGGGTCACACCTGCAGCAGCCCTCTGGCATTAACCACATACACACCAAAGGGCTTCAGCATCTGTGTCACTTCACACAGAGCCTTTCATGTGCTTTGGCAGGCTCTGACAAAGCCTTCATCATCTGGCAAACAGGCATTACACTCAAAAAATAACTCCATATTTTGCAAGAAATCTTGCAGGAGAACACTGAGCTGTTCTAGTAACTTACTTACTTTGTTGATATTGCAACATCTTAAATATCAAAGCAGTAAAAATGTAACTGTCACGGTTTAGCCAGGAGCAGCTTTTACTTGGTAACAGGGGGAGCGGGTTGCAGTGAAGACCTGGTAAAGAGTTTCTGGACTCTCCCCCAGCTCCTGGGTTCACACCCACCTCCGGCCCAGCTGGGCCAATCTGGCGCCTCTGCCATCACTATTTAGGGACGGGAATTTGAAATGCTGGCGAAAGGTGTAAGAGTGATACAAGATGGAGGCGACCTCGTGGACCCCACAGTCTGAGAAGGAAGAAGAAGCACTAGACCTGAGACCTCCCTGCAAGCCATGGTGAGAACACAGCTGTACCCTTGCAGCCCATGCAGGGCCATGGCAGGACTGAGAGCCACCAGCAGCTCTGTGTGAGTGCACCCAGACGGGTGAGGGACTGTGTGAGGAGACGGCCATGGCGCAGGCCGTGCTGGAGCCTGCGGGCCGCAGAGCAGCCCCACAAGGGAGGCAGAGAGGAGCTGCAGCTTTGGGGACAAATGCGCGTCGGAGTAGCCCGTTATGGTTATGTTTTGGGGTTTAAAGGTTATGTTTTAGTTGATGTTGCATTAAATTATTTTCTGTTTTCTTCCCCAAGTCCAGTAGCCTGGTCTGTTTTGTCCTGGACCTTAAGTGGCAATTAAGCTCTCCCTGCCCTTTGGCAATCCTCAGGTCTTCAGTACTTGAGGCTATCGTGGTCTATTGTTCCCTGATGGGCCTAAACCATGACAGTAACAAAATGATAAATAGCAACCACAACAATGCAGCTGTCCTCAAAAAAAAACCCCAGAGGTTTGTAGCACACAACATAGGAGGGATTTTTTTTCTTTTTAGGTGTCAGAAAGCAGTGAAATTGACAGCCAAATGACAGGTTCCACCCAATTTAAGATTTCAGAGGAAATTAAGCAAGTACTCCACACTGATAGGAAGCAAATTTGTGGAAAAAGCAAATAAAATACTTAGCCTGTTTTGCTCCAACTATTAAAGACAGTTATTAATGTGGCTTCTCCTGTGTACACAAGTTTGAAAGCTAAATACATTCCAAAAATGCTTGCCAAAAAAAATCTGGTTTATTGGAGTCTTTAAAATAACCAAGATGAAGAAATGTAGTTATTGGTGCATTAAAATACAGCTACTGCACCGTAGAAAGTTGTTCCACACCCAGAAATTTATCTGCTGTATCATGTAATTAAGGAAACCATGACAAAAATGACAAATAAAATTAGTGTAAGCCAGTATCTTCAGTTAGCAGAGTTCACTGATTAAGACAAAGAAAATCACATTTTATAGCTAACTGGGTTTTGTCTTCAGCAGTATTTCACTTTTTTTACCTCAATCTGGACACTTAAACCAAACAAGAAATCCATCATGCCCAAGGTGCTGCTCACCTTCACACAAAGCACATGCACAAGCACCCGGTCTGCGCTTTGGCTTCTGGCATTACAGATACCTGGTCTTAAAAACTCCTGCAGACTTCTTTCTTTCTTTATCACAGATTTCTTTAAATCAAAAGCCTTGGTCTCTCATTTTGTTTCTTATACCTAGAACTTACAAACCAGAAGTAAACAGGACTTACTACAACAGTAAATAAAACTCCAGTACATATCCACACCCAGAGTTGCTGGACTGTGAACATGAACACCACAATGCAAATGCAGTTTGAAGTATGGCAGCAAGGACAAGCAAAGAACATATAAAGATGAGTTACAGTAAAGTGTTACTGCTGTTCTAACTTCCTTCTGTTGTCCACAGGTGCTTTTTTTAAGGATAAAATTATTCCTTTGATTAAAAGTCTGGAGCATTCATATATCATACAGTTAGCCTATGGACCTTGTACAGGATCCTGACTCAGTTCCGTTTTTACTGGCTTGCATTTTAAATAAGCTCAGCTTTTTTCATTTCCCCCCCCCTCAATGCTTAAAATTGATCAATTATTGCAGGATCAATGATGTACATTCCACTTAAGAGGGCTCAGACGTCCCTTCCCAGTGTCCCTCCTTGCACATTTGTACTAGCCGTTGTATCATTTCTCTCCAGTTGCATACCTTTAAGAAAGGAAGCTCGTTCTGAAACACAGACACATGGTGTTGAGAAGTGGTGCCAGAAGCCGTCTCTAACACACCGTAAACAGGACACTGCAAGAACCATTTATATTCTGCAGCCTTTTACATTCTCTAGAAGTTTGTGCCTACACTATTCACTTGTGGGCAAACTTAAGAACACGCAAACAATTTGATTTAGACTGGAAATGTTCATATTTTTTATCAGCAAAAAAAATTATGGGCAAGTGTCCTCCATCTTTTCTGAAAAGAACATGCCTCCTTTACTTGAGAGGCAGGGAAAAAAAGTATGAATACAGCGAAAGTAGAGGGAATGAGGAATATATCTTTGGTGGTTTTGGTTTTGCTTTTGGGTTCTGGTTTTTGTTAGAATTTATTTTTATTATTAATATTTTAACTTCATGGCTATCCTCAAGTATTAGAAGACTCAGAAGAAAAGCTCTCTGCAAGAACAGTACTTGAGCAGTGGACTTAGGAATACTCACTTTTCATTTCAAAGTACATTTATCATAATGTGTGTAAATAAAGTATGAATTGCCTTTCAAGGACCCTAGAGAACCCCGTTTTAACAAAATAGGCAGGATGCTCAGTGCCTTCTGTTGCTACAGTAGACATTGTAGATGGGAATACTGCTACTGAAAAATTTGGAGCAGTAACTCTTTCTTTTATAACCTTAAGTGAGAAGAATTTTGCAGTACAAGTAAAGCATCATGAAAAAAAGTAATTTTCATTAAACTCTGTGCCTTCCAGAAGCTTACAAAACCATTCCATATTAGGCACTTATAAACACTGTGTGTCTTCTCTGTTAACTAAATGGATATGTTTACTAAACAGATACTGTACCACTGAAAAAGCACAAGTGATGCTAACAACACCTACAAACTTGAAATGGACACCTGTACTACTTGCCATGAATATAAATAAGTGCTGCATGTGAGTTACAGCAGCACGGCTGTGCAAGAAGCTGCTCTGTCTTGGTTTGGTCTAGGATAGGGTTAACATTGATGAGGAAGTAGGAAGGGGTACAGCATGGGCAGCTGACCCAGGCTGGCCAACAGGTATTCACTACCATGCTGACGTCATGCCCAGTACACATAAGCAGGGAGCTAGTTGGGGGAAGCACTGAGGAATCTTGAGTTTGGCTGTTGGTCAGGAGCAGTTGTGTCAGGTCCCAGGTGGTGAGCAACTGCGGCACGTACCATTCCTTTTGCATATCCCCTCATTTACTGTTGCAACTGTTTTTCCTGAACTTGTTTCTTCTTATTGTTGTTCTATTAAACTGTTCTTATTTCAACTTACGTGGGTTTTTCCCCTTTTTCTCTGGTTCCCCTCCCTGCTCCGCCGGGAGGGGGAGGAATGAGCGAGCACCCTCATGGCTCTTTGTCCCCGGCTGGACAAAATCACGACATGCTCCCAGTGCCCTAAACATCCAACACACCACAAGCATCCTACACACCTGAAACACAGAGGCTGGCAACTATCTGAAGCCTTCCAATAATCAGTATGGCCAGCTCAGGATGCTGAAGTGAGGACAAGAGGGATGGAGTAGAAGACAAGGAAGCACCACTAGGGCTATAACTGACCAACATACCGTGCCCAGGGAAGCCCAAGAACTCACTGTCAAATAAAGGATCTACTGCAGGTGCAGAGGACTCCAGTGAAGATAGTGTACTGCTTAATGATCTTCCTCTGTAAATCTAAACCTCTACAAGCATCTAGTTTGCAACACAGTTCTTTGACAGCCACAAGTTTCTTCATAACCTGTTTCGGGACTGGGGCAATTCTGGCCAGTTAGCAGAAACCAGCAGTACAATAGGACACACGAGGCTACAACTACAGGAGTCTCAATCAAGGTGCCTGTAACAGAGCAACAAAAGACATGTAATAGTAGACTTAATGCCACCACCATCTGTCTCATCAGGATTTACTACTCCAAAGGTTTTACCAATTTTTGTTTTCAGAAGTGACTCCTGATGTTTTGCTGTGGTTGAAATAGCAATCTACCCCTAACCTAAGGTTACTACAGAATTCACAGTGTCATCGGAGAATGAACAAAGGCACACCAGCAGATTCTTTTTCCCTTTTACAACAATTGATGTTATACTAAAATATTTTATTAGCAAAATCTTGAATTTGATTTTTTTTTGTCAACAGCAGAAAACCCTGCAGGTGATTGATTAGACAACTATGAGACTGCCTCCAAAAAATGTAACAGTAAAACTTAATGGAATTATTCACACTTAAACATCTGTGCTAGTAAATAAATATATCAAATTTTTAAATGTGTGAGCAATCAATTAAAAGAATGACAAAGCACAGTAGTATCAGGGCAGGATGCAGAGGGCATCCACCTTCCAGACGTTACGTGTGTGTTTCAGAGGGGCAATGGAATGAAATCCCATTTCTTCCCTTCAAGAGGGGCAGTCACACTACCAGGCATTGCCTGCAGAGATAGGTACCATCAGGAAAAACAGCAAATTTTTACATCACAGCAGACCTATTTGCAGACCCAACAATGACACATCTTGATGTTGTTTGTTGAGGTTGGCAGGCAGCAGCATAAACAAACATCAGTGGAAGAGAGATTTCTGTACTCGCACATCTCACTGTCTCATCCCCTGCCTCCAGGTATTTTAGTCACAGTTCAGCTCATACAGACAGCTCAGAAATCTCAGTTAAAGACAATAAACAGCAATATGTATTTATCCTATCACTCTGTAGTGGTCTGTGTAGTAGTTTGATCATACCATTAAGAAAAATACCATCTCCTCAAACAGAGCAGGACTTCCAGATTGTGATGCAGCACAAAATACACAATTCAAGATGAGCTGATTCACTTGGCTCAGGTCTTTCTGTTCCTCATTTACCTCAGTATCCCTGCCTCAACACTGTAGCTCCAGTCCATCCCTCCTACTACCATAGCCCAACAGCAAACCAGTAGTACAGGCTGACTAACTAAGCTTCAGTAAAATCACCACCACCACTCAAAATAAAAGCTTCTAATCAGTTTGCTGTCATCATCGTAAAGGCATCCCCTTGCCAAAGCAGACTCATCCATCTTCTACGTCACTTGGATTATATCCATTCTATTTATTATCCTTTTAATCAGTCCTATTTTTAACCCTTCTGCTCCTTCCTTAAAAGCAAGTACCTTCAGGCCTTCCTCTATTATTTGCTGTATCATTCAGATAACAATAACTGTAGAGAAAAAAACCATTTCATCTCTGTCCTTCATGATTTTTTCTTTTGTAAATCCATTTACAAAGGAAGAAGCAGGGATCATGGAATCCAAGACAACGCAGCAATGCAAAAGCAAAGAGATATCTACCCCAGGGAAATTGCTGTATACCGAAACAGGATACAAGCTTCTTTTTGTTGTCATCAAGTAATTAACTGGAGAACACGCCAATAATTTACAAAGGAACAGGCCATGAGCATAACTGACGGAGGCAGAGGAAAAGAGAGGCAGAAGACAATGATGGACAAAAAGCACAATTTTTTACTCCTAGTCCAATGTTTCTTAAAATAACTCTAGATTAGTAACTCACAGTTCAGACTTGGATAATCCTCTACATATTCCTCCTATTGATTTCACTGGGATCTGTAGTGCATAGTATTTGAAAGGGTTCCAACATCCTGCTGTCTTGGTTTTCCTTTTGTGTAGAACAAGGAACATAAATAATCAAGCACTCCTATTAAATAGGGGAAGGGAAAAGTGCTGGCTGAGGGGAAGGTCTGTCTTTCTTAGTGGGAGCTGGCTTTATGGTTTGAGTGTTTTATTGATGGCACAGTGATGGCAGCACCAGTATGGTAACCCCTTCACAAGCTCAGAGGATGTCATATTGACTGCATGTTGACTTGATCTCCAAGTCACCCTGGTATACACTCAGGTAACTTTCACTGTGCTTCAACTCTGCCACGATTACACACAAAATTGCAATTTTCAAATATTTCCTTTCCTGGTTCCTGCCTGTTTTTTTTTCATACACACCACAAGTGTTTCCTTGGTCCTTCTCCTTGGAAGCAGACTGTTCTCTTTCTCTTTCTCCCAGATCCAATGGAATCATTGAATGGTAGGGTTGGAAGGGACCCTTAGTGATCATCTAGTCCAATTGCCCTGCGGAAGCAGCTCCACCTACATCTGGTCACGCAGGAATGTGTCCAGGTGGGTTTTGAAAACCTCCAGAGAAGGAGACTCCACAATCTCCCTGGGCAACCTGTGCCAGGGCTCACTGCTGGCTCATGTTTAGTTTATTGTCAACCAGGACTCCCAGGTCTCTCTCTGCAGGGCTGCTCTCCATCAGGTCAGTTCCCAACTTGTACTGATGCACAAGGTTGTTCCTCTCCAGGTGCAGGACTCTGCACTTGCCCTTGTTGAATCTCATGAGGTTCCTCTCTGCCCAACTCTCCAGCCAGTCCAGATCCCGCTGAATGGTAGCACAGCCTTCTGGGGAATCAGCCAGTCCTCTCATTTTTGTGTCATCAGGGAACTTGCTGAGGGTACACTCTGTCCCCTCATCCAGGTCATTGATGAAGATGTTGAACAAGACTGGCAGAACTGATCTCTATGGAACCCCACTGGCCACAGGCCTCCAACAATGAAATTTTGATCAAAAGAAACTCTTTCATAACCTTTTCTTCCTCACAAATTTTATCCAAAGGCTACAAGAGTTTCTAGTCCACTTCAAAGCATTGCTGGCAGGGCCATAACTGAACCTTCTTCCCTGTTCAGCACAGGAATTACTGAATGGATGATTATCCTTCTTGGCCTTATTATTCCTCGCCTCTGGCTACAATCCTACCCTTCTCCATTTAGGAGCTATCCTACTTGCCTGTCAGGTTCTTCCCCGTTCCTGACACTGATGACATTTTCCTAGAGCGGCCACTTGCTCACCTTACCCTTAAAAAAAAAAAGGAGAAAAACACCTTTCTACATTTTGACTGCAACACATTTGCAGGAGAAGACTCTGTTCCATCTATAAGCAACACCCCCACAGCCCTGCAGTGACCTCCCCATGTCTTGTAAAGCACTGCTTCTACTATGAGAGTCAGTATCTCAACTTGCAACAGGCTCCTGAGGCAAGTGAAGATCAATACATTTCATGTTTCACGATGAAAACAACACCCTTAGGATGATTAATATGTAAAGCTTCGACTTGCTCTCAATTTCACTGCCTGTGATAGTATCCAAAAAACTAAAAACATCCACTTCAAACCCCTGAAAGCTGGAGGAATCTCCACCCCCGTTATCTACCAGTTCTGGAAATATGCTCCATTTCACAAAGCAGTGGCAGTTCTTATACATCTCCTCAAAGTACAGTTCAAAACCCAGGCTAGAGGACCACTCCACATTAAGAGGAAAGGGTGGAAACGAAAAAAGCTGAAGCATACAATCACAGCAGGCAACTGTACAGCAACTTCCAGTTTCTTCTAATTTCTCCTACTTTTTGAGAGCCTCTCACATCATTTTTTTCCCATAATCTTTTAACTTAGTCTAAAATAAGTAACATTTGAATGGAAGGCGACTGAAAGAGGTAATGCCTAATAAATTTTCCTGGAAAGAAAGAATCCCTCCTTCTAGCTAACACTGATACTGATCAAAATTTTTACAGTGCTAGATAGCAGTATTTCTTTCACTTCAATATCAGCACCTAATGAGTAGAGACACCTTAAAGAATTCATAATACATTCTATGTTGAACATCCACCATGCAGAACATAAGAGATTTTAGAGCAGTCCATTTTAACGCTGGGAGTTGCTAATTTGAATACTTCTTTTCAAACCACTATTAATTTGAAGACATTCAAAGCCCACTTGTATCAGCCTGGCAATGTTGGCACAGCAAGAGCTCCAAGAACCTTAAATTTGTGCAAATATCTGAAGTGAATCATACCAGAAATTAAAAACTTCAAGGAAGTATTAAAATCAGAATTTTAGCATTTACCTGGTGTGAACTTTCACACTAGCAAGGCCTAACCAGGCAAGTTTTGTGCACCAGCAAGGCGCTTGGTTTTTACCCTGAATACCCAATGCCCCAACCAGACTGCTTCAGAGGACACTGCAGGAGGTAAAGCACCTTTCACCCTTCAACAGCATTTACCAGTACCAGTGAGTTCTCTGGCACTTGATCACTAACTCACTGCACCTAGATTTACTGTTTCATAGTAACTGCTATTCCTGATAGTTTGTATTTGTTCAGACTACCCTGAGGAAAAAAGCTGTCATTCAAACTTGTCACCTTTAATTTGGCACTTTATTTGACAGATCCACAAAAACAAGATCTCCCAGCTGTGAATGATTTTTTTAGGGACACAAGCAGCTCCGAGTTCAAAAACTCATGCTGTCAGCATCACGTAAGCAGTTCCTCGGGCTTCCCAAGACATTAACAATACTGCATGTTAATCTCAGTCCATGCAGCTATAAGCACAAGTGTTCATCATGATAGAGCAGAAAAACACCAAATACAAACTGAGACCACAGAGCCCACTTGCACTGAGGAGAATTGCTTTTAAATACTTGCTTTAAGTGCTCAGTGCCCACCAGCGCACATACCTTATCTGTTAACCCAACAAACACACACTTGAGTACCATGGGAGAAAAACATCAGTAACAGCCACACCGGGAAAATTATAATGATAAAATAGTGATACACAGGGGGAAATTATGAAGGATTACAGTGAGAAGCAGCATGGAACCAAAGAGAAAGCTGTCTGATAGACACAGCAGTAGCCGGCCCTGAGAAAGAAAGTGGGGTTTGTGGAGGTTTTTTTCATTTTTTTTTTTTTATGTTTTTCTAAAAGGATTTTATGATCAGTAGGCTAAGAAGCAATAGGTTGCAGTAGGATATTTCCATTGCTCACATAAATGAAGACATAGTCTGCAAAAAAACAACAGAAATCTATTTTCATCTTCTAAACTCTGTCACTTCAACACAATACAGCTCTGGCAGTTAAAGCTTTGTTTCAGTGGTAAACTGCAGACTTGGAAAGGAATAGCTTCATAGCCCTGAAACAATTATCAGTATTTCGCTGAGCAAGAGCAAACAATAAATATCATAACAGCAGGGATTAGAAAGATCTCTGTTCAAGAATAATACTAGCAGTGGTACAAAACTTCAGATGTCTGTCCATCCTGAATTGGAAACATTACTCTCTAAGACTGCAAATGACTATTTCACTTCCCAGTACTCCTGAATTCAATATATGGTGACAACTTGCCTCTGTACGATAATATTTATGCCAAGACATTACAGATATAATGAAAGATTTCACTTTTAAACTCTCATAAAGAACTGTAAAAAGTTTTACTGCCAAAACTTACCAATACTTCCAAGCTGTTAGCTTCAACTTTACTCCAAAACAGTGCAAGTAACAGCCTGTAACTTTATAGACCTGCTTTTCTTTGTAACAGGTTGTCTGCAGATTAGGGCATTACACTAAGGGCATTACACTAAAAGCAACTTTATTTTTTTAAATTATATTACATAAATTGCAAAACAATACCATTTGTTTTCCCAAACACAGTATAAAACAACTCCCTACTTGCAGGAACAATTGTTTTCTTCTTATACCTTTTAATTAGAGTTACAAAATGTTTACATTAGAAGGAACAACTGCCTCAATTTCTTTTCTAGATCTGCTATAACATGCCTACATATCTGATTGACACCATTTCTCACTACACAGAAGTGGTTATATAACCCTGGTACTTCTCTTACACTTTTTTCCAGGGCTCTCAATACTTATTCATCACATCTCATATGTAAAAGTAAGACATGAGTAAAACCCCATTTGCCTCTCTCGATCATCGCTTAGCATCTGGTGTCAAAGTCGGGCAAAGAGCAGGACTGCAGATCTTGAGACACATTTCATTTTATATCAGTATATTATTTGCTTGAAATAAGTAATATTACATTATTTTTTTCTAACACTTGTAATGAAGTCACTGTAAAGCTTTATCCCAGTAGAAAGCAGTAAAGAGGGAAAAAACAGATTACATACACAGGTTCTTATGCTTGTTTTTCAAATCTATATTACCATCTGTTGGATTTTGAAAAATTTCTTTCAGCTTACGTAGAAAAATATAGGTATGATTTTTCTGAACAGTGGCTGATCTTAAACAAAAATCACTGAATTCTTGATGAAACAAGAGTAAACGCCTCAGGTGGATGAAGCAGGGGAGTCTCCATCCCTCCTACAAAGAGCAGATGAAGAGAAGACTTTGTGAACATGGTGCAGCTCCATGGAGTTGACTGCTCTCCAGAGTAGAGAGAAGCCTGTATTTCAGCAATAAGTTAAGAAGTACAATCTCATAGAGACATCGTTCAGACCTCACAACTTCCTGCAAGATGTGAACATTTTTATCCAAAGTGAAGTGTAACCTACTTGTGGCCACACAATGAACCAGCAACAGAGACTTTCAGGGAGGGAGCACATTTTTTTCCATGCATTTGCTTACTTTTACTCAGAGCATTAAGCCACCTAGTTAAGATCACAAGCTAATGTAAAAGGAGACAAGTGACAAGAGGTCATACGTGATAGATGGGACCCACTAGAGTAACCTGGACATCTAAAAACTGAGTTGTTTCACACAGCTACTTCAGGATGAGGCGAATCACATCTTAAAATGGTGTATTTCTCTGCATCACCTCAAAACAGAGCATGCGGTGCCCAGACCAACTGTAAACACCAGCTTTGTAGATTAACAGTTAGGCTACATGAACTCTGCTCTACACATCAAGCTTAACTGGGGTGAGGGAGGCGAAGATAAACTATGTCAGCATGATGACATCTATTTGTAACATCAATAAGAAACAGAGTTGCAATTAGAGCTTTGTGCAGAGTCCCTGTGCATGGCAACAGTTCTTCATGAAAGAAACTGTGCCACAAAAGTACCTTAAATTATCCAAGAGAAGCTGACGGTTACACAGACCAACCTGAGTAACTCTTCCAAACTCTTCCCTAACTGGTTTTAATTCTCAATATGGAATATGAAACAAAAACAAGGGTAAGGACTTTGGTGATGGCAGCATGCACATCTAATGACACACAACAGTTTTCACACACACTGAGGAGGCAACAGCTTTCACTTTCACACACAACCTAATAGTGGCAAACCCTCTCTATGGCTAAATCCGGAGAAGTACAAGACTATTCAGTGAAAAAATTAAACATTTTATTCTCCTTGTTGGAGGCAATCTGACCTTTTTCCTCCTTCTTATGATCACCTTGGTACATACTCCCACCTCTGTGCAAGTGATTTCAAAATATTCTCTGAATACACACATTCAGCTTCAATACAGCCTTGCTGTGTTCAGAGTCCACACACACACTCCCTCATCTGATCAGGGCTGGCTGCCTGACTCAGTTATTGTGCTGGCTGATTCACTATTTCATTTATTGTTGACTTCCGACTGCAAAGATACACCTTTAACCAGCTGTGCACTTACTCTCAGCAATGACACGGGGTTTGATTTCTTTCACAATGATTCATGTTTTAGCTTACACAAGGTCAAAGTGCTCAATTAGATGTTTGTCATCATTTCATTAAATGAAAAGAGATAGTACATATCAAAAGACAGTAAAGTTTTGAGGATGCTTTATTATTAAGGTTATTAAAAATCCTGAATTTTGTGGGGATAAATATTGTTTTTGGGAAAGAGTGGTAACAAGGGAAGTATGGATGTTCTCTAACAAGACCCAGTCCAGGAAACATAAGAATTACTACGTTAAAATTAGCCTTTTGCTTAGTCTTCAGAACCATGTTTACTGTTGCAAATGGATAATTTTTAACTTAAATCGAGATTGGGGGGGGGGGGGGGGGGGGCGGGGCAGAGAGTGGCAGGAGAAACATAACCCCTACTAAATTACAATCGGTATCTCAAAGCTTGTTCTACTGAAACTTAGTAGCTTCTGCATGGCCAATTAGTCAGGGCAACTCCTGTATATGAGGTGGCTTCCAGGCAAAAAGATGTGGTTTGTTTCTACAATCAGTACTGAAGGTCAGCTGTCAATATGCAAGGCTATGTATGTCTGTATGCAATACATACAAACTCACTGCTCATGACTCTAAATCTAAAATACTAAACGGACAAATGTGCTAAAGTAACTGTTGTCTTGACCGTGTGGAGTTACGAGACCTGTGATTTCTTAGATCTCATCCCAAGCTCAGGGCTAGCTGGCTCCATTCCCTGTACCACTTGCACAAGAGGCATGTATTGCTAAAGCACCAACCAAGTGTTGTGCATTTGTGAGAGCCTAGAGACACCAATGCTTGTGAATGCTAAGAAAATTTTGTTTCTCTACTGAAAGCTGATTGCCAAATACCACAAAATCATGCTCAGATTTTCTGTTTTTCCTTTTGTCCTTGCAAACTGCTATTTGAATTGCTGACTCCATTCACCTGTAAACGAGCTTAGAATCGTAAAATCATAGAATTGTTTCAGCTGGAAAAGACCTTTAAGATCAAGTCCAGTCTTTGTCCCAGCCCTATCAACCACAAGACCATTTCCCTAAGTGCAACATCCAAACGGCTTCTCTCAAAGAGAGTTTTAACATTTTATAGGCACAAAGCTTTAAAGGCAAACTGCAGAAAGGATGTGCATAAATAGCAACTCAGTAGAACTGCAGAAAATAAAATTTAGAAGAAAAATGTACATCACTGTAAATTTCTTTCTGTAGAAAGGAGGTAGCCATCCTGTGCATCCTTACACTTATGCAGTTTATCAGCAACACTGGGACCACACTAGCTAGACCAGCAGGAAGGCTTACATCTCATCTCTCACCCATGAGGAAAAGTAGGATATCTACAGCAGCTGATGTCGGTAGCACCAAATCAGCCTAAAAACAAACCATATCCACAACTCAACCTCTCACAGTGGAGTGGCCTGACTTCTACATAACTGAGCTTTTCCATGCATCACCCCTCCTCTACCCTGAAAAGAAATGGTACCTGTATGGAAGCTCTCCATCACAGGAAAGCAGTCACACATGTTTCAGGGGGCCACTTCAAACACATTCTAGAAACTTTGAGAAGAATAAATCTCAAATTCCTTATTGATAAGACAGCAACTAAACATTACCTCAGCAGGATCCTTGTACATGTGTGAAAGTGTAAGAGTGACCAAAAAATACCAAAATAAATTAACAAAACCCCACAAAAGTTCAACCTCCAAACAAAAAAATTAAGCAGAGTCACTTAAGAAATTCCTCAAAACATCAGTAACCTGACCCTCAGGACCATTCACTTAGCTCCTTAATTACGGACTCTGTTCCTGTAACTGAAATCCAATGAAATTCAATCCTCTGATTATCCAGAGCCCAATAGAGAGACTGCATCTGAAGATGAGCCATTGCAAGATCAAGTGTACATATCAGCCTTTTTCTCTTCAGTTGTCCATATTGATGATATGCAGTTAAAACTTTTTATTCAGAATAAGTACAAACATCATCACAGAGCCCACAAGTATCCACAGGCCAAGAAGAATTTGATTCACAGGAACTCCAGTAACACCAGAATCCACTCCTGAAAACCCAAGACTCAGCATACTGGCTTCAACATAATAGAAGGCTGAGAATGTTCTATATTCAAGTTGGAACTACAGTGCACATTCTCAATAGTAAGAAAATCCCTGGGCAGAGCATTTACCTTTGACTTCGACTCTGAGAACCTCTCTGACAGGCAATCAGGAGGGGCTGCAGCTCACTCAGGTACCTCACCCCACAGTGACTCCAGGAAGGGTAATGACATCTGGTCAGGTTAACAAAGCATAAGATCCCCTATGGCCTTCAATGTCTCAGTCATCCATGTAGCATATCCTTCCACAGGTATTACTACAGTGACTCAAGCAAGTGACGTGGGTGACATTCTGCCACCTCCAAAAAGTAGGCTTACAGAAACAGACAGTCTGTGAAATGGCTTAATATAAATACAACCTTCTGCCTCTCCTTCCCATCTTCATTGCCTGCTGCCTCTACACACCAGTAATCCCCAGTGATCCACCCACATCCAAAGCCCCAGCCTTGCTCAGAGATGGGAACTGCATGGGACCAAGGCCACCTCTGCTCATAGTGGGGAGCTGCAGAGCATAGATTTCATGACATGACATATGTTGAACTGCAGGGCTGCTACCTTAAGAAACTGCAAGCCATGTAATGTTAAATGGATACCATTAAGAGTTTAGCTACAAAATTTGAAAAGTAGCTTGCATAGAATTCTGCTATTTCAGGGTGCTTCTACCCAGTTTCCACCCAAATGTGACCCTCATCACTTAACAGGGCAATCAGTCTCCCATACGGGATTGGTGCCATGTATGCTCATCACAGGACTCAAACATGGTTTTATATTTAGTGAGTGTGACATTTTTACCGAGTACAGCAGAAACTGGGTTGAAACAATTTTCTTTTTAGATGCTCTACCTTTTAAATTTGTTACATAAATATCCAATTCCAAACACGTACCAGACTCTTGTCTCCATTCATTCATACAGCACAAACTGTGGGATGTTCACAAAGTTTTTACACTTTGTAGATGAGACTCAAGAGAAAACACAAATAGGCTTTTTGAAACAGAAAAGCAGATAAGGTATGTCAGTGGCTGATAGCACTGAGATGACTCCTATTCATTTTTTTTGTACACAATACAGCTGAAAGTTAACAACCAAGCCCATATTCTGTGTGAATGTAAGAAAAAGGAGGTCCTGTAAAAAAACTGATTGAGCAGTTTGCCCTGGACTGATAAAGCAGGAAGCAAATAGTACAAATGTACAGAAGCATGCTTGGTTTATGAAAGCGGTCAGTCTGCCCTTGTTAGCTTTACAGCAACAACCAATTCCAGGCAAGGAAGGGAGGAAATAAAAGCAACAATAAAGATGGGGAGAAAAATGAGAACATTTTCCTTTCCATCTGGAAACATAAGATTAAAAAAAGGAGTGTCCTTCAGTGTCTCTGATTTTCAGGATAGGCTGCTTTCTTTTATGAAAGAAGTTCAGTTGACTCAGATCAGTCGTGTTTGAGCAACACGTAAATTAGTGAACATACCTAACTTTATAGGCTTTGTACTTCAGTGAAAACTAGTTGTCTGGATTATACAAATGTCTACTTAAATTTTTAATGAAATTATTTCCCCTCCTTCACATTGATCATTTGGATGCTTTTTTCCTAATATTGATTTATAGATTCAGCAAATCTAATGCATTTTCTGTCCTTTTTTGCTGAAATGCTGACTGTATGTCCTTTTACCATTAGTAAAACTGTTTACATGAAAAAAAGTTTCAATAGCTGTTAAAAAAACATAAACCTGAGTTTAACGTTCTATCCTGAGATAGAACAGACACAGAAATATTCTCTTAAATCATTCTAAGAACAATCTTCATTTGGAAACATATTCATTTGCCACCATGCATTGCAGTTGAGCCGCTTTCAACAAAACTCAACTTTTTGTTAGAAGTCCTGACTCAGTGGCATTTGCAGGATTCCCATGGCAGTACTGCTGGTAGCTGAAAAATCTACCCATCCGCATCCTCTTCACATGGCGAGTTCAGGCGTATGAGAACAGTGCGGCACGTAAGAGCATGACAGAGTCTGGACAGAAAGCACGCTGCTGTAATCATTCCTGTGCACCAGCCACCCTTTTTGTTTTGTTATTACATGCCTTAAGGAACAGCTCATGTAATCAGGATGCAAGATTAATAGGACAGTACAGAATTCCTTGATTGCTGTTCTGGTATAGCCTAAGACAGTACAAAAAGTAGCTCAAAGTTAGACAAAAAAAACAGTAATTCTTCATATATGTAGCAGAGTAAAAAAAGAGAAGCTTATACACAGTTTATAAGCACTTGCAGATCATTTCGTTCTTTCCTCTACTGCAGAACACAGTAGATGACACAACAACCACAACTGAAGCACTACTTTCCCTGTGATACCTTTCCACAGCATCATTATGTAACTCAGTAATGCACAAGGACCAAGAAAGCTTCTAAACCAGAGCCTTTGATGTGTACAGAGTGTGTAACAAGGGAAGGAAACGTTGTCATGCAACAATCAACTGTAAGAATCAGAAACAGCAATGGAAAAAATAATGGAGGCTAAAAACTAGTAAAACATAATTATTATAATGAAAACACCAGGAACACTGATGCCATTGAACAGGTCAGAAACAGTTGTTTGCTAAGGCAACAGAGGAAGCAAAGAATCCACATTGTTAACTTAGGATGGTTTAATCTAAATACAAGCAGCTTTTATTTTCTCAGGGGCTTTCTATTGAAGATAGATGTCTAGAATGCAAAGCACATGCCACAAAGAGGAGACACAAAATAATGCATGTAAATCATTAAAGATACTTGCTATTAGGTCTCGTTGAAATCTCTTAGGCTATCCAGTTTCAACAAATCACTTCATATTGTACGTCCTGATGCCTAATAACAACGTGTTTGTCAAAGGCTTACAAAGTCACTTGAAAACACAAAGTCTAGAGGCAAAAGATGAACAATGGTTATAATGTCATCTAAAATTTAGTACATGCTTCCATTTGCATAGTCCACCAGCTGCATTTTTACAAAATGGTGGAGATAACGTGATGACTGTGACAGCTGTTAACAGAACCTGAAGGCTGTGACAAAAGTGGGGGTAATAAACAGCAGTTGTGCTGTAGCGTGATTTTTAAAACAGAAAAGAATAAATCACTGCTTCCTGAACTCAAATCAGTCATTTTTTTAAAAGTTGGGTTAGGGTAGAATTATAATTTGCAAAATCCCAATGTTGGGGATTTATTATTATTAAATCTGTACTAGAGGAAGCACTCCCTCGTTTGCTTTTTCTGGCCCTACTGCAGCTCTGTGTATTTCCTTATCCCTAAAATAGAGATCCTAAATATGACATTATAATCATGAAAGCTTACATCTACAACGGGAAAACGTGCTTTCTTCAGCACTGCATGCAGAGGGGATTAAAAAGCTTTGGTAGATTGAGTTCCTTTTCAACCAGAACAGTAGCCTACAAGCAAAGTTGAGACCAAGGCAATTAACCCCATCAATCTAAAATGAATGCATACACGTGAAGACAGTTCTTACCAGAACCAGCTGAACACTCTTACAGCCTTTACTGACTGCCTTGGGATTTTTGCCCATGACCAATTCATTTACTGCATCTCAACATCAGAACATTACAGCATTTTAATGAGGCAAAAACAGAACAAAACAAACAAAACCACTGATTTAAATTCCACAAGCATGGATCAATATTCTTCCTTCTCTACATTTCTCATATTTATACCAAACACATCTCTAATAGCTCTCCTTCTGGCTTCAGTGTGTCACTTAACTTTAAAATAAATACATCATCACTACTCATAAATCACTTTAGATACTAGAGCCAAACATAAGTATTTCCTTTGCTTTCATTCTAAGTTATAAATATTAAAACAAGTATGCAATACTGGAATGGACATCCTCACTGCCAAGTACAGATTACTATACTAGAGTTTCAACCACCGTATGAGTAATTTGGGGGAAAAAAGTACCTCAGAAATTATTAAGTAACTTAACGTGATGGACTCCACACTCTTCTAAGAGGAAGCGACTTGCTTTTCAACGGTCAATTACCTTTTCAGCTTGGTGAAGCATGGCATGTATTTTCATAGACAGGCTGAGTTACAGGAGAGTAGAAGGATTAAATACAGCAGTATTTTACGACATCCTTACCAGAGGTGAAAGATAGTCTCGTGGTTAAGGAACTAGCAGGTCAGTACTTCATTCCCAGCTCAGTGCTGAACTGCTTGTGTGGTCCTGGATTGGCCAGTGACCTCCTATACCTCCCTTCTCCATGCACTCCATGGGGATAATTATACACTTGCCAAACTCATGCTATGATGTTTATTTGTGGGTTTGGTTTTTGAAGGCAGAAGGTGTCGAAGTACAGTAGGAAATTACTCAATTAAGAGAAGGCCCTGGAGAGCCATCTCCTTGCTCCTAGTCTGGGTGTTGCACACTGTTATTACTGATGGGTGCATCACAGCTTTGCTGCAGCACAGGTGACCATTATAGCAAAGTACTTTTCTCTTTCCTAAGGTAACACAAAGAAGCAGAAAAAAACCACAGGAGGACTTGATGCAAGTACCCGCTCGCTGTAATTAACATCGTGTTCTCGTGAAACACAGTTAATGAGGTCCTCACAGATTACGAGCCACAGAAACACATGATGCTGCTCCCAGGTGAGTGCTCATGTTCTCCATCACCTGTATTTGGAATAAGCCTAGATAGGTCGCCAGTTAACGTGGGGCTGTGTTGGGAGAGCACCAATTAAAAGCAGTCTGTTCCTATCCTGAGCCCGTATTTTACACCTGAAAAAGCAAGACACTGATAGACACATTTCCCTTCTCAAATCACAGCACCACTGAAGCAAAACTAACCAGATATTTCCTGTATCTTCACCACAGGATTCAGCCAACACATGTGAACGGAACCGAAAGACACTGCAAACCGCTTTCTTAAATCCTAACCACAGCATTCAGTCTCCCTTATGCATTACTATATACACCTCTTCCCATACCTCAGATTATTGTGCACGTGGAAATTTGGTAAAATGGAGTCAGAAATAGTTGTCAGGAAAAAACACCTCTCAGTTTTTTACCAAAAAAAAAAAAGTTTTTTCTTAGAATTTTACTGAAGTCACATTAAACTCCTCTGAAGAGGCACTGATTTCCAAATTACAGCTAAGTTAGTGAATCTTTTAACAGTGTAGAGATACAAAACACTTAGTCTTTACTAGAGAACTCAATACAGCCTCTATGCATAACCTTACCTCCATGTTAAAAATAAAGGCAATTCAAAGTGGCTCATCCTACAATGAAAGCAAGCTATGAAAGCCACTCATCTACTAGAGAGTAATATTCCATGGCAGCCCAGCCACATTGCACATCAGAGCCTTCCACTCACCCTTGCAGGAACAGAGCTGGTGTCTGTACGGCACACAGTAAGTGCAGTTCAGCAGCAGTGAGCCTGGATACAGCTGTGGAAATTCAATTCCACAGCTGTGACCAGGGCAACGGTGTAAGTAAATACACAAAAAGTCTCCATGCTTCTAACCATTTGAATTTCAAGTGGATTTTATTATCTGATTTCCAAAGGCTTTCCAAATGGATGGGTCTTATGCCAGTAGACAGCTATAAAAATTACCTGAGAAGTGATATGAAGCACTTGCTAAATAGTATCATCACCATTACAGTGATCTGAGATGGAATAAAACAGAGATCTAGTTTGAATTAGCAGCGTTCTATACTGAGCATAATAAGCACTAAAATACAAGCTTTAAAAATTCCTGAAGTGGTAAATTTTATTAGTTCCACTTTTTCCTTCTGCATATTTACATTTATTTCAAAATTACCCTGACATTTTGTTTCTCTGTTCTTCTTTTAACAGCTATTCCTAAACCAGCAGAGCAGATTGAAGTTAAAAGCCTTGTCCTGCTGCTGGCCTACCACCAAGAGATGTGAGGTGCACTTGATTGCAAGGTGGCAATCTGCTCTCTGAAGGAGGCTTCTAGTAGGTGTGATCATCTGGTCTGCAGAACAAACTATGGACAAAGATGCACAAGGTGGCAGGGAGGACTCCACATCTTTGCTTTTACATAACACGTTGGATTTGTTGGCCCACCTACTCAAGCAAGGGAGAGCGAAGCTACCAAGTTAAAATATATAAAGCTTGAGATGTTTGAGTGTCTAATTTTACAGTTCCTCACTCGCTGCAAAGGAAGCAGGTGAACAGAACCAGGCTGACTCCTGTTAGCTGTTGATGATGAGAAAGGCACAATTTGCAATTGCAAAGCACAGGTTACAAATTGACAGCCATGTGGTCAGCTTTCTGAGCTGGGCATTAGGTAAAAGAAAGGCCATAAAGGCCCGTTTATTACAAACTCATTTCAGATCTTTGCTTCCTACCTCAGCTTGTAGCTTACACTGAAGAATAACACAAAACACAATGTAATTACACTCCACACTTGAGATCAGAAAGGAACAATGAAATTTTTGGAAAAAGTGACATAAAAATTATGGATGAAGAATGGCATGCTTCCAAAATGTGAATTCATTACAGAAAAGCTTTAAAAAAAAAAAAATCAGTATCACACACAACTTTCATCTCCAAAAGTAATCAAGAAAAAATGTGTACTCATTGCGTCTTAAAATGCATCTCTACTCACAATGTCTTTGGCATTCATCAACCTTTGAAAACAAAGCCTTTCAAAAGGCAACATTGGCACACTGAATCACAAGCAACTTGTGAAGGCAGATAGAGCAGTCTTTACACACTGTCTAATCATGGATGTAATATACAGCTTAAGAAAGGGAAACTCAGACCATCCATAAAACAGGACATACATTTTACAAATTTTAGCCATTACAATTGACAGAATCAAAATAGTTTAATAACTTTCACATAAAACAAAGAAAAACAAGATCACTCTTTTTATTTTGTTCCCCTACAAGATCAAGCAATTGCTGAATTATGATATGGAAGTTATTTAGAACAAAAGAGAGAATTTCCTACACATCAGACTCAAGTCCAGTAGATGGCAAGGATAAATACTCAACTATTGGTTTTTAAAAAAAAGTCTGAAGAGTAGCAATTACAGGCTCATCTTGAGAGCATTACTTGAACAGAGAGGTCCCATGTAGGTGTTACCTAGTCATCCCCTACAGCCCACAGGAAGACACCAGAACACTGTCCAAAACTTTCCTTATGCATTTAACTCTGCACTTCTCCCACCAGTCACCGGCCACCAGAAAACACCATGAAAACCAGATGTAATCTCAGTCTGAAATACACAACTGTCAAAAAAAAAAACTAAGTAGATTTATGATACAGTTCCTTTCAACAGCTTGTTTAGACTTCTCCAGATGCTAAAAGGTAAACAGCAGTATATCCAAGCTAATTACCTCATATTCAAATATCAAAAGAACATTTAACACAGCACAAATTAGCTTTTCGTACAAGCTACCTCCCCTACACTGCTGCTTTCATTCCCCAGCTAGGGAATTCCACCAGGAAAGGAAACTTCTTACCTTCATAGAGGCAGGATGAGGACCAGGAGCCTTGCTTCAGCTAAATATTTTATAAACCCCAAACGATACAACACTGGATACTCACTATCTGTGGCTTCTAATTTAACAGAGGGCTTCAAGCTAACAATAGCTATGCTGTGGCAGTGCCAAAGCAACAAAACAGTCATCAGGAACCTTCTTCAAAGAACTATACTAATAAAGGAGACACTGAATTCAATAACAACATTTCACGCATATTAACATGTAGGTTTAGTTTACCAAAGTATTATGCTCTTGAGTGATTGTTGGGCACAGGGTGAGACTAGTCCATTGCCTAATATAACCACAAGTTAAATATGCTGCTTTACATACAGAGCCCAGGTTAGCTAAGTCTAGAAAATATAGGAGGCTTTCTCTTTAAACAAATAGCAGCACTTAAACATATTTGGCATACAAACAGCTATAGACATTTAAAACCAAGTTTGCTGTCTGTTTTACAACAGAGCCTACACTAACAGACAATTCCAAACTTAAAACCTCTACTTATTTCAGACAGTCCACTTTTTCTTGCAATTTCTTGGTTCAAACTACATATTTTCCAGAATTATTACAGACCACACTCATTTGTGCTATTTTTTCATTTGCAGAAAATCTAGGGAAAAAAACCATAAAAGCTGCTGTTAAGAAAACTCAGTCAAAGAAGAAAACATCAAACCTGTCTTTTCAGAATAGTATCCTTAATGCTACAAAAAAATGTCCAATAAAGGATTTGGAAATGATGCTCTTAACTTGCACTATGCCCAGAAGAGAGGACTCTCAGTCTGACTGAGAATAGAGGAAAATCTGGGGCTTTTCCTTTTCCCCCACCCCCAGTTGTCTCAGACCTACAGTGCAGCAAGAGACGCAGCAACTTTGTCAGTGTTAAGCAATCAACTCCACAACTTCATCCAAACCTGATCTGCCACCTGAGCACCCATCCCCCTCACACATGCCTGGAAGGGACTTTGAGGAACAGGAACCTCAGCCCAAGAGGGCTACGGCCACAGTCAGGCCAGATCCCTCTCACTTCCCTCAGAAAGTAGCAGCATTATTCCTCTTACCCAGCACTCATCGCTTGATAATAAAAGGCAGAAACATCTAGCAGAACAAGTGAGATGTATGGAGATGACTACTCTCCAACTGGCAAAATTACTGCAATTGCACAATATTTTTTAACTTTTACAAAGCCTAGCACTTCAGGCTAGCAGTCTTCCAGCAACTTAGTACTGCCAAAAGATGGAGACAAATTCAAAGGGGGGTAAAATCCTTTCCCTCTTCACCTTCCCAGGCTGCATGCGACAGGGAGGCAAGCAGCTCATTTACCAGGAACAGCTGGCCATCACAGCCTGGCCACCACAGCCCGACTGCCTAAATTCTTCTTCTTTCGGTACTCGGTAACTGGCTGCCTTCCCAGCACTCACAGCTGCAGGCAAGCCATCCTTACAGGAAGGCAGAGGGGAAAAAACTGACAGCACAAACAAATGCACACTTAAAAAAATGCAAATAACGTTTGATACAACAGGTTCTTGGAGAGACCAAATTAAATTAAGCTTTGTTATTCCACTTAGCAGTTTACTGAAGAAGCTCAAGGTTCTGAAGATTCCAATTTATTTTTAAAAAAATCCTGTCATTTCAGTTGTTATAGCAACAAAACTTTCAGGCCACTTGGTCTCGAAGACACTCCAGCATCCCTAGAAGGAATTTTTCCATATTTCCTTAAATTCAGTTCCTGCTCCTTCCTGTTCAGAAGGACTCCGAGAACTTGGAACAGAGTTGTTCTTCTCATTATATACACAAAGAGGTGTGTATCTGCAAGTTTCTCACAAGTAGGATATTGCTTCTGACATTTAATAGAGAAGAAAAAAAACATTATGTGGCCTTTGCCTGGGGGGAAGATAGACTCAACTTTGAAAGTACATGCAAAAAAGATGGGGTAAAGTGAAACTACTTTTTCATTTAGAAAGTGTGGCTACATTTCTTCAAACAAATGAAAACACCTAAGCGGGTGCACACACAAACATACAGACACTCCCAAAAGTCCTATCTTTGTTTAAAACATTTTATACCCACATCACTTTTTTTTTCTTTTATTAGTAATACAACATGAACATCAGAAACACTTTAAATTGCCATTTTGAGTCTGTAAAGACATGCATACCTGAAACAAAAATCCTATAAACGTGGCCACTTAAAAAGAACTGCTAACGACATACCAGCTTGCTCTTCCTGCAAAGGAGTCAAAATCTCGCTGCATCAGCAGCAGGCTGAGCATGAGAGAATGTGGAAAGTATGGCCAAAAACGTGACATCACTGTTCCAAAATAGTGTCTATTTTCCCTAACAAATCAGAGATTCACTCCTTTCACTAAGCTTATTGCCCAAAGAGGGAAGCTTCCCTAATTTCACGGATCCCTTCTTAAAAAGAAAGTCTTTTGGGTTATATTTGTTGTGCCACTGAGGCCAATTTTTCATCTTCTTCCTAAACTGACCACATACCTCCAAGGCACCAAGTTAACCAGTTTCTTCCCCATCTACAGCTCTTTGGCAGTATTTAATTTACTCCATTACTGTCTTCCTCTCATGCAAACTCCTGTTCTCCTCTCATGTGAAAGAAAAGGCATCAATTCATCTATCCTTATTCCCAAAGCCTTTCCCTTTACCAGTGTTCAAGCTCATCCAGTCTTTTTTTTCTTCCCCTACAGAAGACCACCTTTCCCCCCACAGTCAACTACCTTCTGCCAGCCCTATCTCTGTTACCATGAAAGTCGTGACGAGCTGGAGACATGAAGATCCAGGAGGCAACATCAGCTAACTGCTGCAGCACCAGAGAGAGCATGGTGCCTGGCAGGAGCAGAGCAGCATTCCATGGGATGCTCATCTCTGCTCCTGGGCTGCATACAAAGACACTTGGCTTTTACTACTCTTCCCCCTCCAATGGAGACCTCTGCCCTGAGATGTAGCATGTGGGATCCAGACCAAGAGTTTTGAATAGGGATACATTTTGCCTTTTCTTTGGGACTAAACACTTTATTAAGATGTATCACTTCATAGTAAGGAACTGAAGTGGAAAGTAAGTTAGTCATGTACCTGCTAGCTGGTTAAAAAAGAACAGCAAATACTGCAACAAAATAGTTACTAAAATTATTTCTGATTTAATTTGAGACAATAACTAAAGCTACCAGTAGGAAAAAAATCCAGCACTATTAAAGTATTGCAACAAGTAAAATGAATGTGATTATCTAAAAAACAAAAAGGCCCTAATGTTCACTGTTAAATTAAAATTACTTTGAATCACTCACTTCTCTTTCACTAGCAATATTAGTCATTTTGACAAGTATTATATACATCTGTGCTGCTGTATTCTTTTTTTCATTCTCTTTTTGTTTTGTTTTAAAGAGCACCACTGGATTCTGTAGCTTAGCTCAAAGGCAGTTTGGTTTTTTGAGAGTATTTTTAATCTATCTTCCAGCACCAGACTTGCTGAGCATTACAGTAAAATGACCTCAAAGAAACAAGGAAAATATATAATGGATATTAAAAAGGAGGAGGAAAAAAAAGTAAAGCACAGATGCCCTAAAGTATCTTGCAGAATTTTTTAATACTTTTTGCTCCACTTTTTATTTTCTTACTTCTCTCAAAATATTTCTGAGTGAGAACATCTGTGCTATACACTGGATTGATGTTAGAAGAATTCCACTTTATTTTCAATATATATAAGCACTGGTTCAGCATTGTTGCATGTTTTATCCATTCAATTTATATTTGGATGAAAAGCTTTGTTTTCCTTTGAAGAACCAGGAAACTGTTTTAAAGCTACATGAACCATATTCTGTATAACTAACATCACCAGCATTCCTGCCCCATTTACTCCATCTTATTTTACCAGACAAATGTGCCATGACCAAAAGATGTCATAGTCTGGTACAACTGAGAAAGTGTTACTTCCAGTGGTGTTTTTATAAGAGAACTAAAACATCTGTGACGGTTATAGCCAAAGTTAAAGTATACAAAGCTATGAGAATCAGATGGTTTTCCACTGGTGAAAGGCTATCACCCAGGAGAAGAAAGGCTGGCAACTCCCTAAACCCCAAATTGCCTCAAGGAACTGTTCTCTGAGTGCACTGAGCACTTTCACAGCTCCTCTGCAGTCCTCCTCTCAGAACTACAGGAATTGCTTGCAGCAGCTGAACAGTGCATTTCCTCAGAGGGAAATCACTCATAAGCCACCCTTCCACAAACACACACTTCGCTTTGATCACTCTTTAGTAACACTGAACAACCACATAATGCCAAACTGAAAGCAATGATGTATCCCATCCAGCTAAAGATAGGTACTGCTCTCATCAGCCAACCACAGTGGTACCACACATATCCTTTACTGAAAACACTTTCAAAGTTTGACTTTGCTTGTATGCTGTCCACTTTGTATCCCCTCTTCGTATGTACTAAAAGCAGGGCTTGTGCAGCTCCCCACGTCCTGAGCCACAGGTCCCCTCAGACACAGTACTACCATACAGCCAAGTCTCCACAGCCATTACCATGCTCAATCCAAAGGTCCATTCCTACCTTCACCCTGCAACTTGTCGTGCAACACAAGAGTCACCTGTATACACAGATGAGGACAACAACAGGAAAACATATGTTTGGCTGAAAACACAGAAGGAGGTAGGAAGAAATCAAAAGGAAATTTTCTGGTGGTGAGTGGAGGGAATAAAATCACTATAAGCAAGACATAGCCTTATATTGCCAGCAACAGTTCCCAGACCTTCAGGATCATGCCACAGCCTTCTAACCCTGAAGTGATTGTTACCCATTACAGTACTTTTCTTTTAGCAGCTCTCCACTGCCATTCATAGCTTTCATCAGGCCACAGCAGAGTGAATGACATTACTCCTCAGCTGGGTCCCACTGTTGGGAGCCCAATATCAGCAAAGAGGTCAAGAGCCAGCTTGAGAAAATTGCCAGCAGCCCCAGGGAACCTGGACTATTCTGGTTGACCTCAGGTAAATCATTAAAATACTATCCAGTCAATACCTAATGCAGAACCCAGTGACTTTATCCTGGTGATGTTGGCTAGAAGTAAACAACAGTCAACTGAGTAGCTGGAGTGAGAGGGATTTGAGGCGGTGTTTGGTCCCTCTTGGGGCCTTTCTGGGATGGAGAGGGTTCCTGTACTTTCTGAAAACAGTCTATAAGGCTTCTTTCTACATAAATCAAGCTCAATATTTAGGCAGATATCAAAATTAAGTCTAATTCTAAAAAAAAAAAAAAAAAGGTAAATCTTTTTAATGTTACATTTAGCCACCCTTGTCCTTCAGTGTTTTCACTAAGGTTCTAAAAGGGTCTCTGCATAGGCACTGTAAGAGGACCCTACTAAACCTGTGACCAAAACCTAGCAGCCAGGCTCAAGCAGGGACTGTGCTGAGACCAACAAAAAACACACATAAAATTATCCAATTTTCACACCAACCCACTCGTGTATACTGGGACCCATAAATGATGCTCCAGTGACACACGAGCAACTGCAAAATTGCTCTGCAAAACATAAAAAGCACCAAAGTCACCACTGTGTACCTGGAAGACAACCTGCTGTCTGGGAGATGACTTTTAAGGAGATAATCTGAGAAGCCCCATCTGGCACTGGGAAAAAAAATAAATAAATAACAACAGAAAAATGCTTCACAAATTCCCTGAGACTGCAACCTTCCTCACCAAAGAGGTGGAGCTTTAAGCTCTGAGCAGCCTAGACTTCCTATGTAAAAATGAAGTGAGAAGATGGTCATTTGACACCTGTTACCTTTTCTGACACAGTCAACCTCCCTTGAGTTCTGATCTCTTATCAGCAACTGCCTTCAAACGCTACCAAAGAGCAGATTACAACTTCTTTTCACAAATATTAACATACTGAGTTTTTAAATTAACAATTCAAGCATTGCTCCACATAACATCACAAACCCTGGAAAACTTCATCTCCCACAGCATTTGTTGAGGGGGAAAAGAAAGGTGTCTCAAGAATCCTCCTAAAATCTTTTTGATTCAGCAAATTTGCTTATTGATTTACTTAACTAGAAAAATCGGGGTTATATACAATGTCCAGGAACATCACTACAAGCTCGTGCTACTCAAGACATCAGAATGAGCTATTATAGAGACCAAACAATCCCTGTAGGGACTAAACATGAGACCAAAAAAACTCTCATAAATCCATGATTTCATATTCCATACTCTTGTTTACAAATAAAGGCAGCATAGCAATGCTCAAAGTGAAAAATAAATATACATGCATTACCTATGCATGTTTATTTATACTTTCAAGAAAAAGAAGATAAAAAGTGAAACACTTATGATATCCCATAGCACAAAAAGATTATGGTGACACTTGAAAGTCACCAAAGAGTCAGAAATGTCTCTGGTGACAAGTAGACCAAACCAAAGCTACAGAATGCACATTTACTTCTCCTTGATGAAAGGTTACTTGATATACCATTTTTATAATAATTAAAATTCCACAGTTTAACACTAAGTTACAGTCAGTCATTTGAGAAACGTATTTAATCTCAACTGCCTACCTATCTGCTCCCTTTTGGGGCCCATCATCCCTTTCCATTAACCTTAAGCACATCAGCTACGGCTGACTTTCCCTCCTCCAAATGCCCCTTACCTTCTCACCAGCATTTTTTAATCATCAAATTACTAGGAAGCCATAAGCAGAACTACATCAACACAAAACCTGCTGGGCCTCTGGCCAGCAGGGTTTGGAAAACGTAGCTACCATTTCTCAGGCCAGTTGTCTCCTGCCCAAACTGTACTTATTCAACACTCACTGAGAATTTGTGCCAGAGGATGCATCAGTCTAGCCACACGCACAGAGCATCATCCCTGTAGCACCATGCAAACAGGACTTCAATAAGCACAATCAATTTTTGCTGACTTCAGTTGCCCTGGACAAGATAGACTTTTCAAACATCTCTTGCCATTTGCTTGTTCATTCCCCACAAACACAACCTTCAGAAAGAAACAGATCATGTTTCAGACATAAAGCTTCTTTTGGAATAAAAGCAAAGGAACTGAAAGATTTCCTATACATGCTACATAGACTAACCTTCAAGCACAGCTTGTCACACTAAGAACTTATTCCACACCTAAACATTTAGTATTGACAGCACAGTTAATCCATAACTAGTTTTCTGAGACTTATGAATCCTAATAAAAAACAATTGCATCCAGAAGTAACTGCACTAACTGGGTGTGTTATCTATATGCTTTTTAAGTCTTAACATTTTACAGAGAGGAGAATCTTACTATTATGTGGATTATTTCTCGTGAGTATTTTTTCTATTCTTGACATGTCTCTTCAACCTAAATAAGCCAGAAAACTGAGGTAAAATTATCAAGTTAGTCACTCCTGGCACTCTGCAAGCACAATACCGGGCTGCCTCACCACAACTGCTCTGGTATGTCAGAAGTGCTCGCTGTGCACATCACTGTGTTTAACACAACCTGGAAACCATGACAAAGCTAGAGGTAATCTGGGAAGGGCTGACAACTCAGTTCTCAGAGGCTCCAAGCAGATCTCCTGAAGGAACTGCTGTATACAGCAGACACTGCACAGGACAAGAAATGCTGCTTCTCCTGCAAGTATGAAAACCATAAACTTAATTCAAATACTTTGAATAATCTTCTACTAGATATGTTTTTTTTCCATACAGCACAGTAGTGGTGAAGTAGATTTCAGTGTCAGTTTCATTCTCTTAGGTTAGGAATTACATTTCCTGCTCTCTTGTCTCTGTCTGAAGTGAAGATGTGCTCCTCTGCTACCCTAGCCTAAAAAGAAACCACCTAACTGCTACAAAAACAGTAATCTATGAAATTCTGCCACCAAAACCATAAATTACTATGTTACTCTACAGTGAGTTCAGCAAACAGCACTATACATTTTCTTACAGGACACTGAGGATCCACCCCCTGACTACCTAAATGTTGCTTTAGAAAATCTTCAGCTAATCTAAGTTTTCAGAGGGACTTTATAGAACACCCAGAGAAAGCCCATGGGCTCTGCTGTTGTGTTTTCAGCCACACTATTTCCATAAAACAGAAATAATCTCAGTAATTACAGCTACCTCAAGTCCGTACCAGCAACATATAGCATAACTATCATATAAATACTAACATTTGAAGAGCACAGAGTCACTTCAAACCCAGAACTGGAAGCTTTGGGGACTAAGGGGCCAAAGTCTAGCTGCCCTTCTGCAAAATGCCTTTTCAGTAAATAGATCGGCATGGTCAAAGTAGAGTTACAGTAACAATTTTTCTTTATGTTTCCACAGGTGGTTCTTTTCTGGACAAACCCACATCATTTGCAATCAGGTAACCTTTTCCTGGTGACGAGCATGTGTTTCTCCTGTGCTCACTAGTGCAATCACTTCCAGGCTTAACATTATACTGCAGAACGTAATTGCCACCCCTTAATGCAATTTAACAGTTGGAAACCAGGACTCAGGCCAGTGCCACAGGAGTTACACGGGCCAGCTTTTGAACACAACACAGCAAAATAATTACATTTATTAACATTGTAACACTAACAAACAAATTCTGCAAACACTTCTCATCTAAATGGCCCAATGAGGCATTCCTTGCTCCCCTAAGGGACATAATTTACTGTTCACTGGTTTACCTTAACCAGTAAGTAAAGGCACTTTCGGACACAGACTCCTACGTGCAGGTAGGCTGCCATGTGCGTAACTGACGTGTTTTAAATAACGGCTGGTATGCAGCCACAGCTAGATCCCAGTGAACCGTTTTTTCTTTTTGCAGCCAGAATCATAACTGTGTTACAAGAGGAATAATAAAAACACAGAGAGAATGTGTTTGTCCTCTCCAAAACCACATTCTTCAGGAATCAAGCAGGGAGGTGATGGGAACCTCAGTTACCAACTGGAATGAATTCTCACTGAGAAAAATGATCTTCAAAATTTTCTTGGGAATCACTTCAAAACAATCAATACGCTGTTCACAGTATTGCTTCCACTGCAGGTTTCAGAGAGCATGGGAGTCAGCATTTACCAACGCAAAACTTCCAGGTTCAGAAGTGTAAAGAATGTCAGAAGGGCTGAGGGGGAAAAAAAACCGCATTCAGCTGCTCGGATGGATCAGGTACTGCGATGGGGAAGGGGGTTGCTCAAGTTCTCAGCCAACGACGGTCACAATAAACCAGATGACTAAAAAAAGTTTGCAGCAACAAGATGAAAGTACGGTGAGGAGGGGAAGGGGGAAAAAAGGAGGAAAGAAAGAAAGAAAAAAAACCGCACAAAGCCCAACAAGTCGCCTATGGAGAGAAAGCCAAGTGTGCAACTGCCTGCACACTCACAGCCAGGGATTTCAACATGGGGCTGAGGGAGGCCGGCGCAGGCGGCACTCGGGATCGGCCCCGTCGCGGGCCGGGCCGGCGCTCCGCACCCCACGGCTCTGCGGGCGCCTCACGCACACGCGGAAACCCCCCCCGCCGCGGGCAGGCGCGAAGGCTGCGCGAGCGGCCGCGCTGCTGCGAGGCCCTCCCTGACCCCAGCCGGGCGGCTGGAGGTGGCCCGCGGGCGCTGCCGGACGCCCCTGCGGCGGGCTCCCCCTCCCACCGCCCTCCCCGCCGGGCCTGGAGGGCCAGGAAGCCTGGGGCTGGATTTCGAGCCCTCCGCGGCGCTTCGGCCCCGCCGCCCGCCCCGGGGCAGACCCGGCACCGCTGGCCCCCGCGCCGCTTTCCCGGCCGGGATCGGGCGGCGCCCGCACCGACACCCCCGGAGGCCGCCCCCTCGCCGCCAGGCACCGCCGAACAAAGGGCCGCGGCCCGTCAGGCGCCCGCGGCCGCGGGGAGCCGCGCTGGGGCCGCCGCGGACGGGCCGCCCCTCCCTCTGCCCAGCAGCTCCCCTCGGCGGCGCCGAACACACGCTCCCCGCAGGGCTCCGCTCCGCGCCGCCGGCCGCTCCTGGTCCCGCTCCCGCCGCTCCGGCGGGGCAGCCCGGACTTTCCCCCTCGCTTCCCTCCCCGCTCCGGGAAGCGCCATATTGATCGCGGGCGCCGCTCCCCGCGCCCCTCACCTTGGCGATCGCCTTCTTGTACCGGGTCACTGCTTGCTGGATCAGGCTGAAAACTTTTATGTTCCCGTCCCCGCAGGGCACGACCACTCGCGTCCTCCCGAAGCACACCGTGACTTTCATCCTGCGTGGCCGGGGGGCTCCCGCGTCCCTCCGGCCGCGCGCAGCCTTCCTCCTCCTCCTCCTCCTCTCCGCCCTCCGCCACGGCCGCCCACCGGCGGGGCGCGGCGCTCGGCCCCCGGCTCAGCGCCTCCGGGCTGCCGCTGCAGGGGCCTTGCCTGCGCGGCTGGCCCGGCGACGGGAGCGGGGGGCAGCAAAGGAGCGGGGGCCGGTGCTGCCTTCCCAAGGAGCGCGGCCGGGCGGCAGGCTGGGGGCCGCTCACATGCCGCGGCGCTGCCCGCTGCCTGCGGCCACCTGCTCGGCGCCTGCCCCGGCGCGCAGCGGCGGCGGGCGGGGCGGCGGCGGCGGTGCCTCCCCGCTCCGGAGGCGTGGGGCGGTGCAGCGGGGCGGTGCGGCCGGACGGCGCGGCCGGACGGCTCCACGGGGCGCCGGGCAGCGCGGACGGCGTGGGGCAGCTGGTGGGCCCTGCCGTGGAGAGGGCCCGCGGAAGGGGCTCGGCCTCCGAGGCAGCACGACCGGCACAGCGCTTGGTCGGAGCGGGGGTGTGCCCGTACACAGCCCCTGGGGGCGCGGCGGCCTCTGCCTCGTTCTGCTCCTCGGGGGCCGAACTGGCACAAGGAGCCCTGCCAGATCTTCGGCCAGCGCCCGCTGCGCTCGGGGACCAGGTGGCCACGGCTTGGTGCTCCTTCCCGGCGCGCTGTCTGCTGCTCTGTTTCCTCAGGTACCCGAGTACAGGGCAAGCGAGGCATCGAACGCGAGAGATCTGGTACTGCTGGAAACACGCTTTCTGCTGTCCCTCTGGGTGTTCGAGGAGGGCCACCGTACGCAGACGAGCGTAGATGGTTTTCACAGTCCTTTGAGTGTAACTCAAGAGAACCAACACCGAGCGAAAACTGGTGCAGCATCAGTGGGAACACTGAGCCATCTCCTCCTTAAAGCCGTCAGAAGTCAAAGGGTTTTATAGACATCACAAGTTTTTTCGCGGATTTCACTGAGGACAATGGAGTTACACAGCTCACTGGATATCCAGTGTGGCCTGACAACATACTTCTTTGGGTGGAATTGGTGAAACAGTTCAAATTAACTGCGGGGTGGACAGGAAGGCAGGCTGGGGAAAAAAGCCATTTTGCTTTGTTTTTTTCCTGAACTTGTATGCAGTACTAGGGACATGAAGGTCAGATTAGCTTTGTACCACCTAACTTCAACATCCTTTTCCTACAACACAGAGCACCTCAACAGATATCCTCTGTCCATCCTGCCTGGGAGTTCTCTTAGCTGGCAGTCTACTTTTGTTCCCATAGCAGTAGTGATCATTACTTTGAGAACTTCAAACAAATGACAATGTTATCTGTGGTTTAGTAGGCAGATAGTTAAGAAGAAGAATTAATGATAGTCTTAAAACATCAAAGATGAAATTGTTGCCCAGTTAAGAATAAAGCGAGAACGGCTTCCCTAACCCTTTGCATTCTACTTAGCATTCTCCAGTGAAGCAATTGGAGGAGTCATTTATATTAGTTTGACCCCATACTTACCTTGTCTCATTTAATTGACATCTATAGAACTTTTTATATGAATTGCAGTTTTGGAAAGCTTTGGGATACACAATATCAAACAGTTCACCCATTGACCTACAGATAATTCTAAGCTTAGATATTCATTTTAGTATCATTACCTGCCCGAATTATTCTAACTAATAACATAGATGAGGATCTATGTGAGAAGCAGTACATCTTTCTGTTGAAGTAGGAAACAAGCATACCTGCCGTGTTATAATATTTTATCTTATACTCAGTGTTTACTTGTGTGAAATAAATGCAGCATGCAGGTGTTTAGAAAGCCAGAAATAAAACTGAAGTAAACAGCTTCCAGCTCGTGACTGGGACAACTGAGTGCACTGCACATTTCATGTAGCTCATCAAATTTATTACTGGAAAATGTTGAAAAATTCCATCAGTTTGCTATTTCTGTGTTTTCCAGGTGATCATGAGAGCTGCTGGAAACATACTAAAGATGATGGAGGTATAAATTGTTGGTTTAACAGACATCACCTGAGAAACTTGTAGAGACAGCTGTAAAAAATGTGAAGTCAAGAGAGACTCTTCTAAGACTGTCTATAACAAGCAATTTTAGTGGCATAGACTTTGTAACCTTCAATATTATACTTCAGTTTTCATTTGCTTTTATCTGTTGAAACATAACGTTGTGTATCAGGAACTTCACCATACTGCTATAAAACTTGTTATTAGATACAGTTGCTGGTTGACAGTAATTATTTCACGGTTCAGACACAGATACAGGTTTTTCATGTTTTTCCGTGATTTAATTCCTGCTCTTACTGTCTTTAGCAAGTTCTTTGGCAGTCTTCCCAGCTCTTCTAACAGTCTCCTGGAAAAGAAAAAAAACTCCATGCAACAGTTTAGAATGAAAAATGTATAGTTTTTTCTATCAAAATTTCTGGGAAAATTAAGTAGTGAAGTATGAAGAAAACAAGTTCACCCTAGAATCTGATTTAAGGCCAAAACTTAAAGACTCACACATGAATACTGATAATACTAACAGGAATGAGGACCTCTGAGATTTGAGTTTCTTTCCCACTAGATACACAGGCACACGCAAGTTATACAAACATCATTCTGAAAATATTTTGAATACAGTTTACCAAGTAGAGTGTTTGTTGATGTCTTAGAAGGAAAAGTGAGCTTTAACTAAACAAAAGCAGCAAGGCTGTGAAATTGTCCAATGTCTAATTATGTAAGATAAGTGAAGTATAAAATATTATTATAAGAGATTATGAGAAAAGGATTATACTAATCAGGAGAAAAATTGGCAAGAGTTGCAAGTTTACAAAAATTACATCTACTTTCCATGTACTTAATGAGAGGACACCACATTGCAATATGGGTGGCATTTATGTAGCTCTGGATGTTGAGTGTTTCTGGACTAATATACCATAGAACCCAACAATTCATTTATTAACTTGTACATTGTTGAAAGGAGCAACTTATTCCATAGAGGCAATTATCTGTCTGTCAGGAGGAAGTAGAAGATGGAGCATGGGATAGAGAGAATCAGAGCTTGCAATTACTGATGAATAATATTCAAGTTCTGTTCAAAATGGCCACCAGGTTGAAATCCCCTGTGTAGCTTCTGCAAACATCAGGAGTGAGTCTTGCAACTCATTGCAGATTCCCAGAAGTCAGTTTTATCTGACTGTTAAAAACATTCAGGCAGTGGAATACTGCTGATTTCCAGAGCTATTTAATAGTTTATCCTGCATTTATATCAAATATGTCAAATAATTTTTCTGGAATAATTCTGCACATGCTCAGATTTAGTCTGTTTGTAGCATACAGATATTCCCTGGTCTAACAAGAAAACGCTGATGCAGTGCTCAGAATGTTTGAAGTTCATGCAATTTAAAATATAGATGTTTCCTAAAGCCAAATAATGTTAATTCAAAACTGGGGCAAGATCTGTGTCAAACTGAAGAATAATAGTATGCCTCAAAGAATGTAATTTTTTATTTTAAAGTTATCCAAATCATAGAAGTCAAAGTTTAAAAAAAAATAATTGGGGCGGCTAAGTTAAATGAAGCAGACAAAATTCAGTTCTGGCACCTGAAATGTGTTCAAAGTGCCATTTGCAAAAATAACTTAGAGAATATAGCAGGTTTTGATGATTTAAGATACCTACCTGCTCAGTTATTAGATAAAGCCTTAACTTGTTTTCATACCTTAAAAAATCTGACTTCTAAGGTTATGAACTACTTATATTTATGTGGGATCTTTCTGTGGATAACTTTTTAGCTATAGGAATGGGTTGACTTCTCTGCCATTATATTTTGCGATTTTATTCCTACGTGCTGGTAGTACCTCCCTAAGGAGAAAGGCAACAGTTCTTAACATCTTTTTTTATGAATGAGACAATCATTAAAGCTTATTAAATAATTGTGGCTAGCTTTGGCCTGGAAAAAAAAAATGAGGCTGGATAAAAAACTGTTTTCTACAACTCAAAAGAGGCTGGGATTTGAGGAATGGAAAGTTCTCAAATCGTTAAAAAGTAATTATAGACTCATGCAGGTGTTAATGTCAGGAGATGCAGATGCACAAAGTTTGGAAACACAACAAGAACCTTCTTTGTGGTATAACAGAAGGAAAAAATTGTAGCACAGAAGAATCCATGATTTTGCAGAAAAAACACAAGGCTGTTGACCTTTCCAGGGGCTCCAGCCCATGCCTCAAGCAACCTCAAGTAGCAAATGAGTGGTTAGGGTTAAAGAACAAGTATAGGTGAATTTCTTGCTTTTTTGTCTGTATCTATACTGGTCTTATGCTACTTCTTAAAAGAAATACATTCAAGCATTTTTAATAGTTTTTTTACTAATTCTCTGGTGGTTTTCATCCATCAACAAACTGTTTAAATGTAAATGCTTTCTCTTAGATAGAAGTAATGGCTTCGTGCTGAGAACTGGAAAGGCCTGAGCTAGAATATCGAGTCACTTTTTAGTGTGGGTGACAATCCACAGCTTGGAGACACTCCACAGGGAAAGAAGTAGAATTGTTGGAGGTCAAAAAATTTTTTTAAATGGCCTATATTGAAAGAGAGAAGAAGATACTTGAGGTGTCCAGAGCAGGGGGGCATTGTTGGGAGATACCCAAACAGTCTTTCTGTATGTTAAGGATGCTGTGGACCTACACCAAGAGATATGAACTGTCATAAGGAAAGCATTTGTGCAACTAGTTTTATCCAGCCCCACCTCTTGTACCACAGACTGAATTTATGCTATGGGATGAGTAGAATTATATCCACATAACGATATCAATAAAGTTCTGAAAGTCCTCATACTGCAAAACATGTATCTAAGACAAATGTTGGAACTGGCCATTCTTTATTTCCCTTGGGGCCACAGAGAACTCGAAGCTCTGTGACCCAGAGCCACCACGGGGACTGCGCTGGGAGGGCAATGATCTGCCACCTTCTCTCATGCCCTTCCACTGAAGCTGTTCTGCAGACTCCAGCCACACTAGTGTGACCGATGCGTTTGTTTTGGGGATGTGAGACCAGTTATCCCCAAAGCCTGCCATCAGTTATAGTTTCAGCAAGTTTTCCAGAGGAAAGGAAAAGAGAAAAGGGGCATAGTAGATGTCAGCAGCTGAGACCAGAAAATCCCAACAGAATTTCACAGGACAAAGAAAAAGCACTTTAACAGATTTGGAATCTTATCCCTGAACAATTTCAAAGGTCATGAGAGCTTCCCAACAACAACTATCAAATGAAAAATTAATCACAATATTTTTCAGCGTGGAAAATACTAGAAAATCTAAGTAGAGGGGTCATTGCTGCTTATCCCTGTAGTATTGAACACAAACATAGAAATACATCATTAGTAAAATTTAAGTTTTTAGCAACTTTTGAATTATCAGCAATAATAATTTAAAACTATAAAAATAAAGCTGTTAAAAGTAGTACAACTTGGGAGATTTATGACCAGCACAAGAAAACAAGGTTACTGTGGTTAATTTGCAGAAGATTGAACTACAGGGTACTTGTAGAAGAAATGATTTTAGGACCCTAGAATATTAATTTTAATTTTGTCTTAAGGCTTTTACAAACTTGGTGTTTTCCTAAAAATATCAGAGGTTACCGATCTTTTCAGTCTTCATCTACAAAAAGTACTTGAAGAAATTTTGTCTCTGATGAGAATTTATTGAACATTTCCATTCTCCTTTCCTTCTTTCTGCCTGACCAGAAGTTGGCTCTTTGCTTTTCTTTCAGCCTTTCAGTTATTGACGAAGTTTCTGGCGTGGATTTCCGAACCCTGAAACACAGTATACAGGATTCCAGCAACTAAAAAGGCTTGTGGAGTCTTTTCACTGACTTCTGTGGGCTTTGGATCAGGCCCTAGGGTTGTATCTACCCTACTCCTAGTAATGAATAAACAATATCAACAGAGAGCTACAGTACTGGGTTCTGTTTGTCAAGTACTTGCCAGAGCTGGAACTAATTCAGATAGTCAGAGGAAGCCATTTGCTGGAGAGAAGCTATGCCAAATCATTTGCCGCAATCAGGTTTTATCTATTGATGAGCATTCCTGAAAAAATACCTTCCTGTGACATGAAGAGGAACACCCACGGGGTATGTTAGTCAAAAGGCCTATCAAAACATGATAGCACAAATATTCCACCATACAAATTATTCATGTGGTTTATAAACATATTAAGAATGTATTTCTCAGCTGGTGTTCCTCTTCAGCGATCCATGTTTCATTTCTTGCCATTTTCTCATCCTTGGTGAACTGAAAGGGAATGGGATAGTGTCAAAGCATTCAATAACAAGTTATCTTGATGATTGAGGGAAAACATTGATAAAGGAAGAGGGGAAATATATATTTTGCTTAGCATCTCACTGAGTTGACGGTAACAGGAAGGACTGCATGGGGTAAAGATATTGCAGCAGACGCTTTCCAATTTGCACAGAAATTTGGAGGGATATAAATATAGACATGCACTTGGAACACATTCATCTCAGTTACACTTGGAGCTAAATGCACTCCTGCTGCTATTCATGCTGAAAACACACGCTATCTATTACTCTTCCATAAATATTTGCTCCTGAGCAAAGTTCCATGGCACCTGCAGAAAGCCCTTTCTAGTGCACAGTCCAGTAGACAAGAGTAGACAAGAGTCAAAGCATGGACTGGCAGGGAATGAGTTACACAATTCCTTGTAGGGACTGTGACCAGGACACACAGAGTCATCCTCACTGCTGCTACAAAACTACTCTCCAACAACTTCCAAAAAAATTCCAGATATGTGTTATGACCACACTTGACTAGTTTGTAGCATCTGTAGCTCTCTTTAAAGAAGAATGAGGCAGATGAAATTTGGACTCTGCTTTTAAGATCATTCTTGGCTTACTTAGAGAAGATGAGACAGGAAAAAAAGAATGAGAGAGGTAACATAATCTGTTATGCTCTTTGGTTTGTCCCATTTTCCTTTCATGAACCTCAAAATCTCCTTCCTTCTTCTCCTCTTTCTCTACTTTATTCTCTTTTCCATACTCAATACCACTTCTTTCATCTCACATCCTTTTATTGCCTTCTGTTCTCCTTGTCTTCCTTGAAAGTATGTGCAGCTGCTGAAATCAGTAAACAAAAGACTGAAATGAAACAGGAGAATCCCCATGAGCTAAAATACATGACACATTGTCACACACTGACAGTAATCTTTTTTATTGAAGACTGCAAAGATGATGACAGCAAATGTGTAAGTTTTCCAAATTCTGAGCAATGTTTTACAGCATAAGGATGTTTTAATTCTTCACAGAAGAAGCTTAAATTGGTCTGCAAAGACTTAAAATCTGTAATCAAAAGCAAGTTGTTTTCTTCAATAAAGCCGACTAACTTGCCTTGCCATGGGTAGGACATCAAGTCCTTTGAGGTGTATCAGGCAGGAAGAGCTGAAATCAGTGGCAGCAAAATCCTTTGATAAGATCACCTTTTGGTTTTTAATCTGTCATCATCTATGCTAACACGTGGACTACAGCACACCACAGGAGCATCTCTGTGGTGAGCAGCAGCACAGCAGCTTGAGAGCCACTGCTCAATGCCAAAAAAAGTCTTCACTCAGGTCTCATCTTGTTTCACCGAGCAAAAAGACACCTTCTACACAGGCCCGTCAGCAACTGACATTCCAAAGCTCAAGGAACACTTACCAATGAATTTAAAAGGCTGGGTTTCTCACGTGTTAAAATTACAGAATGGTCATCTTTAGATCATACCTGAGCACAGGTACTGCTGCCTTCTGCAGGGGCTGTGTGCTTAGATTTGAGAGCACTATTTAGAGCAGATTAACTCACATATCCAAGCCAAAACAGATAGATCAGAAGGATGAGATTAGTTCTACCGATCTTCCTGCTGCCATGGAATTACCAACTCAGGAACCTTCTAATTTGCCAGAAGTTCCCACTGTGGCTTCACACTAATCCAGCTGACACTGCAGTTACATCCATCATGGCATCTGTTCTAGGGTTTCATTTTATCCTGCATTTCATAGCTGTTCCCTCATAAGGGGGTAAATATGCATTATCTATGAATCGTAATATTTTCTACAGTTTATTTTATCTTTTGGGAAAAATGAAACAAAACTTCTTAATAATAAGTTATTCAGAACTTAAATTACATTTCAAGTTGATGAATTCAAGTGCAGTGAATCACTAGTACAGAATATTGCTTAATACAGAAAGACAGTGGAAATAACACATGGAATATTGGTATGCAAGTGCATTATACCTGAAGAAACTATAACTGCTTTAAAGGACTGAAAAATTGGCCATCTTTCCAATACCACAGCAATTATGAATACACAACCTCATCTGAAATCTGGGGAAGACAACAAAGGGTTTCGTTACAGATACACTGTTGCAAGAGTTCAATAATTAAAATCTACCAGGGTCGAACAACTATTTTCTACAAGGGAAAACGATTTCTTCTTAACTTGTTAAACTGATAACAAAGGTGATTCATTTGACACATGGGTTTGCAAATGCATTTTCTTCCTTGCAAGATTTATCAATATGCTGCTCTTTTCCGATATTTTTCTCACAGAATCCAATATCTGCTCCAGCTCACAGCTTGAAGTAAGAGTGCACTGAATGCTGCCTTCTCTATACTTTTTCTTCCTGAAATAGATTTTAAAGTCTAAAACTGACTGAGAAGGGATGTGAAAGGACTCCATGTTTTTCAGCTCTCACTTTTGCAAAGTGCAGCTGCAGCAGACACCAGTACATTAAAGCCGGAGAGAAACAGTTTAACCTTCCCCAGAGGGTTTTCTCCACCTCACTCCTGGAGGTTGCTGACCTCACATTGCAACTGGCCAGATGACACACTCTGAATCACTGCAGTTTAGATCACAGTGTCCAAAGGCAACCTGAAATGGCCAATGCTCTTTAAAACACAGGTCAATACACTGCAGCACCTCAAGAGATGGTTTTTGTGTTGCAGAGTTGACCTTTTCCATGACAGGACAGACAGTGGTCGCTTGTTACAGCTTTGGGCTGCCTGTTTTGTGAGTCACCCTCCTATCTGTGAGGGCTGCCTGGTTTTGTCTTCCAAGATGAATAGCTTTGATATTTAGCCCTGCTCATTTCAGCAGTACGAGGAACCATTACACACACTCTATTTGGGCTGGAACTTTCTATGCAACTTTCAACTGCATGGTTCAACCAAAAAAGGTGTTAAAAAATCTTGAGGGTCATCTATTCAAATCTATCTATCCCAATTTTCTGAAACATTAAATTCTCACCACATACCACCTAAATATCTCAGCCTAGTTCAGACTTAGTAGGAATTCTTAGCACTTTTTAGTGTATTCTTGACCTCTGCCTTTACTTTTTCTCTGAGATTTTCTTTATTTCTTGTTGAGTGAATAACCATAAACAGAGAATTTGGACAATTTCATATCTTTTTCTCAAACAGTAATGTTCTTTAAGGGGCTTACTTTATTTTACAGTGTGCTTATTCAAGAAAAGGACTGTCTCCACACATTATCACACACTGAGATCCTTACCTATGCTCACAGCACCTAGGAGGTAGCAAAAATTGGCAAAATGTTTATGATACAGACGTACGACAGAATTTTATATTTTTTAAATAATAATAATAAAAAAGAACTGAATATTGTTATCTCAGTCACATGTTTTAAAATTCACAGCAAAAGAGTTAATTTGAGTCCCTGTATTTGTGCATGGGCAAAATTGTAAGGGTGAGATAGCCAGTGTAAGTGCTCATAGATTATGTATGAGCTGTGTTATGTATGAACCTCCAGTTGTCCCGAGGGAGTTTGATATTAGATATTAGGAAAAATTTCTTCACAGAAAGGGTTGTCAGGCATTGGAAGAGGCTGCCAAGGGAGGTGCTGGAGTCACCATCCCTGAAGGTATTTAAAAGATGTATAGAGGTAGCATTCAGAGATATGTTTTAGTGATGGACTGGCAGCATTAGATTAACAGTTGGACTAGATGACCTCAAAGGACTTTTCCAACCTAAATTGTTCTATGATTCTGTATATATCAGTACTTAACCTCCTAATATTGGCTTTGAATTATATGCCTGCCATAAGGCCCACTGCTCAGACAGTATCATTTTGACCACTTGGTAAATAGACAGCCTCACCAGAAAGCTCTGTGCAGGGGGGCATTTTTTTTCTGACAAATTTAACTTCATCTTCTCCATCTTAGTTCAGGCTTTTCCACCGATGCACCTAGTTAAGGTCTTTTTCAAACAAGAAACAGGCACCATGTGTATCTGTACTTCCAGGCACTCTGTTGCACAGAGCATTTATCTGAACTTGTTCTTCTCTTTGGTGATTGCAACTTTGCACTCACACAGATCATCATAAAAATGTTTTATGTATTCTGCCCATCTTTACAGGACAGCTTTGTATTCATAGCATCTTCTTGCATTCTTAATTCATATGCAATGAATATACTTCCATGACTTTTTTAGTATCTCAAGCTTTTAGGATATGATGACTTTTTGTAACTTTCCTAGTTGCACTTTTCTCCATTTTATCAAATCTTAATTTCATCTATTCTCTTTGACTCTTTTTCAGATTTTCTGAATTGCTTATGTAATGTTGATGTTTCTTTTTCTATTTTTGTGTTTCCTCTTTACACATACTGATCCATGGTATCTTCAATAATTCACAGCTGCTTACTAAAAAAAGTCTTTTCATCCCTAATGCAAAGAGAAACACATGCCCAACTGAGGAATGTGAGAGCCATGTACGTAAAGTCCTTGAAGGAGTTTTTTTCACTAACATTGTCTCTGTTTTCCCATCTCTACCACAATTTCTCTTTCTGTTCATCTTTTTTAATGCAGCCTTTTTCTCCTTTGGTGGTTTTCTCCCCTCAAAATGTCTCTTGCAACTAATCACCAGAGGTAAGAACAAACATCCCTGCAGCAAGTCACAGTCTCAAATTTCTCCAGCCACTAAAGAAAAGGTAAAGCAGCCCTTTAATCGCAGTGCCCACAGAAGGGACACGAAACCAAATATCTGAACACATGGGCTGAGCAAGGGCTTTCCCTGAGGCTGCACATGTGGGAGCAGGGAGAATTTGACCCTGGTCTCTGTAAATACTGAAGGATAAACTCGTCTGCAGTTGTCAGCATCATCAGGAGACTTTTCTGACTGGTGTTGGTGGAACTAATTGTAAAGCAACATCTTAGTGTGTGGGAGGCTGGAGGCAATTTTAGTGATGGAGAGAGGTGCCAGACTTATCAGACACGGAAGATGTTGCTCTAGATTTCGCTGTGTAGTGCTTTATACCTACACTAACTCAGTGTAAAACACAATTGCTGGTTTGACTGGGAAGTTTTGACTTGATAATCATTAGCACACTTGTTTAGCAGCACTAATGACTGAGCAAAGATTTTCTTCACAGAACAGGTGCTGTATAGTCAGAAGGATTAGCAGTGTCAATTCGCTGGTGTCTGCTGATTCCGCTGTGGAGTCAGCACTTCCATGTATGCAAAATTATTTCATATATCTTTGGTACCGCAACTAAGCAAATTAACAAGCTTTCTTATGCATCGAACCAGGGAAGCCAGTGGTTTGTTATTGGAGAACACTGCACAAACACACTCAACTCTGAACAGTCCTGTGCTGCACTTCCTCAGAGGCAAATACAGATCTTTTGGAATGTATAGACTCCAGAAATGCTTAGGTAATAATGCATATTGTGTTATCTTACTACACCAGAGACTTGACAGTTATTTAAAACTCTATTTATTTATTGGCTCGCCTCACAGTGTTTTAACAATTGTGGTGAAATCCTAAAACAAATATAAGAAATGCAGTATATTTTTATTTTGTTGAACTCTGGGGACTTTATCTGAGGGCAGAGGGACAATTTATTGTTATTGTTCTCTGTGGCTTCAAAACACTGGTCAAACAGCACCACCCACCATTGGCTCTACTTATGATTGTCAGTCAAAGCTTCTCTGATGTGAAATATAAGCCATTTCAGAGCTACTGGTTCCCCCAACCAAAGCAGACAATGTTCGTGGTCATTTTCAGTAAAAGTATACCCAGGACAAAGCCTTCAGCTCAACACCCTTGACAGTATAATAACACAATATTTCCACAATATTTCCAGCTGAGGTTTAGTGTCTACAGTGGAGCAGAATGGATCTATTGTGAGATGGATGTGCCTTCACACTGCAGGAAAATTTGGCTCACCACCACAAAGTGATGAGATTCAGGCTCATATTTGAATATCTGCTCTGAGGATTACAGTGCCTATCAGGGAGTAACTAACACATGCAGGCAGTCCTGCCCTCCCTGGAGGCAGACATTACTCTGGACTCTGGCACTTTTGTTTGCAGAGCTGCTTAATCCCATCCACGCTTCCAACTTCCACCAGCACAGACTTTTTCAACAGTCATTTTATAGAAGCTTTTCTCTATTTCATCCTCACCTGATGTTGAAAGAGACCCAGTAAAGCGTAGATGTCCTTGACAAAACGCCACAGAATGCTTCCCTGTCCAAATTCTCAATCTATTATCTCAAGTATCTTCTTTTTCTTCTGCAGTTCAGAGAATAACAGTGATCCCTGAGGCTGATAGGACCAGTTTTCTTCTTTCTCTTAGTGTCTGTCTCTCTGGCCAAAACTCTTCTGCTAAAGCAATGTGGACACAGATTTTGGACTCCTCTTGTCTCCCCTACCTGCCTGTTCCCATCTCTCCCTGGCATGGCAATGACTTCCATTCTGACCATGCTAACATCTATAATCAAGTGAGCTGAACACAAAGAAGAGCTGCAACTCTGTGACCAGCAGCTTCCATTGCATATGTCACTCCCCCAAAACAGAGACCTTTGTTAAAGGATTCGTGTCTTCAGCATTAATTTGCAATGTCTGATCTAACAGAAAGATGGGAAGTTCATGAAGCTGGGAGAATGAGCAACAGAAGAACATAAAAACATATGACCCTGAGAAAAAGCCTCACAAATAGGCTTGAGTGAGCCTGAAATAGGATTTAGATCTGAGAAACTCCTGCTGCTTAAGATCTACCCTATACTAATGGAAAACAAGGCTTTGATTATAAACAAACAGCACTGTGCCACAGACACACCTGATTTCATCACCAGTTTCTCATCAGACCGTAGAATAACCCACAGCGCTGAGCTTGACTGTTCATGTTAACCAGAAGAGTCCAGTAAGTTTGAAACATAGATAACTGTGCAAATAGTAAATATCCTAAGCAGTAACCTGAAGTCAGGCACCTTTCAGGTTAGTTTAAAAGACAAGCAGCTCCTTTACCCAGCCTGGTTTTGAATCCAAGCAGAGCTGGCAGAAGAGAAAAAACCTCAGCTCTGGAAGCCAAGGGCAAAGAAACAATGTGGGGAACAAAATGAAAGTTACTTTGCAAATGGCAAGTTTCAGCTTGCTTCTAATTGCAGTAATAAGAAGGCAAAGTGAGTCACTCTGGCAAAGTTTTCCATCTTGAGGAGTTTGAAATAATGTGACCGCCCACCACAACTGCTGCCTGCAAGCGAGCTCGGGGGACGGGAGGATCTGGGGGCTGCCTCACAGGATCCAGTTGATATGGAGAAGGTGGAAACACAAAGTTAATTTCCAGCAAAGTAGAGATAAATGGTGTCCTGTTGGGGAGAAGAGAGGAGAGCTAGTAGCAATGGTATTGCAGCCTTGTAAAAATAAAATTGAGTCATGATATTTGTTCTGTGAAAGAAAAACCATTCTGCTCTCTTCCCAGTGGCTGGGAGATAAAGGTCGGTGTGTGCCATGTAGCACTGAGCCTTGGAGGAATTGCCAGGCCATTGTATAAATTCTCTGTTTTGGGAACTGTTGAGAAAAGGTGTATTTTAGAGATGGGTAGGAAAGTTCGAGTGACTTTCCTGTGGCAAGCTAGTCACAAAGTGAAATAAAAACCCCCAAACCAATATTGATTTACCGCCTGAGTGTGGTTAATATTTATCTACATGTTTCAAACTGGATATCAGATTGCAGTGGATGGAAATGTGGCCAATCATTGCAAGATTTTTCAACTAAACTGTTAACAGTTTTCAAGTACAGACACGTTGAAACAACTTAGAAGGAAAGCTGCAAAATAGGTCTCATTATTGTCACTTAACTAAAACCTCCAAGACAGTTACTTGTGCATATGTACTTTTAACTTTGTCAAAATGTATGTAATAGGCAACAAATATAATCTTTTCAACAAATATTTAGGTAGGCACAAAAAGTTTTTTCTTTCTTTTTTAAATTATTATTCCCAAATTGCTTATCACAAAAATCACACTTTGTCCCCGGGCATTTTTCTCATTTCTTTCTCTTCTGTAATTCAATGACCACAAAATTACAGGTGCTTAACTCCAGAAAGGTTAATTTTAGGTTGTAACTGTTTCGTCTTGCTTGGGTGTTTGTCTCTGTGGACCATCTGTGTTTGATAGTGTGATACGAAATGTTCATTTACCTTTCACAAGGGTAACTTATGTTTAGTGGTTTCAGTCCTTTTCAGTATGTAGAGACCTAAAAACTATCAATGAATCTTGTAACCATTCCATAAAAATTTTAAGTCTGTTGACAAGAAGTGGGATTTTTTTACTTTCTGCTTCTTAGTGGTAGCACCTCAGAGGTCCATGGACCACAAACTTAAAGCAACTGAAAGCCTCCATAACTTGCACAGACTTACTCCACCTGCTCTGCAAATGAGCCTTACCTTTCTAGTACTAACAAAAAGTGTTAAAGCTGTGGGCAATCCATAACTGCATATATATATTGCACAGGACACGTCTGAAATGCACAGGCTATATGAAATATGAGATAGTAAAAACAGTAGATAAGTTATTGTAAAATGGGGATATGAAGAAATGCCAAGGTCTGCGGCCTTTTCCAAAACCCAGATGTCAAGCTCCTTCCTTCTGGTACATCTATAGGAAGAATTGGCCATGTTTGGGCCTAATAATTCACCAAGAACCATTTTACAGCTTATGTGCATTAAACTTGACTGCAGAGTGGTAGGACAAACCTGTGGAAGTGAGCCCTTCCATAGCCTGCCTAAGCCCATATCCCTGAGCAAGGGTTTTCCCCAAATGTTGCTCATGCCCAAGGAAGAGGGAACTCAGAATGAACCTCACCCACAGATATTGGATGAACAACCTCATTTTAAAAAGAAAAGAAAAAACTCATATTTCAAAAGACTATGGTCACTAGCATAGGAAATATTCTTCTCTGAAGACATTCCTCTGATTTGTTGTTATAAGTTTAGACAGCTCTCCGTTGGTAGAGCTGCTGCCAGAGTCCTGCCAGAGGAGCCATAATTTCTTAATAGCCTCTACCAATGAGCTGTTGTGTTAACAAAACAGAAGATGAGAAAATGTAGTTGTAGAGCAGGTAGATGTAACCTGAGGCTAAGGAGGCAGCCACTCATAGCACCCTCTCTAACACGGCCCCAGAAGAAACCTGGAACCAGTGTGCCCAGGAGCAGGTGGGATGTGAACCTCCCTTCTGAAACCACTGAGTTTCTGTCCACCTACTTAGACATCTAAAGACTCAACCAAGCTTCAGCTGTGTGCTGAGGCCAGCCAGGGTAGAAAAACAAACCCAGGGGATTTCACATGTCCCATTCACTTCTGAAGAGGGGGCCCAACAGCAATATGTTGACAAGCAAAACCATCAGCTATTCAGGATGATCGAGAGTAGTGATGTTTCCACATTTTCAGAGTTCTCAACAAACCTAGCTAATTAAGTCTTGCATCATCATTGCACTTAAACACAAGTAAGTATTCATCTCCCCTCTTGACAGAGGAGGAAGCTGAAGTCTGAAGGGTATTTAGGGCCATGGAGTGAGTCACTGGCAGAGCCAGAGCTGTATTAAGAGCTGTAAGCTCCAAGATCTCTGCCTTTTCATTTCAGTTACTAAATTGAAAAATGCCTCATTCTCAGTGTAAATTAAAAGGGAAAACAGAGACTGTTCTTCCAGTATCAGTAAGAATGAGATAACCTTTTCCACACATAATACCATCAAAGCATTACGACTTATTTGCAGTCTATGGAATTATCTCCAATTTGAGGGGACCGTTGAGGTAGGAAAAAGGAAAAAAGGTGATAGGGAGGCCCTAGGTGTCATGGCCACAGCAAGTACACAAGACAGGAAGGGTTCAAGTGCCTCGCTTTCCTCCCAGTCCTTCCCTCGGCTGCCTCCTGCTCTGCACACATTAGTGCCTACGGGCTCCAATTAAGATTAGCAGCCCTGTGGCACTAGGAGCCTTCCAAACCCCAGGAAACAGCTCCTGCCCCAGTGGGTGTTACAAGATGACACAACAGGTGGATGAAAGAGAGAACTATAGACAGGAGCTGCCAGGGACATTAACCCTTCTCAGGCCTGTTTTTAAACTAAAAAAAATAATTAAAAAATAAAAAAACACACCAACCTATTTCCAAATAAAATAACCATACACAATTTTGTTCAAATTCATGTCATAATTAGGATTCAGAATAATCTAATGTACATTTAATTATCTACGGACAAAGATGTAGGCGTGTGCACGGGCAACTGAAGGCAAGGAGTTCTTAAAGCGAGTGTTGCCTAAACTAACCTGCCTCAACTTGTAATAATGCTTTTTTTTCCCAAAGCATTAACATTGGGCCAGTTTTCTGGGTGTAGCAAAACCAGAGAGTGCAAGTCAGAGATGTAAAAGGTGGTGTGACTATCACTTTTCTATCACTCTAATCTCAGGGTTATTTTCTGAATCACCTTTTCCCCTTGTGTTCTGGGAGTGCCTGGCAGTGCTGTAAACCCAAAAGGTGTGTGGGAGCACCGTTCTGGGAGGGCATTCCGCCCTAAGTGATTCTGAGAAGCCCTGCTCCCTTTCCCCATCTCGGTCAGGAGCAGCAGGCAGCAAAGGATCAACAGTACCCAAGAGCCAAATACTGACAGGACATCCTTCCCAGAGATGGACTTTCCAGAATCAAATAAATCACTTGGGTGGAAAAAATAAATCAGCTATATTGTATTAGAGGAAATGGTTTAATGTATGTGTTGAATGATATTGCTGCAGATAAATTCTGCCCTCTTTATCTTTTTTTTTTTGCCTGGGGAAATAAACAGGAAATTCTGAGAAAGTGAGCATCGTGCTTATTATCAAGCCATAGCATAAGTTTACATTTTCACTTTAATAAAGTAATAAAAACTTTTGGAGGAATGAACATAAATAAATATTACAGATAAATGTACATGATGACAGCTATTCATGTTTCCATATTTAGAACTCATATCTAAACCCAGCATCTTTCTCATCAGCTGAATTTAGTCAATGGCTGTGATCTGTTACGCTTTCCTCACTGAAAACATGCAAATGAAGGACTAGAACTAAACATGTTCTACACTAGCTAATTCAAAACAAACTCAGCATGCAATTCTGCTCTCAGCAGCACTGTCTCAAAATCTGTATTGCAATCAGAATACTTGTTTACCAGGGTAATACCAGGAAGCCGCTAGCAGAGTATGGCCCAGGCTAAAAGGTAACACATAATACCAATGAGATTCAAATGCAATAAACAATGAAATAATAATTCATGGTCAAAAAAATCTCCTTTGACTACCAAGTTTTGTTAGTTATTCTGTTGCACACATCCTTTCTGTTAAATAGCACTTTCACGCTGGATGCTCGTCCTCCAACCAATATATTTTGCCCATTCCTCATTTTTTAACTCTTAAGCAATTTGGAAATACATTGCTATAACAAGCAAGGCTAAGCCAACACATAAAAATATAAAACCAGAACACTATAACAAGAACCAATATCCATCCAGCTCATTGTTGGAACTCCAGAACTTGCAGTAGATGTTTCTGGGAAAGACTACAGAAGAGAGAGTATTTTTAGTGTGAGTCTCCACATGCTATTTCTTCCCAGTTTCCAGCATCACATTAAACATTTATCTGACTGATGTGTTACTATGTATTTCCACGTTTCCAGATCTTGCAGTGCTAACATATAAAAAGGATCTTCTAGCAAAGAGTAAAGCCTTTAGGCTGCTCTGAATTAGCCCATCTGTCATCATTCTTATCACCAAATTCCACATCGCTCAATTCATTTGCTTTTGTCCATCAAAGCAATCTGGTTAAGAAACTAGATCAGTGTTCATAAAACACTGGGAATACTATAGAAAAAAGGGTCCTCGAGGCATACAGTAACTCACAGTTACTGTATTATTTATACACACAAACCTCATAGCAAACATTGCACATAGACGTTTCATACCGAGTATCAGCCTGGTGACCTCCTGCTCCAGGACCTGAGTTGAAATCTTTGGCTGCTCTTTTATCCAGTCCTTTCACAGAGTTTGCATTTATGTCTTAGAGGGCTAAAGTTTAGCCTATGGAGATAAGACCCTCATTTAATAAAATAGAGCCAATAGCATTGAGAAAAACAAATGCAGGAATTGGCCCAGATTATAACCACGTGTTTGCTGACAATGGCATATTTCTAGGAAGGCACTGGATTACTGCAGATCACAGTCAATGGAAGAGCTACAGTAAAGTGGGATTGCAGTTCAAACATCCTACGGCTCTTGATTTTCTTTGACAGAGCAATGTTGTCAGCTAAGGCCCCACAGCAAGGCATGAGCCCCTGGAGCAGTGACAGCCTCACTGCCACCAGATGCTGTGACAAATGCACGGCCCTACCACAACAGCTGCCCCGGAGTGGGGCTCAGCTCCCAGGCCAAGGGAGATACCTCACACCCCCTCCTTCAGCCCCACCACTTTAGCTGGCACTGGGCTGCTGAACTCATCTTCCTCCCCTCAGCCATTATCTCTTAATGGAGCTCAGGTCTCTTTGGCCCTAAGTGCTGCTGTTTCCTCTCCTGAGGCTTTCACAACAGGCGATGCAGCTGCGTGCTAGTGTCTGGCCACCCAAGAGCCATTCTTACCCTTCATGCCACTTTCCCTGGAAGTCAGCAAACAAGCTTTCTAATAAAGGGTTTCTTCTTTGCAGTTTTTAATATCATTAAAAGATTTCCATCATACTTTTAATATCCCATCTCACCTTGAGTCCTTCTTTCCTCTCTGACTTACCCAGTGAGACCTTATTTCTCCTGTTGCTATTGTTAGCTGTACTGTTTGCTGTAAATTGTACTCTGATGAATTTAAAAAAACAGAAAAATATTTCTTCTTCTCTAGAATTTCTGTGCTACTCTTTTTTATTACTACTTTTTTTTCCTGTAAAGACAGGTTTTTGTCTCTTATTTTTGTTACGCTACTGTATTGGACCAAGATATCACACATCCATTTGATGACCACACAAGAGAGCTTCTGTTGACACACAGTCAAATGCCTGGCAAGGTCCTTAGAGGTGAGGATATAAAACCTTTCACTGTTTTTTCCACCAGAAGACTCCTTTGAATTGGTCAGGATTCTGTCTTTATGATATTCCTGTGTAGTTACAACCAGTATCAACAGTTGACAGTGGGACTTATTTAAAAGCAACCAAAATAGCTTTGGTGGCTGCCATCAGCCTTGGCAATGAGGCTGGGAGCAAGCCGCCCAGCCACTGCCAGATGACATACTGACATTTATCATGCAAGAAAAGTGACACAAACATTTCCTCCTCTAAGATCTGATCATTTCACTTAGCTTAATCAAGCAATAATTTGTAGTCTTCTGGTTTCAGCTCTTCTTTCTTTCCATTAACTTGAACTCATTTCAATTTCAATCCAAAAGTGTCTATATTTACTTCTGTAATACTTGTTTTTTTCTGATGTTTGTTTTACTGTAACTATTTCTATAGTGTCTTGGTACAGCCCATTGAGTGTGTACACTACATTAGATATAACTGGTAGCTATATAGTGATAATTTTTAAACAACAACTCCAATAACTTCACAAGTAGGGAATGTATTTTGTCTTTTGTAATTACTTGTGAATGAATCTGCTTGAAAATTCCCAAAAGGCACTAAAATATGTAATTAGACATGATATGGCTTATGTGCACTGCTTTAGGTTTTTCCCCTTCAAAGGTACTTCACCAAGGCTTGCAGATTATAATGAAGGCACTGCACTGAAGTAGCATGGATTGCCTACCAGCAAAAATCACAAGTGTTTGCTCCCAGCACATGGTTACTGGAATCAAATCAATCACAGGTTTTGTTTGGTTAGTTTGTCCTTCTTTTTCTACATTTTTGTTTAACCTCAGAGTTTTGTAATGATCTGCTCAGCTCTAGTGAAACCCTTGCTCAAAAGGATAAGATCTTCAAATGCATTGTAAACTACGGTTTACAAAAAAGTCTCAGTAGATATGTCCAAAGAGTAGAGTTTCTTGAAATAAAATAATTAAATTCCAAGTAATTATTGTGCTGCATAATCACTCTCATGCTCTGCCTTCACTGCAAAGAACTCATGCTTTCCTATCAAGATATGACACCCATTGTAAAAAACTAGTGCAGGTGCAAGATGATCAGTTCCAGTGACCAGTTCTAAGTGACCTCAGCTACACTAAACATCTTTGTTAGGTTCCACCCTGAGGTAGATCTCTTAATATGAAGCCACATCTTCTCTGAAAGACAGCTGAAGAGAGGGCAGAGGTAGCTCTAGTGCTTAGTCCTACTGAAATGGCAGCCTCGTGTCATCATTACATGCAGGAATACTCAGTAATGATACCTATATATATCAGCATAATCTTTTTTCATTAATCTTGGAGAACAACGCACTATTTGGTTTAAATAAACATGCAGAACATATAGCAATTTGTCATTAAGACAGTTTTCTAGGAGTGCAGGTGGGTACAAATATTTTCCTAAAGGAAGTGTTGAAAACATGTGTGGACTCTATGAAACAAATCTTCTGCCTGAAACTCGCTTTTCACTGCCACTCCCTTGCCAATAAATTTTACAGGGACCTAGGCAGGCATCAGCTGCTCCCTTTATCTGTGTTACGAATATACTCTCCAGTGGTAAATAAGCACTGTCATAGTCTTGCATTCCAAAAACAGACCCCATGGAGTGATGTGGGTGAACACACCAACAGCAGGAAAACTGCTTGCATTTGGCTGCTGCCTACTCCTTTGACAGCAGCACAAGATATTCCTCAAAGTTTAAAGAAACCCACCAAACCAAAAAAAAACCAGCATTTAAACACTCATGCAGATCTAGGTGAGGTGCTAAAGCAATTTTGCCAATTTGTTTGTGACACGATACATGTCTTCATTGTTAAATAAGGAGTTGTTTTGGCTCCCCATAAAAAAGGAAGACATTTATTGATCTATGGTATTTCAGTGACTGCGATACCATAAGCTATGTCAAAAAGACCTGGTGGGGCAAGGGCACTTGCTCCTTCCAGCCTCCACTCGCTGGCTCTGGACAGCTTTTCACTGTGAATTCAGTCAACCACAGAAGGTGAAGGAGAGCATGGCAGTTCACCAAGATGGATGAGCATGTCAGTTATTTAGTGTTTCTGTCCTTAAAGGCTTCACTCATCCCAAAATATCCCTTTGCATTGTCAGGGGGTCCATCTTAAATCAATGGAAGGTTTGACTAGGAAAGGACTATGTGTCCACATCTTTAGTAAACAACAACTCAGAGAAATGAAAATGTCAATAACATGGTACAATATGAAAGTATTGATTTTAAATATATATATATAATTATAGACAGGATTTTTTAAAGCACAGAGCCAAAATTGCTAATCAAATACTGGAAAACTTAATCCATAAATATTTTTAAACATAGTCCTGGAAGATCATTCTGAATCTTACATCACTTACAGCATATCTGAATTATTTTGGGTTTGCCTTTTATTCACTTTTCAATTTGGTCTGCTCATACAAAGCCAGTTTCACTATCTGACTTCAGCAGCAGAAATAGCATTAGTGTCCAAGCTGCAACATTTTTGCTAAAACTTCACTAGAAAATGTCAAGCAAACATGCTCCCTGTGCAGTCAGTGACATTCATCTCCAGTAGAAATTATTAGAAAAATATATGGAAGAAAATACAGATTATCATGGCTAATTTAGAAGAACCAAAGAAAACAGCATCACATCCAACAATGCAGAATCAGACTTTCTCCCTCTCAAGTCTGTAATTCTTTATCTGGTGTGTATTTCATATTCCCTCCTTCTATCTTGCTATTTTCTAAATGAAAATTAGAGCATTTCATTGCTACTCTTACTACATGCTTTAAAAAGGCAAAAGGACTGAATCTAGGTGGGTAGCATGCTTTAATATGCTTTTCATAACAATACATATATTTTTTTTACTTCCACATAATGGTTTCAACCATTGATTTGAGCTGCTATGGCTTTTGTTCAGGGAGCAAGACATCCTTTTACTAGTTTTACTAGTAATACACATCCTGTATTAGTGTTTTACTTCATGACATTTAGAAATGCCTTTGAAAGGATACACGTCACATTTAATACAGTGACCTTCCTTGCATCACAATTAATATTGCAAATCATTTATCTTTGTCCTGGTCTCACTCAGGCTGAGATGAGTGGGTCCTGCTCTGTGGGAAGGATCCTGGCCCTAAGGGAGTCACAGCGCAGAGATGCGGCAGCACAGGGTAGGACAGGTCAGACAAGAGTCGGGCTGTAATTTTTAATGGAGCTCTGAATGCAGACAGGATTACAGCTTTGTAAACAAGTGCCAAGAGACAGCATCTTAGAAAAACAAGACTATCTCTATGAAAGTGAGAAAACCGTGAAGGCAGAAAATTTTGTAGATAGGGTGAGAGCTGGGGATGATATAATGCTCAAGGGAGGATAAGGAGGAATTAGGCAGAGCTCCTACCATTAGACACAATGCCTTGAAACCATGATAACAAATTCTCCTTTCTGCAGTGTACAAAGATTTTGCCTTTTAATCCTTCAGGCTCCTAGTCAGATGTGGTGACAGCTGCTCATGCTATGATACAGGGTCAAAAGAATTTTAAATGTGACTTTTTTTAACTCTGAAAAAAGCCTCCATTCTTGAAGTAGCTTTCCTTTCTGCCACCTTAAACATTTGGTTGCTGCTCAGTTTGCACAGCTGTGATTTAGACACAGTTTAGACAGCTACCGATTCCAAGTGGGTAAAAAAGAAGGAAGCGATCAATTCTGAAGAAAACAAATGATGATAAAGTTTAGTTCCTACTTCTGATGTATTTTTACACTGGTACTTTGGCTTAAATATCACTAAAGCTGATAGACATAAATGTTACCTTCAGGTCACAGCATGAGAAATATAAAAAATAATTAGGGTCATTCTCTAGTAAGTATCACACACAATAAGAAAACTCATATAAACAAGACACTTCTGTTTGTCACATTGCCTCAAACTGGCAACAACGTGGCAAAGAATTACAGCCTACTAGAAGGAAAGTCTTGACAAATCTTTCTCCAGAAGTCATTCTCACAGCTTTCAAGCAAACTCTCAGTCTTTCAAACAAAGAACAAAAAAAGAAGTGGAGCACTGGAGCCAGATCCTGCCAGAATCAGAAATGCAAAACCTACCAACCTGCCTATCAGGGTCTACAAGAAATGTTCTTATTTCCTCAACCATGAAAGTTTATATCTAGACATCCAGCATGTGATACACACCATGCAGCATATCAGAGGTCTTTGTAGAGTATATGTGGGTGAAACCTGCCAACCACTATACACTAGAATGAACTTACAGGAATTGTAAACAAAAAAACCAACAAAATATCACAGTTATCATCTCACATCACAAAACAATAATTCCCTCTCACACCTCAGTCCCAGTTCTCAAGGGAGATTTACAGAATATTTAGGTTTAAATATTATGATGATTATACTATCTAGTATAAAATTGTACAGAACAGAGACACTGGCTTTCTGTTCATCACAATTTTCTCAACATCTCATCTCCTGCTGACTTGTCCCTGTTCTGAAAATACTTTCCCTCTGTCATCTCTACTGCTACTGAAAGCTCTCTGGTAACATCACTTGTCCCACAAATGAGCTGATTAACATCATTACAGATTACTTTTTCTTTTGTATGGGTACTTCAAAATGGCCTGCAGAATTTCAGTACAGTCCCATTTCAAGCAAATAGTCAATTGAGGGATAGGGTGAGAAAGGAGTAGCTCTGGAAGGCTGAAGCAGTCCTAGTTCTGCTTTGCTACTGGGACAAATATATAGGCAGCCTGGGAGTAATGGTTTCCAGTGATATCTGCATCAGACTTTCTGAAATGCTTGCCCATCAGAAAGCTTGACCATGTTTTACATTGGCTCATCTAATAACACCTACTACCTGCCCTTACAAGGTAACAGAAAATAAATAGCAGGGTCCATCATGGGAGCTTGTCAGGCAGAAGGGAATAGGAACCCCTAGCTGAGCAGCTGCTTACTGATACTCCAGTCCCACCTTGTTTGGGGAAACAAGCTGATGTATGTTTTGAATTATCTGGCCACACATACACACAGTCAGTCACACAAAAGTTAGACAGTGTGTACTCTATTGTGCCGAGACATAGGAAAGATAGCTATGAAACTTAGCCATTCTATTAATATGGTCCAGTCTCTCCTCAGCAGCACTGACAGCTCTGCTAAAGGAAGCTTTCATACTTCATCTTCTGCCCATATTTCTGCTGCGGTGCCATGTCATAAAGGCCAGATGGAATCTGAATTTATCTGAATGCTGCTCATCTTTTCTTCTGTACCTGTAGTGCTCCTTTTCAAAGTCTTTGTGGTTATCTGAAGTTTCCTGACAACCACCTATCCTTTGACCTGTGGTACACAATGAAAAAATGTATTTTATGTAAGCAATGGAAAAAAGAAATTGCTTAGGGGTTTCTTTGACAACCACTACCTCTCTTGAAATGGAAAGCTAAAGATATTCTCCAGAGTACTGTCAGCAAAGGCTACTTTGTGAGCAGGGTGACAGCTGGAATTCCTGTAGCAGTTCTATTTTGAAGATGTGTCTGATGGGAATGTCTCTGCTGCTGCCAGCACAGGCTGCTGCTGCCTACGTTAGACACAAAACCCAAGAAAACACAAAACCTTTAAAGAAGGCAGAACTTAAAAAAAAAACCCTTCTTTTTATGCTTTTCTGCTTCTAAGAAGTGAAGGTGCATGGTATTTTGACTTGTTTCACCTACATTTGTTATTATGAAACATTTCTATTAGGGTATGATCATCAGAATCAAATCCCTACTGTGTACTGGGCCCTACAATTATATGCAACTCACAGCCCTTGTTGCACAAAGTTGACTTTAAGATAAGAGAGATTTGAGGAAAGTGACTATTTAAACCTAATAAGCATTACTCTCTTCCCTCACATAATTCATAAATAGTAGCTTCTTTCATTTGTCCTATATTGTTGTTACTCATTGTTTCCATACAAAGATGCATATTTTGGGAAGAGGCTTCTCATCTTGGTGATGAACTGGGGAAGGGATCTTTGCATATAGTGGCAAATATGAAATGTGTGTATGTGTACATATATACACACACACACATCCACACATCTCTATACTTGAATAAAAAAAAATAAGGCAAGTGGGTGGAAAATGTAAGTATCACTGACAAAGTGAAGGTTACGGATCAAGATAGGAGAAGATAACAGAGAGGACCAGATCTCTGAAGGGTGTTCAAGGTGAAGACGAGAAGCTTAAATGTCACATGCTGAAATGAGAGAGACACATCAGGAAGGAAAGTGTCCAAAGTGACAGGCAAGGAACACAGTGTAGAAATTACACACTGTGAGGACTGCACAGGCACCATTAAATCAAGGGAGGCTTGAAAGTAAAGTTCAATAGCAGAGTTCTAGCTGGGCTCATAACCTCCAATGCCAAAAACGCTAATCTAGTTTCCCACACTCCTATTCCTTGCTGCTGCCTCTTGCTTTGCATTAGGTCTGGTGCTTTTTGGATCCCACCATCAGAATTCTCAGCTCACTAAAAAGATATAGCAAGTAATCCAGCAAAAACAAGTGGAGAGCTGTCAGGCTGAACCCAGAGTCTGGCAGGTGACAGAATGAGGCCAGGGAGGAAAACAAAATAAGGTGCAAGCAGGCTGGATAAAAACTTTCCCATTTTGGTGCTGTACAGATGTAAGACTATCTTAGCAGTAATATGCAACTTCATCTTGAGGGGAGGAAGATTACAGGAATTAAGACAGAATGCTCATATAAGGATTTTGGCAGTTTGGGCACAAAGGAGGAAACTTGCAAATATGCATAAAATTAATGCATGATTGGTGTACACCTTCAAGAGGGACAGAAGCTTAAAGATCCTTACTAGCTTTTAGACTCCCATAACAAGGTTGACAGTAGTTATACAAACAACAGCAGATCAGTTTTGACTCTCAAATTTCCATAGCAATAACAGACTAAGGAAGGAAGAACTTGGGGTAACTGATAAAAAGGTGATTAGCGAAAGCCATGATTAGTACAGGCAAAGGAAAGATGATTATGAGGCAATCAGGAACTAGTCCTTCTGACTGCTTTTCCATTGACAAGGTAACTTCAGCACCTCAGTTGGAAACCAGAGGAAATCTGGGACATGAAACTACAATGGACAAGATTTCAACAATACGTCCGTGGGTTGCAGGTGTGTTTTTTAAATATGAATCTTACACATATTGATCAAAAGTATTCCTACATCTGTCGATAATCTCGAGCAAAGGAGGTGTGCACCTGCATATTTGTTTACTACTTATCCTGAAACCTAAAAACACCAGTGTATATCAAAGTTATTAATTATTTCACAGGTGATCATTCAGACAAGGTTGTGAAAAACCTGAAACCCATAAGCCAGTCACAACCTGTAACAACACCTTTCTGGCATTTTCTCTGTTATTGCCACATGACACTAAATATGTATATTGCATAGCCCTTGGATTTAAAGAGAAGCCACCAGCTGCCAAATGTAGCTTCAAGCTGCAAACTGTTTCCTGCAGTAGTCTAGGTCCCCAAACTGAGTTTCCCTTAAGCAATATCCTGCATATATCAACTAGTACTCATCAGCTTTTGGTTACCTACATACATCAATGCAGCAGACTTGAAAAAAACCCTACGATCTAGAAACAATATGGTACAAGTTCTGTGAAAATAAGCAATCTGGCTGCCAACTGTGCTTACCTTCAAAATAATCACAAATCTTTTAATCTAAATATTTACAATCATTCTTTGCAGAGCATCAGGATCACCAGATCAGCTGAACTGCAGGCTTCAGGGTCTCTGCTGAAGAAGTCCCCATTATCTGAAGCAACACGACTGCAGTGGGAGCAGGTGAATTACAGCACCCTCTGCTTTCCGTTTGTATTTGATAGAAGATTTTATGACTTCTGAGGCTTCAAAGTGAAGCATAAGCAGAATGACACTATCTGAAAGAATTCAAGTACTGAATATTTTTGAGTAATCACTGAATCTATACTCCCTAACAGCAGATAGGTTTTATGGGTGTTTGTTTGTCTGACTATAATCAAAGAGGTCTGATCTCCCACATGAAGGTTGCCCTGCTACACTTCATCTGCTCTAAGTTTTCCTTATTTGTTTACTGTAGTGCTTTCAGGGATTGTTTTTGTGTTGCTTTGTTTTTTTAAACACAGAGTACATCTTGGTTTGGGTTTTTTTTGGGTTCTCCCATCTCCTCTCTCCAGTAGTGAAAGATTGGACGAAAGGAAATAGGCTCAAGTTGCTCCAGAGGAGGTTTAGATTGGACATTAGGAAGAACTTTTTCACCGGGAGGCTTAATAAGAATTAGGACAGGCTGCCCAGGGAGGTGGTGGAGTCATCATCCCTGGAGATAGCTGAGGGACATAGTTTAGCTTACTGATGGGCTTGGCAGTGTGAGGTTACTGGTTAGACTCAATGATCTTAAAGGTCTCTTCCAACGACAATGATACTATGATTCTATGAATTCTGTTCCCTGTATGAAGTCAGACAACACTCACCACCTTTCTGAAAGAATGAAATGTCTAACTTGACCAGTCCAAATTCTGGAAGGGTCAGTCCCAGATGCTGTCCCATATCAAACTTGTGCTGGTGAGGAATGTGTGCTTTGCAAGCCAGTGAGCAGCATGCACTTCAGGTAGAAACACACTCGACTGCAAGATATGGATCAGAAAAGCCCAGTGTCCCTGGACTAGATTGTATCACTTCAGCCTCAAGAAATACTAGAAATCTCAATGATGATTCTACTCAGATTTTAGAGGCCTGCTTAAGCAAGGTAGTGATTTTTTTTTTTTAATGTTTGGGGTTTTTTTTAATTGTTTGGACTGAGCTTGAGTGTCAGCCTTTTGACCCGTGTGGTAGGAAGAGAAATATGGCACAAAATCAGTGGGTGGGTGAAGAGGAGGAATTACAGTGAGGGTTCAGTGGACTGAACAATTTCACTTCTTGGACATAAATCCATTTTTGCTATTGCAACTTGTCTGATGTATGGAAAACAACAAAATTTTTAGTAACTAAGAGCTCTGCAGGATACAGGCAGGCCTCACAAAGTGATCATGGTATCAGTTAAATCTCTGGGTACTATGGCCACACTCCTCTCTGTGTAACTCAAAGAGGGGAAAAGAGTATGAAGTGAGATCTATAGGATATGTGGCATTTATGACAGGTCTCATTGCCTGCTATTTTAAAAAATCAGGAAAAAGAACACTGCAAAAGTTATGAAGATGAATTGAAACTTTCCAGTAGAGTGACTCAAACTGCTGTTGCTGGAGGATTGCTTTGGAAAAAAGGGTAATTTTTTTCACTCCTAAAAAATATGAATTAATTCAAAGCCGTTTTTTTCAGTAATACATTCTGCTGACTTAAAAACTATGTTGTGTGTCTATTTTTGAAAGAAAAAGACAAGTCAGATCTTCTCTAAAGATAATTTTAGGATCTATAGATAATTGTCTCAGTACCTTCAGTCTTCTCTTTTCTAAGTTAAACATTCACAGATATCTCATTTCCATCACCTGAAAGCCATATATTCCTGCTGGGAGGACACTGAAGAAGCATTGCTACAGGAAGCAGCTCTTGGTTCTCGATAGCAGGGGCCTGTTGCCACAGGCTGCTGGTCTTGCTATATGTCAGCACAACAATGCAGGAGCCAGCCCCAGTTTTCACCTTGGCTTTCTGCTGTCACACTGAAAGCATTTTATTTTGAAGATTAATCATCTCACCCTACACATTCACTACTAACGCAGGAATCTACTTCTGTCCAGATAGAAATTGTTCTCCATCAGGAAAGAACAAATAAACACTTCCTTTCCAGGACAGCGGTTTGGTTTTCAGATGTTGCTGCCCTACTTTTCCTGACTTCCAGACCAAGTAATATAACATTAACTGTGGGAGTAAGTGTAAAGAAGCACTAGCATGTAATAACATAAGACTTTAGTGCACAGACACTATTCTGAAGCTTTTCTTACATGGGGGGAAACTACTCAAGGAATTAGTTATCATTGATAGATTAATATCTGCTACCACCAAGGACAATGGCTCATTGCACACTTTGAGGACAACTTTTAACTCACAACAAGTATATGCTTGGTTTGGCTTTTTGTGGTTTGTTTCTGTCTGATTTATGTCATAGTTATGCTGCCTAAGCATTTATACTCTGTGTACAAAAGCCCATGAGAAAAACAGTGCTTTTTCCAAGGTTTCATTTTCAAATGCCCATACAATCTTCATCTTCTTCAGTGACAGAGTAAAGAAAATGTAGCTGTACCCTCTCAAAAAAGGATATGCAGGTAGAGCTGAGATTGCACAACCACATAGTGATCTTGTCATAGGATTCCTGCTGCACTGAATGTTTATTGACTCACTCAATAGCTATTCCCAAGCCTTTCTTACAGTGCACCACTCAGCCTTTGCACCAGGGGCAACATCAGCCATTTCTTTCTGAAAATTTTATTAATCTGAGTACTGTTTTTCTTGATAACTGAGTTGAGCAGATACCATTTTTCTATTTTATAGAAAGTATGTGAAGCAGGGAAAGATGAAAGCCATGATTGCTGAGTTTAGTAGATTTTTAGATTTCTGACTGGAGATTCTGAGCATTTGAGCATCTTGTTAGTGAATTTTGCACTTTGTAGAGCATTTCTATGTCCAAAATATACATCCCAGGGACTGCAGTGCCTTCTGTGAGTACCCAGCAAGTATTGCAACTGTATTGCAAGTTCCACATTCAGAAACAGTTGTTTTTTGAGGCAGTTGTCCAGCATTATACAATTGTAGTCGCATAACAACAGTCGCACAGCATATTCAGAAATATCAAAATCAGGTCTTTGAACTTAGCTCTTCCCATTGTGAAAACAGATTTACAATACTGATTTGACAGATTGTTTCTTCATCCTGAGCGGGGCTACCAGCCCTCACTTTCCACAAACCTATGGCTATCTCTATACTCCACCACCCTGCTTTCCTCATGGAGACAGCAGCAAGAGTTCTCCTAGGCAGGACAGAAAGCTGAAGGTTGTTGATGTACACATTGCTTTTGGCAGATACACAGCTGGTCAGCTGGGCATTAGGTTCACTCTCACCTGCCTCATAGTCATTAATCCAGTTTGACATAAAGGGGAAAGAGAGGGAGAGTTCCTCTCATCAGAGCAGATAAAAGTAAAATGTGCCATACAAGTGAACTTTCCTTTGGATGGGGAATAGAAAAGAAAGAAGTGCCTCTAGGTAACAACCTTCCTAATTAGATCCTATACTCATGGCAGATTTGCATCAGCCCCTGTATCTAGAGCTGCTGATCATAAAAGCAAAGAACCTTTGTTTACTCCTAGTTGTTTAGCTATCTGCACTTCTTCATGATTAATGGCATTTCTATCACCCGAGGGTTAAAAATTGCCCTCAGAAAACTGAGGAACAATAAATGTACAACTTTCAAGCATTTCGCTATTGTCTAAAATTAACAACTCAAAATACTTATTGAATTTGTTACACCCATTGTCATTCTTTACACAATGAAAATTTTGCATGTTATATGCCACTAATTCAAGGCATTATATGCAATGCCAGTGCATTCTTGGAGCTGCTGCTCATCAGCTTTTAGGACACACTCTTAATTATTAAATACCAAAAGTCTTCTGGGATCATTTAAAATCATTTTAAAAAACCAGAAACTTACTTTGGAAAGCAGGATGAAAGTCTGACCTCAGCAAGTTAAATTTACTTTTGCATCCTCTAAAGTACAAAAACAGATCTCCCAGAAGTGCTTTGGCATGGACGGGAAGGGGGAGGCTTTTTTTTAAATGAGTTTTGTTCCCCTGAGATGACTATCTCATTTTAAAAATAAATATGATTAAAGCCAACAAAACAATCACTATTACAACATGACAGGAAAATAAAACATGGTTCTCTGCTATGAGATACATGCAAAGTTGCTCTATTAAAAAAGCTACCAACTTAAGGAAGATTAAATAGCTTTCTGGAGGAGAATGAACACTTTAAGAGTGGTTGCAGAAGTCAGCACTAAGGTGCATCTAACCCAGCCTCATGTCTCCTTAAGCATTAGCCCAGATCAGAGTGTAAAGAACAGTGCAAGAACATATTCTACTTCTGCCAATACTCTCCCTGTCTCCAGACACATTCAGGGGCTTTTTGGACTGGATGTGGCCTCTTCAATATTAGAAGCCCTTAACAGATTTCCATGAACTCATCCAGTCTCTTTGATCCACAGGAACTTTTAGAAGTCACAATATCCCTTAGGCAAAGAGTCTAACCATTCAATTACCCATTCAATGAAAATCCTCTTCATTTTGTTATTTACTGTTTTTAGCCTGTTTTTTACTAGTTTCATTTGATGTTTCATAATTCCTTTATGAAGAGAGCTAATATAATTCCTACTTCTCATTTCCATACAGGTATTACTTTTACCATGTTCTTCTCTGCTCCCACCTCTTCTCAAAATTTCTCTCTGGAAAACTGTCCTTCCCATTCCAGAGCCATAGGCACATACAATATGGTGGCCCTCTACCACAGGAAAACTTGGTTGGACAGGTTCTCAAAGTGCAGTTACATTGCATCTGACATGGGGGGTATCCATTTTTCTTTAACAACTGGCCCTTTAAAAGATCATAGAATCATAGAATGGTAGGGGTTGGAAGGGACCTTTAGAGATCATCTAGTCCAACCCCCTTGCAGAAGCAGGTCAACCTAGATCAGGTCGCATAGGAACACGCTCAGGCGGGTTTATCAACACAACCTCAATCTAATTGCATTATTCTATTAGCTCAAAGAACAGAGATTTATCTTGCAGTAATCACAGCACCAACAGTCTGGGCTTCATGAAGGATTATTGACTTTAGGTCTGTGAGGAATAGGTTTTCTATCAGCCCAGCATACTCTCCCTAGACACCCAACCTCCATGACCAAAGTTAATCACAGTACACGCCCTCTCTTCTTACAGTATTCTGAGTAACTGATTTCCCACAGCTGCTTCTGCATCTTGTTTAAACCCTAAACATCCCTGAAATCAGGGTAAAAAAATTGCAAGGTGTTTTCCTGACAAGTTTTGGGCCCAGCCTTGTTTCCCCTGTGTAGCATTCCTCATGGCCAAGCTCCTAGCACAGCACTCATCTACATAAAAGCAGGTATCTACATGTAACCTGATCACTCAAAACTCCTCTCACTGTTGGTAGAGATCCAGCCAGCAGCATCAATTGCATCTCTGAAGCATTTCTTCTCTGAAAGGAGACAGAACAGCTCAGAGGAAACCACATAGTACCTACTTTTTCCTATTGACTATACAAGAACAGGAGTGGCTCAGGTGCAAACATTTGTTCTTCACACTTCTAAAGTTGTCTCATAACATCAAAAAAGGATTATATATGCTGCTAAAATAATGGAAATTTTATCCAGATAAAAGGATCTATTAAATCAAATCCAAAACACGAAGTTTCAAAGTTTGTTATTAAGTACAAAACCACTTATAAAGTGCCTACTCCATAAAACAAAACCTAAATCATAATACTAGAAGGGCCTTGCTTTCAGTAGAGATTTAGAAAACAACTGAGTGCTATAAAACAACTGCAACTATTCTGCAGCTCATTTAGCAAGACACAAACAACTGTAATTTTATTTAAGACAAATAATCTAATTTAATGTTGATCCTGTTGTATTTAACATCTGTAAAGGACAAAGAACAAAGCCCCTTGGTGTTCTGTGGATGTTCCGCCCAGGCACCTCAGTCAACAGAAATTAGAAACAGTAGAGGTCTTCTAGTTCACTGAACTCTGCACTTCCCAAATGCCTCTCTGAGTTGTACTTCTTATTACTTCATATGTTCTAGTTTTAAGTATCCCAAAATGTTTGGATGCTGTTTCACAGTTTGTTAGAAATCACTGTGAGGAAGGTTTTCCTCACATTCATCTTGAAATTTCTTTAGGTCCACGCAACCATCCCTTAGTGTACATTTTTTTTATACCACTAGATTATCTCCTCCAAATATTTTTAAGTCAAAGCATATCCCTTGAAACCAACAGATGCTCAAAGAGATCATCCACACTCCTATAGCTCTTCTATCAGACTGCTTTGGGCTCAGGTGCCAATCCCTTATGTTATTGCAGCTGACAGTCATCCAGGAGAGCCACACCATGCATCAAGGGAGGCCTTCCCCAGCAAGGCTGCACTATGGGGAGGAAATCCTACCAAAGAGCAAAGACAGGGAAAGAGCTTTGTCTTGCATTAATGTTGTGTTATCAATAGTTCCAGAAAGAGGATGGGTTCAGATACCACCATAGAGTCTTCATCCACAGCAAGAACTAGCATACTTGTTTTCTGGGGGGATTTTTTTGCATGCTGGCAGCCGATACTAGAGGCCATGCCTGACTCATTATGACCATCTCCAGCTGCCAGGGCTGCCACTATGGCTTTTTTCTGCAAAAAGAAACACCTTGAGGAGTAAAGACACTCAGGAGTTGCCACCATGCTCCAGGTCACCAACAGGTACCTGGCAGATCAAGGTAATTCATGTTGTAGTAACTGGTAGATTTTTCTTATAAAATTTTTGTCATTTGCCTAATAAGTTTTTCGATTGACACCTGTAGGCCAATTTCACTCATCTACTAATGTGTTTCCTTTTGGCCTGGCAAATCTAATGGTATTCATTCTGTCATTCAGCTTCATTCTCTCTATTTCCCCTTCAGCACCTCTAAAATAGATTTTCATTTTCTCATGCAATTTTATGCATGTTTATTTCATTATGTTTTCTGAGTATAATCACTGGCTTCAGCCTCATGAACTAGATGCAATTTACTCACAATTAAAGCCATTCCTCACCTGTAAGGCTGCATACATGGCCCTGTAAAACAGATTAACATTTACTGGAACAACCTGAAATGTAAACTATGCTGTCCCACCTCGTATTCTCAGACAGCTTCATATAACTTCAACAACCTACTCTCATACTGGGAGACCTATTATTATTAGTGTTACAATTATTGCTGAAAGGCATTGCAAGTGCCATTGAATAACTGCTAATAAAAGAAGCCAGAAGTTGAGGTTGCACTTCTTCAGAGTTTTAGATCTGTTTCTAAAAGCTTGCATTAATGCTAGCACAGATTAGGCTCTAGTGAAGATGCACATACCATTGCCTGTTGGTAGTGCTGAATGCACACATGTACAGGCAGCCAGTGCAGGCAAACCAGAAGTACAGAAGGGTATGCTGATTCAGCTGAACCCATAGCACAGACAGAGGTGCAACACTAAAAAAGTGTATTTGGGTGGAAAGGTTCTGTGGATCAGGGTTGTGAAGAAAGATGAGCACGAAGTTTCTTAAGAATCTGAAGGGGAAAGAAAGAAAATACATGACTGGAGTGGGGTAGAGTGCAAGGAACTGGCAGGTAGCTAGGATCAGCAGTCTTGTGGAAGAAGGCTTCTGTCTTATTTTCCCACCTGCCCAGCTTGCTGAGAAGTGGGTGATAGACTACTGTGGTGGGCACCTGGCATCCAGCCAGGGTCAAACCACGACATGTGGCCAACACACTCGTCAGCTAACATAGACCTACAAGGAGCCCTGAAATATTGCTTTTGATTTGTTACAGCTTCCAACTAATATCAAAGCATCCAACTAGAACAGGCTGTTCTCTTGTCAGTTCCCTGTGCCACCCCAGTCTAAGGCTTTGCCGGTTTCATGTTTGCGTGTGTTTTAGTTTTAATAATCATGTAAGAGGATTTCAGATATTTTTCTCCTGGTCCTTTCACTCCATTTAGCACTGTGAAAATCTCTTCTGCTTTGTAGCTCTGCCTAAGGTTTGTATTTTGCACACTCTGATTGAATGAGGGCACTAATCCAACCATGGAGTTGCCCATGAAAATTTCTTTGAGACCTTTACTGCATGTTATCAAGAAAAAAAAAGATCTCAGCTTCTCACAGAGATTAAATTTATTAGGCCAAAGTTTGTTCAAAACTAAAATGTCATGCCATATTATTAAGCTAAATCCAACAGGGACAATAACTGTGATCTTAAAAGTTCATACACAGAGGCACCTTATTTATTTGATTTTCAGATGTTCCAGATAGGTAGTGTCTCATCTCTGTGCATGCCCAGAACTGCCTCAGCCTCAGCACGGCTGTACAGCTCAGCACTGCAGCCTGAACAGGCTCCAGAATCTGCTCAAGTTCCCTAAGGGGCTCAGTCTGAGAGTTGTTTTCAGAGCACAAAAGATTAGGCACCCTACAAAGTGTATTGATAGCAGATACTTCATTTTAAAATAGAGCCACAGGAAGCCAGCAACATTCTCACCTACTCCTTTTACATAATAGCCTGGTGGTCAGAATTTACACCCTGAAGGAGAAGACTTGAGCTCAGATCCCCACATTGAGCCTGGGGTAATTCAAATCAGCCTCTTGGAGACATGTTGCTAAAGGTTACTCTGGGAGTGAGCCCTCTCTGCTCCCGTTACTAAAGCCCACAGGAGCCCACAGGAACTTGGGACCCCACCAGGCCGGACAGAAAAGCACACTCCTATTTCTTGCCTAACTGGGGCAAGCCTTGGCTTCTGCTCCCAGATTCATCTCCACAGTACACCCACTACAGTGCATACCCAAAATTGCTTTGTTCCACAACATGTTCCTGGATTAGTTCAAGAACTGTTTCAAGCAGAGCAGAAGACGTCAACTGGAAGGCAAAGTGTGCATCCAGGCTTGAGCACTCCTACACAACCAACCAGCTCACCAAACTAGGATCCCTTCTTCAAATCATATATATTAAACTCCTATCAGCACAGGACATTAGCTTCCACGGGACAAGTATAAAGTATTTCCTACTAAGTTTACTGCATCTGTTGAGGGCATTTTTCTGAGAAGTACTTAGCATCTATATACAATATCTTTGTTAACACTTCTTTTTTTTTCAAGGAAGGCAAATGAATATGTGTGGTTTGACCTCAATCAGAATGCAGACTCCACATTTCACATCTCATTCATGTGCAGTAATGGTGAAAAAGTACAAAGTCCAAGTAAAAATAAGTAAAGCTTAAAAAAAGCGCCAATCTACAGTAAAAAACTATAGCTAATAATTGTTCTGACATAATAATTACTGTTATCTAAAAAAACTTGGATAATTAACTGGCCATAGGCAACTCCAGAACTTCCTTTAGATATCTCAACTTTGCCCTAGTTGGACTACGCTACTGAATGTTTTGAAGAAACAGAGATGGGTTTCTTATTGAATTTGAAAAAACATGACTAAATGGATTTTATTTTTAATTCATTTCAAAAGTTAACTTATTTTCTACTTAAGATCTTGAGGATTAATGTTCTATGAACCCAAATATTACTAGACAGTATTAAAGTCATATTTCTTCTCCTCAGCAAAACAAAAAGAAGTTTGCAAAATATATAGCTGATGTTCTACCTGAAGGTTATTAGTCCTTAACCTTACACACAAAAGGCTCACAATGTCAGAGGTACATTGTCTAACCACACTCGATTCGACATCTCCTTCACACAAGCAGGAAACCTGTAGCTAAGTTGATTTTGTGTGGATACTGGTAAATATGCTTTCCTATGTCAACATTCAAAACTCTGGAAGCTATTTCAGCCAGATTGAGTTGAAAAAGTAGATAATTCAATGAAAACAAGTACTCTGTAACAGAAATGGCTAAAATCTTTACATTATCTCACCATAAATTTGTTCTATGTACTCTAACCAGATTATGAGATGCAGGCATTTAAAACATTTCTTTCTTAAGATTTCCCTCTGCCACAAAAATAGGAAAAAAACAGCCCAAACCCATAAAGACATTAAAGGGAAACAGCTTCCTGACAGAAGGCATTAAGGAGTCCAGTGCTAGCCTCCTAATAACAGGATTTATCATATCCATTTTCTACTGTCACACCTACTTCCCTCTATGACAATTACTTGAAGTCTATTTCAAATGGTAAGACAGGTACAGATTCCCTAGCTCCATTCCCAGTCTGTTCTTCTGCTTCCAGGCTTCTCCCATTCTGCCCACTTGGGACTCACATACAGCACTGCTAACCCGTTTCAAGAAGTGTGGCTGCACCTGCAACTCTCATTGCTTTTACTATTTCTAGCTTCTTCCTCAAATCAAGTTTAGATCCCACATTTTACTCACATGCATTCTCCTCAAATGAGAAATCTTTATTTTCACCAAGGCTTTAAGAACTCCTACCATCAAGATATTCTACACAAAACTCAAAAGAAGAAGATTTGGAGCTGAAGAAGCAGCTGACAGGAATTCAAGGAGAAAAAATATTAAGGGAGTAGTAAATTATGAGGAATCAAACATGAAGTTTCTCATTTTAACTGTGGTTGTGCTAACAAGCTGATTAACTGCAGAACTGTAGGTGAGGGTTTTCTCCTGCTCTACATAAAACTGATGTACCATACATCAAAACACAGTACGTATTTCCATACTGCTAGCTGTATATCTGGTTTTCTGCTATTTCATACACCCTTAACCCACCACAAACTGTTTCTTATCCCACTTTCATAGAGCCATTCTACTATAACAGTTATTTGGCTGCTGAACAGCTTTACACTCATCTTGTTTTGCAGTCTTTCTCTCTCTGTCTTGGAAAAAGGATGATCAATATCTTTCAAAAGCTGCAATGTCCTCTTCCTATGAGAACAATGGTCATCTTCAGCCTGAAAGATTCTGGTGGAAAAATGAGATATATTTTTTTCTGCAAGATGTAGTGTCGTTACTCAGAGAAGGTAGTTTATTGGGATGAAAACCACCTCCCTGTTTTACCCTCCCACTCAAATGTGTTAAAAGGTTGCAGCTGTCTCAGCAGAAAGGCATTCCACCAGGGTCCTAACCTTCAATCTCAGCCCCAAAATTTTAAGAGCAAGGCACCAGCTGGATCCTCTCTTCTCAGCTCCCAAGAGTGTGCATGTAAGGTTCAATTTGTTTCTTATGTCTTATGCCCTCTAAGCTCTCCTGTTCTTGCAGGTCCCCATAACTAGCTCATCTTGCTTAAGAATCTGCTAAGCACTGACTCCACAGTGGAGAACATTTCCTGTCCTGAAACGTATTGTTAAGATGAAGAGACGTGCTGCTGTAGAAAACTGGCTTTGAAACCAGCTGAATCCCAGCAGCCAGGAGCAAGTGACAGAGGACCTGGTGAGGGCAGGGAGGACAGGCAGGGCTGAGGAAGCCTCCCTCTGCCCAGTTCAGCTCCCGTAGCTACCTCTGCTGGCAGAAGGCTGCAGTGGGGCCTCCGCTCCAAGATAGGCTCATGCATCCAAAATACCTTCATGCTAACAAAGGAAAAACAATGCATTTTAATTTAATATTTGTTTTCCCAATATGGCATTTTTTCAGTGGAATGTGCTGTCACACTGCTCTCCCCACAGTCACCAGGGCTGGCAAGTCTCTAACAACAGCAGAGATTCTGCTGTAACAATACATTTGAAGGAAAGCATCCACATTATCACACAGTTACAACTGAATCAAGAGAGTAATGCTGCTGCAGAGCTAGTAGGAGAATCACATTGTCCTTGTGGCACCAGGAAGGATAAGAACAGGTTGCTGACAGTAACTACCCCAAGCAGGTTTGATAGGTTCCTGCCACCTTCCCCAAATTTTCCCAATCAGTCAATGACTCACTTGAGGAAAGAAATCAGCAATTCCATTGTGTGAAACAAGAACAGTGGAAGGATCTCTCCCTTCTGTGCTGCAACTTTTCTTACAAATAGGGATTTCAGAGCAGTTGTTATTGAACATAACTACTCTAAAATCTCTGAAAGCCTTTGTAGCTTCCATGGACACAAAAATGTCTGGTCCATCACTGCAGATGATGGCTTGAAAAGGAGTTTGCATTTATGTTATCCACACACTAGCTAGTATGTAGCTAAGTGAAAGTTTTCACATTTTACACAGAAATTAACAAAACAACCCCTGAAGGATTTCTAAAAACAAAAAGTTATTTCAAAATATTACTCTCTAGCACGTAAAGCACTAGTTGATGATTTGCAGTGGTCTGTAGAAGGGGTATCAAAACTCTAGTTTTGGACAGGATCATGGACAGGATTTATTAGGATTTTTAGTTTTATAATTGGTGTTAAAGACAGCCAAGACCCTTGGCAAACTGAATGAAACCTGGTTTAAGTATCTCAGAGCTCTCATGAGCATGACAGTAATAAAATCATGTTCTGAGGAAGGTTAGGTCAAATTGCTTGTTACAGAAGCAGACATAGGAATAGAAACTTATTATGTACTTTCGTAAGCACAGATTAAAAAAAGAAGTTTTAAGGTGCTATGTATATACAAAATGTACTCGCTAGACAACAGAGCCTAAAAGGGTATGGTAAGAAAGAGGAGCTCAATGCAGTGAGAAGGTGCACATGTCAAGAACCACACCTGGAAAGAGACAACTTTCTTTTGTCTGGACCAACCACTGCCTCAGGTGTGGAACAATACAATGGCCATTTTAGACAGCGTGGAGAAAATTGTGGAAGATGCAAAGCCCAGAGCATGCGTGAGCAGAATGTCTGAATTAAACATCTCACAAAATCCCCTCGAAAATAAACTTCCTGAAGATCTACTTTCCAAAGTCTGTATTGTATTTTACAAAGTGACTTATAAACCAAGAAAAAAATGAAAAAGCAAATCTGTGCATAAAGCAGCAACTTCTAATATTTTCACTCTTGTCATTGCCTATGACGCATTTACCCTACAGCTTCCTCAGCCACCTCGGATAAAAAACTATTAAGAACTTTATCCCATGCTTCTTGGCATTTTTATACACACAAGTTTATGAACTTTGTCCCTGTATTACAATGAAGTGCAGACAGCTGACACTCTACATGGCCACTTGTGTCTCCTCACGCCTCCTTGCTCCCAACTCTTCCTCCCCTGCGCACAGGCAAAGTGCTGCCTTTCCCTACCAACCAGCTGGCAAAGCAAGGCTTGTCCAGGCACGTAGCCCCTTGCACTCACGGGAGCTGCACAGGGAAGGAGTAGATATTCCAGCTCTGCCTGTCAAGTCTGCATTTCAAAGGTTGTGCCTGGGTGTGGGAAAGAATAAAGAGGGTCTGTAAGTCCACATGCAAACCCCCACACTCCGACTCCAACCACCAGGCTCTCGCTCAGGACCTGAATGCATGTTCCCACTTGCCCCACTGAGTTAATACTAGCCTCAGTCAGTGACACAAGCTCCATTTTTCTTCCATCCTATCTTGTCAAATGATATACATGTTTTCTAAAACACATATTTTAAGAACTAAATGCCCAGTGGGAGGGAATCGAAACCTGGCAAGGTTACTGACTTGAGGAAGGAGGGCTGAGGAGCAGCTAGTGAAATTTTTCAATTACCTTACTCAAAAATAGATGACAGGTATTAATTTGTGAAGTCTTCTCAATGGTTAAAAGTTTCTTAAGGCTAGAGTCTACTTTTGTGCAGATGGAAGGTTTCCTTAGCTCAAAGCAAGACTTACTGTTGTTCTCAACAGGAATGTAACACCTTCCCAAATCTCTTTCACCAGCTTCAACGGGCACATCTCTGATTCACAGCCATGAGTCAGATTCTAAGCACTGTATGCTTTGTGGGTGTAAATCTATTCCCTTCAATTTGTGGCTATGGTAAGGCTTAGATATACCATTACCAGTACACTCAAATGTGTGGCAGCAGACACCCACTCAGGGATGGGAGAGAGAATTTGACCTAGAATCGCTGAGATGAGGTTGCAGGTGAGACTCACATGACTCATTGTGATGGCTTCAGATGGCTGTCAGGCAGAACATGTGTGCAAATCCAAAAAGGTAATGGTGAAAGTCTCATTTCCATGTCTTTCTGAGGCCCCAGATGGTGAGATGGCCCCTAAACTTAAATGTCCACATAATGATTCATTACCAGTAATGAGATTTCTAGCTATCATTGAAGTTTATTATAGTTATCAACACAGAGCATGAAGTTTGCAAACAGAATTTTGGCTGCTGGTGCTTTCTTCGTGCACTGAGAGGCAGATGGCTCATCTTTAGCATACTAAGACATTGATTGAAACCCATATCCACACCCGCAGCCCCAGCTCCCACCAGAACACCCTCATGACCAAGTTACAGATTCCTTGTCCCAGTTGACGATTTTTAGTTGCTCTAGTGTTGCAATGAAAAGTACACAAAAAGCCTTGGGAAGCAGGTAAGAGTTCATCTCTTTCGACTGACTCACCTTCAAGATAATTTAAGCTTGTGCACATCCAAGAGAGGGAATAGGCCTTGCTTGCCTTATTGGTTAAGACTGGGGCACTTTTCTGCTAGAGGAAAGAATGGTCACAGACTAATCAAAGAAATCAGGCCTTCTGTCTATTGAATGCCCACTGCTAACAGTGCTTATTCCCTCTAAACCAGAACAAAACCCTTAGGGGAATGTGTAGTGTGCTAAATCCTGTGCACACAGACACACCAGATATCTTCTAAAGTGTAAGAGCCCATAAACCACTCATGCCCTTCCACTGACAGTTGTGGTTAGTTCTAGGCAGCACCTCCCTCCGTGTACCTTACCACTTTCTATGAGCCAAAGACATTGCTTAAAACAAAGCCCATAAAATATTCTGAGCTGGCTTCCAATGTACAGATGACTACATAATATCATGGGCTTCAGATATATTTTTTTATTCTCTCAGACTCAAGTTTTGACAACTAGGAACTCTATCAAGCTGGTGGCCAGAAAGAAAGGGAAATGGACCCATGCATAGAGTTTAAGAAAACAGCCCAAGTACATCTTATCAAACTGTTCAATACAATGTGAAAAACAACCTGAGAAGTGTTACATTTCTTATCATATCTACCTAATAAGCTGTAGATTATATGATCAGGACCAAAAGATAGGCAACAGTAACAGTTCCAAAACTGTCTTCAATTCTCTCCTCTTTAGTAACCGTTGGCAACTATGCTGCTACTGTTCACAGCTGCTTGACACACATCAGAACCACCAGCTTCCCTCAAAAGGTGATGCAGTTTACCATTCAGTGATTATGCTAAGAACAAGGCCTCTTTAAGATGAAAACAAGCCTAACAATCTCCTTATGTACCTACAGTAATATATCAAACAGGAGGCTGGAAAGAGTTGATGCCTTGGCTATACAGACCATTTCATTCATCCCACTTTACTTTCTCAAGTCCCAAAATAAGTGATTCTCTGTTCTCAGTATATACCACTACATGAGTCAAGATTAGGAGAGCAGTATTTATAGAAACATCAGTGTATGGGGTTTGTTTTCCTCTCAGTTGAAGAATGGAAGGAAGGACACACAAAGTTAGCACAGCCCTCCCCAGCACAAAAATACCAGAGGAGATTTCTAGCTAGTCCAGAAGCTCTAGAAAGGGCTCATACATAGCCAGTTCGAGTTTTTACTTTGTACTGTAATAGACTAGTAATGCACACACCTAATGCTTTCCCTGGCTGAGGAGGAGGAACTTAGTAGGTGTTCATTACTCCAGTCAAAGCAACTAAACCAGTGAGCATTTCAGTTCTGCTTAAATCCCCTTTGACAGGTTTCAAGAGTCATAAAGAGCATGTGGAAACAAACGGTGGAAGGAACTCCCTAAACTACTAGAACTGTTTTAGAAGTGACTAACAATACATTTTCACTTGCTTCATATACTTCTCAGGCTTAGAAAAGTTCTTTACTTCTCAGATATACATATGCAAGACTGGACTTACTGGGGAGACTAAGGGAGCTTTCAGGTCTTGTGCTGCATGCTCCTAGGACAGTTGTTAGTGCTGCTCCAACCATATGTCTATGTCAAATGCATTGTTGCTTTGAATACCCTAGCACAATTCTTCCTCAAATGCCTGACAAGTAATCTTCAATACAGAACCAAATTGTAATATTGTTAATGAATATATGCATGTTTTAAACTATTCAAAGATAAATAACACAAAAATACAACTTCAGTACTAGCCAACAGGCTGGCCTCCTCACCTATCTCTTTTTGCTGCCTGCTCTTTTCTTCCCTTAGTGATGCAATTGTAAATTCCACAGAACGGAGACAAGAAGAAAAGCACATCCAAGCTACACAACTCTGGTTACTTTCACCAGACATATTTGTTCATCCTCCCTCTTTAAAAACCACCCACACATACACAAATGTGTTTAGCAAAGTCGTACACTGTTTTTAAATTATTATAGCCAATGTTTTGATCCTTCCACTTGCCTGAGAATGTGCAAAAGTCAGTTGTTTTCAGCTAGGAAGGGTAGTACAACTTAACATAAGCACCTAAGGACAACTTCAGATTTGTAGTAACAGAAAATACTCAGTGCAAGAAACAATTGTTCCTGTCTAGTATGTTTTGGTAGACTCTAATAGATTAATTAATTGCAGGTACTTACCACATTTGTAAAGAACGGACAGGCCTAACATATTTGCCCTAGGGTACAAAGAATTTTTTCTGCTCAAGAATCAATACTCTGTTTTAAAACTTGATTTTAAAATTACCTTTTTTTAAGGATAAGCAATGGCATTCTAAGCATAGCTGAGAGATACCGGCTCATAAAATGTAGTTATGCTTTGAGCAATTCCTGTACTCTGCTTCTCATTTGGAAAGGTGATGTACTCACTGAAAAGTTTCTTAAAAAATAACTCTGCTTTGAGAACTGTTTCTCATGTTAATGGTACTTCAACTATCTTTCATAGCTTCAGCATTTCTACATGCATGAAAACACTGAAATACAAGTACATATTTTTCTTTCCTAGAGTAATAAAATCAATCTGAAGACAAACTAAAACACCCTAGAAATACACTTTCAGTTAGCATAAGAATTACCAATAATATTCAATACTAGAAGTAAAATGCATTTTGATATTAGAAACGAGACATATGAAATCACCGTTTCCAGACTCAGCTGTACAGCTCCCAGTAAACTCCCAATAGCAGGTTACACATGTCAACAGGTTTGTAATTAAAAAAACCCCAAAACTGTACAACTAAACAGCTTCTTTTAGTGAAAAATTAAAACTATACGGCATTTTTGGTCTCCTTTTTTTAGAATTTCCCCCTCCTGTTAATATCAGTTAGCACTTACAATTTGATGCTTGCCACATTGCAGCTCTACACTACAAGCTGCATCCTTGTAAACCCTAAACCAGCTGAATCTTTGCATTAGTTTTTTCCTTAGAGTGAAGGTATGAGTTATAAAATATAATTTAGGGTGGTGATCAATGGTGCCAAGTTGGAGGCCTGTGGCCAGTGGCGTTTCACAGGGATCAGTTCTGGGGCAAGTTGTATTCAATATCTTCATCAACGACCTGTATGAGGGGACAGAGTGTACCCTCAGCAAGTTCCCTGATGACACCAAACTGGGAGGACTGGCTGATTCCCCAGAAGGCTGTGCTGCCATTCAGCAGGACCTCAACCTGCTTGAGAATTAGGCAGAGAGGAACCTCACGAGGTTCAACAAGGACAAGTGCAGAGTCCTGCATCTGGGAAGGAACAACCCCATGCACCAGTACAGGCTGGGAATTGATTTGCTGGAGAGCAGCTCTGCAGAGAAGGAACAACCCCATGCACCAGTACAGGCTGGCGATTGACTTGTTGGAGAGCAGCTCTGCAGAGAGACCTAGGAGTCCTGGTTGATAATAAACTAACCATGAGCCAGCAACGTGCCCTCGTGGGCAAGAAGGCCAATGGCATCCTGGGATGCATCAAGAATAGTGTATCAAGCAGGTCAAGGGAGGTTCTACTCTGCCTTGGTGAGGCCTCATCTGGAGTGCTGGTTCCCCTGCTCAAGAAACAGGGAACTTCTTGAGAGTCCTCTGCAGGGCCACCAAGATGATCAGGGGACTGGAACATCTTTCTTATGAGGAAAGGCTGCGGGAACTGGGGCTGTTGAGCCTGGAGGAGACTGAGGGGTGATCTCATTAATACTTACGAGTATTTAAAGGGTGTATGTCACAGGGCAACAATTTTTTCTATAGAGTCCAGTGACAGAACAAGGGGTACAGGGCTAAAGCTGGAACACAAAAAGTTACACTTAAAGAAAAACTTACTTAGTGTGAGGGTGAGGAAGCCCTGGCACAGGCTGCCCACGAAGGGTGTGGAGGCTCCTTCTCTGGAAGTTTTCAAAACTCACCTGGTCACGTTCCTGTGTGACCTGATCTAGGTGGATCTGCTTTAGTAGGGAGGTTGGACTAGATGATCTCTAGAGGTCCCTTTCGAACCCTACCATTCTGTGATTCTGTGATTCTGTGAATTCAAAATGTTTCCCAAATATAGTAACGTTTCCCAAGAGGCACTGAAAAGATGACTGAATTTGTGTAATTGTAAAAGACATTGTCTGGGGTTGCCAGCCATGCTGAAATATATGAATGTTTTTAACTTGCTAGACATGTCTCAACTCAGCAGCATGCTTATCTAAAAAGAAAAAAAAATACTTTTGATGGCTTAGGTATGCAAAAATTCAGAGATAAGGTAATGCTAAAATCTTACACGTTTGGGCTAGAGCAGTTAAGTTCTTGTTTTGTCTATGAAACAATTCTGAAAATAAATTTATTAAGGCTTTTTAAATGTCATCTTATAATTTTTCTACCGCAATATATATTTAAATAAAGCTTTTATTAACCCTTTTATGGAGAAACAAGCTTAAAATCTGTTGAGTCACACACAGGTTACAAGATAAAACACATTTGCTTCCAGAAGCTTTGGTGTCACTGTTAAGTTTGTTTTCTGGAGAAAGGATCTGATACGTCAATGTACAGGCAATATTTTTTGGAATTTTTCTATCGTGTCATGGAATAGTCCTTCTATGCTATATTTTGTCATAGGTAATGAATTGCTTTATAAAAAGCACAGAAACATTTTACACAAAGAGATTAAGTAAAAATCTATGCTAATGTGTCTCCTATGTACTATACCTAGTGACACTGTAAGCACCTTTGCTGTCTTCCAACATGCACATACAACTCTGAACTACCACTTTAGACAAGAACTTACTGCATCATACTACACTCCATTAAAAATCCCACATCTTTAAGACATAAATCCATTTTAAAAAATCTAGATCTTAGTGTAGTGGGATAAAATACAACAAATGTGGAAGAAATGTTTAGTGCCCTTCATTGTTTATTGTCCTCTATTCAGCCACAGCAAAATCCACACAAGGAAAACATATTACTACTTCTTGATGCATTTCCTAGTTAACTATAGAAAGTTTACTATACCCTCCAGATAGCTTATGACTGTGATGCCACTTAAGAGACAGTAATAACCTCAGAGTTGGAGAGAAGTCTTTCATATAGCAAAGAACTGGGAAACGAATAAAGAAGGAAAAAGCTCATCCCAAAAGTTTCTTTTCCTTTAAAATTAATTTTTGATCTGTGGACTTTTAGTAGGTAATGAAATATCACACAATCTAAAAAAATATTGCAAATAACAGATTTCTATATTTTTATATGCACACAAATATGATTTGGCAAAAATAGAACATTTAAAATTAACTTAATATTTATCCTGTCAATGATAATTGCAGATATAGCCATAAGGAAGCTCTTTCTGCAGTAGGCATTCAGTATGTTCACACTCTTAGTGCTCTTAAACACCATTCACTTCCAATGGTAGCGTTAGTACCTTTTAAAATTATACTTTATGTGAGAGTGAACAGTCACCATGCCACCCCCTGATGAACAATGCAAGACATGAGATAGGACAGGGATTTCCTGTCCTGCTAGAAATCTAATGGGGGCAAAGGAAAACAAAATATAATCCAACCATTTGAGTCAGGAGGGAAACTAAGAAAAAAAAAAGGGCTTACATGGAAGCCAAAGGTACCTATTGATGTTGTGTTTTTACCCAATGGTGTAGTGAAACAACATTGTTCAGTTATCAGTCTGCTATATTCTTTCACATTACGAGGGTGGTTTCATAAGCCACTTACCTATATCTTTGATGTTCACGGTAACCATTCCTAACTTTGTGAACTACACTACTTAAATCCCCTCAAACGTCTGTTTATCTTCTCTTGTAATGTATTCCTACAGTGTGAGATTAACAGACACAGAGTAGGCCTTCAGGCACTAAGAATGTAAGTCCACCTAATCTCAAGAAAACAAGATGTGCACTTAACCATAAATATTTTTGTATAATCACATCAAACGTAACATACTTGGCATTTAGTTTTATATAAATTAGTTCTTACATCAGATCTACTTCTGAGGTTATCCAAAACCCAAACACATAACATTATTTTTACTCTTCCAGGTCTGAATAATATTTACAGACATTAATGCTATATTCATTTCTACAATCATTCAAGACACATTATATAACTTTATTTTTTTATTTGACAAGCAGCAGTATCATGTTCATTTTTTTTACATTTTAATGTAGATACAATTATTAGGTTATCTGTCATATTACAATATTTAGGTTTTTTGTTTGGTTGTGGTTTGTTTTTTTTAAGTCTGTCTTAAGATACATTAAAAAACATCAACTGCAAACGTGAAAGGGGAGGGGGGGGGGGGGGGAGTTGGAAAAAGCATGGTACCCAACCAATTTTCCACATTTCAGCAATACTTCACTCATTCTTTTAGTAAAGTTTTAAGAAATGTCAAAATGACATGAGCTTGAAATATCTATAGGCATTTTCATTGACGCTCATGACATGGCACTGGTGATGTTGTAAACAGCAGAAAAACAGGGGCTGCCAAGTGACCAATTACGGAGGCACAGGCCTGCCTCTTCCCACAGGAACACACCAAACAGTGACAGCAATGATCTCCTTACAATCATACCTGCAGGATTGCAACATCATGCCACATAACTGTATTCATCTGCAGAGGCCTGGCTTCGCTCTATGTACTGTTTGTCTATAAGAACTTCAATACACTTCTTAATCATGCTGATACTTGGGTTAAATCTAGCTCTTGATTGGCTAATTACCTGCAAAAGAAAGACATGGTTTCTGTGTTATTTTTATTTATGACAGTTAAAATTGCTATAGAAACACCCACTATGGGCTTTAAGGCAAATTCAGTATATTTATCTTTTCAAGTCAGGATTAAATCAACCTGGAATAGTTCATTTATAACAATCAACACAGCAACTCTATACAGTAACATCAGGACAGTTAAACTGACTGCTCAGCTCATTGGTTCAGTTTTGTCTGCACGTTAACTAGATCTTTTCAGTCCTCTTGCAATCTTCATCAGGTTAAAAAAAGAAGTCACTATTATTAAAGTTTAAGCAAAGAGAAAAATCTGTAAAACCATAGGTGTCTTTCCATGCTGGCTTTGCTAACAGACTTCCCTTTCTAGACTAGGTCTCTTTTACTTCTCTATCTACTTTCACCGTTCTGGAATATTTTATTTCTGGACTGGCAAAGTCATAGTAGTCTTAATTGGAAATTAAATGCCTGAGAAATGTGTTAATCTTTGTTTAATAATAGTTTAGACAATTCTGAATGCTTAAATTTCACTTGATTGTATGTATCCGAACTACCTCTGAACACAATTTTCTTCTCATCCATCACCACTTTTGTTATGATAAAATGATACTTTTTAAATAAAGATTTGTGAAATCTGCATTTTCTTTATGGCATTAAAAAGACATTTAAAAGACATGTAAGAAGGTATACCACAAGTTACCAAAAACTCTGTCTATAATAAGAACTTACTCATTGAAGCACAGTTTAAATATACCAAAAATGCAACCTATTTTCATCAGAGATTCTACTGCATTAGAGACCTAAATTTGCAAGAAAAAAAAAATTTCTTTATTGGGAAATTTGCTGAAAAGCCCTAGATGACACTTTTCATCACAAAAGACCCAGCTCAAGTAGCAATCATTCTGTAAAGTAACACTACTTCATTGCTGCTGTAGCTGCCAGGGTATGAGATGTGAGCTGGATTTGCTGCATTTGATCTAAGTTCCAGCCCATGTAGTGCTGTATTACCTGGTCCCACAAGGCACTGAAACTGCTCAGCTGCCTGGAAGGTGTAAATGGAGTCCTACCACTGAGCTCTTTTCCTATACAGCTTATGACAATCAGGATGAACCTCTCCTTCTTCAGTTACGAATACAAACCTATGATTTGGTGAGTTCCATCAGGCTATGCTGGAACTTTGCAATACATACAGTAGAAAATTTAACGTAAAAACAAATCTATATGTATATTGTGGAAGAAACTGCCACTGCAGACAAAACTTGACATGTCTCTTAATAGTTCTGTTTTGCCCATTCTCTTGTAGAAAAAAAGAGAAGGAACTGTGGTAACAGAAATCTGAATATCTGTTAACTTGGAAAATTTTTCAAACAAAAGATCTTACTATTCAAGTATCCCAATATATTTTGCCTCTAGTTTCTCATTTGTTCTGTAAAGAAAGTGATTTTTACTTTATCTGAATTTCCTGTTTTCTCTACAGCTTTTCATGGCTGGCTTGGTCCCAGGTCTACAGATTGTTGGAGCCAAACAGAACTCAGCAGGTAGAACTCACCCAGCAAACCAAACAAAAAGCTCAAAAGACCGAGTTTTGTTGGGCTAGCAGCCAAGGGTCTGACACATTCTCCACAGCAGTACAAATGAGAACAAACCTGGTGCTAAGAAACTAATAGATGTGCTCAGATTTCACCTAACTTCAGTCCTGCCCTCAAACTGATTGTCTTCATCATCATCCTCAATGTATTTACTTAGGGCAGGGAGTTTGTTTTGTTTTGGTTTTTTTTTTCAAAGATAAGACAAATAAGAATGATGGATAGAAATAACTCATGGTCAGGATAAAAAATGTTCTAGGAATGACTGCATTACCTTTCCCCTCCCCTACTCCCACTGGCATTGTTCATTTTAAGTGAAAAATCTACCTCTTTCTGCAGGTGACTGCAGCATGGAGCTAAAACTATCAGGGCACATCCAACACAATGAACAATTTAGCAAAGATCACATGCTGACATATACAGGTCTACCAAGGACCCCGAGTATTTTCTTGGACACCTCACCCTAAATGAAATGTGTGGTGCTGCAGTATAACTGTTAGAACTAGAGCTAACTAAATTAAGGCTAGGAGTCTTTCAATCATCTCCCTAACAATATTATAATCCTGCCTTTCCATCTCAGAAAAAGATGTTAATGAGGTGAGAAAATATTAACCATTCATAGTAAACAGACCCTCCAAAAGACCCATTCTTACTCGTCAAGAAGTTAGACTAGAATTTTGCAGTGAATACATTGCATATAAAAATTCTAACAACAGTAAAAATGTCACCATAATTATGAAAAATGTTACAAATGTACGTTTTAAGAAATAAAAAGGCTTTCAATCAAATCTTACTACAAAATTAAAAGGGAAAAAAAGAAGTTGAACAGCCAAGAACTTCATTATGCATACCCTCAAAGTTTAACAGAAGTGATGGTTATTTACTTTTTAATAAAGGTCAGTCAAAGGTCAGCTTTTTTAATAAAGGTCACACAAAGCTGAACAGGTCGAATTCAGAACCCCATGGCAGTTTGGCCTTGTTGATACAACATCAAGGAAAGCCAGTTACTAAGCTCAGTGCAGACATAACTAGGTAAAATTTCCACTTAACATGAGATTCTCATTTTTATGTTTCAGCATTAACTATACAAAAACCATATCTCTAAACAATTTGCTCTAAAATCTGGCAATAATTTATGAGGTGCCAGTATATCACAGACTGATATCTGATTTCACTGACTGAACAGACATCCAACATTTTTAAAGAATCAAGTTCAGGTCCCAGTAACAGTTTAGCTGAGACAGCACAGAGACTGGCATAAATGAATTCAGAGTATAAAAAAGAAGGAAAAATTAACCCTATTGGATTTTCGTAATGCTTCACATTACTACTTCAGGTTTTGCAATTGCTCATTTAAGGCTACATTACATTCCCACACTATCCTGCAGCATAGATACAAATTCTTAAAAAGTCTTCAGTTTAAAACGCTCTAATCCATCTAAAACATTAGTATTTACAACTGAGAACTACAGACTAAATGACAGAGAATATGATCTTAAAAAATGCCATAAATTTACTTAAAAGTTAAGGTAAAAAACCAAAACAGGTGGATGTAGCTGACGATAGATAAATATAACACCAACATTACTCTCTACCTAGTTTTTAACTGAGTAATAATCAAAATATCCACCTTTCTTGCAAAACATGAAAAAGCTCCTTATATTAATACACCACAGTATTCTGCAAGAGCAAAATGCTGCAGAGGTGTGTCAGATAGTGTCTCCTGAGTTCAAGGAAGAAGCAACGAAAAAGGATTTTTTATTTCTGAAGCAGGGCTTGCCTACTATTTTCTAATTTGAACGGTAAATTATGAAAGGATTTCATCATACTTGCATGAATGATTTAAGTAATGGGAAACCAAATAATCAAAGATTTTGAGAATAACCTACACTGCCTCATCTTTTAAATATCTTAAATCAGATAATTCTTAAACTTGTTTTCAGAGCATTTGTGTACAGGCACTATTTCAATATCCAAAACCTTTAAAATGTCTCATGTTGTACGTTTTGGGCTTACAAGCTCTCCATAGCTGCTTTTCATTTCCTAAAAAATAAATACAAAGTGCTGGGTGTGGTACACGGTTTCCTCCATCACCACAAGACACCAAACACACAACAGATCTCAAAATGACTGAATGCCTCTCTGACTCATGTTCAAATTGGTTATATAATGCAAGAGTCTCTCCCACCAGTGTGCTCTGAGACTATCCAGCGAGGCTCAGGAGACAAGAATGAGTTAAGGCTGAAGAATTAACATCTTGGAAAGCTGAGAAAACTAAAACTGAACTGGTTGGTAGGCAGAAAGGTTAGAATAAGAAATATATTCAGGCAGGCAACTAGCACAGGTGAGAAAGTGGGAGATAAGTGAAGGAAATAGCACTTCCTTCCTTCCTAGATAGTGTGTGAAAGTTCACAAATGATAATCTAGAATCTCAAAAATCTAGACAACTGTACCACTTAATGAAAAAGAGAGATTAAGAAGTACAAGTCTACATATTTAAGATAACTTTTAAAATTTGAGCTTTGATCTAGAATAGAATTACATAAGTCAAAATTGCCTAGGTGGTTCTGTGCAAACTCCATAGCTTTGGCAATTACTCTTACAGGATGCAACATCCCTCAGCATAGAACCTGTGCCCACAGAAAAGAGCAAGCACAGGTTCATGCTTTAGTGCTAAGACATATTTACAAGACTGAGAGATCACAGTTAGTGCTCCAGTACTGTAGTTCAAAGTAGATGCTAATGACAAAGAAGAGGATTTTATCTTACCTCCTGAATAAGAGCATTATGTCGCAACACTTTACGTGCCTTCATGATACGGACTATAGCAGCTTGAAGATACATTTTTCTGTCTTCATCTACAGCACTTCTGGTCTGCTCCATCTCCTGCAACACAGAAACAACAAAAAAGCTTTGAAATATAGTAAGACCAATAAACACTTCATAAAAGTATCTTGAATCTATACTTTTTACTTTATTAAAAGTGGTCAATTAAAAAATAAAATAGGTGCAGTTCAATTCCAGACAAAGTACTTCCATAAATCAAGAATATCAGGTTTCATGAAATGCAGCAGGAAGGTAGGAGAGAGACATTTAAACCAGTGTTTTTTCTGAAGAGAAAAACAGACAGAATTTACTGTGGCAGCATATATGTCCTTTGTACAAAATCCTATGTCTTAGGAGATAGAGAGGGAACAACGATTCAACACTGGAGTTAACTTTAGTTGCCAAAGGACACAAAACCACAGGAAAACAGAGTTGATTTGTTCTGCTGATCCTGGAATAAGTTTTTTTCATAAACGTCACCAACAAAACAGTCTTAGGTAAGACAAGCTAAATGTCGATTCGCTTGGGTACAAGAGGAATAGCTCTTGCCTCTCTTTACCTTCCACTTTCTCATTCTCTATTCCATCTTCTTCTGCCTATATTTTAAATACAAAAAACATCTACAGTGCTTAAGTTTTGAACTTAAAACAATTTCTTCACAGTGATGCAGATCTTACACAGTAACTCTTGCATCTACTTACACCAAAATAATACAATAAATTCAATTTTAGAACAAATAAGTTTCCTGAGCTGTTCAAGACAGAAACACCAACGAATACTTGCCTGTGGTGTGTCTTTCTGCATTGATGTAGTAATTTTAAATTTTGTTCGTTTACTGCTGAAGTTCATATTTAATGAAAATGTAGACTCTGTCTCTATATCTTCCTGCAATAAAAAAATCTTCTTTAAAAAATCAGAAATGGAACCAAAAACTGTCAACTTTGAAAAAAGTCACTGTTAGGGGTTTGCACACAGACAAACAATTTCTGATTTGTAGTTTGAAATACTAAAATGGCACTTGAACCAGGTAATTTTTGAAGCTACAGTTTAACTAAGTTAGAAATAAAGTCTTTTTTAGGAAACACTATAACAAATATATATATGAATCTTGTTAGTGAGTCAGTAGGATTAATGAGTTTCATTAACAAGTCAGTTCAATATTCAACAGATTATTTAGCTGCAACCACTCTCCATACAAACTCTTTTTCTCCCTTATAGGTGGCAGGATTTGCATTTACTTATGGTAAAACCTCAAGACAGAGCTGTTGTTTTCACAGCTATCACTAATATTGCCGTCTGGAACTTCACAAAAAGCATCTAAGCTTTTGTTTTTTAATAGCAGAAACAGTTGACAAACTGCAACTTCCACAGTTCCACATCTATGTGTACATTTCTAATATTGTTCCTGATAGACGCAATTCTTTTCCACACATAATAGTCCAATTATTTGACTAAATGGTAACTATTCCCTGCAGTCCAAACACCTCCACATTCCAATAACAGGTTGACCTGACTGATCTTTGTAATTTCCAGAGTCTGTACAAGTATTACCAATTACCAGCAGAATGAAGTTACCGGGTTTCTTACATTTTGGAATCTTGACAAACCATGGTTGTCTCAGGTGCAAACACTTTGATAAACATAGTTAGTATTTATCTAAATACATACTCAAAGCAGGGTTAATTCTCATTATATATTCTGCAACAAAAATGATCTTTTATAATATCCAGGCATAGTATAGAAAATTTAACATGCAATATCAAGAGCTTAAAAAATATAAGCTAACTTTAAATGTTTGCATTATTCTGCTTACATGGTTGAGCATAAACCAAAATCAATTGTGTTATATGCATGAACTCAAAAAGCATGGTTATAATGGACCAATAAACATTTTGCTAAAAGTTTATTTTTCTCTTTTTTTATCATTTAAAAAAAAAATCAAATAAGCAAAAGCAAGCTACATTATTTAATATGCTGTATTTTCCTGTGTGGCTCAGGTACACGTAAAGAGAAGTTAGTGTATTAATTTCACTGCTTAAGCCACTGAAGTTCACTGGCTTATTTATTAAGTAAGCTGATAGATTGGCTACAGATCTGCTTTCACATTGCTGGATGGACTGCAAACAAAACAGAGATATCTGAATAGAATAGCCTGGAAGTTAAAGAAGCAGAAAATGCATTGGTAAAGATTAAAAGGGTTGGAAAGTTGTACCATTCACTCCTCAACGACATATGCTTCAAGAAACCGGGAAAAACCTTACATAACAAACAAAAAAATGGAAATCCTTTAAATAATGGGAAATCTAAGATTATGAAAAGTCTCACTGTTTTCTGTGATAGCTCCCTGAGTTAAATTTCACCTATGGTTTAGCAGGCATCTTCCCAGCCATTGTTCCAACCTGAGCTCATTTCTAGATATTGGAAGCATGTCCTGTGCTTCACCCAAGCATCAGATCTTGCTTGTGATTTCACTTTCCATTTTCTAATATTTTACTGGTTAAAACAAACAAAAAATCAGCTATCAGAGCAGCTTTGGACTTCTCTTAAGTGAACAGCCTAACTCAGTTTCTTCTGCCTGATACTGTCTGAATAACAGTTTGTGAGTTAGCTGAAGCACATCCTAAGGTTTCTATGGTATACATAAGCACTTCCTAAGTGTTTCTTAGGTAACAGACATGGGCTTGGCAGTGTTAAGGGAGTGGTTCGACTTGATAATCTTAAAGGTCTTTTGCAATTGAAATGATTCCCCGGTCTGTACTCTTCACTGTATGGAAAGAAAGGGTAATTGGTTTCATGTGAGTTGTACAGAAGTATGAGGTAGAGACAGAAACAGAGTTTCTATCAACCATTGCCTTAACCACAAACAAAGCTCAAGATATTACTGGAATTCCATAAAACTCATGAAATGGTTAAGTTCGGCAAATTGCACCACAAATCCTTTCAACAAGCTCTCCTTGCTCTCTCTTCTCCTCCTTCTTCCTCCTCTTGTAATCTTGTCAGCAAGGAAAAACACAGTTGCTGTTACTTTTGGTCTCTTAATCCCACAAATATTTTTTCTTAGGATCCCCGTAAGACTCTTTGGTTTACTGCTTGGGCTCCTTCCCACGACTGAGTACAACTTTAAAAGTGGTGTATTAAAAGAGTATCCCCCTACAACAATTGCAGTGAGTCTAAAGCCATATGGATGAAGTGCAATAGGAAAAGTAAACAGTCCTAGCGTTGTTACTTTTACAGCATACCATGCTACTACAGATAGAGAAAGCCTATATGACATAGTCTGCTTCCTCCTGTCTCTTAAAATATTTAGGAAGAAAAAAAGCAAACAGCAGATTCTTTTATGTTAAAAAAAGTCTTCAACTTCTATTAGAATCACACGACTGAAAACATGAAACTTTTAAAATATCAGGATTGCATACCTTGTCTGAGTCATGGTTGATCATTTTGACATCAAGTAAAGATTTGATGGTTTTTGTCAATTCCTTCTCGTTCATTTGTGTACTGTCCTGAAGCTCTCTGTAACTTACAGTTTCGCTGTTGTTGAAGGCAAGCAACACTGCCATTTGGTATGTTGTGACCATGGCTACATAAGGTTTGCACAAATAATTCATTTTTACTTCACCTGTAATGATACAAGTAGTATTTTATAAACTGGTGGAATGTGCTGAAAAGTCATCTGAAACCTAACTCCTAGTGCTCTTTGAACATTTCCAAACATTCAATTCACACCATTTAACACTTGGAACCGGAAGATGAAAACCAATGTCTTGATTTCTACATACATACTGGGATCTGCAACAAAAACTCCTCTGATTAACTGCAACTACTAGCACAATAGTGTTTTTAATATAAAAGGAAACCTACAGAGTTGAATTTGAATAATACAATATAATGTATAGCAATAAATATTTAAATAGTCATAATGGTAATTAAATAAATAAATAGTAAAAAAAAATCAGTGCACTGCAGTGCATAAACTTCAATTACTAATAGCTCACACAGAATCACACAACACTGACTAGAGGAAAACTGTTCTAACAAGATTTATGAACAAAGTAGAAGATTTGTTCATTATTTTTTTTTTCACAATATTCCTAAAAGCTTTCAATTCCTCTGAAATTAAAAAAGCCAATAAAAACTCCACAAAAAAACACTCAACAACAAATCCAAAAAAAAAAAGGAATTAAAAAAAAACCTAAAAAAAAAGACTGAAGAAATCTATATGCTGGTTTGCTTTTCATCTCCATGTAATATGTTGTGGTGCTTAGCTGTTGAAGCCTGATACTGAAAGCACCTGAAATAACATACAATGGACTGATATCAAACTAAGCTACAATTTAGGTATCTCTTCTGGTTTTTAACACATATGTCTATATAGTAAATATAAATGTAATTAATTATTTATATGTATTTAATTAGATACCTCTGAGTAAAATAGCATAATATGCACTCTTAAAATTACTTAATTTTCAGGAAAGGGACATCTGAAAAGACTACAGAAATCATTTCAGAGCAATTGTTACTAATTCAGCAGTTCTGCAGTGCCATTTTGTAGTTAAAGTACAACTCTAGTTTTACTTGGATTTAATAAATCACAGGCAACATATGGAAGTTTACAGAACAGAAATATTGGAAATACTAAGCAGAAACTATTAAATTATAATACAAAATAAGTCTATTGACTTTACACATGACAATGTTCCAACTCTGAAATCTGTTGCCATTCAAAAAGGACTTTTAATGAACAACTGTCAGCTGTATAGAACAGATGTTTAGCAAAACACTTATTTTACCTGTACAAAGATAATGTAACCACGTAAGCTTCCTTCCACTAAAATGCTGACTGTAAAATAATTCAAACTGCAAAACAAAATGAACTTCAATTAGTCACACATATAACTACTTACAACAGGTTATTATCACACTAGCACCCTAGTGAAGAAACGCTGGGTTTATAGTCACCATACTGGATGCAAACACTGCAGATCAATTTATGACAGCATTGTCTTTTTGAAAATGGGTGATGACTAAACATCAGTCATTTACAGAATTACTTGAGCATGTTAATATTAACTTATTGCCCGATAACTACACCAAAAATATTGTTGATACATTCATACTCTCAAAGTATAAAAAACTGTAGCTAAACAGTGTTCCAAAGAAGTATCGACTCGACTAAAATTAAAATAATTTCTAGAAGGTTTTGGCAATTGATCTTGTTAAGTCTTATTGTTCTGTTCCTTCCAATTCCATGTAAAAACAAATGTATTCTCTTAATTTTTTCACCTTCGTGACATAAAAGTCATATTCCGTGACTTCGATATCCTATGTAAAATCAATTAAAAAAAAAATCAATTGTATAGATTTGGGTTTTTTTAACAACAGCCTTCAAAACCCACAAATTTTTAGTCAATATTATTTCCCACAGTCAGCTACACATTGACTTTCACAACGAATTTCATGTTACATTGCTGAATATAATTTTAGAGTGAATTCCAAAACAATGAACTTGAAAATGGGTCCAGTTTTTGGCACTCTCCGATCTGGATTTCGGGGTAGATGCAACTAGATAGTTAGCAAATCTCAGAATCAAAACATGTATACAGATCCTCACATTTCTGTTAAAACCTTCAAAAACCTACTTTCACAAAGCGGCACATATTTACGATTTGGGAAGCAACATTTCAAAGATGTGCTAACATCCAGAACTGAAGCATTCCCTCAAAATCAGTATTTAAAAAACTTTATATGCAAAATTAGCAGTAGTAGTAAGGCTAATTCCTTCTTTTTTTGATTTTTACATGAATTTCTTGTCATTGAGATGTGCTAAATCAATCATTCTGGAAAACATTTTTCCTGATACTTAAATTACATAAAGACATATAAATACACAGCAGAATATGAGCAAAAAAATTACCTTTAAGCAAGAAAATGCCTTAAACTTTAAAATTGCTCTCCTTTTTAATAAAGAAACAAAGATTTTAGGTATGTGCAAGTGAAAATTAGCTATGCAGTTAGAAAACTGGCACTGAACCCCATGAATCTGGCTACTGTAAATTAGATCACTTTCCAAAACTCTAGATATGCTATTCCTAGAAGACTCTTTCAAAGCTGTATTTATGTACCATTTAAGGTCATTTCCACTAACAGAGAATAAGAGATAGGCAGGTATAAATGACCTTTAAACACCAAATTTAAATTGAAGCAGCAAAATCATCTTATTCTTGTATCAGTCATCAATCCTGTCATTCCTGGGAACTAGAAAGCCAAGGAGAATCTTACTTATTCCATGGGCTAAAATGATGTAGAAAAGTTTCTCTGATAGGAAGGGAAAAAAACAAGATTTTCTCCAAAGTCTAATGTGAAAGTTTATGGCAAGGCTATGTGAGCGTGATAATTTTGCTTGTAAGGTGAAATATAAAAATGTGAATTTCTGGTAGCATTTTAGTGGCTAGGGCATTCTCTTGGATGTCCTCTGAAAATAACTGAAATTTGGCTGGAGATTAAAATTGAAATCTGACCTTCATCATATACATTAATCCTGTAGCCAAGAGGAACAAATCAGACTGTATGTAATGGCAAATGCCTGATAAACATCAGATTTAGTAATTAAGCTTTCTTTTTTCTTTACAAAAATAGTAAATAAATCAGAAATTCTGCTCTCATACTTCCTATCTGAAAGAAACAAAGCTTGCAAACTAATCCTAATCTAAGGCCTAACTGCCTTCTGATAGTGACAAAAACTTAAGCAGATTCAAAGAACCTTTCCTTAAAATGCGATCAAACCTCCTTAAATCCCATGTAGCCAACACTGCACATCAATTTGGCTTACTCTTGATTTGGTCTGGCAAGTCTGGTTAACACTGAAGTAAAATATAAAAAAGTGGACTTTTGACCTCTTTTTCTTCACCCGTAAGATCACATTGTATGAAAACAAGTATATCTATAGCATTCAAATATTAGAATTCACCAGCAGTTCTCTAAATTATTTGTCCAGTTACAGAAGTACTCCTATACTTTGGAGTGCAACTGCAAAATATAGGGTTTTTCTCTCTGAATCCTGGTCAGACTTCAAAGAGAAATGTCTCTCCACAGGTCAAATCATCAAATTTTACTGTAAAGATCTGCATCGTCAGTTTTTCAAAGACACCTCCAAGGTCATGTTCTGTCTCCTCACTGAACTAAGTATTACTTAGAGCACTAATTCTAGACAGGTGACACATCAATAAGTTTGCTCATTTAAACTGGCAGAACAGTGAAGTTAGGCAAGCAGACTCTGAACTGCCTCTGACATGCAAGTCAATAACAAATTTCCAACTGAGGAACAAGTGACTACACTCTGATTTTAAGCCCATAAAGAACATCAAAATGTCATTCATCATCTTCTGTGGATCCAATAGTATCGCTTGGAAACTATTATATTCCTAAAGTCAGGCATCACTTAACTCAGCAGAAATAAAAGCAGAACAAATAGTTCTAACACTTGGTAGTAACACATGGAAAAGCTCCTTCAACACGAAAACAGGTATTTGCCATTATAATTTCTGTAAGATAGTAATTTAAGGTATAAAATCTGCTTAAAATATATCTTATATACAAAAACATTAAATCTTTATTGCCTATAATGTACTTCACCATTAAATACACTTTAGCAAAGATCAATACACATATTCTGTATTTTATCACAAACATTGTATGTGTAATATTGTGGTTACATTATTGTGTTCTAGAAGTAATAAAATATTCCACCTCTACAAAGCAGGAAAAAATCACATAAAATGAGAACATTTGGTCAAAGTAAAATCTTTACTGCTCTGAGAAATCTTAAAATTAGCTTTAAAGAAATTGGCATGAAGTTTGATTTTGAATGGCTCCTATGAAATACAGGACAAGAAACCTGTATCTGCATTTTGGTCTGCTATTAAATCTGTTCAGATTTAACATTAGAAAGAAAATATTTTATCTAAATATTAGGAATTGTTATTAAAGCTAAGAATCAACTCAGTTGATTTGACTGTATTTATCATTATCTCCCTCATCAATCACAAGGTAGAGAAGAGAGATGTGAAAAATAAAGCTAAGCTATGCAAATATGTAAATGCAGTATGTCATTCGGGTGATCCTTCCAAATTTCACATAGGTAAGAAACAGGATAGCCATGATTTACAAACACAATGAAGTAGCTCAGGTTTTTCTCTGCTAGAATGATCATCTTTCATTTGGAGTTATTTTACATTTTCCACATTTACAAGAAGCCTCCTAGTAACCTACCATCTGTACACTTTTTTCCAGTTCCTGAGGAATTGCAAAGGTAGAAGAAGGAGCCTGAGTTAGAGGCCATGCACCAGCCTAAAGGTATCAAGAAAAATAAAAGCATTAACATTTTCATACAACAGATACAGATTAAGAAACAATAATACTATTAAACAGATCTACAGTGTGTACTATGCTCTAAGACAATCAATTTATACCACAAGTTAAACAAATGTACTTCTTTCTTTGAGAAGAAAAGAGGTTTTACTGCTCAGTTTGATGGCTCATGATGCACGCCCCACTGAGGTATTCATTCAAGACAAGAACACAGGGCATTTTACATCAGTGTTGTTCAGTGTGCAAGTAGGCTACATTTGAAAATAAGGAAAACAAATTGCTCCACAATGACCACGAGGTGTCAGTTTCTGTATGAGAAGCATTTGTAGTTACATAAACTGCCAACTTGTTACCAAAACATAAAAATTAAGTACAAATAACTCAATAGTAATAAACATACATTAGTACCTGTAGAACGTATATCTGAAAACTAATTCCCAAATCTATAATTGTGTCCTGGTTTTTGATAAAGTTGTTGAATTTATTGTTGAGATCAGCGCTGACACTCATGTCAGTATACATTCGATGGAGCTTGCTGGTAAATTCATAACCACAGGCTTGCTGTGAAGAAATATATTAACAAGTTTCACGGTAAAAACAGTACTTATTATATAAGTTATGCACATTCACTACTAAAATATGAAAACCTAGTCAGCAGAAGTGGTGTTGCAATATTTACAGAGAACACTAGTTACAATGGAAAACATTATAAAAGAAAATGATCAGATTTCTCTTAGTTTCACTTTCTATACATTGATTTATATGAACATTATTTTATAAAACTGAAAGACGGAGCTAGTTTATGAAAGTCCATGATACTTTTGTATTGCAAATATGAATCACTTGAACAAACTTAGCAGAAATCTCATTAAAATCTCAAATGTTAGGTGATACATGGCCACCTATCTTTCTTAGACTACCGAAACATTCTTTCCTTTCAGCTCCTGGGAACAGGAGATCTGTGGATTGCTAAGTTATCTCTGGCACCCTCTGCTGCTCCCTCCCAACATTACATAATCTTATCCTAATGCAGAACAAACAATTACCTTCAGTTTATTAATCATGGCTTCTTCAGAATCCATAGACATAGACAAACCATGAATTAATCTTTTTGCCAACATTCTAGCATAGAACTGCATTTAAAAAAAAAATCAGATATGAGGATTTTAAAAAGCATAATCACATTCTTCAAAGACATTTTAAATTTAACATTTTAACATTTATTGAATATCAAGTTACCTTTTGGAATACATCTTTGTCATCAATGTATTTGAAAACAGTAATGAAACTTGTAAGTTTGTCTTCTACTTCATTCTCTGTCATTCCTTTTGCTGATTTCTTCAACAAGTTGTCACAGTACTTGGCCAGCTCAAGTTAAAAAAAGAAAAAACAAACCCAAACCTACTTGTCAAGCTTCAGAACAAACGTATGCCAAGGTATTCCAAACTTCTACACAAAAGCTAAAGCATTAAATAAGCCAAAGTCTATAGTCACACATTCTATTACAAGGACTGTATTAATAGGTAGCTAATACACACTACCTCCACAGAAAACACAAGTTCTATATACAAAATTACAACTGCGCTAATTTTGCACACCCACAAATACTGTGTGTAGGTTATTTATTACTCCTGACCTACACACCTGAGGCTGACTCAGTGTGAGAAACAGATATTCATGTGATTAAATTCATTTGACAGTTACGAAAAAGTATTATTACTTTCTACAATAATATATATATATCACTTACCAACTCAGGTGCTTTGCAGATTGACTTGGGTTCCCTATAGTTAACTACTGATGTCAAAGCCTACATAGGAACAAAGAGCAAAGAGAAAAAAATGTAAATAACTTAAAACTTTTTCTTTCCTGGAGTTTGAAAAAATGGAAAAAAGCCTGTCCAGGGCAAAGGGATCAAAAAAGAAACTACAATAAAAGGAGTTGAATTACTGCTCTGTCAGAATTTGTGCTGAACTTCTGTAAGTTGAGATTTAAGTGAAAGTGGAAAGAGTAGAAGAACACAATATCAAGGAAAGCAAGAGAAGAAATTGAGTTCTGATTAGAAACTTAAATGCAAAAGAATGAAGATTTTGGTATACAGCAATATGTATGTCCAAAAGTTTGGATGGAAAGAAACTGAGGAATAGTTGTAGATAAAGCACATTTGAACAGCAGCACATAAACAGCAGTGTACATCAACAGCATCTACCCTTAGCTGAAATACATACATGATGTGTTAATGCCAGTAAGAGCAGAAATATCTTTTGCTTGTTGGATTTTTTGATAGACTGAAGAGGAGAAAGAATTTTGAAAAGCAGAAATTTAAAGCAGTAAAATAAGGTAGTAAAAAATAAGGTAGATGAAGGAAATCAGAAAAGGATAGAGATAATGGCAATTTAGAATTGGAAACTGTAAACAAAGATATTAGAACCATCAAGATTAGTTTCTAAACTATGTATCACATTTGTATTAACATTTTTAGCTAGCATTGTATCAGACACATTGCATGACCACAGTTCCTAGGAATTATAGTTCCTTCTAGGGAAACAAAGTATCATTATTATTATTATTATTATAAAGAAGAATTGACAAACAACTTATTTGTACAATACTTTAACATTACAATATTTGATAACAGAATCCCTGTGAGAAACAAATGCACAACTTGACTATACATCTTCAGTTCTTTGAAGTTTAGAGTACTTTTGCAATAATACTGGAGGTATCAATAGCAGTTTTGATACCCATCATGGAAAACTGACAGCAGATTAAGATTTGAAATATTTACTGCAATAAAGATCACTGAAGTGAAGAACTGATGTATTTATGGAAAAACTACACTGTCTATGTGCCAGCAAATGTAGTTCTCAAGTCTCCTACCACTCCACCTTCTGGTACATGACATTAATTGCAATTGAGACAGAAATTTATTAGGAGACTGATAAAAGAATTTGTTTTAAAATACTAAATAATTATTTACTCAGTGTTACAAATACAGAAGGCTAACTACCATTGGTATTATTATTGGTACCTTCATCATTATGTCTTCCCAGATGAACTTTAGCTGAAATTTATCAAAGCTTAGACTATGACCCTAACTACAAACTGCAATTACTGTAAACAACACAACAGAGTAATGAAATGCATGTATGCATACTATGGCAAGAAATTATAAAAAAGAAAGTACTAAATGTACTGTCTCGCAAAAAGATACAAGAATACATGGGAAAGAGTGGGAAGTTCACAAATGGATTAGATAAAACATACTTCTTTGAGAAGCAGTCACTCAGTCCCTCAAGAGCCCGGGCATGTTTTGCAGAATTTAACAACAACAATAATATTAAAAAATATTTTATTATCGTCTACATATTAATTTTACTCTAATTAAAATTTATAACAATTACAATTGTTATCTTGAAAACCTTCATGGCTATGAATTTCCAAGAAAAGAGCAGCAAGCCTATTGTCCAAAACAGGGTTAACTTCAAGTGTAGTCTCTCCTGGAAGAAGTTAGCTATTGTGACAGTGACTGAAATAGCATAAGTTTCCAGATAATTCTTTGTAATCAACTTGAACAACATAATACTATCAGAGTTTAACCATTATAGCAGTAAGCAAATTCAAGTTCAAATGCATGTAAGACTCACAAAACTTGCCAAACCCTACAATTTGTCTATTATCTGCACTGAAATTTACATTAAATGGGTCAGCTCCATTTCTGTGTTTTGAACTATGATGAAAAGAAACATCTGTCTTTTGGAAAACACTGTAGTATTGACGTGGTTTCCTTTGTACATATCTTTTTCCCCCAACATTGGATTCAACTGCATTTCTAAACTAGAAAAACTGAAGAACTCTAGCTTTCAGCATGTGTTGATGCCTTGAAAAATGTTGGTGAGCCTGAAAAAGGGTCCCACATTTTGTTTTCCAATCTTTTTTTTTTACTTAAGTAGAAGTTACCTTGTCAAGGGCACTCATAAAATGCTGATCACCACTCAAAACAGTGTTGATGAGTTGAACAAATTTACTATGTACTTCCAAAACTGACTCCACAAACTGAGTTGGCATCTAAAAAGAGACAACATGTAAAACAAGTTAATGAGAAAAGTAGTATTATCTACACATAAATATTTTTACATTAGCTGTAAATTTTTCCTAATTATTCTTTTTGATAAAATTTAAAATCATAGTGATTATGCCTTTGAGAGGACTGATTCTGCATTGTTGTATTCTTACACTACTGTACTTGAGCATGTGCTGGAAATAGAAGAGTCTATGGCTACATTTACAGTCTAGCTATCAAACATAAATTTGAGTCTATACTGCTTTAATGTAATCTAAACTCTTCCATCATACCATAAAATACTTTATTAGCCCTGGAAAAAAAGTCATTAATGCTAACACGTAAATACAGCGATCAAGCCAAAAAATTAAACTGCTGCTGCTGCTCCTATAAAGAGACTTGAAAGACAGAAAATCCAGATGAAGCCTTTGAATTTTCCTATATAGGACAGTTACCAATCAAATGTAGTGCATCACATTTCAGCATAACATTTTGTATAGAAATATGAATTAGAAGAGTCCCTACACAGAGAAGCTGATAAGTAGCAATAAAGAGTCTGAAATAAACTGTCTATATCACATGACGCTATAAATGCACTCTCAGGTCATACATTAAAGATGTTCTGATGACTAAGTACTTGATCCACACAGTAGATCAAATATTTCACATTTTGAGTTTGTTTACATAAGGCTGTGAATTTATATAATCCTTCATGGCTCTGCATTCATTTCCCTGTGTAGACACTATTACTTTGAAAGAACAAGCTCAATAAACTTACAAATAATTTGAAATCAAACCATACTACTAAAGACTTCAGCCCATTTTCTGTATACATATAAGTCATAAAGGAGAAAGCACTCCTGTGCAGTCAATAAAAGAACAAATTTACAACAGTTCAGATCTATGTGTTATAGACAAAAACACTGAATGGCTAAAGTTACCATCCTAAAGTGAGCACAGATCTAGACAGCAAGATGTATACATGTACAAACACAATGCCAAATGAAAGCTCATTTGTTTGTTTCTGAACAAGCAAGGCTAGAAGAACAAAAATGGAAATTATTAATGAAATATATGGAACTGAAAAAATGTCACCACACTTTAGTAAAATTTTGGAAACTTTATGAAAATATGAGACTACAAAGCTAGGAGTGAAAACCACCACACTGGAATCAGGACAAGATGTCAAGTCTTTACAAATAACATATAATTCAACTAAATGGAATCATTGGTTCCTAACATACCAGTCAGCAAATGTCATTGATGTGGAGAAATTGAGGAAAAAAAAATACATACATGGAACAAAAAGGATCTACTTGCCATAATAGCATTAAACAAACAACAATGAGAAATAACTAGCTGTAGTTGATTCTGGTTAGATCACAACAATCAACTCTCAGGATAGATATGTGTCGCACCACTAAGGGTGCTGATTAGAAGTTACAATTTATCCGTAATGTTCCAAACCAATTTCATATAGACAAAATTAAAAAACCAGAAGAGACTAAAGAAAAGGGTAAACATTACATCAGGATTGTTAATCAACTAAGTAATTTCAGCTGCCTGAGGAAACTCACATTTTCCTGAGAAAGATTGCTGGTTGCTCTAAGGCCCTCATCATGGATATGGTTTTGTAGTTCCTGAATCATATGAGGTAAACCACTTGACACAGCACGAAGTAGAGTATACATATTTGCCATGTCTGTAACAGAGATACATTTTTATAGAATATGCTTAGAAACACTAAAAATCAACACTTAATATAGTATCATAATTTCACACAGAACTTTTGAAAGACTGAAACAAGACCAACTGTTTTGAAAAAAAAAAATTAACATACACTGGATCACTGACAAAAGAAAAAGAGGAAAGAGTAGAGCTAACATCAGTATGTACTGAGTACTGCCATTGTGACAACTCACTTTTCCAACAGTGCTTACTTATGAGAGACTCCAAGAGGAGAGGTGGGCTAGTAAAGTATCATGCCAGCTTACTTTAATACTTAGCCTCCCTCCCTGTATCTGTCTTAGCAGCATTTGACTAAAATCAGTTTAGATACCTTGATTTGTTCCTCCAGGGGTGGCTTGAAATTTTTCTCAGGTGAGAAAAGCTATGAATAAACAACTACTAGTTTAATAATTTTTTTCCTTCAAAACCAGGATTCAAGCTCTGATCAAATTTACAAAACTCTCTGGAAACTAACACCACTAGCAGATACAATTTGAGTTTAACTGTGAAAAAGAATTTGTTTCACTTAATAGATACCATCTTCCATGCAAGAATAAGCATTCTTTCAATTTTAAGAGGCATGTAGTCATCAGGAAGCATTTTTTTTTTAGTCAGGCAGGGAATACACTAAAAAAGCATCATCTTCTATAAAAAAAGTATTTTGGGAAGAGAAGTCAAAAGAGACCCAGGACAATAAAGTGGCTATGAAAAGAAGCCAAAATATTTTATAATCCTGACCTGTCAAATGATGATGAAGAAATCTGTAAAGACAGACCTATTGGTTTACAAATGAAAACACAAGCATAAAATGTGATCAGTTCTACAGGACACAGGACTTCAGTGTGGTTTTAAGCCGACTAAGACAAGGAAAGAGGAAGATTATTGGTCAAAAGAAGGGTTGTTCAAAAATCAAAAGAAGGGTTTGATTATATATTTGGAAGAATGAAAATGAATTACATGGTAGAAGAAAGATGTCGTATAGGGTTTAATTGGACTTTCAAGGTAAGTAACATATTACCTGAAAATGCATCAGCCCATAGAACATCATAAAGATAGTAAATTGCACTGCTAATTTAATAAAACAAAAACTACTTCACACTTTTTGTGACCACTGAGACTTACCACTTCTTTTCTCTTGTCTGATAATATTGTGACATTCTGCATGTAGAAACTGCAAATGATCAGCTACCATTCTCTGTTGGCATTCATGAATCACTTTGCCATATGAGCTGGGATGCAAGTATTTCCGACACCGCATTTCTTCATCCTTTAGTCTCCCTAAAACCTACAGACAAGTTTTTAAACTGAGAGCTATGAAATGCTAACAACTAATACAGAATCATGAATATACAACAGTACTTGTAAGCAGAATGAGAGATACAAAATTAAGCATCGAAGTTAAAAAAAGAAAAGGATTGGGATACTGAAAAATTACATTTGCTTTTTTGAATCAGGCTGTTGCTGAATAAATATGATCTTCTATTCTGAGTATTGACTAGGCTAAGTCACTACTAGATGTCTAAGAGCACCTAGTAGTTCCTCAAAATTGCTTCTTTCTTTCAATCTTGTTACCAATTTCTTCCCCAATTTCTGCTACAACACTTAGTTTTTCTAAGAAAGTTTTACCACATAACTAATTATATGACTGTAAGAATCACTTTAGTGTTCCAAATTAATCTGCTTGGATGTCAGTGTCTAACTGCTCAACAGTACAGAGGTACATCTGAGCTACTAATAAAAAACTTTCTTTATAATTTCAATGAAGGAAAAAGGCATTATTATAAGTCACACGAATACTGACAAAAAAGGTACTTATATCCAGAGACTGTAAGTGGAACCTAGGGAGAGTAGTACAGCTGCTGAATGCAAATGCCAAACAAATCTGCATTTCTGTTGGTTTAATTGAAGTCCTGGTCAGTCCTCAACTTTCATATCAGGTGTGCAACCATAAACTTACGCTCCTTATGGTTAAAAGCAATCACACAGCCTTCTCCTCAACTCTTGTATCTTGTTACTGTGGATAGTATAGCAACCAGCACTGCCTCCTAGCCTTGTATTAATCTTTGCTGTCTCAGGCAAGGTATAAGATAATTACTTCATATATCATAAAGCAAAAGAAAAGAAAATCTACTGCAGTGTAGGTGATTTTTAACAATGCTCTGTAATAAATCTAGCAAATAGTGTTCTCTAACCATCATACTGTTAAAACTCCCAACATATGCTACTACAAACGAAAGGAAGAAAATGAAGTGAGGAAGCAATACTGAACAACCTGAAACATGTTTCTGTTTTTGTCTTTCCCTCCCACACACACTTATCATGTGATTGATTTATCATTTATTATTAAATACCATGAAGCTGACAGCCCATCCATAGAAAAGTTTTGTAGTTTATATTCAGATTAATCATTGCACCAAAAATTATAGTTTAAGCTGCATTGAAGCATACAACAAAGAACAACTACACGAACTGTACAGGAAAATGTGTATTTCAATTGCCGGTAATTTGATATTATTAGATCTTAGTTATTGTATGTGTACAGAAGACTCTCTTACCTTCTCCATGTATTGTGAGCAATTTGACTCTTGCAATAAATTTGAAGCTTCTTGTTTATAATACTCCCCTGTTTCATTCAGAAAAGGACACTCAAAAATTTCCTGATAAAACTAAAAGAAAGATTTTTTTTTTTGAAGGACAAATAATACAAACACTAGATTAACATTCCAAAACCAAAAAAACCCCAGAAATGTTGGTCTACCTTTAGGGGGAATTTTTTCTTATACTGTTCAACATGAACAAAGGAGTTAATAACCCCATGGATTACTTTCTGGTTTGGGTCTTCTCCACAGCGATCACTGAAATAGACAAAGCAAACATTCATGAGAATGAAAGTATCTAGTGTAACTCACCAGATAGTGGAATGAAGTAATACTGGATGAAAACATTTTCCAGTACATTTCCCTGCTTAGTTTGGCAAAATTGAAAAAGATAAATCTCAGAATAAAAATGCACTCTTCTTTCTCTCCTATAGACATTTAAATTGTTGAGATAACAGCTCAAACTATTAAAAAGCATTTGTAGGTCATGATGTTTCCAAGCGTTTGCTAACGACATAAGTATTCCAAACTACATACTCTAAGCAAGTACATTAAAAGTTACAATAAATTCCATCTCGCATCTGTAGTCTTTATCAAATAGACTACCACTACTCACACTCCTGTCCCTGCCAAAACAACCTACCATTTTTGCCAACACTGAATCAAAAGGCAGGCTATTTTATTTCCCAAATATCCCCTGTTCAACGTGTAGATGCCAATTGGAGTGTAGATCACTCTTGTGCATTGTCACAATTTTTATCAATACACTGTAAAAGGAAAATCTTATGTTTTCAAGTCAAGTTCGTAGCTTCAAATGTGTGAGTTCAAGTGAAGAAAATATTACCTTTAGCCTCATTAAGTTGAAAAAAATGGAATTAAAACAAGCATTTTGCATGCTTTTTAAAAACATTATTGTTCACTCCTTTGCAAAGACTGGAAATAACAGAGCAGCAGAGACTTTCTTAAAACAGTTTCGGATACACTTTACGAGAAAGTAAAAAATATTCCTTAACTCCTCTAAGGTGTTAAACAGAACTAAGACATGATTTATAGAAATACATTGTCACTTAAGCATCAGCAGTTGTTGGTGTAGGAAAATCATTTCCACAAGAGACTTCGAAGAACTTAGAGAAAAAAAAGCCAGCAAAAAGACTTCAAACACAAAGATTAACCATATATCCATCTAGACTGGGGTAGAACAAAGGAGAAACAATTTTGCTTATTTCATTCATTTTGGTTTGGAATTGATAACAACTCCAGAGGATGCCCATGAACTGGAAGGTTTAGCAGGACAGCCACAGTAGCAGTCATAATATTACACCAAATCATATTAATGTGTTCACAACACCGTTAATGATGTGTACCACATTTAAATACTGCTGTGCTCTAAGACCTGAAAACTTCAGCTGATAACAGGTGGAAAGAACTAGCTCTCTAACATATGACTAATGATTACATGGTTCATGCAGCTTGGTCAGCTGTTACAAACCAAATGACCTAACGGGTAACTGCTCTAGCAGGGATGGTCTGATGTTTATTTCCCTGAGCAACAGGAAGGTTTCCTTTGGTTCTCGCAGCTAAACCAATGGACTAAAACTGGATTTGGGTACATGTAATCCCACCCTGCACTCTTGCCAATGTCCTTTCCTCCCAGAGAGACCCAGGAAGATGGTATGCTGCAGGATGCATGCAGCATGGAAATGTAGAGCCATCTTATGAAGCGCAGGAAGCTACATAACTGAAAGTTAAACAGAGTACAAAGCAAAGCTCTCTCCAGAGACAATCCAGTCAACAATCCAGTTCTTGATCTGGAAAGATATTGGTGACACAAATGCAAGAAGCATTGCTGTAATAACAAACAAAGACTCAGCTCCTCTCTGCCCAGTTCATAGATCAGTTCGGGCCTTAATCCACATAGATTCAGGAGGAGAGGAGGCTGCAAAGGTCAGGCCCAGGGGATTTAAAGGTCAACATATAATTACAAAAAAGCTGTAAAAGCACAGGAGGCAGATGCTCCATGGAAGAGCTGCAAATGAGAAAACAGGTTTTCAAAGCAGAGGCCAGACTGCATGAAGGCAATAGATGAAAAGGAACACAATACACAATCAGCTGTCCCTGTCTGCAGAGGGCTGGTATTACACAACAAAAAGAAAGAATTTAAATCCCCCCCCCGCCTTTTTTTTTTAAACAGTTACCCACACCTCATGTTTTCCCCTCACATTTGCAGCATTTTTATTAGCTTAACACAAGTTTCCTCAGTGGTATTACACATATACAGCAAAGTTGCCACAAATTTTATTGACAGCACTGTGTTAGGTTCATGAACAAGTTCATACCTGAAAAGCTACTGTACTTAAATAGCATATGTCACAAAGCTGTCACAAAAACTATCATACTTTTCACTTTGGCAGCATCTTCAGGTTTTTATTTCCATCAATGGCACTATGCTCCCAAGAATATGTTAAACATATGGCTAGTTTAAACAATATTTAACAGAAGTTTCAGAAGTTACAGTTTCAAGAGTGACTTTCAGGAAAGTTGTATTAATAACAGTATCTGCCAAACTGAGAGGAATTGGTAAGCCCATCAAGGTGAAAGCCTATTAGCTGTGTATTTTTCTTCCTGGCAGGAGGTAGTAAGCAATATGGATACACACAGCTACAGAGCAGCGGCTGCACAGTTTGAAGTAGGGATGTCACAGGACATCTTGGAAGGATAGAAGAAAGTGACGGTGGTTGATGAGGTATCTGGTCAAAAAGATAAAGCACTAGAAATACAAGTTCCACTAACTCTGATGATGAAGAGTTTCCTTTTTTCAAAAGAAACAGAGAAAACTACAAACATCAGGCTCAAGGATGTTCATCTGTTTCATATCAACTCCATTCTGTTCCTATCTGTAGACTAAGGCTAACAGTGGAAGTGTAACATATACTTCACGGTGTACTACTCTAGCCTCATATTTAAACATTAGAGAACAACAATGAACACTGTATTTATTAAAAGAAGATTCCATCATTCAAAATAAGTGCTATGCTCTGCCACACCAACAGCCTGTCATGATCAATTAACTAAAGAATGCACTGAGAACTAGAGAAGCCTGTTTCAAATACCTTAAGAAGTCAACTTTGAATAGCTTTTCTATCAAACAAATAGTATGAACAACATATTGGCTTAGACAGGACTAAGTTAAGTTCAGTTAGAAAGTGTTAGTTATCTTCAGTAGAGAAGCCTCTCCTGGTTAGTTTTTACTAATCACACTGTCATTTGAGATAGCACCTGAATAACTTCCAAATTATTTCTGTTTAAGAATTTCATAGACGAATTTTCTCACAATTTGAGATCTTCTTGACTTCCTGTTGTGTTGAAACAAAAATGCGCAAGTTGATATTCAGCTTGCCTTGCAGGAGGAGTGCTTGGGCTAGAGGGAGGGGGAAGAAAGTGTGTTATATTCAGAACTCTATATTGAGAGGAGTGCAGTCAGACAAGACAAGCTTAAGTGAGTCAACAATTCTCTGCTGTTCTAAGGGACTAAATCACACTCTCTTTTGCTCAGTCAAAGGCCTTTGTATCTCTTGCGTTGCTTTGGAACTCATCTAATTCTTTGCTGAACTACCTCATCAAGCCAATCCAGAGAACTATTAGCCAAGACAGTTTTCCGTTGTACTAGCATTTGAATTGGTTCACTGAAGGACTCAGTGAGCACTAAATTCAGCACAAGGAAGGTTGTAGAGCGGAGTCTGCTCCTTTTTGGCATCAGCAAACTCTTAGATCAGTTTAGTCATCTTATTCAGCTGAACCACAAGTCATTATTTGCATGTATTTATTTTTCATGTGCCAAAGAAGTTTGTTGTTCATTTTAATATAGACTGTATTGTACAAGCTTAAAGATTCTAAAAGTAGATATGCTCAAGATTTTAGTCAAAAATCTCTTTAAAATTCCAGTTAAGTACATCAATAAAACAAACCCCAAAAGCACAATTTGTGGCTCTATTACTCCTACTTTTTCCAGTAGAATGAAAAACTGTATTTTTATATGCAACCAGTTGACTACAATGTTGATTATGAACTCTGCATATACTATGGATAATCTTCTGGTTATAAGAAATTCAACTGCCTGATCTATTTAAACTTTCTTTCTTTTTGCAAAGTGTTTTATTAAATTGAACTATACATACACTTACTATACTTAAGAAGGTATCTGTGAGGTTTGTAAGTGCATACATATATTAGTAATTGGATTAAATTTTTTAGATAATAAACTTCCCATGCATATTCTTGCTCCTCTGATAGATGTAACTTCTTGATATCCATTTCTTCAAAGACATTTTTTAATCCCTGATTACTGAGCTCAATGCTAAAAGTTATTTAATAGCTGTTTGCAGCACAATCTTTAAAATTGCCTCTTACAAACGGTACTGACCACTGGAATCATAGCCTCCAGTTACATGCAAAGGCCATCCTCAGAATACCTATAATAAGTCCTAAATTTCACAATACCAGGAAGAATAGCAATAATCAGCTCTCTCTTATATACTTCATTACATTATAAGCAGATCACAAAGTGGCTAGAACAAATTTAAATTTTTAGATGTATATGTTGAGAAACATACTTGAATTAACTTCTTTGAGATCACATAGAAGAATCTCTTAAATTGCAGGGGGGTATGGGGCATATACAGACACAACAACAACATACAAAGACTTAAGTTTTATTTAAAACTTTCCAAATGATTTAAAAACTAGTAACATCAACTTCTTACAGGCTCAAGATATGTTGTCTAATGGAGCGAATGATAATCTGTACCTAAATAATCCTGTAAGGTTTCTAGTCCATCTCAATACATACCATTACTTTTAAGAGGAATTTTCTGTTTAAGAATGTTTTAAAGCAGCTTTCCATTCCTAGCCACCAGTGAAATATAAAGATTGACTAAAATGAGTCTTTGTTGCCACTGTGCTTAATGTAACAAAGTAGAATTTTCTTCATCATGAATTTGAGATTCTTCTTTTAGTAAAAATTGTTATAGTAAACATATGGATAAAGTACTATAAGCACTCGTTAAAAAAGAAGCTTCATTCCACAGCTGAAAGCAAATAAATACTTCCTGGCTTCAGAAATGTCATGTCAGAGGGACATCGTGTCAGTTACGCAGTCGTCAAAAATTTAATTCAGGAAGGAAAAATAAAGTTACAATATTAAAATTATGTTTTTAATGTCTTGTAAGCACAGTTTTTTGGCTGACCACATGCACGTCCAAGGCATCTCAATCAGATACATTACTTCACTCTTGCAGTTTTTCTACATTAGCCTGGATCACCCAAATCAGGCACACAATCACTTAGAAAACTCCGCTGTCATTAGGCAACTCCAGAGCTACTCTGTACAGTAGTAAAAGTGTAGAAATTGACAGAACTTACAACTGCTTACAACATCTGCAGTATATTTCAAAAATTCTGTTTATTCATAAATAAAAAGATCTGTAGGTGGAAAATAGTTTAAAGGCTTTGAATAAAAACTTGGAAAAAACCCACAAGTCCTGTAATTACCAGGGCCTTTCTTTAAAAGTAACACAGATATTCAGAAAGAAAATAATAAATTCCCATTTGAACACCAGAAACCCAGATGTTTAGTCTTCCTTGCAAACAGGCAGGAACTGGTTTGGATCCCATGCAAAGCAACATCGCTTTTCTGGCTTCCAACAAATCCTTGCTTAAGTTCTGGTCTTTATGTTTATGCACAGCACAGGAAACCATAAGCAGTCAGCAGCTGGAGAACACTAAAAGCATTCTATGAGACCTGCGGAATTATCCTAGTTACTTCTCAATCTCACTGGTAAGAAGGGTTGCTGAAACAGAAAATATCACTACCCTTGGGTTCGAATGAATTGTTTTCTTTTCAGAATCTTTTTCTACACATGCAAAACTAAAATGAGACAAGCTAATAGAACATCATCATTCGTTAAGATAAACCCCATGAAATAATTTGGTCAAAGTCTCAAGATTTTTCAAAGTAAAAAAAGTACAATACCTTCACATAGTATACAAACAAAACAAAACAGAATCAAGAACTCACTTTTTTATTTCTCGGAGGAGCATCCGAATAAGTATTGACTGCAGTGGCTCAATCATTAATTTTCTCCACATATCAAGAGCTAGCTGTCAGGATACAAAAGTTAACATCAATAAAAATGAAAGATAAAAATAAGCTCATAACAATACCAAAGATGGCACAATTCCCCATCCAGGATTTTTTAAAGTAAATTGTTAGATCCCCTCTTCTTTCTTCTTTTAAAATTCTTTTGTTTGCTTCCCATCCCCCCTCCCCACATTTGTCAACATATTAATACTTTCAAATTTTTTTTCTAGAGCATCTGACTGTATTTGGATGAAGAACACACAGATCTGTGCACTAGCGGTGTCAGACACAAAATTTCTAGTCAGACCATGGCTGGACACATGCTTCCCAGTCTGTGTGCCTCCTACAAAGCTAATCAGACTGATTTATTCCTTGGTTCCACTCTATCAGGGATTCTCAAATGCATGTAAGTATCCTAAGCAAGCTGATTATGAGGGCAAGTTTTGAGTGTACATATAAACAAAACACCTGCACAGTAATAGGTAACTAACAAGTGCTTGAATGTGTACAGACACCAATATTTCTAAAAATGATAGCAAAATAAGCCTCAGCTGACAAAAGGGAATGTCTCTTGTCCAATTTGTCAGAGGTCAAAGATACAGGAGCTTGATATCCAACACACAGCATCTCCAAACTAAGATACATACGGCTTAGACAAAGTCACTGGCAAGCTAATATTTGACTTAAATAGAATTCAAAACATTTTCAGATTAGGAATACGTCACCTCTTGCCTAATAGATCATTACAGGGACCAGTCAAATGAACTCACATATCTTAAACTCTAGTGGATAAAGTAATTGCTCCGAAAAAATACCCTTTATAAAAACACAACTACAATAACTCAAAGGAGTTTTTACAAAGTCAAAACTAGACTTTAAGTCTCAAGAGGATAATACGATCCCTTACATGGGGGAAATATATACATTTGAGACCTTTAAAAACACCTACCATTGAGTGGCTGTGGAAAAAAAACCAACCCCAAACCAATGAATATTGCTGCTAAGAAAGCTTTGACAGTACTAACAGCTTCTTAGCTGTAACAAAATATTGATCAGGTATGTCTTCACTGAAAGCAGGCATTTAGCTATCAACTAAATATTCAATCTGATCCACTTGGTGAAATAAATCTTCGTTCTGCACCTATGCTGCAACACCAGCTGCAGAAGTCTAGGAGTTAGAGCTAATCCAACTGTATTATAAGTAGGTTTGAAGAAGAGGTAAAGGTTTGCTTATAAATCCAAAGACATAAAATGAAAGTTGTCTTAGGAGTGATTTTCACTGTCTTGCCTTGTGAAGAGTAGTAGAACAGTTAGAACAAAACACTTTTGCCAATACATTGGGAACTCATTCAGCAGAAAATACTGAAAGAAGCTAGTTCTGGAGAAAAATGAAAGAACTGACACAAGGTAAAGGAGATGAACCTCAGGTGACTCTATTTTGCAATGTGGTCTCTGAAATGTGGTCTACAACGTGGTCCCTCTCACATCTGGATTGGTAGGTCATAACAGCTTCGAGTTGCCTGTTGGAATTTTCTTGTAAACTACAGACACTTCAATCTAACAACTTGATGTATTAGTTCACAAGACTTTTTCCTCCTTTGCGACAGACGTTACTAGACTGACACCATTAAACATGCCAATTTCCTCTGTCTTCCAGAACCTGTTGCCCCATGATGGGGAAAAAACACAAGGCACATCATAATTACCTTCCATCTCCAGGTTCCCACAGAGTCAACTCAAAACTCAGAAGTCTGAAATTGGTGATAGGTGCTTAACTCAGACAACTAGTATCCTTCACCATGAATTCATAACAGACAGAAAAAAAAATTGTCTCTTGCAAGCACTGGCAAACTACTTGCATCAACTGATGTCATCCTGTATTTTTCCTAGTACAACAATTACTGAATGTCTGGAACCCTTATCAGGATGCTAAATTGTTTGAATCCATGCCCATACACATCATATACGTCTCCAGTCTCTTGTAGGTACCTACTGATACACACCCTAGAAGAACTAAGCAAGCATATACTTGTTCAAAATTTCTGAAAAGCTCCCAAACTTTCATTAGCACACAGGAGTGATGTTGAGATAGAAACTTTAGTACATAGAGAGTATAGTTCTGCTTCTACAAATACTAGGCATTTTTTCTCTAACTTCATGCTGAGACTGAAGAGAACTATATAAAATAAGCATGTTTGCTTTTGTGTATATAAAGGACAGATGACCTCAGACATCTAAAGGAGGATAAATATAAATTCTTTCCAGTCTAAAGCAATGAACAACTGGAAGGCTTTTATCAAAGCCCCTAGTGCAATCCAAAGAATAAAAGAGAGAATCCTAAACAGGAATAATAAAACACTTTCGAAACAAACTTTTGATGAACTTGGAGTGCCTTGTAGGTCAAGAAATGTGAGCTACTTTTATTTCTCAGGAAAATAATTGACAAAAAACAGTGCTGCCATTTAACGCATTACACTAGTTGAGTGTAGGACTCAAGTTTCCCTTCCCTTTCAGGGCATAGGAGTAACTGCCATAAACCTAATCCTACATCAGTAACAAACAGAGTTTAACTTTATTGTCTCAAGATCCAAAATTTACCTCCCCCTACTACAGATTACACATTATTTTTTATAAAGAGAAATTGGAAGGAGTCTTGAAGAGTGAGATAATGAAAAACTCATTAGTAGAATTCTAGACACCACCATCCAAAGATCTTCAACAAAACACAAAGGCTGCTTGCTGGCTACAGTTTAAGCATCTTGACCCTACCTAAATGATGAGCTAGGAACATAACATCCTAGGAACAACTGTTGGGAAGCTTGAAGAAAGTGTGCATCATTGTTCTGCCCTACTTATGAACACATAAATATAAGGAAAATAGAATACTCAAAAAAACCCTCAAATTATCAGGTCTGCTGTTTGTTCTCTGGTAAACATATCCTAGGAGAGAAAGCAATAGGCAAAAGTTTCCACTACCATCCTTTGTGTGATACCACATTGAAGAAAGGAAAAAAAAAAAAAAAAAATCAATACACCATTACAGACAATGATAGAATAAAATTCATTCTCTACCTACGGTGTGTTTACATACAGATACAAAGCAAACATACACAGAAAAGCATTCAAAAGTTTCTATTCAAATGTATTTCAGGATTGTGGTTTTGTTAGGATTCAGACTGAAAAAGTGTTTTCAAAACCTTTAAGACCTACTGGAACACCTTGTTTTTAAATATTTGAAAGATTTTTTTTTTCCGTAAAATTGTTATTTTAATTCTTTATATGATGTAAAGAGTAGCCATGAAGTGACAGAAATGACGTATATTCCACTTCTGAAAAGCTGAAGTACACAAGGTGCTGTCAGAATGTAGCCCTACTGTTGACCTTTTTTTCCTCTTAGAGATTTTAAAAAATTACTCTCTGCCTCTCCAATTTACATTATTAACTGTGTCAACACCCACGTGCTTGTCCCAAAGTACTTCTTTTTAAAATACAAGCCTTTTGTGCACAGAATGTCTACTACAACAGAAATACAAACAGGGTTGCACTGGAAAATACGATGTACAGAAGACTAATCTCAAAAAAGATGTTATGCTTGTGATAGAAGAACAAGAAATAGAAGCCTAAAAGTAATATTTCAAGGGTTTCCAAAACCAAAGTATTGCTTCTTCAAAGTATTTTCTTGATAGTAGTGTCATACAATAAACAAAAGGTTTTTTGCAAAGTGTTATCACATTTCAAATTGATACTACCACTTTTCATATTGCCTTTTTCCCCTAGATTACTTTTTTTTTTACAAAACAGTAAACTCATTTTACAAAGGGCTCACTGCTTACATCTTCTACCATATTTAACTATTCAGATTCTGTGATGCACTGAAGTCAAAATTTAACAGGACAAAGCTGAACTTGTAGCACTTCTGAATACAGTTTACAGCCACTCCCACTTGCAGAGATACCTACCTCTCCTATTTCCATCAATGGCTCATTCATATCCACTCCTCCATAACCATACTGAAGATCAGCTTCAGTCAATTTGTTCTTCTTAATAAACTGCGTGTTGAGATACCTAGAGAAATAAAGATACCCTAATCAAAGTGAGCAAAAGTTAAGCTTTTGGTTTTTTTTACATCAATTTTGAACTGTGGTATGTCTTCCACATCACAAAAGATAACCTCATTTAACCAGTGTCATTGCTCTGTAGAAAGTTCTTAAAATACAAATTACTTCAATTTAAAAGATCTTATGACATATTAAAACAGTACAGTGTTAGTAACTGAGATATCTAATGGCAGCCTGATATATTACTGTCAGCATTTTCTTAGTGTACAATAGACTTGTGTAAGAATCCAACCTTTCAACATATGCTGCCATACTATTCAGACCTGTATATACAAAATAGCTGCTGATTTCTGAGCAGCTGACTGGTATTTGACTGAGAGTAGCTTATTTTTAATAACATAAAAACATTCTGAAGTATCAGATGTTTTAAAATAAAATTTATTTTCTTCTGTTTGTACTGCTTGTTATTTTGCACTTAGACTAAAACATAAAACATTATCAGCTTTTACAGGGCTGGCTTTTGACAGTTATCATCCCTTGAGTCATGATAAATAGCAAACAGCTGTATTATAAATTTCAAAGATAAGAAAAGATTTTTCATAAGTCGTTTTAATTAACAGCTGCAAAGAAAAAATGTTACAAATACTTTTTCTGAATTTTTATATGTAGCATTTACTATTGTATGTATAGCTTTTATAAAGAACAGAATATACTTTGTAAGACTTGATAAAATGTCCTTTTTAATTCTCAGTATTCCCCTAAAAGAAATACAATAACATTTTTAAACAGAACTATTCTCCACTTCTTTCCCAGATAACTGGGAAAAATTCTAGTATCTTCTGTAACTACACTAAGAATTTCTGTTACATTAGTGGTTAAAAAGAGCTAATTATGATTTTTCTTTTTAAATTCCAATCCAGCTAGCAGTTTTAAGATGCCCAGTTTCAGATACTGAAAAGAGACAGATTACTGAAGTACTTAAAAAAATTCAGGCTTCAGTGGCTGCACCAGACCAGTACTGTCTGAACACTTTGATCAGGAAGGCAAATGACAAGCAAAGAAGAAAAGGAGAAACACACTATGGAAACCTGTGAACTTGAAAGAATTTATGATACCACCAAGTCCAAAGAAGGAAGGCTCGTGATTAGTGCAGTGGTTACAAACTAGAATACTGTGGCCTAACCTACTTTCAGACTCCAGAGTCTTGCAGAATACTGTAAGCTTCCAAGCTACCACCAGCAACCATCATAAATTAAAATTGCAAGACTGTGTAGAAGGCTACAGGCTCGTCATTTCATATAAAACTTCTGTGGATACCCAGAACAGTTAGAGCACAAGCCTTAAGCAAGCATGCTGCTCAATGTTTCCTCCTCAAGCACTGAACAAAGGCAGTAGCTGCTATTCTGCTTTTACCTGTTAAGCTTGCTAAAATGGAAATTCCTGTGCTCTCTTCCTTCAATACATGCCTTCAATAAATCCAGACTGGGCACCTGGCCCATCTTGAAACTAATGTAGCCACACATAAACGAAGTTTAATCTAGATCAAGTAGCCCTGGAAAGACTTGCCTTATTCAAGCAAAAAGGGGGTGGCAAGAAGAGGGTAGGCAGTGACCACTCCTGGCAAGAGTGTACCCACACTCTGCCTCAAAACTAAACCCAAATTTGCTCACATCTCTCTCCTTCCTCTACTTTTACCATCAACTTCCAGAACCAAGCACAAGCAAATACCTGCAAAGGATGTGCAAACCATATGATCTCAAATCAACTTCTCCACTGGTCATAAACTATTTTTCACCTTAAATAACTATTTCAAATACTTAACCTGTATGGATTATCTTCTACAAGTAAGAAATAAGGTTCACCTGTAACTTACTGCAAAGGCAGTCATTGATTGGTAATAGCCACAGACTCTTGCTGCTATTGAGATAAAACTTCCAGGTGAAAATTTGCAATACCTGATCACATAGATTAGGTTCAATTACTTGAGAGTGTACATGTGCAGGCTTATGCTATCCTCCACTATCCGATGGAGAAAATGGTAAACAAGATGAGAAAAATCAAGATTTGTTTCCTTTTAGAGTATTATCAAGGCAATATGCTTTTTGGTACCCAAACCTCAAAACATACTCACCAAGCTTCCACATCAGAAAGAGGTTAAAAAGTTGGGAAATAAGAGTTACAAGCCTCATTCAGACAAAATCCCACTTTCCAGTGAAATACTGGAAAACAGTATTCCATCTAAATTGGCTCTATCAGGAAAAAGTTTAGTTGATTAATATTTTTGTGGGCAATTTTAATTACCACGTCCTTTATATAAGCAAACAAAATAAACTGCAAAACTAATTTAGCAATTATCAAAGTAGCTAATTATTGGGACATGTTAACTATTAACTTTCAGGTATTTGGTACTTTTATATCTACCAAGGATAATATTTTGATGACAGATTACAATTCTAGACATAGCAATCACATTTCCAGAGCAATGCTTCCACATCTCAATAGGCCACAGTGTCCTGTCAGAAGGAGAACACACAGACCTTGCAAAGCCTTGTCAAAAGGCTTAGATGTACATTTTCTCTTTAACTGTTTTATTTGGTTTTAATAATTTGAATGACACACTCCTGAATAAGAAATAAATATTAGCATTGACAAAATAGGCACTGTGGAATTTAGTTTGAATGTAATAAACCTAAGAGAGTACCTGCTCAAGCCAGCTCCTGGTTATTTTCTTATGTTTTCTATGATAAAGTCAAAATAATTTACCTCCTTTGGGTCTTTATCCATCCATGACATGACACCACAAAACAACACATGTGATTATATACTTATCTAGAAGTACCATACTGTTCTAAGTAAAAAGAGCAGATAGCATTATTCACACTTTTTTCTCCTCTGAAAGCTCTTCAAAGATAAAGATTTTTTTTTTCCCCCTGCTCCTTCCTCTCTTCTAGACAGGAGAGCTGTGTTTTTGCTAAAGTACATGGATAAGCTTTGAAACCATGCTGGTTCAACTAGACACTTCAGTACAATGTCATCCTTGTAGAAGAACACCCAGGATTATGAGCTACTTCACCGAAGGGTTGATTAGCACTAATATCTTGGGTGCTGCATCACCAGAAACAATAGAGGTGCAATATATTAGTAGTGAAAGAATAGAAGGAATACTCTTAGATAACCACTTCAGCAGTAAGGAGTAGTGCATAAAAAAAACTCTGTTGGAATATTCTTTCTTTCTCATGTTCTACTACCATAACTATATTCTCTCCAGACTTACCTGGGGTATATTCTAAGCAACGTTCTTAGACTCAAGTGGAAAATTATTGTAATAATTTCTGAAGTGCAAAAAATCATTTGCAAAGCTTACCTGTATAAACAGTCCATATAGTCTGCCCCTTTGCTATACTCTTCCCAGTACCTGTGATACATAACCAGCACTTGCTCTTCAGCTTCCAGAACTCTCTGTGAAGGAAGACCCACCACTAAAATCAGTATGAAAATAGTATGCATACACAGAAAGCTATAACAAGATTATCAGTTTGAAATAACAATCACATAATCATAATTAAGACCATGCAGATCTAAGCTTTAGATCATCTAAAAATAACACTGCTGCAATGACCAGAAAACTAACAAATATTTTTACTATGAAGTTTCGGAAAGCCAGCTACAACACCCTTATTTTACCTTCAAATAGAAAAATCTCTATAATTACTTATTTTCTATCTGTCTTTACAATAGTACTTGTTTGAATAAGCATGGTTCATGTTCTCACATCATACTGGTGGGATAATTCCCATAACTATTCCCTCACTGACACAGATGAATTTTAAATTCACACAGCCACATGCACCCCGGAGGAAATGCCTAACTATAACCACTTAAAATCAGTATGCCTTACTGGTTTGACAAGCCCTTATATTTTTCAAGAATCCTCGAATAAAGCACAAAGCGCAGATATGTGCAAACTTAAAACTTGTCTGAAGTTCCGCAAACTTAGGTCCAAATCTTTTAGAATTTAAGCAAACTGTCATCTAAAAAGTGGCTGATGTACTGAACTTCTCAAAATATATTCATACTTCAAAGGACTAAGTTCTACAATTTAAAATAATTAATATGATTTGTGAATGAGGATGAGATCCTAGGAATTCAAGTATAATTCTCTCTAGAGTATGTAATTTTCATCTCCTGATCAAGCAGTAAAGAAGTCTATGCAAAACCAATGTAAAGAGGAATGCCAGTAGACGAAATAGAACTGAGTACTTTACACTGCAGTATGAATTTGTTGAGGGTGTTCCAACATTATTTCAAAGACAAATGGTGGATAGCCAATGGTAAAAAAGAGATGTATGCTTTCTGCTGCTTCCCACAACTTCTGCTGTGCTGGCACCTGTCCGATTATCCTAAGCGAACTCATTCAGCTCACTAGATAAACAAGGAAGAACTTTTTTTGCTGAGTTGTCTCCCAGAGGTATCCTCTCTGCCACCAGCGGAATTACCCATTAAGATATCCAGCCAACCTTGTCAAATAAACAGGTACCTTAGCTTAAAAAAATAGCACCAAGCCATTTAGCAATACCAGCGAGAATTTGCAATTCTTTATTTCCTATACAGAGACCAAAGGCATCTTACTTAAATCTACTTTTCTTTTTTCTGAAGTACAAGCAGACACTGTTCATCCATCTTATACATTCAACATGATAAATCATGGTTCTATTGAAATTAGCTGTCTTACCCAATGAGACAGAAGTTAATTCACAGCTATATAGGTGTACAAGTATTGTTATTTGTCATAATAAATAATTTGTCATTATTTTTCAAAGGCATTTCTGTTATTTCCCAAAAAAATCAGAAATTGTGTTTAGTAGAGTATATACAACCCGTTTCCAAGACACTAGAGTTTATATTTCTATGTGGTAACGGAAGGCTAATAAGAAATTGTAGCTTATTTGGAAAATGAAGATATTTCTGTAACTTGTTTGGTTATAAGCATTCAATTAAAAATAAAGAACCAAGGCAATGAATATTTTATGTTGTAGCTGATAGGGTTAGGGCCAGTCAATTCTAACATAATACTTGGCTTAAAAAGAAAGTTCTCTCTTCTGAGTTGCATATAGTCAGATATCTATAGATCTGTCTGTATCATGTTGTGTGATGCGTGCTGCATATATCAGATATCTCAAGCTATATATATTCTGTCTCTGGAATTCTGTCATCTGTGATTTAGTCTCATAAGATCTGCATACCTTCTGCATACACACAAAATCCCTCCCTGAAGTCAAAAACCAGCAAGCAATACCTACGTGTACATCAGTAACTGTACAGCTTACCTTGTGCAAATGGCGTACATGATTTTCCAAAAAAATTTTAGTTTCCGTATAAAGTCTCTCTCCAAGAGGTTCAGGATAGGCCACACACAAAGCATAAATGTCTCTGGGCTCAGAGTCAAGGTCGGTATCTGCTTAAAGCGTGAAAACTCATCAACAAAATTTAATATTTACAGAACATTTTTTTCCTCCTACAAAAGCATTTTAGATTTTATTTTTTTTTACTGTTGAGCCACAAAAGAGAAAACGGATAATTTTCTGAAATTAGTTTAAGTCCCAATTTGTGAAGAATCTAGGTTTTCAGCATGAATAATAAATTTTAAGTCATGGAAGGTGTGGAAATGTTAGAACCAAGATCCTGGAATTTGATAGCCCCATGTTGACATAGCTTCTACCACTTGTTTACCATTTATGAATAATATATGATTATCTCAAAGTGAAAAAGGAGCTTTCATCCAAAATTCTGCCTCTGTATTTACAGCCAGTCTGAAACTAAGACTCTTTTTGGCTACTGGAAAGAAGCACTAATTAAGTTAAGAATGTGATTAGTCAAGCATGAAGCAGAGTAAACAAGAAGTGAAACTGTCTCAAGTCTTCCTCCCCCAAGTCCAAAACTGACCCTGCGTATTTGCCCCAATACCAAAGGTAAAAGAAATTTGCAGGACACTGGAAATCAAGTCATTATTATATTGTTGTGGATGCAAATCCTTTTATTTTTAACCATTATTATAATTTCATTAATTCTGTTTAGACCACAGTCACACAAAATAAGCTGTACACTTAAATAGGCAGCAGCAACAGGTTGTTTTTGTCTCTGAAGTATCTTCCAGAGCTACCTTCAGTTTGTAAGGTTCGTATTGAGTTTTTTAAAAGTTACCCAGTACTTTGTCAGGAAAAGACTCCATGATTACAAACTTTGTTTTCAGACAAGTTAAGTAAAGATTAAGTCAAGCTTCAGGGGAACAACTGTAAGAAATGAACTAGTTTTGCAAAAGTTATTTAAAAACATCATGCTTATCAATTAAGTCCAGGCACTTTATAAAACCAGTCACGCCAGAAATAATGATTAAGCATAGATTATTTAAAGAGTTTACATTAAAAAGTAAAGGAAGACACAAGACCTCATTCCTTTAGTCTACCTTAAAAAAAGACATGTCTGTGTAAGAGGAGGTAGAAAGCATAAGGACACTTAAAAAGTCACCTGCTTAAGCTACAGAACGGTGTCAAGTTTTCATCACACAGTTTTTCCCAAAAGTATATTTCATTTTTTAAAATAGAACTACTACTCAAAACTGAGGAAATGCTGATGTAGGACAACTAAAAGGAAAAAAAAAAAGTTTTCTTTTGCATCTGGAATCTCAAAGAGACTAATCAGAGTCTAACCTCAAGCCATTTCATCCATATAGATCATCTTTACCAGAGTTCTCCTTGGAACCGCAAGAAGCATTAAAAACCTGACCAAAAAAAAGGCAAAAATCACTGCTTTGTGGCAGTAGCTAGCATCACATTACACCAACTTATGAAGTTATGATCGATAAAATATCAAAACAATGAAATCAGTAGTGAAGAATGAAAGGTTTTCATAAACAGATTGTAAAGTACAACTGGGGTTTTTTTACATATCTAACAAAATTTGGCAGTCTAAGAATGGTCTGTAGTTAAGCACACTGTTGGTATCACATAGATCACAAGCCTCCTCAAAAAGCCTCCTGAAAAAGCAAATTCTACAATTAGAAATCTCCGTAAGCTACTCACAAGCAAAGGTGACAGACTTTTTTTCCTCTTTACATTCACAACATCACTATCTGAATCACTAAAGCTATTACAGATACCTGCTACAAGAAGAAGTTACTTCAAAGTTAGAGGAAACAGGCAGCCTTCACCATAACAGCACAAGAAAATAATGAGAGCATTTTATCTAACAAAAGTAGCAAACAAATATCTCTGAAATTATCGAGCCTCTATGCCCTAGGCTTCAGTTCAGAGTTCAGTCGACCATTGTAAACAAGTTTTAGCTGTAATACACTTATTTTTAAATGAAAACAGTACCTGTACTCCTTCATGAAAATGCACATCTTCCAAACATACCTTTCGTTCTTCTAGGACAGTCATATTTGCTTGCAAATGAAAATAAGTTGAGCCTAGTATTCTTCTTTGACATATGACACTCAGTTGACACTAACAGCTTAATTACAGAACCTCTTCCACAGGCACTTTGCCCGTTTTCCTGTGTCAACCAAATTATTAAAGTCAACAACAAATTCTACTTGCTGGATACTAAATATCTCTGGATTTCTACAAAAGAGAGCTACCATTAGTCTCAAAAACACATTGCGGAGTAGTTTTGCTACAGAAAGTTCAAATTCTTGCTTAATTTATACTAGTTCATCTACCCAACTATATCCTTCCATCCAGAACTCCAATTTTATTATAGTGTTCAAAATGTTGTGAATCTCTTAACAAAACAAACCAAACCCACACTTTTGAAGTAAGATTAAGCATTAATCATCACTGGTACTTTACTCCATGTGCTGTGCTGTTGTCTCTTAGAATATCAGGAAGAAGCCTGTACTATCCAGTAGTTTATCCTTAATGGTGAAAGCCCTCTGTCCTTCCAGTTTGGCATGCAGTTTTGCAGGCTGAGAATAGTCTAAGGAAGCTGAAGTCAAAATGCTGCTTAGAGGCCTTCGTGTTGAGAACAAGAACATCAAAAGCTTTGCGCAACTGAAGTGCTCCAGTGGTTGCTATTTGAGGGACACTACCCAGCAATGGGAAACCAAAGCAATTCCTAACTAAGGTAACAAAATAATTACCACCAACAAGAAAATACTGTATACAAGACTGTAAAAGTTCAGAAATATTGTCCTCAGGGTTAAAAAAAAAACCCATCTAGTTAAGACCATACATTAACAGAAAGTTTTGGATATATCTTCTCTAAAAGAACAAAGCAGAGCTTTGGAAAAAAAATTCTGTGATTTTCAGTCTTCCTCTGTAACAGAATCAAAGTTGAGAGAAGACTTGAGGAGTCACAGTTAGAATTATGATCATATTACTTCTCTTACGGCTGTTTCTTATGTCAAAGATATATGTTTCAAGTTTCTGGTTCATCATAACATTGTAGTAAAAGGGGGGATTAGAGGAGAGAGAACAAACATGTAGAAAAATGGGAAAAAGCAGGTGGCCATGTTGCACACTTGCAAAATAATTCTGTTTGCAGTACAGTTTCCCTCCTCCCTAGGTACTGGTCATCCTATTTACCTGCTTAGTGTGAAACCCAAGACAACAACAGAAAGATCCTGATAACTTATTCAAAAAGTTTTACTTTTGAATGGTAGTTATCAAAGTATATACTACCTTCCTCCCTCTAATCAGGTTTGATAAGTCTCTTTAACTTATAGAGCACTCCCTAGCCTACAGAACAGTTAGAAGTCAAGTCCTGAAAGTTATACAAAGCATTCATAATAACCAGATAAGTCATCTCAAACATAGACAGAATTGTCACTCATTTACCAGACAATGAAATCAACTCCAGAAATGCTTCTTTCTGCAGAGAACCTTAAAGTAAATCTGAAGGTCAAACATGGCTCAAGATGACTCATAGTTTAAATAAAGTGACATATGGTCTTTAGCAATCTTTCCAGAAGGTTTTAACTCTTAAATCTTATACAATTGTGGTTTTCAGCTCATTGCCATTCTAGCATTTCCAGTTTGAGCTATAAACATAGTTTACTTTTAAAGATAGTTGAAAAATAAAATTACTATCAGGGTTACAAAGAAAACACTATATTTAAGACAAATAATTTCTGGAGAAGTAGTGAGGCAAAAATTACTTCTAGAAGTAGAATATATGCTGTACAAGCCTCTCACCTCTACCATTCCATCTCAGCTGTCTCAAGCAGCACAAGAGAAAGAAAACACTTCTTAGAATACTGCTGCTTTGGACTGAAATCATGATTCTTTGCTGTATCTTGTCTTTTGTTTCCACAGTCCTGTTTTGACTATAGACTACAAAGACCAATAATCATTGTAATAATCTGTATGAATTCCATTAACACACAGTTCAAATAATGTCACCTTTTTATTGTGCTTATTAAGCAGCAAGAAAAACAGAGTTAATAAGACATTTCCTTTAAAATCCCTGTAGATGTTTAGAAACAAATTACTCCAATTAAAAAGAATTTAACAAAGAAAAACTAACAAAGAAATAAAGTATGTATTTTTAAATGCCACATGTTCCTGTAATTTCATTAATATTTCGTTTTCTTTATATATATAAAACTTAGAAAAAGCTTTTACATCTTCTGTATAGAACTACTAGTTTCACCAAGTTGTTGAATACTCAGTGAGCAGTTTCAGCTAAAGTACAGAAATATGTTAAAATACAAAATATATCAAACGTACTAACAAATCTACATTTAAACTGGAAATTACAAGTCACACAAGCTCCTTACGCCATTCAGCCATAGCAAACAAGCCAAAAGACTGTTTCCTGTGCCAGATCAGGCACTATCAGTGACATTTCACTCTTCAAGGAACGTGATTAAGAGATGACAGTAAGGTCGTAAGAATTACATGCCAAATGATTCTTCGAGGGCTGCTTCCCAAGTCTGCTATTCAAAAGTGTTCCTTTTCTGATATTCAATAAACTAGACTAAATCCCAAAACAAGATTAACACCAGACTTATATACAAGGCTTCCTCCTAAGAAGTTCTAAGTGAAAGGACACTACATGAGAAATCAATTCAACACCTCCTTCAACTTTCTTTCAGATGTAAATTTATTTTACGTGCCCTTGATTTAATACTTAAGACGTTTAAGCTACAGATGTTAACTGCTTGTTGAAGACTGAAATACTCAATTCTCAAAAACTGCTTAGAAAGAATGACTACAGCATAATTTGTCAGCACATAAGTGCACAACAAATTGATTTCAGAAGTCTGTAAATTTTGGAGTAATTTGAACGTGACTCCAAGAAAAAGTGAAAAGTCATTTGCCCAGAAATTAGTTACAAAATTTAAGATGAAAGGGATCCTTAAAGATTAATGCATCATTGAACAGAGCTCCATAAGGCCTACAAGCAACTAATTTTTCTTTTACTTATTTATACACATGCACATAGGGAAAACAAAAACACAGGCACATGGGAAAGCAATTCTGAGAACAGTAACATGGTCAGAAAGAGAAGAGACTTTAGAGCCTAGCTGAAGCACACAGAAAAAGCTTATCTTGGAAAAATTGATGTATAAGAACTCTCTCAGGAGCTTCTTTTGTCACCTGGAAGAATTAACAAATTAATAAATAAATCTGAAGTCCAGTAAGTCCAAACTATTCTTTCCCTCTATAATTAAACTGAACTCTGTCAAATTACTGCAAAACAGCTGCAAAGCCTCCTGAAACTCTAATCATTCACCACACTATAAGGGCTAATGAATGGATACACACAGTAAAACTGGTTAGAACAGTCACACTTCTTTTACAACAAATTCACTGAAATTTAAATCTTGTATAAAATTACATTTTCCATGCAAAATTATCTTTCACTACAACAATGTCAAGTTGTGACTTGAACAGAAAGACCACCTGATCACAGACAGAAAGAGTAATTATTTTTAAACATAGCTTAACTGTTGGGAATGCAGTAACAATGGAGGGAAATTAAGGTTTTTTTTATAAATCCATGCTGCATTTCAGCACACTTAGAAGCAAAGAGACATCTTTAAACAGAATATCACCACAACTCACATCCCCAAATATCTGTCTTAGTTCTTTCTCCTGCTACAAACACACTTAAGCACACAAGAAAAACATGGGGAAAATCAAAGCAGGTACTTCTGTGACCAGGTAGAGCATAAGCTAAGTATTAAAGCTACTAAGAGCAAGCAAAACTCAGATAATTTTACTTTTTGTTACCATGGTTATTTCCATATAGACTATTTCCCAAATATACAGAATTTCCCATCCCTTTCAACATAGCCACTGACCCATGGGCCTAATAACAGATATAACACTACAGCAATCTTCTAATTAAGACCACAGAAAATGTTCCGTAACACAGTTCTACTCTGTGCTAAACACATAATACAAATACATTGTCAGATTTTCACTTAAAGGATACGAGAAGCGATCATTCCACGTTGCTCTTTCAACATAATCCAACATAACAACAGCTTTAATTGTTGTCAGAAGTTTGTTCCATGTTTCATCGAAGTCAACTACTCGTGGTTTCAAGGACATTGTGGGGCTTTAGTGTTAATCTGTAGAACAATCCAACGTTTATGTCAGACAAGTTTGAATAATTTTTTAAAAATGTTTCCTTTGAATTTTTAATTGAAACTTTGTACACTGTTGCACCACCATGATACACCAACACCCTCGCTTCCTCAGCCTCCAAAATCAAGCTCACAAGTCTTTAATTTTATGGAATGGAACATTAGTGTTTCATGAACAGCCTATAACATTACACTAATTAATCCAACGATATCATGCCTGAGGAAGTTTGTCACCTTACCAAGCTGCTCATTTAACAGTGCCAACATCCATATAAATTTTTATTACTTCTTTGCAAAGGCCGTTTCAGCTGTATTAGAGAGAATTTTGGGCAGAAACACACTGAACATACTACCAGAGTGTTTGAAATTACTATTGTCAGCTTGTAGCTTGTGTTCACCTCAAGCTTTCATGAGACATTTTTGGTGTTATACTGAAAAAGCCACAAACCCCAAAAGCATTGATCAGAGTAACAAAAAGAAAACGCATTTAAACATATAACATTATGCAGAGCTTGTGCAGGTTACTGCACTGTGCAGAAAGATAAATGGAATTCTTTCAAATATGACCCAGCTTGAAAATACAGCAGCTGCGTTTGTAATTTCGTATTAAAAAATACTGGAAGAGATTTATTGAAAGGAAAACGTTACTCAGATAAAATATGAAAAAAGCTAATTAAAAAAAAAAAGAGGTCCTGAGAGCCACAACTGTGAAGGCCTCTTTTTTGTTTCTATTTATCTCTGTCCTGTGTACCTAATCTAGAAAGGACCTGATGTGTGACATTCCATGCACAAAGCAAGTCTAGTTCATGCTCAGAGACATGACATTGTAAGGCTAAAACAAAAAGTGGAAAGAATACTTCTAGTTCCATTTAATATAAATGGACAAGTGACTTTTAACTTGTCTTCTCAAAGTCAGAAGAAGAAAAAAGAAACCTGGTGACCAGGTCTTAGCACAAGAGGCACACCTCCATGAGGGACAAAAAAAAAACCCAAACTATCAAACCTCATGCTAAAAAACTAGGAACCAGTTTGCTACCTTTTAGTCACTACTTGCTTTTTATTTGGCTTGAGCAGATCAGTTCTCTCAAACTGTAGGATATACAGCTTCTCAGTTCAGAGAAGGAAGAAAAAAAGATATAATAATAATTAAAAAATCAGATGCAACTTTTATACCATATTTATGTAAAATGCCATTCTGACTAACAAAGCTCCTGAACTGTTGTGAATTCTGTAATCGTGGAGGTTTGTTTTCCTGTAGCTGCAACACAACAGTTTCCAGTTAAAATGTCATCAATGTATTGCCCAACCCACTTTTGCTTTGACTTCATACAGAAACTGACTAGCAATTATGTAATATCACAGAAGTGGTACTATCCTAGTTTTTATGAACAGGAAACTTTTTGAAGAACAACTACAGCTCAGTAAGTGGTGTATAAATATCTCCAGTTCAGTTGAAACATTTAAGTTATTATATTTGTAATATGGTTATTACCACTTTTGGAAACAAAATTCTTAAATCCACATATGTCAGCAGCAGCTTACTACACAGAAAATGGGCAACAAGAAAACAAACAGATATCCATCAAAGAACAGAAGTTTAAAAACGCAAACTGATTTACGTTTCAAAGAAATACAAGCCTCAGTAAACAACAACAGAGTTCACTTCCAGGAGAAGGGGAAAACAAAAGCAGCAGTCTTCTAAAAGCTCTAATGTTCCTCTTCTGGAAAACACAAAAGTATTTTGATCTGACCCCAAGAAAAAAAAATAATCACTGTCCCAAAAGATTTTAACAACTGTAAAACACTCTTATAGTAATGAAGTTACACTTAGTTGAGTGTTACGCTACAGGTTTCTCTCCGAAACACATTTGATACCTCCAAAGTAAAAGAACCACTCCTTCACAGATAAGCAAAACTGAGGAAGAATGAAGAAAATTGAGGGAGGATGAAGAAAAAAAGTCCTCCTCACAATACACCCACAGAATGAGCAACATTGTGTTTAGTTTCTCCAAAATCTAATAGTACATAAAGTATTATGTATCCAATATACTCATAGATATTCTGGAGAGAAATAGTTTAAGAGAGAGATAACTGTTAACTTGACATTCTCTTACAGCTTCCATGTCAATGTAACTTTAAACTTGTTTTATAGACATGTCAACAAATGCAGCATAACTTCTTCTGTAAGACAGTACAGCTTGGGGAGTTTGCTGTGTTTAGGTGTCTGCAGCATACAAGCTTACCAGCTTAGGAGTATGACATGTCCTTGTACTGATGTAAGTAAACTCCATGGTAAAAATTAAACCAAAGCAGAATATCTACCCTAAGGTTGATACTGGTCAGGCAGTGGGAAACCATATCTGTTTGACAAGCCCTAAGGTAAGCTGATATTGTTGAAACATTTTACACAAGTGGACAATGAAATGATGTTGTTTCCATTTTTTAAAACATAGTGTCGTCATATCAAATATATTGTTCACACAAATAAATGTAAGGTTTTGACTCGTATCAAAATATTGTCCAAATTTCCAGTGTGCGTAACCAATTCGAGAAATATTACAAGCTAGAGACGAATGAACAGGCAAGGGCAGAAGTATCTGCGTCAAACATGTAAAAAACGTTGCCTGCCACTGCCCCGCCGTACCCCCGAAACCCCCGCTCCATCCTGCAGCGGCGGGTGGACCCCGCTCTCCACAGCGCCCTCCAGCAGGCCACGGTCTGGGGACCTGTGCTCCCCCCAAAACAAAAGTGAAACTGGCTGAGACAGGGAGCACAGATGACCTGTCCCGCCGCACCCTCCCCGCCGGGCAAGGGCAGGTCTCAGGGCAAGACCCGGCCCGGCCCGCGCCACCTCCCGGCGTCCCGTGGGGTCAGGCGCTGGCACACAAACACCGCCGAGGGACTTGTGCTGGGGTCGGGCCCGCCGGAGCGGCAGACCTCGGCGGGCACGGGACCGAGAGACAGGGCCTCGGCACCCCCACACGCCGCCGGCCCGGCCCGGCCGCCCACAGTGTGCAGGGACGGGGACCACCGCCTCCCCCTCGAGCGCGAAGCTGCCTTTCCTCAGCCCCGCGGCGGTCCCGGCCGGGCCGGGCGAGGGGCGTTACCTGGCGGCAAGGGGCCCGAGTCAGCGACGGCCACTCGCCGGCCTCGCTCGCTCCCTGCCCAGCGGCCGCGGTCCCTGTCCCGCTCCGTCTCACAGCGCTGCCATTACCCAAGCCGCTCGCCCCTCGCGCCCCGCCCCTCCGCCGGCGCTGCCACTGCCGGGGGCGAGTGACGGCTCGGTCCCGCGCCCTCCACGCTGTCGCCTCACCGCTTCCTCACCCGCCGCGCTGCACGCCGCGCCCCGCTGCGTCCAGGTTCTCCCCGCGGCGACAGGATGGGCGGGAGCCGACAGGTCCTGAGCGCACCGTCACTTTCCGACCCCCCCCCCCCCCGCCTGAGGAGATGAGCTTGGTACAGCCCACTCTACGGCAAGCACGGGCAGCCGCAATTCCCCGCAGCGAGTCGGCCCTGGGCCGCATGGCGCATGTCCCATTGGACCCCCGCGCACGCGTTGCTCCTCGATTGGTGACGGTTTCCCTTCCGCGCATGCGCGCTGCCCCCCGCGGGGCTCGAAATGGAGTCGCGGGTGGGCGGTTGCGCGGGTGTGTTGTCCTTCTGAGCCCCTCAGTAGGCGGTGGGGAGGGGAAGCCTTGTGTGGCGCCCTGAGGCGGGAGCCTCAGGGGCTTCTCTGAGGAGATTTGTCCTTCCACAGGATATCATGGTGGTTCTGTCACAGTGCGGCGAGAGCAGGGGGTCGCCTGCCCTGCGTTCCCAGCAGGGCCTTCCGGCCGTTAGCAAGCCACTTCCAGCACCAGCTGAGCTGAGAGGGTCCCTGTGCTGCCGAGGTGCTGAGGCCTTCCGGGCCTTGGCCGCCTGCTCGTGGCTGGGCGTTTGCTGCTGGCTGTGCCGTCTTTGGCAAGCAACAAAAGAGTTTTTACCTCGAAATCAGTAAAATCCCAGTGGGGATTGCCGTAGTGGAAATGGCAGTAGTTTAATGCCTTAACATCCTCTAAGTGTAGGTGTTTTCCGTGTCATGAGATGGCCTATATCTCATGATGCAGACACCTGAGGGACTGAAGAGCAATCTGTTGCTCAGTGTTCACAACTCCCTCCCTTCTCTTTGCTTGCAGTAATAAAATGAAAATGTGGGCCTGTTTCCCAATGCTTGTCCCAGAGAGAAAAGGAAAAAAAACCAGATTCTAAAGCAGTCTCTTGGTGGGACTGATCAACAAGAGAGAATGGTTCAGAATTGCACCAGAAAACGTGTGAAACCATCAAAAGTTAGGTGCAAAAGTATAACTTCTATTATTGATTTACCAGGGCTTTACAAGCTGTTTATCAGAGGGATAACTATTGTAATTTCTAGGAGCATGAGAAAGACCTGAATCCCGAAGCCCGTTTCTTCTACCCCTCTCCAAATGAACCATAAGTTTAATACACAGCACAACAGAAATTCATGCTTGTGGCAGTTTCTCTTTCTTCTGAAAATCTGTTTTTCATCTAATGCTCTGAATCCATCTAGTCTTACTTAAACAAAAGTATTTTTTTAGTAACTGTATCCCACCTATGGGTGAAGACTGCTCTTAAGAGACCCTGAAAAAGACAATTACTAGATTATACGGAAATATGTAGTATCTCTTTAAGCTATTATATAAACTCTGTACTGTTTTTCCCTTATGTACATGTGTACTATTATATCATACAAAATATTTTAAGTAGGTGTTTTTAATTTCCATTACAAAAGGTATCTGTGTTCTGAAAATCTTAAAAATAGTTCACTATAAATTTAACTATTTTGATTTGGTTAATTTTTTTCTTAGGAATGCAGGTATGAGAAGTAGAAGGACAATATGAAAATTAACTGTTATTCAGAGAAAATACCAAATTCAGTGTAGTAATGACTAAGATGATTGCTGCGTCACTCAATTTAACACATTTATTAATAAATTATTATTATCGTTATTATTAATAATAATAATAATAATGCGGGGGGGTCCTGTTATTTGGAGTCTCTCCTGACAGAGGGCGATCTGTGTTTGATTTCAGCTCACATGTTCATTTAATTACAGAAATGTCACATAACTGCTTTTATTATGCAAGAAATTGTTTATTATTTCCTACCTGCATCCTCCTTTACATACTGTTCACTATTCAAATACTCCCTTTTTTCCTTTCCAACTGAAAATGGCAACATTGGAAATAAGACAGCTGGTACAGTGAGGTTTTGTTCTGAAAAGCGACTCGAAATTCCTCTACAGTTCTCCTCAGTTCGAGAACAAACTTCTTCAGGCCTAGATCATAGCCAGAGATCTATTTTTACGTGTGTATGTATAAAAACACTGACTTTAAATTCTTAAATATATTTTTTACCTTTGTTTTGGAAAAATATTACTTAGGCAGCTTTTTTATAAGTCAAGTTCCTCAGTTATGCCAAAGCAAGCTTAAATATGATTTGAATAAAGAGGCACTTTGTTATAAAATGGAAAATTGAGTTCTGAAGATGTGTGATGAGTGTTAACTCTATAATCTACATTGAATAAGAGACTGATGTGCATATTTCTGCATCTTTGTAAAACCAAATGAAGGCATCAGGTTTACATAATTGTGGTACTCCAAAATATCTTAATTCTGTGTATATTCAAAAAGTATCACATCTAACTGACCTTACATTTTCAAAATTAGGAGTATTTTAGGCTCTCAGTTTGGCAGTGGTCTTCATATGGACACTTGTTAAAAAATATGTAATAATCAGTCAGTTACATCAGCAGGTGGTCCAGCTGATCAGCTGTTAGTGTTCATGAGATCAAAAGTCTGAAGTCACACTGCTGAAAGCCATACAGTGTGGATATCAAGTCTTCAGCACCAACAGTTCTTTTCTACAGATATGTTGTTACAGAGTGTAGATACAGCCAGAGAGCATCAAAATATAAAAATGTTTATAATGTGATAAACACCCAGATCATTCCATCTATTCATTGCAGAGGTTATTCAGTGTGCTTCAGTATGCTTGCTTTCAAGTAGTGAGCAATATTATGATGACTTTTTTTTTGAAGGTGCAGCAAGGAGATTCTAAAATAGGTTAATTCTGCCTCTACAAAGTAGATTCCTAGAGCTGAGCTGGTCATTTTAGATCCCCCTTTTATATTGAGAGAAACAGGCAAGTCATTTACCTCATTTAGATTTCTCCATTAGGATGGAATAAATAGCATCCAAGGCTCTGTTATAAAGGAAACCTAGTGAGACTGGGTCAGATAAACTGTACCTTAAGTGCCTTGTTTTAAAACATGTATAGTGTCAACTTTAAATTTGACTACAGATGGCCACTGTGAATATATTTCTTAATACTGGACAGATTTTAGGACCCTTTAGTACCTGCTGCTAAATATAGCTGCTCCAACTTTGTTCTTCTCAAAGTGGAATAGAATCTTATGCTTCATCTTTGAAAATTTGAATTTCAAATTTTAAAGTATTGGGGACAGTTTTTCTGGCAGTGCCTAAGTGACACAGAAAAACTGCTCTTGGATTTGAATGTGTTTAGGGAATAACAATTTCTAAATCCCCAAACTTTGTAAAGTCTGGATACTTTTCTCATCAAGTTTCTTTGTCAAGGCTGGCCAGAGAACCACCACCTGAAAATACACAGTGGGGTGTTGCAGGAGTCTGAGATGCACAAGCTGTGAGCCCTACTGCATGTGCTGCTAAATTTATCCCATGACTCCCACAGTGCCTGCATATCCAAAGGAAAGGAGGGCTTCTCCTACAGTCCATTAAAAAATCACTCTAATGCATCTGCACAGAACAAGGCTAAAACTTGTGTGTAGGCACCAGTGCTTTACATAAGTGGTACCTGATTTATGCATCAGCAAGTTTAATTCACTGTTAACTCTACAGTGAGGCTGCTCCTACTTCCCGAAACCCAAATGTTCATCAGGTGAATTCAGTCTACTGTGCAAACATCTCCAAGAATGCCAGCTAAGAAACCTGCCATTTGACAAAGCTTAACCAATTCATGCAGTGTTCAGCAACCTTAGCTGCATCTTGCTATATTTCTTGATGACAACCAATATTCAGACCTGCTTTAAATTCTGCTTTAGCTGGGCTCGATGTTCTTTTGGCAGCTATAGTTAGTGGAGTCACAGATAGAAATTCTGCAAGTTTTCATAGGACTGTCATTTGGAAAAGTCAGTTTGGTAATCAGTTTGTTATCAGTTGATTACAGTAGTGAGCTACAGAGGTTAATTTGTAGCACATGCATATGCCACCTTTAAACTTTGCCACCATGTATACAAATTTAATGTTTCTATGATTACATCAGCTATCCAGTCTGTTCATAATTCTAACGAGTACTGCATTATTTCCTGAACTCCCTCTGTTGTTTATATGCATTTGTTTTCACTTATCTAATACTTCTGTTGCTCTGTTTGTATTCACTTGTGTTCTTTTATATAATGAATTCATTTGGCAGGAGGTGTCTATGTTTATGCTACATGTAACACTGTGTTATTCTCGTGCAAAATTAGGAATCCCACAAGCCTAGGATAATACAGACACTGTTATGAAATATGCCACTATATTACCTACTGCTTTATTTAAACATTGTTTTACAGATTGCAACCTGAACTGACAGTAAATAGTCCACATTCCCCCTCCTCCACCATTTCAATTGCAGATGCCTTCCATCTTAATATCTGCTCTTTTTACCTCCCATTTCAAATCTCATTTAATAGGTCCTTTAGCTTTTTTCATGTGGAAAAAGAGAATATTCACTAATTTCTGAGCAAGTTACTTATCTCTTCTTCAGCTGCAACCACATTTTTTAGTTTGTGCACAAGGTTTAGGGTGGATTATTGATGTTATATTAATTTTTCACTAAATGAGTTAGTCTGTGTTATTGGGGCAGTTATATTTTTTTTCTAAAAACAAAATCGTTGAAAGCATGAATGAACCTTTATTTTCTTACAACTATTTTTGATCTAGACTTTTACTATGGCTGTTGTTGATGCGGTGACATACAAAATATGAGTATTTTAAGTGTATTAAGTATACCTTTTGTGATTATAAAAATTAAAAGTATTAAAGTATTATTCTTGTGGCTTTCATTTTTTAAAGTTTTTGAAGACTTTTAACTATGTGATTATTTTATCTGCTCAATTCCCTTTAATTCTTGGTAAGAAACAGAAGCTTACTGCAATCACGTCCACTAGATGTCAGTGGTGTATACATTAAAAATAGTAGTTGAGTTTAAACGTGCACAACTGATGCTAAGACAAAAAATAATCTGTATTAAAAAAAAAAAAACAAACAGAAGTTGAACTCTCCCAAACATTTGTTAGTTAGCCGTCAACTGCTTAGTTCAAATCCCAGATTTGTTCTGTCCTGAGACTGCTTGATGTAATTTTCTTCCTTCATTATTAGAAGGAAGAACTTACCAACTTACTTTCATGTCATTGTAGCTAACCAGTTACGTTATCTGTATTTATAAGCAACTCTACATAGGTTTCCTTTCTTATATTTTTTACCCCCAAAAAAACTTAAAAATATGTTCTCTAACAAGTAAAATGCATATTTAGAACTTATATTTAAAGACCTTTGAGTTATAAAACTTTTGTTAGTGGTAACTCTGCAATGTAAATGATTCTGCTTAGAGGACTTTTCAGGTGTGAAATAGTGTCATGGTAAACCAGGACAAATATCTTTATACGTGAGGCATCAAAGTAGCAAAAGCTTCTGGAGCTCTCATTTGTTCCATTACAAGGTTGTGTATCTTTCCCGTTCAGTGATCAAATGCAGACAGCTTAGCTACTTGATATGGACTGGGTGGAAATAGCTATAATAATTTGCTAACAAACAATCTATCATTTAAAAGGTTTAAGTATTCCTATTCATCACATTGCTAATCTAAGAAAACTTGGAAAAGGAATAAAGGAGTTTCCAATGAAGTTCTTCTGTGACTTTTTATCTGACCTGCTGAAAATGGAGGAGTCCTGTCTGGGTCATTACTTGGCTAGGTTTTAATTATTGGGATTTTGCTTTTGTAGTTTTAATTTGAATATGAAATTACCCTTGAAGCTTACTATGGTTATAGTTATTGTTTGTAGTTTTAGTGCTTTAGCTTACATGCACAAAATCACAAAAATACTTTGTGTTACAAACGTGCAGTAATGGAGTTGAGTATACAGAACGGTTAAAACATTCTATATCATCTCTATCTGTTGCAGTAAGCAAATGAAGAAGCCATATGAGGGCACAGCACACAACAGGAGGGAAGTTGACAATTTCCACAGTAAGCTCTTGTACCTCTACTCATTCACAATTAAAAAATACTTTTGTTTACAGTCTAAGCATTGAAGCCAACAAAACAGTATGCCCAGGCCAATATTATCAGAATCTCCTTCTCCATTAATTCAGAAATTGTTTGATTGCCTTCAGAAAGTGAATCAACCCCCTTTTTTAGTGGTTATGACTACTTTTCTTAGGAAGATGCGTAAAGCACGTGCGCCATAGTAAAAGTAATTATTAAATTATTAAAGTAATCCTCACAAGGAGATGCTTGTAACACAATGAAAAAACATTGCTCAGCAGCTAACCTGAAAGAGGTACACTTCTTTTTGTTTGCTAGGCACAACATGTTGGAGAAAAAAGTCATGTAAATAAGTGGTTCCAGCACTATACTAAAACAGTAAACCCCAGCATAGTGCTTTTTGACATCTGTGTGATGCACAGATTGTTGATTGTACAACCTTGAGTGATGATGACTTTTAGACAATCCAGTTTAGTTTTGAGACAAGGTTGAATTTGCATAGTTGTTGTTTCTAGGAAAAAAAAAAAGAGCAAGCTATATCTGTCTTCACTAAAATATGATACATAGGAAAGATCTAGTGCCCATTTCTAAAACATTATTTTTCAAATTAAACTAGACACTCCACTGACACTCTCTGTAGGTTTTTTGAGGAATTATTTTATAAATATATATATTTGTCTCTCAAATAGTTCAGTAAAACACATTTTTCGTACTTAACGGAGACTGAAGCCTCCTGTAATATCCAAAAATGGTAGATAAATAGAATGAGAAAAAAACAGTCCATAAATATGTCGGCTGGTTAGATAGTGTCATCAAAGAGATCGATTAGTTGGGCTAGCATTACAGAAAAGATACCTCTTCAGGAAAAATATATTGCTTTAACCATTGATTCTATTGCTGGCAGATTAAAAGCTAACGGCTCTTGACATGAAAGAAATACAAAAGCTCTGTCACATAAACTACACTGTAAATAGCCTGTTAATCTCCTCTTACACTGAATACTATCTCCTATAATTATTTTTCACTTATATCTCTTCCTTCTCTTTATAGTTCCTGGACACCTTTACTTTGCATCTTGTCAAATTGATTTATTCATCTGCTTTTGCTTTTCATTTTTTATTCTTCATTCTTCCTCATCAATGTCATTTACAACGACTTACTATTAACAAAAAAATCTGCTCTTCCATCAAAATCAACCTACAGGTGCTAGAAAATCTGGTCTACAGATATACTACTAACCAAACACAAACACTTCTTAGTATTTTTTTCATATGAGATCTCTATATGTGTTTATCTTTTACTGCATTATCTGTGTGGTTGATGTTATTCACCTTTGTGTGAAGTAATCTCTCAGTGTCTTTTTAGTGGCATTGGCTTACCTTCTTTACAGGATAAATCTTTTGCAAAGCAGGGTTATATGCAAACAATTTGTGGTATGCACATTCCTGTGGTACAGTATATTCATATACCTGAGCCTTTTCAAACATTTGAGGAGACTTCATACTGGCCAACTCTGTTTTCTGTGTCCTTTTAACACAGCCTGTTCAGAAGAATTTTAATAGTAGAGTTCATATGTTTAATTTTTAAAAAGAACTCAAGCAGTTGTTTAGAAATTCTAAGAGTCTCTACAAACAATAATAAATTATAAATGGTTAAGAGTAATGTGAGCTACACATTATGTTCATGTTATAAGGAAACTATTATATAGGGAAAATTCATTATTACAGATCTCAGTCTTTTTTTCTGCTGCAGCATAAATACCATCATGCATGTAATTTGAACTCGCCAGTCAATTCTTTAAACATTTCAGCCACCTTACACTGTTACCTAGTCTGAATATTATTTTTCCACTATAACAATTTCTCTCATGAAATGAGTGACAAATGAGTACACAGCAATTCATAGAATTCATCAGTTATTTGCCAAACTATAGGTTTCCCCATTTTTCCATTCATTCTGGCTGCAATGTGCCAGCAGACAATAGTGCTGGAAACCTGATCTAGGAATGGTAGACAAGAAAACAGACACCATGAATCATATAAATTCTTCTCATAAAGGTTTTCTTTCCAACACCATACCAAATATCTAACTACATGTTCATGAATCATTGTAGTTTTTCCAATTGCTGTTCAAGCAGTGATTAATAATGTGCCCACAGTTTAGTTGCAAGTGTACTCTGGCTTACTTTGACGTGTCTTGGTGCATCAGCTAGTCTCCCTCCTTTCAAGCTACAGCACATACCAGATAGTAAGATATCACTTTTGATCCCTGTTTAATATGTATAAAATTAGATTTCTGATGACAAAGCCTAAAAAAAGTTAAAAACACCTGAAACCCCCAAACCAACCACACTGAAATGTCATATTTTAGACTGTACATCTGTGCTCTGGAGTGTAAAATATTGTAGCGTTACTGAAAGTTGTTATCCAAAATCATTACAAACCCAGGAAAATCTAAATAATATTTTTAAACAATAGAACCAGATTGATACTTGATACCTCTTTCAACAATAATAACCTCCAAACCTTCCAAATAAAGAAATCCTGTAATTCACCAGTCAGTGTTGAGCTAGCTGAGGTACTGTAAAGTGTCACAGGTGTTAGGCCAGACTTCTCATTAAGCCATACCTGGGACTCCTCAAGGTTATTGCTTCTTGTGCTTTTGTCTTATGCAATCCACTAAACTCAAGGCAGTACCTTAGCACGGCACTAATTTAGGCAGTGATGGGCAGTAGCAAAAATAAGAATTAAAAAATCAGTAATTTGCTCATATTAGTCACACAGTCACTCAAGTCTTACTTCGTCTTAATATAGTTTATGAAAGGAAACATAACTAATTACTGTTGAGGGCTCATCTGGAGTCCTGTGTCCAGTTTTGGGCTCCCCAGGTCAAGACGGACAGGGAACTTATAGAGAGAGTCCAGCAGAGATGGTCAGGGATGGTCAAAGATGATCAAGGGACTGGAATATCTTATGAGGAAAAGCTGCGGGAACTGGGGCTGTTCAGCCTAGAAGAGACTGAGGGGGGACCTCATTAATACTTAAAAGTATTTAAAAGGTGCATATCAAAAGGATGAGGCAACACAATTTTCTGTTGTCTCAAGTAACAGGACAAGGGACAAAAGCTGGAACACAAAACATTCTGCTAAGGAAAAACTTCTTTACTGTGAGGGTGAGGGAGCCCTGGCATGGGCTGCCCAGGGAGGGTGTGGAGTGTCCTCTGGAGATTTTCAAAACCCGCCTGGATTTGTTCCTGTGTGATCTTCTAGGTGGACCTGCTTTGGCAGAGGGGTTGGACTAGATTATCTTTAGACATCCCTTCCAACCTCCACCATTCTATAATTCTGTTTTTTAAAACCTGTATACATGTGGGAAAAAAAACAGTTTGCAAAGCTTTAAACTTTTACAATATTGTTCAATATTTACCTTTTTAAAGGCCTGCCATTGCTGTTCCTATTTGTAAGCCAACAGAAATGCACATTTTTCTTGTATTGCTAGCAGTTTATAAAAAAATAGGCAAAGGAAATTAGTAGTTTTATATTCTAATGTTAATTACAGTATTTTATATTTTATATGTATTACAGTATTCTTCTAGGCTAATCTTGTCTCTATTTCAGATAGATCACAATTCTGTTGCAGCATGAAGATATTGGTTACTTCTGACTTACAAAGTAAGTTGTGAAAACAGTGGCTGTATGTTGACTTCACTTTCCTGTGACTGCTCTGCAAATTGTGCACTTGTTCTGTGTCTTTAGAGGCAATGAAAGAGTAGAGGTAGTTATTGAAGGACGATCTAAAACTTGAGTGGTCTGCGAAGAGATCTGTGGTGCAATTATTTTACATTAATCCAGTCTCTTCTAGGTGCATATATACAATGAAGAATTAATTTGACCTATGGCAAAAATTATAAAGATGCAATCTTTAAGGAGACAAAGATGTAGAAATCGAACATCCGATTGCATAAGTGATGCTGTTAGAAAACAGCATCATTTTCTAATAGGATGCTATTGGAAAAGCTTAATAGTGAGCTTTACAAAGTGTTACATGAGACTACATTTACAGAATATCTTTTAGCTAAGCATTTAGTGGGAATTATTTCTAGCATAATAAACTATCTATAGGTTATATTTATATATAATTTATAGAAATAAAATTTAGATCCTTTCAGACATAATTTGAATAAGGTTTTTTCTTTAATCTAAAAGTTATATCTCATTATTCCTAAATGTTTAAGATATGTAGTTGTGGAATGGGCTGAAAGGAGATACAGATATCATATCAAATGGCATAAGATGAAAAAAAAAATTACACAGCAAACACATATCAGTCAAGATGGCAAGGTGGACCTGCTTTAGCAGTGGGGTTGGACTAGATGACCTCTAAAGGTTTCTTCCAACCCCTACCATTCTATGATGGCAAAATTATTATCTAACAGTACTATTTCAAATAGAACACCAGCCTATTTTTCTGTCAATCTAACCTATATTATCTTGAAATGTCTGAATTCTAATTAAAAAGATATTCACACACAATAAGTAGCATCTCCCTTTTTCTGTCTTATGCCATGATAATCTAGGCACTTTTTTAAAAAAGAAATATACATGTGATTCATAAGATAACTGAAATGCACCAAGTTATTTTCAGTCTATTTCTCTAAAAAGAAAAAAAATCTATTAAAAAGATAGGTTTGAAGACTCAATATGTAAAATAAGTTTTCTGAAGATTATAGAGATTGCATTCATATTGATGTAATATGTATCGGTGAAGTATTTCTGTTCTCTGCAAGTGCATCTTATTTCTTTCAATGTCAGTGCAAACTGAAGTTGCTCCAACTGCTTCCCTTGGCTGAGGTAGGACTTCTCTCTGTGTGGTGGTGCAGGAAAACAGACTTAGGAATTGCTCCAGATTTAAAGAAACTTTCTGCCTTGATATGTTGTATCTTACTCAAATGACTTCCTCTGACAGCATTCTGGGTTGCCTGAGCAGCAGTATCAATGTAACTGAGTGGGTGGGAATATGATACCAGAGGCAACTGTGCGCCATTTAAATTGAGGTTGTTCTTTGAGTTACACTTGTAACTTCTCATAACAGAACTTGTGACTTTGCCACCACAGAGGAAAAAAAAAATTAAAAGTAATTGCTACCGAATCCTTGGTACTTCCATAAATCTGCAGGACATCAGGTTGGACACTTCAGGTTACAGAGAAAAGGTGGCCCAGGCAGTCACACTTCTGAAGGCAGCAAAGTGCCTGGATTTCAAACTTGTGTTCAGAAATGTCTTACTTAAATAATGGCAATCATAAAGAATCTTGACCTGTTTGGTCCTCTTATGGATTGCTTTTGGTCTTAGCATTTCAGATTCAATTGCTTCATAACAGGGATTGATACCAATTTAATTAGATTTAGTTTAGTTAAAGTGACTCACAGTTGTGGCAAAGGTCATTTTGGTCTCAGTTAACAAAGGCCATATCCCAACCCTGCCACAGTAAGAATGAAATATTTCCTCTTCCAGCCCACCTACTTCAGTAAGTCGTGTCAAGAACTGAAGCTGGTTAGTCGCCTCTATATCACCAAAGACTGAATCCTTTTAGCAGTTTACTCACTGCTCTGATACACTTCATTAAATTATCAGAGAGAAGAGATCTAAATAGGAATAAATTATTAGTTAAACATTTCAAAGCTGCTTATGACTTACTTGAAAGCTAATAGAAAATGACTGCTTTTCCAAATCCACACTGGAAGAGTTCCATGGAAAGTCTCAGCTTGTTTATAAATAACTCACTCCAGTGGTTTCCGTTAACACACTCATTCAAAATTTCTTCCTGTTTATAATCAGACCTCTACCTTAAAAGCATTTTTGAGGTGCTACTACTATCACAACAGCTCCTTTTAGCTTTTTAAGTATACTGAGCAAAGACAGAAGTTCTTCCAAAGGCTTCAGTAGAGTTATTCTCAGTGGTTTTACATTTGCCTGCTCCTTTGATTATCTTGTTAATCTATCAAATATGTTCTAATTGACCAGAGGTTTTCTAGTAAAGCACACCTTTTCATGAATGGGCATAACAATTTTGTACCTAATGGATTAGCTGTCAAACCAAAAGTTTATTAATTGTGAGGAGTGAAACTCCTATTTAAAACTCTCAAAAGACACATAAAATATATGTAACAAACAAAAAGAGGGAAACAGAACTCAAAACAGGAAAGGGGTGTTGTTCAATATTTCAACAAAGGAAACGTAGGATGAAAACCAAAGACTTGCATAAGCAATAGGGGCATGAAAATTTTTGTATCCTTTACACTAGATTGTGATTTTGATAGTTGTGTTAAATAACTTCTGTGAGTTATTTAAACTTTTGTTTAAGGCAAAAACCTTTGCAATTAAGTCACCTTTTACAAAGATAGAAGATACTTGTTTGTTTGGGTTTTTTTAAACACAGGAAATCAATATCTATGTTCTCCTCACTCTGTGAATACGACTGAATAGTTGACCTGTGCAGACTTATTACCAATCTTGACACACACATCCTTCAATTCTTCTATCTCAATGAGTCACATGAAATAACTTAGGTTTTTCATTCTTATTTAGCACACTACTGAACAGTTTCTCCTAGTCAAAAAAAAAAGTGTAAATATGTGACATAACTTAAGAATATAAGTGGAGTCATGTATAGGTATGTAATTTAAAATATACTGTGATATAATCCCTTCTGACGCTTCCTTGTAAAATACCAAACAGCAGTAAGACATGCTGATGTTAAAACAATACTAGTAACAGAGTTTAAGACCTAAACGTTTATGGCATTTAAATATTACTAGAACTGAGAATGTGACCCTTATACTTCCTGGAACAAGAAATACTCAAACATACAGTACCAACCAAACATGACTCATGACATTTGAATGTATCCTGTGGCAGCCAATGAGAAAACATGCACCTAACTCCTGTTCGTTATCTCATGGCAATTTCTGATTTCTTTAGCAGACTAAATACAAAATAGGTCATACTTGAATGGAAAACCATGCAATATTAGGAATAACTAATGTGAGGGATGTACTTTCAGTAAATAGAACTTAAAAGCAAGCTGTGGGCACTATCTCTGCTGCTGGCTGTGCCACCGGCCAGCTGCCCGCCGGTCCCTCAGCAAGATTTCTTGTACCTCACTACTCCGGCACCGCCAAGGGGACAACCGGCCGGGGACAGCGCGGAGGCTGCTACAGCCTCGCCTCAGCTGGGCTCTGCAGAGCCAGGCCGCTCCGCCGAGGGAGAGGACGGCCCAGCCAACCACTCTTATCGGCAGAGGCCGGCCGGCACGGCGAGATGGCCGGCACCGCGCCCTTGCTATCGCACACTTGTGAGTGCGGGCCCGAGCCCACGGCCGGGGCCAGCAGCGCGGCCGACGGCTACAGACCCGCGCCACACGCTCCGCAAAAGCCACGCGCCAAACCACCCCCAAACCCCCCTGGCCAAGGGGAGGTGCATCGCTGCCGCCCACCAGACGGCTCGTCCTGCCCCCCAGCCAATGAGAGGCGCTGCCGCTAGCCTCGCCACGGTGGTTGGCCAGTGCGCCAAGCGGTGGGCACCCCGTAGCCAATCAGTGAGTCCGCCCGAGCCCCGGCTCCTCCTCCTTCCGCGGCCGCTGGGGCTGGGAGTTGCTGCAGACGCCATTTCCTCAGCGCCCCCGCGGCGGCGCGGCTGCATCAGCGCTGACGTGAGACCGACGTGCGGCTCCGCCCGGCCCAGTCCCCCCCACCCCCTGTGACGGGGGCAGCACGTACAGGGCGGCGGGTGAGTGCGGGAGGGGGCGGGGATACGTGTGCGCGCAGCCCGACCCTCTGCGGGCCGGGAGCGGGGGAGTGCAGAGGGCAGCGGTCGGCTCTGTTAGCGTGGAGGGCAGAGCAGGAGAGGACAGCGGAGGGGAGGGGAGAGGAGGGGAGGATAGGGCAGTGCAGTGCAGGGGGCGCTGTGCCGCTCGGCTGAGCCCCTGCCACCGGGAGCGCGCAGGAGCGGGCTTAGGCGAGTCCTCGCTGGCGGCCGGGAGCGCGCCGTGCTCAGGAAGGGACTCAGAGGACCCGCCTGCCTCGCTCTGGAGTCTCTGAAGCTTCTCTGCAGCCTGGAAAGGGGCGTGCGGAGCTGCCTACTCCGTTGCAGTCCGGCAGCCGAGGTGCCCGACGAGCCCTGGCAGGCTGCGGTTCGGGCCATTTCTGCGAGCGGGGCCCGGGAGGGAGACTGGCTCGAGTCGCCTGTCGGCCATTTGGCAAGGGACAGAAGGAAGCAGCGTGCCTTCCCGCTGCAGGGAGGTGGTCCCGGGATGCCAAGTCCCCGAGGCCTCCGGGATGCTGCTCAGGCTGCTGGAGGGAGCGCAGACAGGGGGGAAAGCGAGTAGGCCCTGGTGCCTGGTAGCTTTTCACTCCGTTAGTCTGATAGGTCTGATTATAACCTTGCATCCACCACTGTGATGTCAGCATCTTGCTTGGTGCTGAGTGCAGTAGCTTGTCTTGTAGCCGTTAGACGATTCCACAGATATTGGCATTTAAATGATCCTTTTACCTATTTAGGGACTGATTGGACTCTGCTAAACAGGGAGCAGTGGTCCTCTTCACAGCAGACTCAGCACTGTCTTGTCTGGATTATTGAAGTGGCAGATACAGAGTGACCAGTAGCATGCTTCAGCTTACAGTAATGGCAGGTCGTTTTTTGAATGTTTTTTGAGATTTTGTTAAGATACTCTAGGAAGAAAAAGATGAAGAAGACAGGAGGGAACACATTAGATTTTAGCAGACACGAGAAACTTAGAATTCTGCTGATACTGAAAACTTAACAGAAAGATTGCACTGTCTGCATCTGCTCCATTGGACTGTTGTTCACTTTACATGGCTGGATGCTGTCACTACCTTGCCTAGATGGTGTGCTTCATGAAGCAGTGTAGTAAAAGAAATTCTAGACTTTATATCTGAAAACACACAATGCTCTTCTGAAACTAGTGCATTCTGACAATTTCTACACTCACCACGCGGTCATCAATAAATGAGAAATAGGTGTTTGTAAGTGCACATTCTTGCTTTCTAATCATTCCCTGCAAATACAAGCCTTCAAAGAGGTGTGGAGCAAGAGGTCAAACATATTCTCAGCCCCTCAATTTCTTTTGTAAGAAAGCAGCTCTGTAAACTCTCTCTAACGTATAAAGTATTGTTGAAATAAAATTCTCTCCAAAATGTGTCTTGATTATTTAATTAGGCAGTCACACATTTTCCATTCTGTGAAATACTGTACCACTTTATTTATGCAGTTTAAATTCAGTCAGAAATTAAATATTTATATTAATATTCATTTATGTAATTGTAAAGCAAACATCATTATTGGGGGAAAGCAAAAGGATTTTTTTTTGTGCTCTTGATTACACAAGAACTTGATAGGGATGCTATCCTTCACTTATGGGCAAAAAGATGAAAGAGTCACACCTTTAGCTGGAAATGAATTTCCATTTCCTAGGTCACTTGGGCAATATTTTCCTGCAGCTGATGCTGTCTATCAGTATTGTCCTGTTAGGGATGCTCCTACCGTCAGCTGAAGAAGCTTTTGATGTGCACTGTATACAACTTCCTGAATCAGTGTTTACCTGCTACTGACCTACTGTACGTTAATCTTAGTGACTGTAATAAAAATGTGCTAATAGATACTGAAATGTTAGCTAACCTTCTGCCAGATCCTGAAGATTTCTTTGCTATTTTGTAGGAAGAAGCAGGTATCTCTGCCTACATCATGGAAAGCTATTTTCTTCCCCTTTTTATGAGAGGGAAGAGGTGTAACTTAAGTATTAGTCTGGGGTTTTAAATTAGTAAAATTATTGTTCAGTCATGGTAAGTAACCAAGGTGGAAAATGTAAGAAATGAGCATATTAATACTGTATAGAAAACTAAAGCTTGTGTGTAATTCATCATGCAGTGAAGAAAAAGTTACATAATTTAAAATGGGATCTAAGACTTTAAAACTCTTTGCTTGATTTTCCTTTAAGGAAGATAATGTAAACCTTAAAGTGTGAAGTGTGCTACTACTGATACACTTTTATAAAGGACTTTTAAGTGCTTGTAAATTTTTTTTCTTACTGTGAAAAGTAAAAGCAATAAGTATGTTACAATTTCCTTGCAGTGTAGACTGTGTGTGATACATGTGGAAACTATGTTGGTAGTTTCTGGATTGGATTAAGAACTGTTTCTTAACACAGTCCAGTGGTTTAGAAAAAAAAACACACCATAGTTATGATCTTGCTGTGTATCTTTATATGTCTTTATTAAAAACAGATTTATGTATTAATGTTAAAATGGTATATGATACAGGAAATACAAAGCCTGTACAATTCAGGATATAGGAGTCAGAGAGTTTAAGAGAGTGCACTAAAGATAGTGATAACCTGGACTGGACTGTCACATTCAGGAGTTTCCTAGTATGTGTGGTCTTGAGCTATGCACAAGCCCCCTTGAAGTGACATGGCCCTATGTGGCGATACTACTTCTAACCCAGTGGGCTCAAATGGCTGCAAATGACCTTCACCTGCAAGTTTAGTCTACAGTTATGTCTACTGAAGATTCATAACCTTGTACCATGTCTGAATTACTACACCAATGTGCTATATTTTGTCCTTAGTCATCTTTCTCATTTAAGTTTTATGCTAAGATAACTAGTATGTCTTTTTAAATTACTTACTTTAAATTACTTTTGTTACTTTTGTTTTGCTTTTATAGGCTATAGTTAGGTCTCTACATTTGAACAGCATTTTTAGTCATGGTTTGTTTATAAACATACTAGAATTATCACATTGTCAAAAATAAGTGTATTTTAGCTTACCTAGAAAGGATATTTTTCTGTGTTCTAGGATAAAAGTTGCATTTTATGGCAGTAAAAAAAAAAAAAAGTGCTACTTAAAAGCAGTAGCAAAGTGGAGTCAAAATCTGAGAATTTATCTAAAGATTTCAGAGGCAATCATTTTTGTTAAGAGTAAGAATATACACAATCATAAATGGAAAATTTTTTAGTGCTTGAGTTTTTCATGTATGTCATGAATCTTGAAATGACATATATGTAATTTCATTGGCATGTGTTATACTTGTTTTTCTGTATTGTTAACATAGGAAATATAAAAATACGATGCTTTTTACCGTATCTTGTAAAATACTATGAGTAACTTCTTGTTAGATTTTCTGATGGGCTGATGCTCTTTTTATGGCTATTTCTTAATTCAGTTGCTGGAGCACAGCAGATGAAAAAACTTTGGCATACAAACCCTGATAATCAAAGTAGTATAATAAATAATTTTTAAATAGTATTCTACAATCTGTGAGGTATTTGGAGGTGAAACCCTATTTTTTTTACAACACAAAGAATGCCTCATTACAGGTACAACTTCTGTGGGATGCATTCAGTGGGAATAAAAGTACTTGTGCTTATTTTAGTTGTCTGCTTTTTTGTTTGGGTTTTTTTTCCCAGTAGTGGATTATCTGTGATAAGATAGCCTTGGATAAGAAAATACTTAAGGGTCAGTATAAAGTGGATTGTTACTGACTGTATCTGCATATTTAGGAAGAGATTGCAATGAATATGTTGTCAGCACCAAGGTGTTATTTCATCTTCCTTGACATGTGAGTTCTGTTATGAAGCTTATGGAGGTAGTCTTACATGAATCAGATAGAGTTTACATGTTTGAGACCCTATGGATGTTCCTGATTTACTGAGGATTTCTTTTTCCCTCCTACTACTTTATTATATTGAATGCCTATGTAAAACTGTAATGATTTGATAAGATAAACATCTATGGTGGAAAGCTTGGTGAAAACATTTCTCTCAGAGGTAATGAACTGTGGTTGATTTTGATAGATCTTTAATTAGATTGTACTGTGTCTAGTTTTGGGCTTCCCAGCTCAAGAGGGTCTGAGAACTTCTGGAGAGTCCAGTGCAGGGCCACCAAGATGATCAGGGGACTGGAGCATCTTCTTTATGAGGGAAAGGCTGCGGGAACTGGGGCTGTTTAGTCTAGAGAAGACTGAGGGGGGATCTCATTAATAAGTATATAAATGGTGGACGTCAGGAGATTGAGGCATCCCTTTTTTCTTTTGTATCTCGTGACAGGACGAGGGATAATGGGATGAAAGTGGAACACAAAAAGTTCCATTTAAACATAAGAAAAAAAACATTTTACAGTGAGAGTGAGTGAGCCCTGGTACAGGCTGCCCAGGGACGGTGTGGAGTTTCCTTCTGTGGAGGTTTTAAAGACCCTCCTGAACATGTTCCTATGCGACTTGATCTAGGTTGACCTGCTTCTGCAGGGGGTTTGAACTGGATGATCTCTAGAGGTCCCTTCCAACCCTACCATTCTATGATTCTGTGACCTGATCTAGGTGAACCAGGGGGGTTGGACTAGATGATCTCTAAAGGTCCCTTCTAACCCCTACCATTCTATAATTCTATGAGGGTAACTAGTGGTGACAGGACAGGAATGTAGAAAGAAGGCAAGTGTAAAATGTCTCCTAACGAATGTCATCTGAATTGATACTGGCATAGAGTACATAACTTCTATTGGGAGAATTACTAATGTTGCCCATGAAGTCATGAATTGTGTAAAGCTTGGCTACCACTAGCTATAGTACTGTTAAATCTGGTCAGTAGAATACCATTGGAAGAATGTAAGATAGAAATATGCCTCTTAACATAATTTAACTGGAATCCTTTTTGTATTTTTGTGTACTTAGGCAAAAAGGGTGATTTAAGAAAAAATATCTTCTCAGAGATTGTTGAACATTCTGTTAAATAGTGTGCAAAAGGAGTTTTCTTTACATTTAATATGATTTAATGTAGTTAACTTTTAACGTGTGGGACTAAATTCAGGAGTCTCAGGAGTCTGGCATATAGCAGACTTCCCTCTCTCTCTCATGTCTCAATGTAAGACCTGAAAAGAAACTGCAGTAACTATCAGCCAATTGAAATACTTGACCTTCGAGTTCAGACAGGCTGCTGTCCCCTAGGTACGGTAACTGAACCTGAGGAAGTGATATTTGCTGGCTCCTAAATCCCTCAACCATATCACATCTTTGTTTTGTAGCCTCAATTCCTTTAAGTAAGATGTAGGTGGGAATGTGCCTACAGGACATCTCCCTGCCTCTGCCTGACTATCCTGTCCCTGTTCTATTTGTAAATTGACCTGTTGCCATGGCAATATTTCTAACATCATCTGTTCAATGTTGCACCTTCAGTGCAGGGTTTGATAGGAGAGAAAGGGAGCTGAAGAGAACCAAATTTTGTTTTAAAACACACCATCGGTTATGACTAGGAGTACCAAGAAAAATGGAAAGGCAATTATCAGGTAATTGCATTTTTATGTAGTAGATATATTTGGAAGTTTTCTCTATGAAATTTAAACTCGTAGTTTGAATTTAGGGTCAGGGACTTGCTTATTCTGCTATAAAGCTTACCATACTTTTAAACTTGCAAATGGCGAAAAAGCATGTGGGTTTTGAGCCACAAGTAGTTTACGGACAATTCAAGTGTGGATCCCAGCTGGTATCTTGGAAAGTTCAGGAGGGCTGTAGCAGCGTGTAGCTGCTGGTCAACTTGAGCCCTATCCAGCAGGAGATATGAGGCATGAGGAACCTGCTGTGAGTGGTGCTGGTGGGCCACTGTGGAGTACTGCACACCCAGCCCTGCTGTTAAAACTGCACAGGACACTCAGACTTTGTTCCTCTCCTGAGAACCATTTCCAGAACTGTCACTCCTTGCAGCTTTACAAAGTACTTGCGTTAGAGCTCCTGGATATACGAATTAATATTTTAATATAGGGGAACAGAAGGGAAAAACTACACTTAATCTGACAGTTTTGAGAGAAATCTATTTATTTTCTGTTAGTGGTCTGCTCCAAATATAAAATAATCTGGAATTGGTTTTTTTTTCCCTAGGTGCGTTACATCCCCTTGTACTGCATTATTTATGTGTTCATGTACTTACTTTTAGACAGATGACCATGGAAATGGTTGAATCACAACAGGATGACAATGTAGTGGCTTCTGTGTCAGAGAGAGGTGACAGTCACCTTCAGAATCGGCCAGGCCAAAGTCAGTTTTCCTCAAGATCTGAGGTAAGTCGAAGTGTGGAAAGATGAGAAGAATCAATAAAGTGATACTCAGAGCTACTATGATTTTGAAATTATCAGTTTATATGGTGTTCTCATGTTCTATGAGTCTTATTTGTTAATTAGGAGTAAGACAGCAAAGATATACTGAGAACTGTATCTGTGGTATTTAACAAGGGATGAATATAACATCAGGTCTGTTAAAAGGTAATGCTTTTAGGAGACCAAGCTTTTCAGAGTGATCAGTAGGTACTTTACACCCCCCCCCACCCCCCCCCCCGAGTTTTCCGAGACAATTATGTTTGTTATGGATATGGGAACAGAGTTTTGAAGACTTGAAGTGGCTAAAAGATCAATCATAATTAAAACATGTATGTATCTTAAAGATATGTTGTAAAACAAGAATGAGAAATAAACAAAAGTAATCATGGTTCTTTTCTAGTTCCAGTTTTTGTACAGAATGCATTTAATCTTCTTACAAATCCTTTTTAAATGTGTGCTTGTTTTGTTTCATACCTGTGCAAACAATGGAGTTCTAAAAATATGCTTTACATGCTCTATATGATAGTTGTACTTGAATTCTTTGGTAGTTAATAAATAACAGATGAGATAGTAATAGTTTTCAAACATTAAAAAAGTATACACTGAAACATTCAGCACTTGAGAGAAATAGTGTTTTTGTCAGTACTAAGATGTATAGCTTCAGGAAGCTATATAGGTTCCTTAGAAGGATCTTCAAAAACCTTTTGTGAAGTAAAGGAACTTATTTTACAAAAATATATTACAAACTGTCTATATCATCGGAAGTTAGAAGTTACTTGGTAAGATTTGATGTCATATATTTGGTATGTTAGATGCTTGATTTACATTATAGGTGTATTTCCAAGACTGAATGCAGCTCTTTTTTGTCAGGTTTTCATACACAAAGCTGACTACAAAATTTTTATGAATGCTTAGTTATTGGTTTTGTTAGCTGTAACATTTGCTGTAGTTTTGATACCTGCAGCATTGAGAATACTGTTTGTTGGGTTTTTTTTCTTTTAGGGTTGGTGGGGTTTTTTTTATCTTTAGGAGTAAAGCATGAAACCAATAATTTTGACTTTCTCTGTTGATGTCATCCCCTCATTTCTTCTATCTTTGATAGTTCAGTTCAAATTTTATGTTTCAACTTGATAGGATGATTTACATGTAAAATCTATTGGCTGGTATAATAGTCTCTGAAGAAAGCACCCATGAATTTGAGATTTTTTTGATATCTATAGTGTTGATCTAGAAGCAAAGCTGTCACTAATGCTGTAGAAGAGCTTATGGTGGTTTAGCCAGGTGTCTGCCAAGTCACAATATCACTCCCCCTCCTAAACTGGACAGGAGAGAGACAGAAATATAATGAGCAGTTTGTGAGTGGAGATAAGGACGGAGAGATCACTCAGCAGTTAGCACCACGGGCAAAACAGACTCGACTTGAGGAGAAAAAGGTTTGATTTATTAAAGGAACGGTAAGAACGGGGAGACAAGAAATAAAAGTGAATCTTAAAACACTTCCCCTCCCTATTCCTGGGACTCCCCTTCCTTCCCCACCAGCAGTGCAGGGGATGGGGTCAGTTCATTACAGATGGACCTTGCCGCTGCTTCTTCTCAGGGGGAGGCCTCATCACACTTCCCTCTGCTACACTGTGGGGTCCCTCTCCATGGGAGATAGTCTGTCATGAACTTCTCCAGTGTGGGTCCTTCCCATGGGCTACAGTTCCTCACAAACTGCTTTGGCATGGCGCCTCTCACAGGGGCAGCTCCTCACACCCTGCCCCAACATGGGTCATCCACCAGGAGAACGGTCCTTCAGGCACTGACTGCTCCAGCCTGAGTCCCTCACAGAATCGCAAGTCCTGACAGCAAACCTGCTCTGGCATGGGATCCTCTCTCCCCACTGACTACCATGTCGTACCAGGAACTCACTCCAAGGTGAACTTCTCACGGAGCCTCCTTAAGGCATCCACCCACTCCAGTGGACTACACTCCACAAGTTGCGAGTAGATCTCTGCTTCCTGGTGGCCTTCATGGACTGCAAGGGGACAACATGCCCCACCATGGTTCTCACCACAGGTCACAAGGGAGTCTTTCTCTCAGGGCCTAAGCACACTCCTCCCCTTCCTCCACTGACCTTGGTGTCTGTGGAGATGTTTTCAGATTCTCACTCCTTGTTGCTGTGGCAGTTTAGCAACTGAGCAACAACTTCTTCCCCTTCTCTAATATGTTATTCACAGAGGTGTTACCTCAATCACTAGTTGGCCAGGCCTGGGTCAGGTGTGAGGTCCATCTTAGAATTGACTGGCCCTAGCCCTGTCAGCTACAGGGGAAGCTTCTGACAGCTCTTTGTTTAAAGAAGCCACCCCTGTAGCCCCCTTGCTATCAAAAAACCCACTACAGAGCTTCTGCCAGGTCACCAGTGAAAACATTTTTTATATTTATCTGAGTTCTGTATGTGAAGCTTAAGCTATACTGGTCACAGGCCTCAAGTGTTAAAACCAGTAATTCTGAAGTACTGATGGATCTCTGTGAATTAGTGCCAAGATGAAAGATGTGCACTTCAGTTTGAAGACTCGGGATAAATCCAGAATTTCTCTCTAGGAGTCCTTCCTTTTGGTCAGATGGCCTAGAGAGCTGGCCTGTACTGGTCAGAGCTGCTCAGCCCTCATAGCTGGAGTTGATGTCCCTCTCCTGGGCTCTCCAGAAAAGTGGGGTTGGTGCAATTGTTCCACTATGGAAAAAAAAGGTGTATCTGAGAGGCCTCCAGCAGATGGGCCTGTCACCTTGGGCCTGGCTGGCCATTCCAGTTGCTGCAAATCCAGGGCCTACAGGCTGAACTGTACTACCACACTCCCTGCCTGGGACAGTTGGGAGTCTGGGCCCACCTCAGCGGTGCTTTGTGGTTGAAGTGCCACAGGGAGCCGGCCTCGAGGGAGAGCTAACATTTTTTTGGCTTAAAATGAGTAGGACTTACTTAGTTTATGTCCCTACCTGGCAGGTTCAGAAGGTGAGACACTTTGTCATGATGAGAATTAGAGACCAAAGTTGAGAGGTTAACTCCTGTGTGAGGCCGGGAACTCATGTGGGACATCTTCCAGGTGATGGTACAGGATCAAAAACTCAGTAACAGTGTTACTGAGGAATTCATGGCTGTGCTGCTGATCCAGTCAGTGTCTGTGTATTTCAGCTATTATAGAAGGGCACAAATACCTCCTTCTGCCTCTTTGGTCTCTGGAAGAGTGGAGTTAAGATAAGACAACCGCTTAAAGTGACTGCAGTGTACCTTGTGTCAGCTTCCAGTCTTCTACTAATTTTCTTGCAGATGTGCAGAAAAAAGAGAAAATAATGACTTAGTTATTATTGAGAGGTGAAATGCCTGGTCACTGAAACAGAGGGCTCCTTGTCAGACTAGGTTTTTTGTATGGGGTTTTTTTCCAGCTAAATATTTGTTTGGTTTTGTTCAGTCAGAAGTAAAGCATCTTAATACTTAGTTTGTGGATTTCTGTATATTATCAAACAATCACAGAGTGGTTGAAGTTGTTAGAGACCTATTGAGATCATCTGGTTCAACCTACCTGCACAAGCAGGGTCAGCCAGAGCAGATTGTCCAAGACTGTGTCCAGTTAGGTTGTGAATATCTCAAGGATGGAGTCTCAGCAATCTCTCTGGTCACCTGTGTGAGTATTTGACTGCCCTCACATTTAAAAAAAAAGTGATAGTTTCTACATTCAGATGGAAAATTTAATGGGATTTAATTTTCTTTTTTTTTTTTTTTTGTTTTATTATGACTTTGGTCAGGGAATGACTAGCAAAATGCCAAGAGATACAACTGCGTAAGAAATGATGGGAGTTCAGGCTTTTTAAAAAAAAATCTGCCATTTACTTTTAAAAAGGTAGACAAGTTATTCATTAGAGTGAAAATCCCTAGAGGGCAGACATTGTTTTACGCTGAAGCATTCTTTATGTCTCAACTGTTAGAGGGGAGGGGAGACATTAAGAATGTCTGCACTGGAACGCTGTGATGTGATGAGATAACCTCCAATGCCAAGGAAGATCTATGATACAATATTAATAGAGTAAAGGTGGCATTGTTTGTTTTCTCTGTCTTGTGTGATAAATATTGCTTTAAAGTCCTGCATCTTTTTTGTTACAAAGTAAAATTACTTTTCCTGCCAAAGCAATAACTTAAATTAGAAACTAGCAAAAATGATATGCATCTTTAATCCACTGAGGCAAAATTGACAATTTCTGTCTTTAAAGGGTTACTTTAAAAATTGAATTAATTAATTGTAGAATAAGATTGCATTTATAGTTGAAAATGTTGCATCTCTCTTTTCAGTCAGTTAATGAATTGTTTTGGTGATCCAAATGCCATAAAATTTGGTAAGAAGAAATTAATTTATAAACATGTTGGTGGTTCAGAAACCACCATAAACATGTTGGTGGTTCATGTTGGCTTCAGAAGCTGTTGGAAGTGTACAGAGAACACCTATATGGAAGCTTGATGTGTTTAGGCAAGAGTGAAGATGCAAGGTGGAAAATTTGTCAACCTCTTTTGAGTTGAGCTTCATGTGTACTGTCTCACATACACAGATCTTACATTAATATGTATGGGTCTGTTAATTTTGATTGAAATATTCTGATAATATTGACAATAGTGAAACTAGTGGAACAGTTATATCTGCATTGGTATTCAAAAAGAAATTAGATATTCTTTTTCCAGGAATTCTAGAGGCCATGTATTGTATTCTGCGTTGCCATTTACTCAACTACCCTAAATAGAACTATAAAAATATTAGAAAAATATACTTAGACCTGTTTCAAATTTGAAAAAAGGTGGACCTGCTTCTGCAGGGAGGTTGGACTAGATGATCTCTAAAGGTCCCTTCCAACCCCTACCATTCTATGATCACCAATGGGTTGTAAATGTTGTCATGTTCGGTCTACTAGTAGAGCTATCTGCTGTCTTGATCTGAGGTACCATCTGTTGACCTCTTGGTCGTGGGCCTGAACTAGACATAGGTCAGGATTTGCAATATAAGAACTGCTGTCAGGGAGAGCAGAGGGCATCTTCTGGAGCCTGGAGTGCATAGTGATTGCAAACTGGGACTGGTCTGCTTTAGCACTTAAGGGATGGGCTCTCAGCATTAAACTTTGTCTTAAATCTTGATCCCAACAGGTTGGGCCCCATATAAGTTTGGCAAGTGATTTTAAATATGGCTCTAAAACCAGCCTTCCAAATACAACTTCAGAACATCAGCCAAGTTGATGATAGAGCACTGTAAACCTGCACCCATATCACCATTTTGTGCTTTTTCAGAAGCCACCTGTCACAAGATGACTGAAATCAGCCTTACCTTGTCTTCATTAAAACAATATGCTGCTCTTTTGGCATTAGCTTTGGAATTGCCCTAAACTTTCCTGTCTTCAGCTTTTCCTTATAGAAGCTTCTTCGTGTCTGAGTCCTTTGCTCTTTTATTAGGTGAATCCAGAATGAGATTACCTTGTTTTTTGGTTTTCCAGAAGTACTTTTCACTTTACTTGTGGAGTCTTTGTAGTGTTTAGATTCTACAGCAGGGACAGAAATGAGATAGAGCTGTGCACTGCATACTTCATATCATCAGTATTTGAAGTATGAGTGTGAGTGTAACCTCTGTAGTACTCTAACAAAAAGTTATCCGACCTTGAGTGACAGGAGCATGTACATCCTCAGCATAATTGTTCAGATGAACAATACGTCTTAAAGTCAGATAACTGATAAGTAACCTCTTTCTCTGAAATAGTGTGTATCTCAGCGTGAAGATAGTTCATGGTTGGGGTTTTTTTTGCTGGCTACTTTTCTCTCCTTTCATGGAGGAATGAGTACTTACATTTCCAAACATGAGAAGTATGGAACCATAGTGGTATGACAGAATGTGTGGTTGATATTTGTTGAGGCTGTTAGACTTGACTGTTTCATACCTAACAGGTTAGAACCCAAAAGAGCATTACAACATCTGCGGTCTGTTTACCACTGCCAGGGATATAACCTTTACATTGCTTAACCAGGTCCTTAAGGTGTTAAGCATTTATGTTCCTGAGTTGCTTCTGTGTTATTTTTGGTCATCCTGCCAATCAGCCCTTGAAGTAAGGATGCTAAAAGTAGTGTTTCTCATCACTGTTGTCAGAAAGCGACTTTTTTGCCAAGCCTGTTTCAGTCACCATTTATGTGTGATGGCATCAGAAGGTTCTAGTATTTCTATTAACATGGGAGTATTTGATTTGAAAACAATGTTGGTTTAATGACTTCTAATACCTGTAAAAGAGATCCAGAAAATGTTTTTTCAGTCTTGGCTACAGAAAACAAACCTAATACAAAAGAATCACAGCCATTTTAAAGTAAAGTTTGTAGGTAACATATCGTGTAACCTCCATATATTTGTGAAAACTTGTCAAATCAAATAAAACTATTCAAAATGGATATAAATAAACAACCAAACCACTTTTGGATTAATCCATTTTTAAAATACTACTATCACCTCTTCCCTCAACCCTACCTCTTTATTTAATCTACTTGAATTAACGGGAACAAAACAGTTTTTCCTGTAATACTGTAAACTTTAGTCTAAGAGAGTATTAGCTGAGTGTCATTTTCTTTTTTTCTGGTATGATCCTTCTGAATAAGTAGCTTATAAATGAATGTAGTGTTTCTTAAACTTGAGTGCTGGATTACTTCCTGATTGTATGTGTGTGACCAATTGTCCTAAAAACAAGCTCATAAACTGTTTACCTTGTACTGTTGTGTAAGTGTTGTACTTGGAAAGCTTTTTCTGATGCAGAGAGTATTGTATCAGATTGCAGCTTTCACAAAAGTAGCAGTAGATTGAAAGGTTTGATGAAATTGCCTCTGTAATGTTTTGAAAAATTAGTGTGCTTTGTAAACATTTAGACTGCTCCATGCTCTTTCCTTGAAGAGTTTAGGATGACGCTAGCTTTGACACAAAATAGTTCATACCTTCAGCTCTTTTAAACTTTCTACATCTCAATCTCAAATATATATTTCTGAGACATTTCTGATAATATTTGGTTTATAGATTGAGAAAAAAGGTTTGTGTGCCATTTAAGGAATGAGTGTTTCAGTTTCAGGCTTACAAATATCCTCAATTGTTCTATTTCCTGAAAAGGAGCTCCGTTTCCTACAACAATTGAACAGTTACGTGGTCAATGTTGACAATATCCTGTCTCTGTTTCCTAGAAACATTGTTTCTTCCAGCTAATTTGAGCCAACATCTGGTCTTTTTGATACTAGTGCATCTTAATAAGTTAAAATTTTCATCTTGCCTCTAGAAAGGAACATTTCCCAGACAAGCAATGGCTTATGAATCAGGGATGAAAGCTTCTTTAGTAACTGAAACCTTCAGTGTAAATGCATAAAAATGCAAAAATTTCTTTAACGTTCATTTTTTTATATCCTGTATTCATCGTATTTTTCCTGCCATTGTCATCTTTTTTTTTTTTTTTTTTTTTTTTTTTTTACCTTAAACTGCTTTTAAGAGACATTTTTGGGTCTGGAGAATGAAGCTTGGAAGGAAATAATACCAGAATTTTAGATACAAGTCTGGATTATTCTTGTACATGCAAAACAGAGAAATGAGTTTTTCAGTGCAGTTTACTTTGAAAAAACACATTATCTCTTCTTGTCATATGACTTATGTTTGTCATTCCCTTCCTTTTCTGAGTTTAGAGCTGTTTCATCACACAGAATTTGAGATCAATCATAGTGTTTTCCCTTTGCTTCAGTATTGGTTCCTGTTAATAGACCCAACAGTTACAACATAAATATTGAACTATTTCTTAGCCTGTGTAACTGTTTCTTAACCCATTCATCCTCAGTACTGATGGTTGAGAGGCAAAGGCTGAGGAAAGCCCTATGTGCTTTAAAATGTCGTCAGGAAAAAGGATCAGATTATTCCTAAACAGAACACTTTCTTCATCTGTGCTAGGCTTAAAGAAGATACAGCTGTTCTGTATTGTCTTATTGAAACACTGATGCACTCAAATTCTGTTGGAATAAAGACAATTTGGTAGGGGTTCATTGTAAGCTTTCCATACCATTTGGAAAGATACACATCAAACTTTTATTATTAAAACTAGTTTATTTCTTTGTGTGATTATTACACACATCTAAGCTATTCTAGATATGGAACCAAACCCAGTTTATTTCAGTATCACTTCTAAAAGCATTTGCTGACATCTTAAGGCATGTTACTTAAACATAATGATTGTAATTTTTGCAGGTTTATGTAGGTGCATCAAGTGCTGGAAGAGGATGTCCAGCTGTAACTCTAGTGCAGTTGCGTTCTGATCAAATTGAGCATGTCCAGGGTGTCATTCAAGCCACACAGCCCTCAGTCATTAAATCACCACACTTACAAACTGCTCAGGTTAGCTCTTCTATTGTTACGTTTTCATCAATATGTGGTGCCTTGTAACTCTTTCCCCCCAACCCCATCCTCAGTTTCTCTTCATTCCTACTAGTGCTGCAAGATTTACTCATATGGTGTGGGAGAGGGGGAAGGTGGCAAGCTGTCAACCAGTAGCAGCCCTACAAGCATTGTGTAGCAGTTCCTTAATGCTTCCTGTTTAAGAAATTGCGTATTGGAACCCTGTACTTACACAACAGCAGATTTGTGTAATAATGTGGCCTTACTTGAGCGTGTCTTGAGGTTTTTCTGTTTTGTTAAATTGTATGAAGATCATGTTTCTAGTGAGACTGCAAACTTATATATTCAAAAGGATCTCGTACTGTATTTTTGGAGAGCATCTGGATGTAATGGAAGTAAACATATTATGGTCAAATGATTCCTTGTTTTTAGCAGATGTTGTTAGAGCATCTGGTATTGCTTTTTTCTGGATGTGGATATATGTAAGACCAAAACTAAGGGCAGCCTCAAAATAAATGTTTATTTCACAAATGTTCAGAAGTTCAAAAGGAACTGGTGCAAAATGCTTAAGAGCTTTCAGAGCTTTTAAATAGTGAAAAAGACTAGAGAATGAATTTGCGGTGTTTTGAAAATGACCTGACATACCATTGGTGTTTTTCTCATATCTAGGAATGCCTTTGCTCTAGTTTTCTTTTAACCTGATTGTGAATTGCTTCTTACAAGCAGAATTGGTGTCTCTGGTAAGAGAGGCTGTGTGCCTGTTAAGTGTGAACTGTTTTACCTGCAGTCCTTGCAAGATGTTAAGGAAAAGACACGCGTTGTCAACCTTCTTGAGAAGCCACCTTTCATGTTTGAGACTTAGTAGCTTTCAGGTATAATAAATAAAAAGGCATACGAAAGTATGGTTTATCATAGGGATTAGAGAAGATGACCTAAACCTTGGCCAGATATTGAATATTTTATTTTTAAGTGATAGATGTAGATGAGGGCAAGGTTTTGAAATTCTAGACTGTTGAAACAGGTGCAGTAGGTGTCAAGAGACTTGAGTTTGGTCAAAGTTGAAGTAAAATCAGAGTATTAAAAAGAAATATTTTTAAAACGTAATAATTTTGAACTGTAGTTTTCCAGAGTGAGCTTTATGAGATAAGCATATTCCAGTCATTCCCAGTTTCTGTCATTACTTTTCTTTAAGTCAGTATAGTCAGGACATACATGTGAAAACAGAGGACTTGCTCCAAAGCTCAGAAAGGGGAGTTTCTCAGGAATTTATTGCCAGCTGCTGCTGTGCTGTCATGGGGAAATTGAGTAAACTCTGGCTGCTTTTCCTTTCCCAAAGGAGCAGAGACAGGAAAGCTGTATCCCAGTTAGTACTGACTAGTTACTTACAGGGTTTTGCTTTGGTTCTATTTGAGCATGCTAATGGCAAATAAGGTGACTCTACAAGAAGGGCTGGAAGATGCTGTGAAAGACTCCATTACACAGTGGTGGTTGTTCAGCCCTTCTGTGATCCTCTTAAGTACTTTATCCTGCCAGCTGGCGTTTCCTCCAGATCATTTGGCTTTAACTTGATATCCTATCTCTGGCAGACAGTGGGGAACTTGGGAAATTATTTCAGTTTAATTTAATTTAAAAAAAAAAAAAAACTGTAAAAATGCTGAAGGCTGATGTTAAAGCTTGTGTGGCCTCTCCCACAAACACCTGCAGCTTTAAACTGGAAGGTATTAAAATTTTTTTCTTGTAATGCTGTTGCTTTTGGGATGAAAAATATGCTCGTCTATATCATCATCCTTATAGTTTAGTTAATGTTAATTTACTTGTAGGAAGACTGGAAGTTCAGATGGTTCTTTGACTTTTCTACTTGCTCCTTCCTGTAACGTATCAGGTATTAGCAGACTAAGATGAACTTGAAGTTAAATTTGTTCAGAAGTGTGGTTAAATTGAAGTCTGAACAGTGCCCAGGAAAAAATGACAATGATATTCATTGGTTAGAACTGTGAATGTGGTTGCTCGGTTTTAGAACAAACTGAAACATTAAACATATCTCTTTGTCTCGATGAAAATTCGAACTTTTGAAATTTCTTGCAGAAAATTTCCTCTTCTGCATTATAAACCTTAAATAGTTTTATTATTTCCTTCTTCCCAAAGTATGATTCTTGACTTCTTTGGCCATCTTCACAAGCTAGGAATGGCTGTTGATAACCCTTAGTGAAATGGGAAGTTTTTCAGTTTTCTATTCCGTTTATAGAATGAGAGTTCTGCTTTGAGATAGAATGCCCAGGCTCTTAGATGTGTAATACCATCCTAGTTTTGAAGATTTATGCCAGAGATCTCTTTATACCAATGAGCTCTTTGCTGGTCAGTGTTAGTCTATCCTACAAAATGCTGAATACAAACATCCCGAAGTTCTTTTATCTCTGCCCGTCATCTCTGAAGTATGATTTGGAGCTATACATCTGTAAATATGCAAAAGTACCTCTCATTATTTCTATATGGTCTTTTCTTAGTTATGCAGACGTAGAGTTTTGATGACATTTCCTGTTTATTACTCAGCAGAATGAGGCTTCCTTAAATATTTTTACACAGAACTGAAATGTAATAAACAGGTAAATCATACGATTATTCATAAATAAATGTACAAACAATGTATGAAAACGTGGAAGGAATTTTTACAAATAATCCTGTTGCTACCTTATTTTTTAATGAAGTTATGAATTTCAGAAACTTTGCTATTACAGGTAGCATCCATTGCAGATAAATCTTCAGAATCAGAAGGCATAACTGAATCTCAAAAACGTAGGGAAGTACTTGCAAGAAGGCCTTCATATCGGTAAGGACCTTTCATTTTGTTCTTGCTGGTTTTTAAAGGCAGAATATATTATAGCAAATCTGTCTGATAAAAGCCAACGACTTAGATTTCTCATGGATGAGGTATTTCCAATACATTAAGTTGTTTACATTCTTTTTTAGAAAAATTTTGAATGAACTCTCATCAGATGCTCCTGCAGTACCAAAGATTGAAGAAGAAAAGTCAGAAGATGAAGGAGCGTCTTCTGGGATTTCTGCAACGGGTGTGCTAAGCAGCCTGTACCATGCTAATGCAGGGCAATACAGTATGTTTGCAAAGATACTATTTGACATTGCAGTATACAAATAGGAAGAACCTTATTTCTAAGCATTCCTTAATGAAGTAGAGATGCTGGATTTCGGTGAATAAGAGCTTCTGTATTTCTAAATAATTTAAATATTTATATTTAATTTTTATAACATGAGCATTATAGATTTCGAGTTTATTTCTTGTAATGCATGTTGATTGCTAGATTCACTGTTTCTAGAATTCCTGTGAATTAAAAATGTGGAGGTGAGTCTCAGGTGAAATGAAAAGTGTTGATGCTGTTATATGAATGTTCAGTTTCAAATTACCATGGTTTGCTGTGTATTAGTGCTAATCATTACATGAAATTAACTGAGTTAGAGGTTTTTAAAGTGTAAAGTTGGAATTTGAAAATTTTTCTTAACTTTGAGTTTTCTTTCTTGAAGGAACTATATCTTCCTCTCCAGTTAACAAGCATGAACACTTTAATGGCAGAAATAAGCTAAATTGTCATCTCCAACATTCGGTGCTTCATCCAAATGCTAGTTAAGACTCAGATTCACAGTTCTCAAGATTTCATAGAATCATAGAATGGTAGGGGTTGGAAGGGACCTTTAGAGATCATCTAGTCCAATCCCCCTGCAGAAGCAGGTTCACTTAGATCAGGTTTGGTTTTGTTTTTTTTTTTTATTCCTGCATTTATGTTAAAAATGTTGCATAAATCACTCCCCCTAGGTTCTTTGAGCTTAATGATATATAATCTAAGATACAACTTTTTAATAGCTTTTTTTGCAATTATGTATTAGGTAAAACTTCACTCTTACAGTGTGTAGACACATTGAAATTCAGGTATTTTTCTTTTCATGTAACAACAGGAAAATTGCAAAAGAAATGTGCGGGTTTTTTTTTTCTTGAAGCAAGAGAACAGAGGAAGTATCTTAAAACTTTGCAGTGGTATATAAGAGGATGGATTTACTCTCTAGTTATATTCTTGTCAGCCTGAGGATTCTTAATATTTTTTAAAAATTTATTAAACTAATTGTTAACTCTGAGAACACAGAATTTGTCTACAATATTATATAGAAAATTATTTTGCTTGGGCTCTTAAGCTGCTTTTCTTACTCTTTCTGTAAGGCGTTAGACCTAGGTGGATGTCTGCTTCATTGATGTGCAGCATCTGAAGTACTCTTTTTTGTTGATTTGTGGCCATGCTAAATTACAGTTATCTGGTACAGAATCAGAGAATCTGGTAGGTATTCATGAGCAAATTAAATTATTTTCTTCAGTTTTTTAATAGTATTTTTGATTTGGCTTACGTTTTGTTAAAAAACACCACCAGTTTCAGGGCTTAAAAAGCAGTGCTATAATGTCTATACTATGTTGAAGTGAGCCTTCAGACATTTAGAATGTCTAAGAAATTAGTTTATGCTTCTTAATACTAGATTCCTCTAGGAGACCAGATTTCAGCTTCTACTAGCAGTATCTTACAGGAGCTGATTCTTAATTGAGAATGTTTTAATTTGTATATAGCTGCAAATTAAAGGGACAGGGAAGTGTTTAAAAGAGTAATGAAATTCAATCAAACATTAAGTTCTGATAAAGAGCATCACGTGCAATGTGCCTGAATTAACAGAGTTCACAAAAATTAATTGAATATCACTTAATTTAAGTTTGTCTTTCCTGTGAGGCAAGCATAGAAGAATTTTGGTTTATGTTGCTTTGTCTTTGAATAAGTTATAGCCATAGCCTAAAACATGTGCTGTGTATTTAACTTGCCTTATTAGTCCTAAAAGCCTATTTAACATTGCTTCAGGATACCATGTCAGCCTTCACAGACTCTCCTAATTCCGGCTCAAAAACTTTGTTTTGAGAGCTTCAGCCTCCTGGAAAGAGTATTTCTTACCTGGTTTGTTAGCTTTTTATTTGATTTTTTTTTATCTAAGTTCGACTTAAATATCACACATCTTTTGCTTCACTGAAGTTTATGGGTTCTCTCTAATTAGGGTTAGCAAAAACTGGTACCAAGTGGTAGACAGGATGGTCATCTCCATGTAGTAAGGGGGAAGTCTTAATTGGGAATTTACCAGAGAGCTTGACTGCTGACTTCTAGTCATAAAGTGTATAAGGCACAGATTTGCAGCATTTCTGAGCAGCCATCCTGTTGGCTGAGGAACTGCTGTTATATGAAACTGGGAATACTGTGTGGGAATGCAGCATCTCCCATGTCCATTTCGGTTTGGATATGATGCATAAAGTCACTACATGTATCTGTTTTCTCTTTACATCTCCTGTCAATATTTCTTTGATTATACTTATCATTATTGTATTCAAGTACCCCTTTCTTCTTGGCCAACATTGGTTGCCTGGATTCTCTTGTGCAGGTATCTAGCAGTTTATGCATTAAGTTTGTGCAGTGTCCATACCAGTGAAGAACTCATCTCACAGTGTCACTACAGCCGTCTGCACTATGCCCTTGTTTTAAACAGATACTGTATGCTACCACATTTGCTGATTCCTTGTTTTCTCTCCTGTTCTTTCTAATCCTGCAATAGGGAAGGCAGTGAAGTTGAAAAAGTAATTTTGACTGTATGTTGGTGTCTGTACATCTGGGAAGACTGTTTTTATTAGAACTGGATAAGTAAATTTTTCAGAAAAATTAGTGTATTTTTTTCCATTAGCAGTTCTGGCAGTTCTTTGCTTACTTTTTACCAACCAAAATGCTATGTTGCTATGGTTTCCAAATATCTTTTTCTTCAGTTTCTTGGCTTTGCCTTATGGAAGCAGACAGACAGACAGGTGTGACAAGCTAGATAAAATGTCTTTCACAGTTAATTCTGTCAACTTATATGTTACCCTTCTGTAAGGGCAACGGATAGTTTTGTGTAAGGTGGTGTCTTAAATATGAGCCTTGTAGCCTGATCTGACTACAGACCTACTCATTTAGCCAGAGTATTGTCATATTGATTGTTGAATACTGACAAGAAATTGGTTTGCCTCACCTGTGGTGGTGGTCTAACTGTGCAAGAATTGTTTGTTTGGTTGGAGTGTGTGAATTGACTGTGTTGTCAGCTCCCCAGGCCTTTGGCTACTTGTGCATACCATGGTGTTCTGTCTGAAACAATGCAGGGGAAATAAAAATTTCTAGTTCATTTGCCATATGTTTGAATTGCTTGCTGTCTTTGGACAGGTTTTTAACAATTGAAGAATTAAGAAGTGTGATGTAAGGAAGATCCTTACTAGGATCAAATCATTCTTGCTAGGTAAAGTCCTGGATTGTGAACAGAATGAATAATTACAGGACAGCTGTGACATAGCTGTTTACTCAGGCTCACTGTGGAGACAAGAACTTTGTGTAATTCTCTGCTGGTGTTCTACTGCTCAGGAACCTAAATTGAGTGGTTTTGGTGTAATATGATACTGTGATGGTGTAAACATATAATTTTTGGTGCTAACTCTATGAGAGGCAGGATTTGGCTGTGCTTAACTTCCTGAGATATAGAGTTGACAAACCTTGCTTTGAAAATCACATGCAACTGAATCTTCTGAGGTGATATTTTTTGCTTCCCTCTCTTTCTGCCCTGTCCCAAAATAGGGCACTTTGCTTTGGAGGCAAAACTGAAACATCATTTTGCTCATTTTTATTTTTCCCCTCTCTTCATGCCTTACGGAGCCTGGGAACTGTACCCAGCTAGTTCCTACATTACACATTCCCCATTATGAGGATAGGATTTGAGGTCCATTCTGAACACAGTTCCAGTAACTGAAGACAGGACTCTGTGCTTCATTCAGCATAAGGAATTCCTTATTTTAAGAGAGTTAATATTTCTGGAAACACGGATATAAAACGTGGAAAACTGCACTTTATCTGTTATGCATATGGCATGTACTATACAACAGGCTTTATATTAGTGAAATCGGTATTATGTAAGTTTTATTTTACAATAGACCTTTAAGCAAGAAGGAGACCAGGACTCCTATCAGACAATGTTTATTTTAAGAAGAGAGAAGTGCTTTTTAATGTATGTTATTCCCCTTTCTATTGCCTAACTTTTCTTTTTCTTTTTTATATTTAGTTACTTTAACTCAAAGCGGTGCAATCCAGATTTCTGCTCCAGCCTCTGATGTTGTCCATGGTCTACAGACATTTACAATGACAAATTCGGGAGCTCCTCAGGCAGCTTCTGCCGTTGTGCAGTATACAGGACATTCATCCGACAGCACACAACAGTTTTTTGTTTCTGGAAGCCAAGTTCTTGTTCAAGGTATATTTTGTTAGTCTACTGCATTTTAGTTTTTTCATATAAACATTTTTTTCTTAAAAGGCTTTCTATTTTGTGATGACATTATTGCACTGTGCAATTAAATATTTATGTACAGCAAGATGAAAGTCTTAGAAGGAGACTCGGTTTCTCTGCTCAGCAAAGCAGCTACTTCTTTTGATTAAAATAGTTACGAGGAGGAAATAACAGTATGAAATCACTTTCTGCTTTGAATTCTCTTGTCTAGACTTTGAGAGATATGTTTAATTGCAGTTAAAGGTGCTGTTACAGATAGAAATGAGATGCTGAGGGTGCATCTCATTTAATATGTGAAACCAGTTTATTTTTTTCAACAATTAATCAAGCTTAATAAAACACAAATTCTGAAGTTCTTTGAACATGTTTAGGGCAGAATTTCCTTGCACTTTATGAATCTTGTCATTATTAGAGAGGAGATCCTTTACTGAAGCTAGTTTTCTCACAGAAGAGCACTTTGTATGTCCTATAAAATGCACACATGTGAATTAACTGTGAATAGTGAATTTCTGAACCTTACTGTGGTTTATGCAGTATTTTTGCCCTTCTGCTGTTCCTGGACTTCTGGAAACGCTGAGGGAGATTGAGAACTGAAAATATTTGGGTTTTTTATTGATACCAGTGAAAGTAGGGTTGGGATTTGGGGGAAATGGGGGAGAATTTTTGTAGATAGAGACACTAATGTAGCAATTGCCATGGAGGATGTAGGAAAATTAAAAAAAAAAAAAAAAAAAAAGAAATAAAAAAGTCAAAACAGAGGAGTAGGGATGGAGGGCTGTATGACTGCTTTCTAAAGCCAAAACAGCTGTCTGAAATAAACCATGAGCAGAGCTAGGAAGACTTTAAAGATGTGTTCATAGAGTAGGTAAGAGTCCTCAACTAAATGGAATCACAGATATCTCAAACAGTTGGTGAAGTCAAGGTTGAGGTGATTTTTTTGCCCTCATATGGGTATTTGAAATAAGTTTGGTCTTTAAGTGACTGTTTCTCTCCCTTTGCTGGAAAGGAAGCCCAGTATGTAGAGGAAGCTAATAACAGCTTGTAGATATCTGAACTTGTTGAGACAATGGTACCAAATTTGAATTCAACCATTGCCTCTGGCTAATTCGTTGCTGAGATACATTGTATTCCCAAGACTTTCAGAAGCATTTCAGTGAATCTCTAAGACTATTAATACAAAAAGCTCTTGGCCAAAGTATTAGTTTTCATAATGCAGAGAGTACTGTTATAACTTCCCTAAATATTATTATGAATGTGTTCTTAGCGAAGTCTTACGGCCCAAATGTATCTATCCCCCAAATAAATTTCTGACTCTGGTAGTGTGTGCTTTCTGAGTGTGTGTCTAATATGTTTTCTATGCACATGCATACACATTCCTTAAATTAGAGGACTTCTCTGTCTCCCTAGTTGACTGTAGTATTTTGTATGTATTGCTTTGATTCCTCAGAGCTGTGGGAGTGGAGTGGAGGGGTGAGGGCAGAGAGAGAGACAGTAGCTCCTCAGTTGTTTCTTACAACTTCTCCAGTCTGTGAAGCACAGAACTTAGGAATTGTATCTGGTATCATTCTAGTCCTTGGGAATTTCATTTGACTAGCCTTCCTTTACAGACCCACTGTACACGATTGTCCTCTTACAGGGCTGTCCTCTAATCTCCAGATTCAGCCTCTTTGATAGGATCAGCTACTTGATGGTATAGCCCATTAAGTGTCTTGCATCTGAGAACTTTAAAAACAGATTAAGAGACAGTTACTGAATACCTATTACATCATATTTCTGGAAGCTTCTAGTGTGTTAAACTGAATTAGTTTGCTCTCCATCCATGCTCAGAAAAGTTGACTTCTTGACATTCTCTGTTCCTTTGGCCCAAACAAAGCACAGTGCTTTAGTGATACCCATAGTTGTTGACACAGAAGAAAAATGCTACATAACATCTATAGGGAAAGATACAAAGAGAATAGTAAGTGAACATGAACTCAGAGATGATGAGAAGATAAAAGGTTTCACCTTAAATAACAAGTTATTAATACTGGAAAGTCTTAAAAAAGCCTTTAATAAAAAAGAGTTTTAATAAAACAAGTTTAATAAAACAAGTAAGAAAGCACCTGAGATTTCTGCCCTAGTACAGATCTCTTTATGATAATAGTTGTATATCATCAACAAACATGAGTTCAAGATGGAGTGAGACAATGAAATTGGTTGGATAGACAAGTATCTAAGATGCCCATACTACAGACCATATTGCCTATGCTAGAAAGTGTACAGGAAAATACCTTATCAACTTTTATAACTTAGGTACACTTTGCAATATGACTGTTGTACACACACTTTGTAGCACAGATTATAGTAAGAAAGCATGATTCTGCTCAGTAATCTTTCCAGTTACATACATGTTTGTAATAATTATGGGTAGACTGCATATACGCGTTGTTTGGAATAATCATAGATGAAAAGAAAGGAGAAACCCAAACAAAAAAATCCCACACAAACAAAAAAAATCCCTCCCAAACCAACCAAATAACAGTCCTAGGACAGAAAAGATGTGTTTCAGAGCCTTTTAGATAGTATAGGTATTTATATTTTTCTAAAATATTTGATAATGAATCTCAGGTAATAATGGAGAGCATCATATAAACCCTGTGCTTGATATTTTCTGATAACCTGTGATGGGGAAAAAAAGATTAGTATAAAAGTGCCAAAGATGTTGATCCAACTGAGTGATCATTTGTTTCCTACAGGTTTGCATTCATAGGCAAAACAAGAGGCAGTTCTGATACTCTTAATAGCTTCCTAATACAAGTTAAGGGTTTTTTCACTAGCTGAAGGAAAAGAAAAATTTTATCAAAAATCCTTCCAGATCCTTGGAATCTATGTTTGTTTTCATAATATGCTCAGTGAAATGAATGGTGATATTTGAGATCTGAAACTTGAATATTTAAGACCTGTGGCTTGAATTTCTTGTGTGCTTCAATTGTGATCTTATGTTCATATGACCCTGAAGTGGTCCTGTAATCACAGGGTGCTCCTTTTTAACGCTGATGCTTCCATTATTGCTGTCCTTGGCATAGTTTCACAGTTGACAAACCAGCCCTCTGAATTTATTAGACAAGGACATCACAAGTTTGCAATGCCCTACATACAGACCAGTGCCTGGACTGCTGGTCTCAAATGAATTTCATTTCAATTAATGTAAATAAGGACTAACTCTGTAAGTTTTAACAAAAACATCTGCCTAAAAAAAATCTCCGCCCCAAGTCAACCAGATCTCTTGGACTTACTTTGAAAAAGGAGAGAACAGGGGAGAGGTAGTCTTTACCCACAGTTACTATTCTGCCTGTTACAGCAACTGAAATCATTAGCTTTAGGTTCAGTTTGTTGCAGTTTTGTTCATTCTCTTCTGAAGCTTTTAACTGAATTAGTGGGTTGTGGGTTTCCCCCCAAAGTAAGGAGCTTTAACTGCTCCAAACAAAACAATTGTACATCATTTTAAAACTTCCCTGTTTTCTGTCCAACCATGAGTTTAACGTTTGTATTCATTCAGGAATTCTAGAGCAACCTTTTAGTTTCTGTCACTGAGTGCTGTGAATTTTCAGGTCTTGCTTTACAGCCAGTTTTGTGGTGAGTGCTTTCTCTAGCTTTATGAATAATTCAGGGAAAAAGAACAAAGGTAGGCTTATGGAAATATGCAAGAGGAAGAAAAAAAAGTTTACTGGAAAAGGAGCTCTTTGGGCTGCAGTTTCAGTGAGCTGTTCCAATGACAGAGCATATTAATGACAGTGGTAAGCAAGTGAGGTCAGTGTGATGTCAGTGCTCTCGCTTGTAATCCTGCACATGCTTGCTAGTTTGGAACAGTTCATGCTGAGCTCTGGTAGAGGAACAGGAGAATCCTGTGTGCAGAAGCTGATCATGGCTGTAACAGGAGATGAAACAGGTAAAAATTTTGTAACTCTGACATTTTTTTCATTTTTAAGCAGTGTTAAGTTAGTATTTGTGACATTTTCTTTTGAACCTGTTGCTATAACTCTTTAATCTTTCAAAACTGGTACAAATAGCTTCTAGCTATATCTAGTCAGTGTAGGATATCAGGGCAATTTTAACAGTTGTATTTGGGGGAAAATAATCACTGTTAGTGCATGAGTTCTTGCACAGATTAATTCAGATAACTAAACTTTACTGTTTGGTGCAGGATTTTGCTGAAAAATCCACCACTTTTCTTTGAAATTTTTCTTTATTGTGGACAAAGTCATGCATGTTCCTGATTTTTATTTAGTAAAAATGACATGGCTTTTTTGTTTAGCAGTAAGCACTTCAGATCTGATAGCTAAAATAGGGTTAAGCCTGGCTGCAATAGAAAGGTGTGCATTGTTTCTGTAGTGTAAATAAACCCTGTGCTTTCATTAGGAAAGAAAATACTGAATGCAAACAAATTTGAGAGAGCAATAATCTGAAGTATAGAAGCCAGCTTGTTTTCTCCTCCGTTCTTAAAATGGTCTGTTCCTCAGCTAATTGAGTTCAAAAGGCTGACGTCATTAGATTTCCTGGAATCATGTTGCAGTAGGGAACTGGAAAAGTTAAACTCCAAACAAGATACACATTGACGTCAGCTCCAAGTCATGCTGCGATTTAGTCAGTTCCTTTCTGCTTCGTCAATTGCCTCCGGCAGATCTGTAATGTTAACTAGTTCACAACCGGTACCTACGTGCTGCTCCTCCTTGCTCCTGCATACTGTTTCATTAATCCGAAGATAAGGATCTTCTCCTAGTCGACATTTTGGGGTGTTTTTTTTCTAATGCTCAAAGGGATAATGATTCATGCCTTGTTTAGCCAGTTTAGTGGCAAAGTTAAAACCCCTTTGATAATTATTATGACTCACAAAAGGGGAGAATAGACACACTAATATATAGCATACATTAGGCTTTTTTTTCTCCTGGACAGTCACTGAAAGAACTTAGGTGCAGGGATGCTCTCTAGAGTTCAGCAAGTTATTTTTCTGAGAACCTGCTGATACAAGGTCGTTGGGGTTTTTTGGTTTTGTTTTGCTTTTAGTATTTGTCTTTGATTTCTCAGAGAAATGTAGTTTGATTTTGTTGTTGTTATTGTTTTTGTTTGTTTGGCTTCATGTTAATAATTTACTTTTTGTAAATCTCAAAGCTTCAGGGTCTCAGTGAATATTTAATCCCCTGGAATTTTAAGGAGAAAAATAAAATGACCTGGGGCAATATATTAGAGAAATCTACGATTTCCAGGTTTGTTGCTTTGTTATCAATCAGTCCTACATCTGCTATGATAGGAATGACTTTAAACCTCCATTGAGTTTCATCAGAAACAGCCATAGAGGTTTCTCAATCTAGATCGAGGTGCATGGTCTCAGATGCTGAAATGAGAAGTACCCTTCTCTGTAATACGTAGATACATTACTATATGTAAACTGTGATTTTTTTCAAGAGTATTTTATCCTCTCTGCTTAGAGCCTCTTTCTTTTTTCTCAGCCTCTTTTTTGAGGGGAAACAGTATTTTACTGTAACTTTTTGAGATCTTTAAATATATGCAGACTCCAAAATAATTTATTTGCCATAACCTATCATAAAGCAGGTATTACTGCACTACTAAAAGATACTTTGTCAGTGTTACACTTTGCCAGACACTGTGATGGTTGGGTTCAAAAGGTCTGTTCCACCAAAATGTTGTTTTCTGTCTGTTACCACACTGGTAGGTTTATAAGTGAGCCGACTGTTAGGGACAGACACTACTGGAACCTGGTCAAACAATTCATGCAACATGTTGTAATTACAGTGTTGTTTGCTGATCCCAGCTGAGATAGGGACTCACTTTTGTTAAGCCCTGTTGCAGGTAAATTAGCACACAGAGTCCTCTTGACAGCAGCAGCTTTAAGTCTTGTTAGCTAACATCTGAGTGGAAATCAAACAATAACAATAAAGTGGTTGGTCGTGCCAGGCTGAGGTGACCTAGGTTATGAGTCTTTCTCCATGACTTGGTGTACAAAATGGTTTACTTGGATTGCTAGTTCATTGTAGCTAGTACAAGTTAAGATAACATCTCTTTCTTGACCAGAGACAAAAGATAGTAGTTCTTACCATAGAGTCTATAAAACATATGTAATGTGGCCAGCATAAAGATGAACCTGAAGAGTGTCTAAAATTCTGTTTTTATAAATAGTGATCTGAAATATCCTCCCATCAACATAACTGGGACTAAGAGACATGGAGAACTTAAAGAAAGGGTTAAGTAATTATCTCGTAGATGTACAAGACCAAGACCTGTGTTCATGGAGGCTGCCTGTTTGTGTGCACAGAGCTGTTCTGGACTGATTTCTCTTTCCCTCCCCCATCCTCAGGGGATTATCCATAACCCAGGTCAGTTCACTGGTCCAGTTCATCTTGTAATTCCACAAACACTTTTACCCGCAGGACTGAGAGGGGGGAGGTGCAAAGAGTTTAATGATTTCAGGAGGTGGCTGTGGAATTGTAGTCTAAACACAGCTTGATTCTCTTTTTAAAAAAAAAAATTATTGAAGCACCTGCATTGGTTTAAGAATAATAGTCTTTTGTTTTAAAGTGAAGAGTTTGGTTTTGTTTTTCTCTCCCCCATATTTAACTGATGTCTCTTTATTAATCTACTCATCAGCCTCCTCAAAGTATTTATGTCTAGGTTTTATTTTTTCAAGTTGTCCTGGTTTCACGTGGGATAGAGTTAATTTTCTTCCTAATAGCTGCTGCAGTTGTGTGCTTTGGATTTAGGATTAAAATGATGTTGGTAATGTTTTAGTTACTGCTGAGCAGTGCTTATGCTGAAGTGAAAGGACTTTTCTGCTCCCCACCCCACCAGCAAGTGGGCTGGGGGTGCACAAGAAGCTGAGAGGGGACTCAACTGGGACAGCAGACTGATCCAAGGGATATCACACACCATGATCAGCATGTAAACGAGGGGGAAAAGTGGTGAGGGGGCCACTATTGAGGAACAGGCTGGGCATTGGTTGGTGGTGAGCAACTGTTTTTCATTTGCATCATTTGTTTTTCTTGGATTCTGTTTATCTTTTGTTATTTTTCCTTTTTAAGAAATTTAAAAAATGTAATTATTATTATTATTGTTGTTGTTATATTGCAATGATGAAGCTGTTCTCAAACTTTGAGTTTTCTTACTCTTCTGATTCTACTGGTGTATGGGGGGATGGTAGGTGCTGGAAGGGAAAGAGTGATGCAGCAGCTCTGTGGTGCTTAGTTGCTGGCTGGAGTTAAACTATGACACAAGTTTTTCCCTCATTTGAATATTACTTTAAAGAGTAAAAGAGTAAATTATGTGTAATGTAACAGCCCCTGAAATTTCATCTTCTGTCATAGAATCATAGAATGGTAGGGGCTGGAAGGGACCTTTAGAGATCATGTGGTGCAACTCACCTGCAGAAGCAGGTTCACCTAGATCAGGTTGCTTAGGAATGTGTCCAGGTGGGTCTTGAAGACCTCCAAGGAAGGAGACTCCACACCCTCCCTGGGCAGCCTGTGCCAGGGGTCCGTCACCTCAACAGTGAAATAGTTTTTTGTTATATTAAAGTGGAACTTTTTGTGTTCCAGCTTCATCCCATTACCCCTTGTCCTGTTGCAAGCTGCTATAGAAACCTCCTGACACCCATCCTTTCGATATTTGTAAATGTTAATAGGATCTCCCCTATATTCAGTTGCTTCAATGACAAAAATTGAAGTTTTGTTCTGTGAAAATATAAAGTATTTATTGAAAGGAATAGGTACATACTTGATTATAATTTGAAGAGGGATGCATTTTTTGGTGGTTTTTTTTTTTTCCTGTGTCAGACAAGACTCAAGTATTTAGGACTTTAACAGTGTTATAAAGTTGGGAGACATCATGTAGGAACAAAGTAGCTCAAATGTAGAGATGAGATGAGACTATCAGAAAAGTATGGGTTCCAAATAACAGATTTCAGATGTGTTTAGCGTGGGGAGAGTTCAAAATTGGTAGGCTCAGGACCTGAATCTAAACTCGTGCATTCTGATTTACTGTGTAGCTACACCCCTTCCTGTGTAACTGCCACAATATCCTCTTGCCTCCTGACACTACAGCATCCTATTTGTGGTCCTCTTGCTCAAGGAACATACTCCTGTTCACTATGAGCACTTGTCTATTCCTTTTCATTTTGGTAACAGCAGCTCTCATTTGGATTACCAAACTATTGCTGTCAAGGGACGAGAGGTAGTAAGGCAGTAAGGTCCTGTTGCTATTTCAGAGAAGGAGGAAAAAGTTGACTTCTGAAGCAAGCTGACTTCTGAAGCCTGTGTTAGAGGACAGGGGTAGCATAGAAACCTTGGTGGCTGCAACAGCAGGACCATCTTTACTTAGGATTGTGCAAACAGGAAATAAATGTGGATGCTCTGACAGTGTTTCTCAGACAGCTTTCCCTCTGTTATCTGAAAAGAACCATGTGGCCACGTGGAAGCTTTCACAGGCTTCAGTCTGGCTGGCTAGTGCAGCCTTATGCTGGAGCAATTTAGGTAAGTTATTTTACAGAGTGGAAATATACATTAGTAAGATAACAAATATAGTTGTGATATTACAGGCCTGTGACATATTTTATGTAGCAGGGATCCTGGATAACTCCACAGAAATCTTCTCTTTTCCAGAGAGGCTTTTGCATAGTTGTTTTTTTGCCATGAAGTTTAAAATACAGTTCTTTTACACAGCTGCCACTGGAGACATGCCAGCTTACCAGCTTCGAACTCCCACTACTGCCTTACCTCAGGGAGTGGTAATGACAGCCTCACCAGGGACTTTGCATAGCCCTCAGCAACTGGCAGAGGAGGCAACACGCAAGAGAGAGCTGAGACTTATGAAAAATAGGTAAGACTACACAACAGTTAATAGTCAGTGTTGCAAACCCTCCCCCCAACCATTTAATGAAGTTTTCTTCTTAAGGTCATGAGTCTGCCTGTGACTGATGAAGGGAGGGCAAGAAATTCTTTGTCAGTCATCCCACATCCTTATAGCATTGAGTATTGGCTGTTAGCTGTGGAAAGTTAGAGTTGACCTTTTCAGCATGGATTTTAGTTCTAAAATAATATGGCAATTCAGAAGTCAGTATTGGTCCCTTTCTCATTTTTTTTGGTGATGATCTGGAGGTATATTTTTGGTTGATGGTTTTAGTTGATTTTTTAAATTATTTCTTTAAATTATCTTTTCTTCCCACCCCACTGACAGTAAAATGACCTGGATGGGTTTGTTAATTTTGAAACATCCCAGCAAAGGATTGTTTAGGAAAACATCTGAGGATCTCATTAGCAGTTGTCCATTAATGATGCTGTGAAGGAGACTTATTCTAGGGTGGAATGATAATTACAGACTTTCCTAAATACTAGCTACTGGAACAAGTTACTGTGCAGTGCCCCTGTCATTTTGTGAGGCATATTGTATGAGGTGACTGTATTTTTTAATTCACTTGACTTGACTGTATGCTGTATATATCAGTCTTTGTGCATTCCTGCTACTCTTAGGAGTCTCCTTTTTTAAAGTGGGATTAATGGAAGAAATAGTGTGCTGTGCACATTTCTAATACATTGAACAGCCACTTGCCTTATGATTGAATTCATGGTATTGCTTTGCTCTCATGCCTGTCCTTTATTTTAAATTACTCAAGAAGATCACTGCACTGTTGTGCCTCCTTTTTTTCCTTCTATTTTCGTTTTTATAAGTACCATCTATGCCATCTTTCCTATAACTTGCCGGAAAGTTACATTCTCACAATTTGACAATTTATCATGTTCCAAGATGCCAAAGGATTAGACTCCAAGTACTTTTAAAATATCTTCTGAATTTGAATGATTGTTCAGTTACATACATATGAAAATACTATCCAAAGTGTTTAGCTTCAGTGTAACAGACTTCTGAACAGGGCTATGAGAAGGGCTTCAGACTGCTATTTGCCAGCAACATAAAAAACCCAGACAGATGGGAGTGAAATGTGCTCAGGTGAACAGTCCGAAAAAGCTAATAAATTGTATTTGTTTGGAGTTGGATTTTACTGTAGATTGTTACATTAAGGTAAAAAAAAAACCCAGCAGCTCGTAGGCTTGGTATCTAGCTTTTCACCTGAAGAAAGTGGTGTTAGACTTCTTTTCTTACAGTTAGTTCTTTGGGTTTGGTTTTAAGATTTTGATTTCAGAAGCGAAGATTACTGATAAACACACAAAGTGGAATGTGACTGGAAGAAGAAATGCTACTTTCAGTCTTAATGTTTGGTACAACTCAAGTCAATACATTGTCATCTACTGTTTTTCTGGATTGCTCTGTGTGTTAATTCAATTTTTGTCTTTGTTGATGCTGAATTTGTTTCAAGTTCTATTTGTTTTGAATTGTATTGTAACCATGTTATTGCTTATGGCTGTTATCTGCTGTTCTGTTCATGCAATCCAACAGTAGTTCTTGTTGGTATTGGTGGTTGTTGTTGTTGTGGAACCACAGGGATTGCAGGTAATTTCATTTATCCAGTTTTTGCCATGTTGTGGCTGTTCCTGTAGTCATTTGCCTTGTGTTGGTTCCAGGGAAGCTGCCAGAGAATGTCGCAGAAAGAAGAAAGAATATGTCAAATGTCTTGAAAATCGTGTGGCTGTGCTTGAAAACCAAAACAAGACTCTCATTGAGGAACTCAAGGCCCTCAAAGATCTTTATTGTCATAAAGCAGAATAACTGTCTTTCATTTGGACCTTGTTTATTATGAACTTTAATCAAGGCATGAGAGGAAGCAATTCTACAGATTGCCATATGAACTTGAGAAAGAGACACTTGAGGCCCTTGTGGAACCCAGTTTTGCTTAGTGTTTTCAGACTGATTTGGGAGATATTCCAAAATTTGGAATTCTGTCTTAGTCTCCATACTCTGCTGAGCTTTCTAATGGCATGCAAATGGCTTTTTTGTTTGCACTTTTTACTTCTGCTTTTTGCAGGGAAGCTGCTAAAGAATGTCGACGTCGGAAGAAAGAATACATAAAATGTCTGGAGAGTCGTGTTGCAGTGCTAGAACTTCAGAACAAGAAACTTATAGAGGAGCTTGAAACCCTAAAAGACATTTGCTCTTCTGAAACAGATTAGTAAAAATATTTATTATACTGTGAACTGACTAAAATGTGTCCAGTTGCTTTCTAAGGCAATACATAGCCAACATGAATTACAACTTTCTGTTTGTGTCATTGATGTTATATTCCAACTCCTAACATTCCTGAAATGCTTTCCTGCTTTTTGTAAATTCATAGCTCTGATTTCAGGTTTTTCACATTCCTCTCTTCTGCTTCCCAAGGAGCCAAATGTTAAAAAAAATGTATCAAACTAAAGAAGTGCATAATTTGTACAAGCTGTTTCTTTGCCATATATTTACATACTACTTTTTACGTGTTACTGAGTGTCCTGCACATACAAAATATTTTACAAAATTGTTTGAGATGAATCGTAAAGATAATGCATCCAGTGATATATAACAAAGTTATACATAAGAAAATCAAGCCACCCAAGGTATCTCAGGAAAGAGTTTATAAAAGAATGTTATGATTACATGTATGTACTAGCATACTAGTCTACAGAGGACTTTATGGCATATTTTTATATTAGTTGCTTTGTGGAAAAAAGTATTGTATTGCTGTCACTGAGTGCCATGGTTAAAGATAGTTTTTAATAGAACCATGTTGTTTAACATGTGTAGTGTCTGATTTCCTTTAAACATCTGGTTATTTGCGATGCTTTAAAACCCTCAAGTATCTGGAAGAGGACAAAGGAGAAAAGCACACCTAAACTCATGACATGATGCTAACTATAATGTTAATACCTGAAAGAAGCTGTCTTCTATATGGCTGCTACTTAAAATTTCTTTAAGTCTTTTGATTTGTTAGAGATCTACGTATAAGAAATACCAGTTTTGCCTCCTAAATACTTCATGTTTAAGATTCTGGACAGCTGTAGGCAGTTGCCTACAGCAAAGATTGATAGTTCTTTTCACACTTTCTGCAAAGTAGTGAGAGGAAGTAAAGGTAACTTAAAGAAGGAAACTTTCCAATAAACAGTAACTATCTGCTGATTCACAGGATTGTGGAATTGCATATAGGTGAGAGCTGAAGAATTTTAAAATAAACTCATGCTTAAACCAGATTACAGCTCTAGTAAATGCAGTACCTGCCAGCTTTCCATTGTGCTTTGAAAGAAAATACTGCTTAGGCAAAATTGCTTCTGGTTATTTCTTTAATTCAGGAATGATCTAATTGTTTGGCCAGTACAGTGTATAAGCAGAGTATTCAGGAGCTTTGCTGAAACTAGCAGCACCATTGCCTTACTGATGTGGTAGGAAGAAAGGTTTAGTTCCTACTTAATTGGCTTTAATGCAGGGAGTGTGTTTGTGTGTGTGTGTGTGTGGAGGAGGAGGGATGGAATCATAACATTACTAAAGTCATGGAGACTTCTTCACCTGATTTAAACCGAATTGAAGTGAGATCATTCGTAAGACTTCCTGCAGCCACATCAGTTGATTTAAAAAGGAAACAGGTTGCCTTTTGGACCCACAGGCTCTGCTGCAGGTCTGGAACAAAAGTAAACTTTGAAATATCTGTTTCACTGTGAAAATACATTTTAAGTGGTAAACTCAGCAGAAGTCAAAAGTTCTGTTAAAGTTGGACAGGATGAGTGCAGTCTGCAAGTGTAAAGAAACTTGGGTGCATGGTAGATAATATTGCAAGTAAAAATTTATCTTCCCAGTAGTATCTGGTGCTAACTGTTGTTAGAAATTTAACGGGAGCAGTCCTTGTCTTTTGCATATCTATGTAGTCTACAGTCATTGCTTTGCTATTACTTGCAAATAGTAATCAAATGTTTTAATTTTTAATTTCAGTGATTATTTGTAAGCATATATGTGGGTGATTTTGTTAATAATGGGAGCTAAACGCAAATGCTTTTGGTCACTCTGGAAAACTCGCAAATGCTTTTGGTCACTCTGGAAAACTCCATTTCACCTGTTTATCAACACTAGGGCATAGTACCTTATTTCAGACAAGTCGGCTTCTTTAGGATATGACTAGGGGAAAAAATACATATTCTTTCAGTAATTCAGTTTGGTATGGCATTAATTTTAACAGAATTAGCAACATACATTTCTGTATTGTAAAGGGAGAAGGAATGAGTTCATTCATGAAAAAGAGTTAAGATATATGGTCAGCAAATTAGAAGCAAGATGCATCTTGTGGTAAGGGAAATAACTTGAAAATGAGCAAAGGTAGATCTGCACAAATGCCAAGAACCTTTTGACAAATTGCTACTGTAAAAGTGACTACTTAATAAATCCAGTTCTGAATTGGTTTGAGATGTACATTGAAAACTTTGTGAGAGACTTCCCTGAGATGAAATGAAGACTTAAAGGAAAAGTCAGTGTACCACTGGGATTTTTCAGAGAAATAATACCAAAATACTTATGTGAGATGAGACTGATGGAGTCTAGGTCTCTGTCCAAGCAGTGTATCAGGGAATTGAAGTGATAGGTAACATATATGCTAGTATATACAATTAGTTTAGATTATAAGGCAAAATAACTAATGTTAAGTCTTCCTTCCTCAAGTTTTAGATCACTTTTTTAAAATCGGTGTCAAGTTTCTGAATGTATGTCAGCAGTGCAATCCAGAGTAGATGGCAGATGTGCCCTGAATGAGAATTTTACTTTGACTTGCCATCCTTCAAGCTTTAGTTTGTGAAAGTAAATCCTGCACTTGTTACTGCTCCTCTCCAGGTGCAGTAAAAGTGATAATGGCTGGAACTATTCATCATTAATTTTTACTCTTTATGGAAGAGAATTTAAATTTGACTTGTATCTCAGTTTGTAACTGCCAAAGTTCTTGGGGGGTGACACTAACACATGTGCAGTCTTAACAGTCCAAGCACAGTGCCTGTGCTTATGTAATGGCACTAACATAGAATAAAGTAGAATTATTATGATTGGAAAAGATCTTTAAGATCATCGAGTCCAACCACTCACCTTACACTGCCAGGCCCATCAGTACAGTAAACCATATCCCTCAGTACTTCCTCTGTATGTCTTTTGAATATCTCTAAGGATGGGGACTCCATCACCTCCCTGGGCAGCCCATTCCAATGCTTAATGACCCTATGGGTGAAAAAGTTCTTCCTAATGTCCAATCTAAACCTCCCCTGGTGTAACTTGAGCCCATTTCCTTATGTTCTGTCATTCAATACTGGAGAGATTGACCCTCACCTCACAACAGCTCCCCTTCAGGTAGTAGTAGAGAATGATATATATCTTCTCAACCTTCTCTTCTCTAGATTTTTTCCTGAGGATACATTTTGATGGGAGAAACTACTTTCTGCATTTTGTCCATCTCTTCATACTGTGACCACTTTTGGTTTGTCCAAAGGCCAAACAATCTCTGCAAACAAACTCAAAGTGGTTCCTTCAATGGCAATGGCTGGAAAAGCTGTCTCTTGAGTTTCGTCACACCTCATTCTTTGTGTAAATGATAGCTCCCTCCCTTTTCCTGAATGTATTAAGATCTAAAATTGCACAGTGCAAGCATGCAAACTTACTGTTTATTTTTGTGTAAGGTCAGTGATGCGGCTGTTGATCACATACCTAGGGAAAGGCAGTATCAGTGGCTGTTGTGGTTGATATGAGTACTGGGACTTGCCATCTGTCCTTTTTTTACTACTTTGCTTCTCAGTTGAACCAGGCTTTGAGTTCAGTGCTCTTTTCCGAAAACTTCTTGACCACAAGATTAAAAAAACACCTTTTGTCTTGTGGCACATATTTGGTTCGATGCCTTTCCCATAATTTGATGCTCTTTCTGCTCTCAACAAAAGAGGTTGCTAAGAATGTACAAATAGCAACTGAAGAGGCGTTCAGTCTTAATTATCTTACTTGATGGCTGTGTCACCCTCTCACTTGACAATGCTGGGAAGCACCTATTTCTGTAACAAAAACATAGGTCTGAGCTTTGAATATCAATATAATTTCCACAGGAATCCAATTCCAGTTTGGATTTGTGAAGCAGAGTGCTTGATGTGGCACAGGAAAAAGGCCTTTTGAACACAATGTTGTCCTTAATAAAGAAAGATTAAATAAGTCTGAATTTTTGACAACAGAATTTGAGCACTGATTTAGCAAAGCCAAGAATTTTGGTTTTTCAGTACTAGAAAGAGAGATTGAATTAATTGTGGTTTTTTTTTCTGTAAGAAAACCTTATCCCTATGATACAAAACCCTTCTTACTTGCTGAAACCGTGTAAATGTTTATAAATTTACTGGAACCAGCTAGCTAGAGGATCTACCTTTACAGGAAGATGTACACAAGACTGCATGAAAGTTTTTTGTTTTTTTTTTTTTCAAATACAATTTAATGTAGCTCAAGAGAAATGGTACTCTTGAAAAATATCTTCAACCTCCTAGAGTTGTGGGTGGTGAGAAATGTAGTAGTCAGCTTCCTCTTAAGGTATGGCTTTGAGTCATGCTGTTTTCTTCCCCAACTAAAGGGAGCTGGGAGCAGAGTTATAAAGAGAAACTTGGCTCTCCAGGCAGAGCTGTCTCTTGACTGTCTAAAACAGCTTCAGCTGTTGTGACCTGGGGAAAAAAGAGATTAAAATAAATATGTTGTGTGGGTTTGATTTCTTTGGGGGTTTTTTTGTTTGTTTTTTGGGGTTTTTTTTGGGGACAGAGGGAGGTGTGTTGATAGTAGATTTTTCTGCCTGCACTGATACAGTCCTAAGGAATGCAATCTCTGCAGTCTCCCACTTGGTTCTCCAGGGATTTTCTTCCATTCTTGTCAAACGTAATTGCTGTTATCCTGCAGACATCAGTGTAATAACTAAATCCAGCGTGCTCTTTTTTTGCATGAAGTAGCACTTCAAAGAAAACAAAGGGGTCTGTTCAGCTTGTGGCTTTGATTGACTCATTTTACCTACAAGTTGGACTTTTTTTTCTATTTTATCCACTTGGTGTTTTGGGAGTGGGTGTGTACATGACAAGTATATTGGATTCTGAGCTGTATAGCAGCCAATAGAAGTAACTGCATTTTAACTGTCAACATTCAGTGTATAAAATATTAAAAATATATACAAAAATATGTATGTAAAATATTGTCTTATGAGGAGTGGGTTTAAATGTTTTAAGGCACTGTGAAGCTCTTCTGGATGAGGGATAACAATTTCATTATTCCAGGAGAAGTTGTGTTAATTCTAGTTATTTGCTTAATTTAAAAAGTGAAGAAAATGAGTTAATTTCTAGGGCAATTAGATAGTATGTCACGCAGACTGGCAATGGCAGGTAGCAAGAATCACTATATTCTTCTGTGTCTAATGAATCATTTCTGGTCCATTTTCTTAGATCTCTGTTTTTGCCTTTTTTGGGGGTACAATTTCCGTCTTGCAACTTGCTTGTTAGTTGTAGTTGAGAGGCAGAAACTGTGTATGTGCACAAGGTCTCAAAGAGAAAGAGAATAACGTGAGAGTTGAATGCTGTGTGCAGACAAAGGGAAAAAATAACTACATTCTATTATGTATGACTTGAATGGAAAAAACAGTGAAGGAAGTATCTTTGTTATGGTAACTGCTGAGGTTTTTCCTCTCCTTTAATAGCCATATCAGTGGAATGAGGCTTTTAATGGTATAATTTTCATGATTTTTTTCCCCCCCTACATGTGATTGTGTTCATACCAGGTAAAAACTGTCAGAGAGTTGTTAAACAAGGCCGTAGGATCTCAGGGTTGTTATCAGCAAGGTATTTATCACATTCCTGTCTTCCATTAATTCTTACAGAAGTGAGAGGTGCAAACACATTTTTAAGTTTAATGCTTATAGAGTTGTTGTACTTGATGCAATGAGTTTTGAAGATTCTCAAAAATCCTGGTTGTATGAACTTTTAAAACACCTGCCTCTGTACCAGTGAATTTGTCAGTGGCTTCAAAGATCTGGACATGAGCCTGGAAGTGCAGCCACAAGTGGGCAACCAAAATCTGTTGAAATCTGCCAAGTAGACATTCTGCTGTTTCTGTCTAGAAATGACCCTAGCATGAAATATAGCCAGAGAGAAAAGGAAAAAAAGTCAGGATAGAGTGAATGAGGTGTTTGACAGCTCCAGAATTAGAGTAACACTAGCAGGCAGGTATTGTCAGTTTTCATATTGGGCTTCATTTTGCTGCTGTGTAAGAAAACAAGCATGCAAGGATGAGAGCTCTGCTGTATTGAGCACAAGATAAAATCATAAACATTTCAGAATTGCTTCTAATTTCTATTGTTGCATCTCATATAAATTGTCACCTGCATCTGTCTCCTTCATGCTAATAGATCTGTACCATATGTGGTGTCCTTTTTCATAGATTACTTTGATTTTCCCAAAATAGTCATTTTGTTTCCTGTGAAATGACAGTTAGACATTCATGCTTTTGTCCAATTTCTTCTAGTATGTTTTGAACCTGATGGTCAGTTTCAATTAAAGTTGATAGATGTGTCAAAGAGCTCTCAAAAGTTCATGAAAATAGGCGGTTACCAAAGATGGCATAGATTTACCAAAGTAAAAGCTACAATATAAGCTTTGTTAGATATAAGAAAACTTACTTGCATTTTACTCCTGTTAGATTCCAGAGAATTCACTGATTGCAGGGGAACCATACTAAATGACATCTCATTAGTTTTATTGCTAACAACTATTTGTATTTTTGGGAGGATGTTCTAATTTCTATGAACTAGACCATAGTTATTTATAAGGACAATGTATTGATAGACAAATTATGTTTTATTAAAAAGATTAAATACCTTGTAGACCTAAGCTGTGGGTCTGAAGTTGTTCTCTGCTTCTTCACTAAGCGAGCTAATAGTTAACTAAAGGGCAGTGGAATGTACCTGACTAAATACTTTCTGGATGCTGTCCTAGATTTAAAGTTATTGGCAATTTTGCACACTTCAGTTGAACAAGTTAAAAATAGACAGCTTTTGAAATATACTATTTAAAGGAAAAAATAAGCACTGCCTTTACTGTTTTGTTGTAGTAGCTTTGAGTAGACAGTTTGGCAGTTAGTTCCTGTTGAATTTGATGTACTAGTCATTGCTGAAATTTTGGGTTAAGTTTGAAACAAAAAGACATGGTTTTTTGCAGCTGCTTTAGAGTGACACCTTGTGGAGTGTAAATTTCTACACTTGATGTCCAAACCGATTAAGCAGCCAAAAGATATTGCAGAAGCAGAGAATTTCTTGTGTCTTGATTAGGGCGAGAGATGGCAGGTGAGATGCTCTGTGGCTATTGAGAACACAAACTTCTTTTTCCTGCTCTCCTGTATTAATATGTAGTTAATAATAAATGATTTAGAATTTGATAGCCTTCTACCAGGAAAAAAAATTGTATTTATGAATTTTCAGTTTATAGAGTCTTCCTGGCTGATAGTCCCATTTCATGAGAGACAAAATGAGAATTATTTCATCTTGATTTAAATAGGGAACATTCAATGCTTATTAGAATTTATAAGTACTTTAAAAATGATGTTATAGATAACAGCTATTGAAGCACAGTAGTTACTAGTTCTAGGTCACAAAAATGAAATATAATAAAAAAGTATCTTTTGAAGTATAATAGAGTGCAGGGAAAAGGCAGTAATGCAATTTTAATCCAGGCCTATGAAAGTATCACTTTGGAAATAGAAGAGAGTCGGAGGAAGTGGGAGTACTCAAAATAAGAAAAGACAAAGGCACAGTGATGACGAAGATCCATTCTTCAAGCTAGAGAGATTTCACTTTTCTAACAAATTTTTCTCTTCTGCATTACAGCCATGAATATATAGTATTCTGTACTATAGCCATGTCTTCAGGTGGCTTTCTATGCATAGATTATGTAGGACTGTGTAGTGTAGACTTTTTCTGTATTTCTTTTGAAGCCTGAACTGAGCACCAAAACAGGTTCTTTTTTTTTTTTTTAACTCATTCAAGAGAATTAGTCAAATACCTGAGGTGCTCTCAAGATCTAGAACAACAAATGAATTTCATTATGGTAAGTTAATGTGCCTGTTCTTTGCAAAATGAAGATTTGTGGTTTCTGAATTGTTGTTAGGATATCAATTTAAATATTCATATAAGTTCATTAACAGTTAAAATAGTTACTGATACCATGCCATTTCTAGTCATGAGTGTAATGCTAACTTGGTCACAGTTTGAAGCTGTTCTTAAAGTCTGCATTGCATCTGCGAGAATCTGGAGAGGGTTAGTACCTTCGTTCACTGTGATGTTGGACTGCAAAGCTTATAATGTTGATTTGCTGTCCCATCTGTTTTCTATGTAGCTGGTTTGAGCTTCATCTCGCATATCTGCCCTTAGTGTCCTGGGGATGAGAAATGGATTTTCCCTCATAACCTGGCTTTGCTCTTCCTCTACTAACAGCAGAGGTCTCACCATCTGACTTGACAACATGAGAGAAAGCAAAAACAACATAGGCCAATATGCACTGCAGTGTCTGCAGGCCTTGGGTCACTGCTATCTCATAGTGGCACACTCTTCATAAATGACTTGACAACAGGACCTCTGCTCTCTACTGAGCACTTGCTCAAAACCAGATGTCAGCATACTTGAACTTGAGTTATTCTTATTTCTGCAAGTATCACTTTCTGTCAACTCCTGTAGCAGAGTTTGACCAATCTGCCTCTAGGTAACAATGTTCAAGTTAGAATTTTTCACTAGAAAGGTTGTCAGCTTCCACCTTTGGCAATGGAATTCGCTCTTCTTTCATACACACTTTGCACTAAGGAAATGCCTACAGACCTGTCAAAGAGCTTTTCCAAGTGTACTAAAATAAAGGAGTATGCTCTAATTTGGAGGTAGGAAGTGCTTCCTCTCCATAACAAAATTGTGCTCTAAAGGTTTATAACAGACTTTAAATCTGGCCAAGGCATTCCCTACCCCCTCCTTTGCCCTCTGCAAAGGTTTTGAAGATATTAAACTTCTGCTGTACAGTCAGTCTAGAGTCTGAGATAATTGCTTTGTAGCAGATTATGTAAAAAATGTGATTCCAATGCCTACCTCTGAAATTCTAAGTAAATAAACCTATTATTTACATGGATTTATTATGCATAAAGACTATATTTAGGACAGAAGAAAACGTGATTAACGATGTCCACATCAACTTAATTTTTAGCTAGGGCGTGGGGCAATTTTGTCTCTCTGAATGACTCTTTCTATAATTGAAGATTTTTCCAATTGACTAGTTTGTAAGGATTTATGCAATTGCACAAAAGAAATTATATATAGATTAAACAAAAATATGAATCAATTAATGTCTTTTGGGAGCAGGCACAATGGTTAAGTATGTAGGTCACTTTTTAGAGATTAGTTATATGTGATCTTGGATAGATGCCCAGTAAAGTGAAACACACTGAATGGAATTGCTGTTATAAAAATAATCCTATTAAAATAAAACTCTAACATTGCAGTAATATAGAGAAGTAGTGTAAAAACAGCAAGTGTGGTTTTAAAATACATACTTGATAAGAAAATAATCCTCTTGAATAAAAACTCTTCATAAGCACAATGACTAAATAAATTTAAATGTGATTAAAGATATTCCCGATGAATTAATCTGCTTTGAATCTTCAGCAATATAAGGAAAAGGCTTTCCAACAGGAAAGGCTGTGGGACCTGGGGCTGAGGAGACTGAGGGGGGATCTCATTAACACAAGTATTTGAAAGGTACATGTCAACAGGATGAGGCGGCACTTTTTTCTGTTGTCTCCAGTGACAGAACAAGGGGTAATGGACATAATCTGGAACACAAAAAGTTCCACTTAAACATAAGGAAAATCTTTTTTATTGTAAGGGTGAGGGAGCCCTGGCACAGGCTGCCCAGGGAGGGTGTGGAGTCTCCTCTGGAGATTTTTAATGTGCCTGGATCTGCTCCTGAGTGACCTGAGTGAGGTGAACCTGCTTTAGCAGGGGGGCTGGGCTAGGTGATCTCTAGAGGTCCCTTCCAACTCCTACCATTCTGTGATTCTATAATGCCAGAAAAAAGATACTAAAAATTACACAGAATACAGCTGATAGGTGATCAGGTGATACTTGACATGTGACATTTAGCTCAAATCAGCAGGTTTAGTTTGCTCATGTCACTCAATAACTATAGCAGATAGCCTAGCTGGACCTGACAGCAGCTTTTCCATGTGAACCAACAGATGCCATACTAAAATTGTCTCTTCTTTAAGTTACTTATCCAAGAAAAAAACCCAAAACCAACCCCTTACCCCAAACCCAAAACATCCAATCAACTCTTTCCCCAACAAGAAAAACCCCTGAACCTAGTACTTGAGCACCTGGGGCAAAATGATGTTTACTGGAACAAATGGAGTGTAAAAAATAGTAGCTACCCTCTTGGCTCATTTATTCAGTAGGAATGGTACAAAATTAATCTGGAATGCTATGCCTGGGACTACTTCAGCACTCATGAAGCTGAGTATAACTGAATATGTCCACTTAGAAGACAAGTCTTTCAATAGCTAAAGTTACTCAAGATACACCCAATAGCGTATTTATTGTCAGAACAATGGTGTACATACCCAGATTAGAAGGGTGGTTAACCTTACGTCTCCTGGAAGAGTATTTGAATGTTCTTGAGCAGAGGAAGAACTTGAATGCAGATCACACACCTCTGGGAGAGGAATCATGATTTTGTGCCACAGCAGGTGCTCTGTAAACATCCCAGATGTGGATTATGTAATTTTAAAGGGTAGTAATAGCTTTGTTAGCTTCTTATGTCAAGTTTGATCTAAAAGCATGAGGTAGGTTTTGCAACTTTGAGGCTCATCGAAACCCATAATGGTATTAGGCCTGCATGCTGGATTCTGGTTAGGGTGAATGTAAGCAGCCCTATAAGGACAGAAAAAACTGCAGCTGTTAACAGGAGTAAAATTATAGTTGTGTTAGGAGCTCTTAAGAACCAAGATATCCAAGTTCATTCATGTCCCGTTTCAGATAGAGAAACCTTTATTTGGATCTTACCTGTTCAGTATGTTTTATCAAATACCGCATCATATTCTCATCATTTTTAATACCTTGCTGAATGTGGATGTAAAGAGTTTTGTAAGTCTAAAGAACAAAGGTATCCATGACCATTAGAAACTAGACAGTATTAAGGATTATTTTCTCTTTTCTTTATCAGCCAGCATATTTTCATTTATTTGACATAACCCATGGTTTAGTATAAACAATTATTTCTGAGTAGTTCTTTTTCCTTTGAATGCATTCTAGAAATATTTTCATAGAATCATAGAATGGTAGGGGTTGGAAGGGACCTTTAGAGATCATCTAGTCCAACCCCCAACCCCCTATTTTATGGATATTTAGAGTTGAACAATTGCATAAGAATACAAAGAGGGCTTAAACTAATGTGTGATTCTATGATTCTTGCCAGTGACTCAGATGTTCATTTGGAACTGAAAACAGAAGAAGATTTTAGTGTTGTCAAGTTCTTTTGTTAAAATTTGAGTTTTTTCAGTATCTATTAACAGTGGTACATGAATGAGAAATTGTTCGTCTCTGAAACAGTCTCACTCTTCCCTGTTTTTTTATGCTAGGGAGGAAGGTTTAAAATTGATCACTATTGCAGTATACAATTTGTATGTTGTGTGAAGTTCTCCAACCCATATCTCTCATCTAACCTAGACGGTTATTTAGTTTATTTGGATTCCAAGTGCCAACTTCAAAAGTTTGTTATTCAGATGAACAACATAAATTAATAATTAGTGCAGATCTGAAAATGTTTGAAGTTATTTTTTTGTCTTTATTTGCAGTGCCACTTGCCACTGATGCTGGCAGCTTTAGAACAGATGTGATTACTTCTCTGTGCAGGCAGAAGCCTGTTAGTTGTCCTGTATTGAAGCATATGCTTTCAGTCTTACCAGTACCTCACAAAAAACTCTTGACTTAGAGTTGATCTTGCTTTCACAATTCTGTGTGTCTGTGACCTATTCAGTCCCACCTGGAATCCAGTGGCTGTCTTATGTTCTTGCAGTTTCTGTGTGTTATCCTCTGCACCTCACCATTCTGTTTACTTAGTCTGGCAGATTGAAATTAAGTTGTTATGCATTAGTAGGTAGGAAACCAGTGTCTTGAAATGGTGATCCCCAACACAGAAATATGGATCAACTTGTTGAAAGAAGACTGTTAAAGAAGTTTTCCCTAAAAATAGGTGGTGTTTTGGTCCATATAGTTAAATACATATTCATAATACCCTATACATAATAGAGTTCCAACATGTATGTGAACTATAGGATTCCAGGATACTCAAATTGATGGTGGAAGTAACAGAGCTATCAAGAATTACAAAACTGAGCTCCTTACTTGCCAAAGAGAAATGGGTTTGTACACCCATTTCCCCTCAAAAAAATCCCACAGAGTCAGCCTCTACTAGCAACCCATCAGCCCCTCAATACTTTCTTCAGCACTGTTTTTCCCAATTAGTGACAAAGGCAGCTGCCTCCTGCTATTGTTATATCTATTTCCTTTAAACAAACAAATAACAACACACTCCCAATGAAAATGCACTAGGCAACCATAAAAAGCCATTGAAGGCTTCTGACTAGATAGCCCAGAACTATGAAAGCCCAGGATGGATATAGCAACATTAAACCTCCTGGTGATTTTTTCCATTGGCCTCTTGACCTTAAGAGACCAGTGGATGTGATGAAGATACCATCTGGTTTATAGCTTTTCATAAAAATTAACTCTGGACAGTATAAAATGAGGTGAACGTGGTACCTTTGAGTTGGAAACTGGCTTGATACCATGAATACCATTTAACTTGCATCCAGAGTGTACAGGATGTAGGAAGAGAAGGTGAGTGGTTACAGTGCCAGCTCTGTTAAGACAATTCCTACATTTCCCTTGGATGTGTGATGCAAGAATAGGGCTGTGCAATTAAGATGCATTTCAAAATAAGAGATTGAGCAGAACAGAGTAGTGTGCACTTCCCCGTGCTACATTCATTACAAGCAGAAGTTTAACATACGTGTGTATTTGATAATGCTCAGTGAATGGCACAAAGGCATCTCTCATTGTGATGTTTACTTCTGTGATTTCAGAATCTCAAATCTATGAATCTGTAGCCTAATTTTTATTCTTACTATATTCAACAAGTTCTTGAATTGATCAAGAGAAAGCTCTAAATGCTACACTGGTGGTGAAATCCTGATGCCTTAGTTTGTTGCCTACGTTTCCTGTACAATGCTTAAGAAGAGTCTTGCAAAGAAAATTCTACAAATCTCACTGGCGTTCCATTGAGTTCAGTGGCTGGTGAAGAAGGCACGTGTTTATGTGTGGAAGCTTGAGCTTGAAACAATGTTCTGCCATTGGTCCCACATCTTATGTATGGATAGCATGTGAAAACTGCTAATCTGAGTTGTGCAATGCTTCTCTGTTTCAGGCCTTATTAGAGCGATATGTTTTGTTCTCATTCAGGCCAAGTGTTTGAATCCACTTTTTCCACAGTCAGGCTGTTTTGAGCCTGAGGGCTTACATTCTAGTCCTTACTTGGTAAAAAAAGAGATTTTTATTTTGTAGGAGAGTGACACAGTCTTGTTTCCTTTGACTTTATTCTGGTCTTTGCTGGGGTAGAGTTCATTTTCTTCATAGTAGCTACTATGGGGTTGTTTTGAGTTAGTGCTGAAAACAATGTTGATAACACAGGGATAGTTGTCACTGAGCAGTGCTTACACATTTCTTACGCAGTTTCTGCTGCTCACCTCACCAGCATGGGGTGGGGGTGCACAAGAAGCTGGGAGGGGACACAGCCAGGACAGCTGACCCCAACTGACCCAAGGGATATCTAAGGGCATATGATGACACACTCAGCATATAAAGCTGAGGAAAGAGAAGGAAGATGGGGAACTTTTGGAGTGATGGCTTTTGTCTTCCCAAGTGCCCGTTAGGCGTGATGGAGATTTGCTGTTGCGTATCTAGGAAGGCTGCAATTTCTGACTGAACACCTGCCTGCCCTTGGGAATCGAGGAACTAATTTTACTTTGCTTGCTTGTGTGGCTTTTGCTTTACCCATTAAACTGTCTTTATCTCAATGCATAAGTTTTATCACTTTTACCCTTCTGATTCTCTCCCCCATCCCACTGAGTGGCTGTGTTGCTGTGCACAACACACTCGATGGCTAATTACACAAATGAGGCAAGGTATTGTATTGTGTTCCCCAGAGATCTGCCCTAAAAACTGGATGAAGACTGAAGTGGTGGACTCCTGGAACATATGCAAGGATGGGGTTATGCCTATGTTGGGAGTTCTTTCCCAGGGTTGTTGACCAGCCTGTGCCTTCAGCAGCTTCCAAGTTCTGCAGCAGAAACTGGGCTGTGAACTTGGCTCTTAAATATTCCAAAATTGCACTGCAAATGAACATTTTTTTCAATTTTATTTTGTCAAGATAATATTTTTACTCTCTTTTTTATTCTGCTTCTCTTAGTTTTTATCATCTTTCGTGTATATACAGGATATGGTGGCCAAGACAGCCACTACTCAGCAGTGTATATACTGTGGGTGAGGGAAGCTTCAAAGATGTGAATGATGTGAAGACGAATAAAATAGAGATAGTAGAGAGGGGCTGTTTCCTTCCTGTTTAAAATGAAAAGAATAATTGGAATGCCTTGAGAGAGAAGAAAGTAGACTTCCCCAGAGCTGATGGGCAAGAAGAGGCAAGTATACTTGTTATGAATGCTGTAAACATATAATGCTGTGGAACTTGTCAGGAAATGAGAAAAATTGATGTATGTAGAATTCATAGGCAGATGAGATGGACAATGCAATAGTCCACTGTAGTCTTAACTATGTCTAGAAATTTTGGATAAAATCTGCAAAGCCTTGACCTCTGTGTATGAAAATGTTTCCAGGGAAAGTCCCAGATGTGTATATAAAAAGTGAAAGTATTAAGAAGATACTCGGGACAATGGGCAAGTATCCTTATCTCAAAAATGCCCAGAATTAAAACTGCCCACTCTGAATCTGAACTAAAGGAGTAATCTTTTTCTTCTTTTAGGTGGAATTCAGTAAACTTGGAGACAACTGAAAGGAAGATAAGATTTAATTCTGCCAGGCTGTGGTTGTTCTACGAGTATGTGAAAACTTTTTTTAGGACTCTCATGCCAATGCTTCTTATAAAAATAATACTGTATAATCTCAAAGGCATTAGTAAGAATTGAGAGAGGTTTGTGCTTTCAGGCCTCTTCTCAAAGGGTAAGTCACCTCAAATTTATTATAGCTGGTTATTTCTGAATGTAATATATTTTTGTTGTTTTTCTCAGGGGAGCAGCCAGATAACATCCTTCTCAATCTTCACTATTGCATTGCCTACTCCTAACACTGGAGCCAAGCGTATCTAGGAAGGCTGCAATTTCTAGTCATATGTTGTAATGTGGTTTTATGTTATTTGTTAAAACTTAATTGTTGAAATGTGTGACAGTTCGAAGTTCCTGGAAAGTAAAAACCTAGTGCCTCTAATCTTTTCCAGTTAAGCTTTATTTTATTTTTTTATTTAGTTTTAAAGGGACACTTACCAACTTGAGCAGTGTTTTTTAACTGTGGCACTCAAGTGCAACAAAAATTATGCTACAGTAAACCTGTCCATGCAGTGAACTGGGTCTAAGAAAATACCTGCTACCTAATTCTAACCCCGATATTTAATTTCCTCTACTCTGCCCTCGTGTGACCGCATCAGGAACTTCGTGTCCAGTTCTGGGCCCCTCAGTTCAAGAAGGAGAGAGCTGCTGGAGAGAGTTCTGAGCAGGGCCACCAACATGACAAAGGGAGTGGAGCATCTCCCTTATGATGAAAGGTTGAGGGAGCTGGGGTTCTTTAGCTTGGAAAAGAGGAGACTGAGAGGTGATCTCATTAATGCTTATGAATACATAAAGGATGGGTATCAGGAGGATGGAGCCAGGCCGTTCTCAGTGTTGTCAAGTGATAGGACAAGGAGAAATGGGTATAAGCTGGAACAAAAGAGGTTCCAAAGAAACATAAGGAAAAACTTCTTCACTGTGAGGGTGACAGAGCACTGAACAGGCTGCCCAGATGAGTTGCTGAGTCTCCTTCTCTGGAGACATTAAAAACCCACCTGGGTGAGCTCCTGTGTGACCTATTCTAGGAGATTCTGCTCTGGCAGGGTGGTTGGACTGGATGATATTTCGAAGTTCCTTCCAACCCTTAGGATTCTGTGATTCTGTGATTTCCTGTAGCACTCCCCAAGGGGTATTTTATGAGTGACAGGGGTCTGTCAGCAGAGGACACTTCATTAAGGCACTAGCTGAAGAGTTCCAGCAGTGAAGGGCAGCATTAACTTAGAAGGCAAACCAGCAATCTAGATCCTTGTTTTACATAAGAATGTCTTCATTAGTTATATTCTCTTTAATTTGTATAATTCAAATTGACTAGATTCTTTCCAATGTTAGTCAGTAGTTTTCTACAGAAATTACTGTGCCGATCCTCCTTTAAGCACATGTTGCTAGATGCAGTGGCAGAACACAAGGCTGCCAAAATCCCAGAGCTGCCACAGGGACTGCAGGATAGTGAAAGCAGATGATCATATCCTCATGACAAGTTTTAAAAGTATTCTCTGATTTATATTTTTATTAAAAAGCAGCTTTAAATGAGTCATTTTGCCTTTTGATGATTTAGAATAATTGCAAATAACTATTAATGTCTTTTTATTACTTGTACTTCTTGCATTTATTTTCATTTTTGCTGGAACACTTTTTTCTTTATATTACCGCATGATCCTGATTCTTTATCTACTTTAGTCCCTGTCACTTTTAACCATGAAATGGATTCCCAGGCATCCAGCGGGAAGTGTTTGTAGGTCAGTGACTTATTTTCCCAGTCCCATTTTGCAGACTCTGGTGATTTATACCGACTCTATTTATAGAGATGACTTTTTTAACCTATGAACTTACCATCCTTACGTTGGCATTTCTTTTATCGGCTGATGTTTCTGCTTGTTGAGTGATGATGACAGCAAAGTTAATAAGCTACACCAGTGGTAAAATGCATTGCAACATCCAAGAACTCATTGCCTATTTAATGACAGGTATGGGCACTGTCTGTATCAAGTGATATCAAGGTGCACAGCAGAAGTGCCACAATAAGATAGCATGCCCATAATTAACAGAGCCATCTAGCCTTTTTATTTGATCCCCTTTCTTGTCACACCTGAACAACTTGTTGATTTAAAAGATCTTAGTCTTAAAAATACCCTTTCATATAGTGAGATGATATTCCCATTTCACTGAAAAGGATCTGAGAAACAGGGATAAAGGAGCTTTCGAAAGTTTCTGCACAATCTGCAGCAGAGCAGGAAACTGAATTGAGTTCCTTGGGTCTGTGCAAATCAGTGGGTGGTTATTCTCAAAAATAAAGCAAGTAGTACTACTACTATCTCTGTGATGACATATTTTAAAATATAGTAAAAGAACATGCAGAAAGAGTTAAAGCTTTCCCTTCGGATCACTTACAAGGTACAGACTGAAAGCCTTCTGATGGCAACTGAAGTTAAAACAGTGAGCTTCACCTGATTCAAAGAGAAAGCTTTCTCTTCTTTCTTTTGGGGGTTTTTTGTGGGTTTTTTTTTGTTTTGTTTTGTTTTCAAAGGAATGGAAATTGATTCTGAGGATCATGCCAGCTTTTCCTATATTCAAAGGGAAATGGTTACATATACATACAGGAGCCTCAAATTTAATTCTGTAGGCTTCCTTACATCCTGGGTACCTTTTCACTGGGAGGGAAATGACTTTGTAAATCATACAAAGAGGTTAATGTTTTTCTTACTTTTGTAAGTCAGTCTTTCTGCTCAAAGGATGTTGTCAGCAAGTTCCATAGTGGGCAGAATTCATTGTTTGGATAGAAGATAAACTTTTGGCCTGTTTAGGTTCATAGTTTTGTCTTAGATTCTTTTTCAAAGGACAGGGTACTGCCTAATACCATAGAGAACCTGAGGAAGCCAAAAAAAATCTTTAAAATTTCATATATCTGCTGTTCAATTGTTAAGTGCATTAATTAATCTTTGGTTGTTTGTTTCCAAGAACTGTATTTCCATTTTCTGTGTTTTCCAGGCATGTACACTGCCTTATTGAAAATTTGACACTTGAGCTTTAATTTTCATACTGAGAATTTCCTCACTTTTTCATTTCACTTCTTGATTTGAAAATTAACTGAGGAAAGTCTATTTTCACGCTGTGTAGATGTTAATACTTAGCATAAAGCACACTTTACTCAGTTTGAAGTCTCTTTCATAGGAACAGTTCTTGAGATTAATCTGTCCAGTTCACCATATTTAGCTTGATTCCCTGCCTCTGAAACCTTTAACTTCAGAGCTGTTCTTCAAATAAAGCCCTCTGTTATTCAAGTTAAAAAGGCCAGTCTTCTAGGGAGCTTCAGGCTAAAGTAATAAACTTCCCTGATGTACTTCTTGATATAGACAGCTCAGCCTGAGCAAATGTATCTACAGACACATGCTTTTTGGGGGAGCTATGTTTGTGAATACTCGAACCTTGCACATTAACCTACATTAGCTCATATTACAGGACTTGTAAGCTCATACCACATGTGAGTGTTTCTAACTGTGAGCTGCCATGACTGATAATCAAAATTGCTAGGTATTGAGAGCTGGGTAAATGTGGGTGTTTTTATTTTCTAAAGATGAATTTCAGAGAAAATAGTTCTGTCTGAACATGCTATCCCAAATTGCTGAGCCTGGTTCAGATCTTATTTTAAATTGGGTATAGCTTCACTGCAACTAAAGAAGTTACACTTGCCTAGACTTGTATGAAATCAGAACAGATTAACACATATCTCTTTATAGAATGAGCAGAAAAGACTAAAACACAGTAGGCTCTTATTCATACTCCATATAGACTCTCTAGCTGGCAAAGTGCTCTGTGGCTTACACATTATTTTGTTTCGTTTAGTTAGGCTTTTCCCTACAAGGGCTTTTATTGTTCAAGAGGGAGCATTCCCACCCTTGCTTGTAGTCATCAAGCCATACTCTTGGGTAATTGTTGCTCTTTATGTGCCCAGTTATCAGACCAAGAAAAGGCAGCCAATCCTGATATGGGAAGACACACACTGGCACAAAAAAACTCCAACTAGGGAGACAATGAGGAGAGAAAAACAAAGAGGGAGACTGTATGGGCTTGTGCTGTATCTGCCTATGCCAGTAGCATCAGGAGCAATGTTGTTTTTCCCCAGTAGTTTTCCAATATAGTCACTCCATTCACTGATGAATTAAGAGTATGTGAAACAGTGCCAAAGCTAATCCAATCAAATTCCACCCAGCTGGTTAAATCCAATTGCCTGTGCCTTGCTCCACAATGCAAGAGCATCCATGGTACAATTTCCTAAACTGACTCCTTCCCTCTCAATTCTCATTGCAGATCTGTGCTGTATGGGGGATCGTTTCTCATATGCATAATGCATGGGTTTCTGGCAGCTTCCAAGTACAGATCTTAACTTCTTCCATCCCTGAAGAAATTAAAAAAAATAACATTATTAATAGTTCTATATAAATATTCCAGCATAGTTGTTCTTGAAGTGATTCACCTAAACCAATAAACAAACTTTCCCTAGTTGAGGGGAAATGGCCTCTCTCCACAGTGATTTCAAGCTGGTGAACAATATATCAAGAATAATATAATAAGATTTACACTTACCTGGGCTATGGACTTTAAATTCTAACATCTGCTCTCCAGTGTACAACCTTCCTTCTTGAGTCACCTATTTCCTACTATACAGAAAATGAAGGCAGATGGGATTCTCTAATTGCCATGTGCTTCAGAGCAGGACCTTGACTTGTGCCCAGAATAGTATCTCTTCAGCAGCTAGAATGTGATTAATACCATGATTTCTGCACTAAATGAACTAAGCAGCCCAAATTTCTCCTTTTATCTTCAAAAGAAATCTTGATTTACTCTTTACATGTTGTTCTCTGATTCAAATAAAGTGCTTGGTTTCTGAAAAACAAGAGTGCCATTCACCAAAGGAATAACTTCACTGATAACACTGGAATATTTCTGTAACACTAAGCGGCAACTTCCATCTCTTACAGAATTTTTGCTACGTCTTGATGTCTTCTCTGTGAACAGCAGCTGCAGCTATCTGCTAAGTACCACAGAAACTGCCAAATATCTCTGATAACTGCACAATATTTGGCGTGGGCATAGAAAGGGTTTTGGATAACTTGTGACAAGACTGAAAGGATGGTTTTTTGGGCAAGAACTGGATTTTTCCCTCCAAGAAAGACTGCCATATCCTAAGAAAATCAATACCTCAAGCAAAGGGGAAATTTGCCCCTTTGGGATGGGAATCTAAGACATGATCTGTGAATGCGTTCTCTTGAGCACGGTGAAAGACTTTGCCATCCGCATTAGGTCAGAAGCAAGTACCACACATTCTGAACTTGCCCGGGGAAGAAAATCTTTTACTGCTGCTGAATTTCGGCTTGTAACAATAAAAGTAAGTAATAACAAGTAAAATTATCAGAGGGATCATAATTAACATTTCTCAGGGTGTGTTCATCACTGTGGTTGATTTGGAATTGAATATCATTGTCAAAACAAATGTAGCTATTGCACTCATCAGAGCTTAGGGTATGATTCAGTTGACCAGCCAGATCATGTTTTACACAGGAATGTTCATTGGACGCTTTTATTCAAACTCCACACAAGGATGAGCTCCCTGATAAATTTGACAGAATGGCATTTTGGAGCGAATGCATACCCAAATTGCTGGCAGGACTCTTGTTAAACATTAGATGGCGGTGTGGGGAAGGTAGTGTGTGACACAAGTCGGACGGCAGCTGAGAGGAGCAGAATCATAAGATCTGGTGGTCACACCAATCATTTTTCTTAAGAATTTTTTTTAAACTGTGTTCAAGAAGCTTTATGGTGCTCCTCAAATGATGCATGAAGTTGCTCAGGAGGGCAAACTTATTAAAGTCCATAACTTTAAACATCAATAATAGAGTGGTTTCAAATCAAAGAAAGCCCCTAAAGACGTTCTTGGCACATACATCACATGTAAGCATGTCAGTAAGGTACAGTCAGCTGTTCTGGCTTTACAGTACCAATGTTTATCAAATAATACAATTACATTTGCCTCACAGACTTGATATTGCTGAAGTAAAATAATCATAATTGAAACCCAAATATGCTTTTCTGACATACTCCACTCACGTAATTTTCTCAGCTCTTAGATACCAGCAGGAGACCATTACTCTTCAGCAGTGTTGCTTTTATTTTTCTTTAAATATGTACTGTCATTATAATGTATTTCAGCAAGCTGTTAAGAGTGAAAGGAGGAGGAATAAAAGTACATAAAAAAATCCAGAACAAAAGCTTGCAAGGAAAATAGGTAGCTACATAGTGATTGCATGGTAATAGGTGATGATCACAAGTTTTAAATACTTTGTATTTGAAAAACATTTTAAATGCTTACTTTTAGTTTAAAAAAATGTTTTAAATATAGACCAAAGCTTAAATAACTTTTTTTTTTTTAATGAAGAAAACATGTCTTTAAGCTCTGCTTATTTACTCAGAAAAACAGACTTTGCAGTTATCCCATCTGCATCTTTATGTTGTTGCCTGTTTTGTCTCAAAGCTTGTGAAAATCGTGGAATAGGTATAAAATGTAAGATTTGACCGAGGACACTACAATAAGTTTAGAGCTGTTTAAAAGTTTCTAAATAACTAGGGAGTATGAAATGTTTGCTCTGTGTCTAAACAATTTAGTGGGATTGGTACAAAGGAAGGGAACACAATGGCTTCCCATTTAACATTACCCAGGCATGTAGTTAGTGAAAAGACAATGGCACCGGCACCCTAAGAGTAGTCGTGCTGGAAGACCACAGGTCAAAAAAGCCATAAATGGGTAAGTGTTCCTAATTCCTACAGGAAAGTAGAATTTATCAGGGCAGGTCATGGAGCCATAGCAGGCAGGCAAACAGGTAATTCTTCCACACAGATGTCTCCAGCTCTTTCAAAGTCCTCCTGTGAGATGTGGTAAGCTAGGCATTTCAGTAACATTTCATTGTTCCACTGTATATAAAGGTGATTTGATTCTTAGCCAATTGTATTTGACCTCTTCTGATTACAGCTTATGCTGGTTTGAGATTCAATCAAACCTGCCAACAAGAGATGAGTTTATGCCCAGGCCAGGTCTGAGCCCAAGAATGGGCTGCAAGCAGGTTGAGCTGACGGCTGAAGAGCTGGTTCTGCGTCAATGGAGAAGCTGAGGTACCCTCAGCAAGCAGCCACCTACACAGTGGTGGAAAGTGCTAGTTAGCATGATGTCCTATGAGAGAACATTTCTAAACCACAACAACAGCAAACATTTAATTTCCTTTTGTTTGGATACAAGCTACTGAAGACACTAAAGCAGAAAAGATGCTAAACACAGTCTTACTCATCTTAAGTTACTCAAACATAAAGAGACCATGTAACTCACAAACTGCTGTCCATTCATGCTTGGGGGAGTTGTCACAAAGTTAGTTACAGGAACGTCATCAAAATGGTTTATAAAAACCTCTCTCCTTATTTTTCTTTCTTGTTTCTTTGTGCCATACTACGGTACATTTGCATCAAATAAACATTTAAAGATAGTTGAAAATTAATTTTGCAGTGTGTGATCTGAAAAAAATAATAGGATGAGAACTTAAAAGTCTTGAGTGTAATCATCTGACCTGAGCACATCTTAGGAAAGCATCAGCTAGTTGCCTGGACACGGCGCTATAAGCACTTTTTGTTTCAAATGTGGCTTTCTTTTATCAAATAAACATTGTAACCAACTTCCATGAGTCAGTAGTCATAAGATTTGCTTAGATTACAGAGGTATTAAAATGATAAAACTCCCAAACAACCTAATGGAAAACACACACAATCTCCTTCTTTAGAGTTACAGTGATAGTGGAAAAGTAGCTTTTGAGTGGGAAAGCTCTGAATACAAGGAAAGCAATATGTAGGAGCACCTCACACCCTCTCCCTCATTCCTCTTTAGCCAATTATCTGGTTCACTGTCAACCAAAAGAAGTTCCTGAGTTCTCAAAGAATTTATACATTTAAAAAAAAGCTAAGGAACAGCGGTGGATGACAATTTCCTGCCGGTAGCAGCACGCAGACTTCTCACGAGAGGGGCACCCATCCCTTTGCTGTCCGGGCCGGGACAGGAGGGGAATCTGGGGAAGGCCGGAGCCGCGCGAAGAGCCCCGGGAGGGTGCATGTGGCGATGCCGGCGGGTCCCCGAGGCCGCGCCGCGGCCTCCGCCCTCAGCACGGGCAGCGCTTAGCGCCCTCCCGGCGAAGCCGCTGCCCCTCGCGTCCTCCAGCAGTCAGCGCGCATCGCAGTTACAGTATGCAGAAACACGCGTCCGTGTGTGCGGGGCGGTCAAGGCGGGGGGCCGAGCTCCCGCGGCGGGCCGCTCGCCCTCAGTGCCGCGGGCGGCCCAAGGGCCGGCGCGCCGGGCGCCTCGGGCAGCGTCGGCGGCAGACGGACGGGCCGGACCCGCCGGCCCCCCGGCGTGGGCACTGCCGCCCGCAGCCGCCGCTCGCGAAGCCCGCCCGGCGGGAGGCGTTACCGCCCGCTTGAACCGGAACCGGTTGGCGGGGGCCGCCCGGGGCGGCTGCTGCTGCTGCTGGTGCGGCTGCCGCTGCCGCGGAGGCTGCGGCGCTGCCGCGTGGGTGCGTGCGTGGAGCGGGCCCGGCGGCTGCGCGGGAGCGGGGGAGGAGCGCGGCGGCCCCGCCGCCGGCGATGGGGCTGTGCCTCGGCGGGCCCTGCGCTGCTTGCCCGCGGAGGAGGGCTTAGCCGCGCCGCAGCCCACGCCGGCGGGCCGCGCTGCGGGGCCGCCTCCGCGGATGAGCCGCTGGTGGGATCCGCCGGCGAGAGCAGCCGCAGGGCGCCGCAGCCGCCGCCTCTTCCCCCGCCGCTCCCCCTCGTCTCAGCCGCTGCCTATGGCTTCCCGCCACCCTTGCTGACCGGCTGCCCCTCGCCTCCTCCCGCCCCGGACCGGGCCGGGGCCGGGCAGAGAAGATGGGGAACACCACCTCCTGCTGCGTCTCTTCCAGCCCCAAGCTGCGCAGGAATGCCCACTCGCGGCTGGAGTCCTACCGACCCGAGGCCGAACTGAGCCGGGAGGACACGGGCTGCAACCTGCAGCACATCAGCGACCGGGAGAACATCGACGGTGAGGGCGGGCGGCCTGCTTGGGGAGCCCCCGCTTCCCTTCCCCTCCCCTCTCCTGTCGGCGGCCGGGCCACGGGGCTGTCCCGGGCGGCTTCTACCGCGGGTGGGGCCGGCTTGGCCGGTGCCGTTGCCCTCACGCCGTGCCCCTTCTTGCCCGGTTTGGTTCTCCCCCCTGCTCCTACGGGGCCCACTGGGGCGTTATGGGACGTCTGCACGGGATTTAGTTTCCAGAGCTACTCCTTTCCCCCGGGAGGGGCGTGTGGCCGTGTATGGGACCTTTCCAGCGATTGCAGGGTATTGCATCGCCCCCTTTCCCCCAGCCCCGCATCCTCTGTCAGAGTGCATATGTTTTGGTCCCAAGTCTGCACTGCCAAGACCCTTTTCCCATCAGGGTGGTATGAGATGGCATTATTGACACTCATCAGCACCGCGGCGGCCCGGCTGACTCAAACACTGATCAGAGGGGTCAGTTATGGCCCAGAGGAGCGTTCTTCTTCTCAGGGCTGAGCAGTGCAGTCCTTGCTGTGCCCAGCTCACGTCACTTGCTGGGTATGTCACCTGCCAGGCCTCTGCAGGGGTGAGAATTTAAAGGACAAACCCAGCCAGCAATAAAAGTGGGAGAAATGTTTCCCATGACAACCTTCTCTTCCAGTGACTTTTCTTCCCCTGTTGCTGTCAAGATGAGGCAGTGCTCGTGTGAAATCATGAATACCTTTTTCCCTTCTCGTTCTCTGCAGTGATATTTCAAAAAGAGCTATATTCCAGTTGGTTTAGCAATGACTGAATGTGCTGCTATTTTGGCGAACCAGAATACAGCGTAAATTTAAAGATGTGGTTTAATGTGTACATGTGATCTAGTTTTTGATTAGCTGAAGTATTTAAGTCCTAAAACTTTACTTGGTAAAAGGTCAGCTATCTCATGGATTAATTTACATGAGCTGCCTTTGGTAGAAAGCCAGAAAGAAGGACTTCGGTGCACTTCAGTTTGCCTTCCATGTTTTGTTTTCATAGCTTATTTGATTGAGATTTTATTACAGAGTTTTACGTGAAGTCAGTTCTTGACACTGGCAAGTTTAAGAAGCCAATAGAAGTAGATAGGTTAGTACTCTGATTAAGATTATTTATTTTAATGACATACATTTTGGAAATACACATTTTTTATCTGTCTTCATGCAGATAAAAAATTGGAATGTAACAGCATCAGTAGATGGAAAAAATACATAATGGTCCGGTTTGAGAAAGTCAGGGAGATGAAAGACCCAATTGTTGATCTATGAATGATTAATGCTTCCAACAGCAATGTTGTCCAGCATAGCAGTTCTCCCTGATGGTACAATTTTTGCCGTCTATACCAATACTGTCTGCAGTAAAGTTTTGTGGGTCAGAGACATATGGGTTTTGTGCCTTGTTATGATTTTTTTTCTTCTTCCAAATGGAAAGAAGGGCATAGGTGGAAATACTAAGGGCATGTGCGCTTGTTAAAATGGGCACGGAATGCAGATAAGTTCCTGCATCCTAGTAGTTATTTGCAAAAAAAACTGGTTGGCTATTTCATTTGTTTAGTCAAGGCACATGTATGTTGTCTCTCCTTTAAATTGTAGCGTGTGGCAACCTGTTGTTACAACACAGAAAATATGTTTTGGGTTCTTTATTTTGAATTTAGTTTTTGTTTTGATCTATGACTATTGTCAGTGCAATGCTGCATTTTCAAATAGGCGAACTGTCTGAAATTCTGAAAAAGAGCAAACAATTTTGTGGTCCTTTTTGTGCCTTACTCTACTCTTGCCCATTTTAATGGCTAGAGTCAGAGAAATGAGTTTTCACTGGAGAGAATGATGGACAACAAATGCTTGTACTCAGAAAACAACTGAACTTACTTTGGGTGAAACAGCTTTTTTCAATGTGCTTTGTTACAGGTCTATTAACCTGGAGTCACATTCCCTGAAGGTCAAAGATGATTGATTACTAAATGTAATCAGGTTATACTGTATTTCTGAAATTTCAGTTCCTGTTAGACTAGCTGTTATGTTTCTGTTGTTAGATTGCTTGGTATGGCATACAGATGTCCACATATGAGAAGTTAGGGTGGGGAAAAGCCTTCGCAATAGAGAAGTCTAATGATATTTTTATCGTTTCCTTGCAATGAAAGAACAATAGTCTAGCTGGGTCATGAAGAGAAAATGCTGGATGTTGATTCCTTAGTGTTATTGCAAGTCATAGAGTATTTCCAGGAGTTTCTTAAACTACTGTGCTGCCAAATTCATGTTTTAATTTTCCTTTTTTAAAAAATAAGTGATGAAAAAAGACTGGAAGTCTTTAAAGATATGTAGACATGGTGCTTAGGGACATGGTTTAGTGGTAGACCTGCCAGTGCTAGGTTAATGGTTGGACTCAGTGATCTTAAGAGTCTTTTCCAGTGTAAATGATTCAGTGATTCTATGACTGATGCACCGACACGTGACTTTTGTTGATAATTCAAAATTATGTTTCTCATTGTTCTTCAAGGAAGAGCCTTTCCTTCTGGTTCAGTGTGTGTGGCATTGACAGGCGCTCAAAGTGCAAATTCATGTCCCTAGCAGGCGTTCACCTTGTGAATGGTAGTTGATGGGACTGTAACAAATCATGACGTGCAGTGTCTGAGGTAATAAGTTTCATGTGGAAGTTGCTTTCACGCTCTCATTGTTGGAAATTCATGAAACATATTTTGGAGTAAGTAAAGCTGATTGAATGAAACAAGAACATTTAGAACCTTTAAATCAGCTGTGGACTGTTGAAGCTTTTAAAAGAGACAAGTGGTTTTCACTGTTGCAGGCCCCATTTCTGGCAGTATGAGAGTCAAACTGTTTGACATTTGCCAGTATTCCTTGCTTCATAAGGAAGTATTCATCAAATATGCCTTCAAGATCATGCCTCCGAATTGTTCCCCGAGATCCAGGTACAATACCCAATGTAGTAGTGGTTTTTCGAAGAGCAATTGGACAAATTCAGTAGGAACTGATTTTATAGCAAGATTTTACCTCTAGTGGTACTTTGACAGAAAATCTCAATTTCTGTAATATTTCACAACTCTATATGAAGTGGTATCTGAAGGAGGGAATTCTAGAAGAGACCTGATTGGGAGGAATTTATCAAATTACTAACTCCGGAGGATGATAATGGTGAGTTTCTCTTGATTACTCTTTTTGCCCCCTAGAGATTTCTAAGGCGGCAATAGACTTGTATAAAAATCCACATGTAGAAAATTGCCTCTTTGAATCTTGTACAGTCACCAGAATGCTTTTTTTCCCCCTCTTTTTTTTATGTAGGTTCCTGATAATGAAGAACACCTAACAGATTTTTGCTACTTGATTTTTCAGTGATTCACGTTTTAAAATTAAGACAATTGTGGCAGTGGAGTCAAGACTTCCAGATTCTTACCTCTATCTGTTTGCTATCAAGACATTTTTTTACAGCAGTGTTAATGACAACAATAAGTAAAAATGGTAGAAGCCTTATTGTGTCAGATTCTGTGTCTCATTTGCATATAAACTTTTATCTGTGCAAGTTGAGTAAGTATCTTGGTGTATGCATTGTTTAAATCCTGGATAGCTGGACTGATTGTAAACTGGACTCCACTTGCTCTTTACATCAGTGGGTCACATAGGCAGACTCACTGTTGGTTTAACTTGTGAGAAAGCAGTGTGTGCTGATGTGCTCAAATGTGATTTCTCTGAAGTGTGATTTCTGTAGTAAGCTTTGCAAATATGGAGCTGTAGAAAAGGGACCAAGGGCATGTCTTACCACAAATAAAATGATGTGAAGCAAAGCTGATATCCTATAATGAAATTGGCCCCAAGGCTGCTCTTGATATAGGGACTACATGGAGAGGTCCTAGCCTATTTGAAAGATAAACAGTTCTTAATGAGTGAAGGAGTTTTTCTTATGTATCTTTGGAACCTCTTATGTTCCAACTTACACCCATTGCCCTTGTCCTGTCATTGGATATGATTGAGAAGAGCCTGGTTCCATTCTCCTGACACATGCCCTTTATGTATTTGTAAACATTAATGGGATCTCACCCCTCAGTCTCCTTGAAGCTAAAGAGCCCCAGCTCCCTCAGCCTTTCATCATAAGCGAGATGCTCCACTCCCTTAATCATCTTTGTGGCCCACAATGAGGGGGACAGGACACTGGAATGGGCTGCCCCGGTGGGTTGTTGAGTCTCCTTCTCTGGGGACATTAAAAACCCACCTGGATGAGTTCCTGTGTGACCTACTCTAGGTAGCCTGCTCTAGCAGGGGGATTGGACTAGATGATCTTTCAAGATCCCTTCCAACCCATAGGATTCTGTGATTAGCCCCTTCCCTGTCTTGGGCCAGTTCCCCTGCAAAAATCAGTTTGATTCCCCCCCCACCTGCCCTGACCTTTGTCAACTCCTGTGAATGTCACTAGATCATTTTTCATTGTTAGCTCAGATAATGTCATCCTGTGCAGCTATGCCTTAGCGATAAACATCTTCAGCCCTTTTCATGATGAGCCAATCCTGTTAAGTTTTTGTTGCATAATGCACAGGCTCTGAAAAATGGACAGCTTTTTAAAAAGCCGTTTATTTGTTCATTTACATTTTTTTCTCTCCACCTTCTTGAAACTGGCATATGGGAGTCTCTGAAATGCGATTAGTATTTGCGTATCGCTGTCTTCTGGGTTCTGTAAGAATTATGAGATCATAGCACAGTGCAGGAAAGTTTTAAAATGTCTGCCCTATATACCTAATGAAATTTTGCTGAGAGGGAATACTGATGTTTTCAAGAGCTGGGGCATGACGGGTTGCACATTGTGAAGGAACTGACCTATATTCTTAAAAGTTAAGATGTAAGCACTTCAGAAGCAAATAAAATATCTGATATTTCACACAGTCTTTACTGATAACACCTGACTTGTAAAAGAAAGCCCTTCCTTTTTATTTATTAGAAAAAAAAGGAGTACATTTGATTTACAGAAATATCTCTTTCAAAGATTTTGTGTTCCCTTAGCCAGAATTGGTGCTTAGAGGAATGTGCTTTTCTGTACTGTTGTTTGCATTACCTACCTAAGCATTTGTCAGAGGTCATGTATCAAGGTACCACTGCAATCTTGTGCATCAAAAAATTAAAAATAGATTCCGCTGTGGCCTACATCACTGAACTTCATCCTATACTGCATGCTGCTAGTGATGCATATTTCACAGCTTGCTTTTTTTCTTCCACTACCAGCTTCATCTGTTTATTCTGTGCTGTGCCCTGTTTCTCAAAGAGGCCATGGTGTTCTACAAAGCTTTCCTAAAACCTCACTTTGTCGTTGTTCACATCAAATCACTAAATTTATACCCTTTATGAAGTTGGTATTTTCATATTTAGTTGTAGAAGCTTTCAGATGCACACATCCTAAGACTGATCATATTTGAACT